>NC_063163.1:10353886-11048886 GCF_023159225.1 Perognathus longimembris pacificus
TCTTTCTTTTTTTTTTTTTTTTTTGGCCAGTCCTGGGCCTTGGACTCAGGGCCTGAGCACTGTCCCTGGCCTTCTTCCCGCTCAAGGCTAGCACTCTGCCACTAGAGCCACAGCGCCGCTTCTGGCCATTTTCTGTATATGTGGTGCTGGGGAATCGAACCTAGGGCCTCGTGTATCCGAGGCAGGCACTCTTGCCGCTAGGCTATATCCCCAACCCGCAAGACTGCTTCTTTCTTAGAAAGGCAAACTTAACTCATGGCGGCAGAGACCTTGTAGTCCGAAAAGCCTGAGGTGTTCACTTTCTAGCCTCTGAGGTAGCCCTGGACTGTTGGGTCACTTGTTTAACTGCTATTTTCATCTATTTCAAGTACCTCCGAGAGAGATTTGGGATTCAGCCAGGTGATGCTCGTCTATATATAAACGGCCTTCGTATTGATATGGATGTTCATGATCCTTTTAGGTAAGTCGTAAGTTACTGATATATAATACTGTGGTGTATATAAAGGTAGACATTGTCCTGAATTTAGATTTTCTCAAAATGCAATTGCTTTAAAGACAGAACAAATGAACACCAATGCTAATAAAATATGGAACAAAAAGTGAAAAATACATTGGCAGCGAAATCCAAAATTCTTACTTTACAAATAAAATGTAGAGTTTAGAGATTTCAAGAAGTCACCCACCAGTGGTATAGCCCAGACTATATATATATATCTTGCTTTTCCATCTGTGCCTTGTGATGTTTAAGTTGGTTCTCTTTTTAGTGCCCATCTCCTCATAGACTATTACTTTTTTCCTGGTGAGAAGTTTGTTTTGTGGTGAGAATTGTCTAGGTTACAGACACACAAGATGAAGTCATACACACAGGTCACCTTGAAGCTCTTAGAAAACAGAGCTTGGCAGAGCAGGGCATGGGCATTGATGTATACCTGAAATTTCTACTATTCAGGAGGCTTAGATTGGGAAAATTGCTTTCAGGCCAGCCTGGTCAAAAAGTAAGGGAGATCCATCCTAACAAATGAGCTGGATTTGAAACTTCTGAGTATTGTTCAAATAAATAATGTGAGTCTGCTTTAAAAAAAAAATGCTGGGCACCAATGGCTCATGCCTGTTATCCTAGCTGCTAAGGAAGCTGAGATTTGGATCACTGAGGTTCAGCGCCAGCTCAGCCAGGAAAAGTTTGCCAAACCCTGTCTCTACTTAACCTGGGGAAATGCCAGACGGGAGATGAGACATGGCCCAAGTGATAAGAGTGCTGAATGGGAACAAGAAAGCCAACAGAGAGGGGGAGGCTCCAAGCTTAAGTCCCAGTACTGGTGGCAGGGGATAATACTTTGTGTTCTCTTTTAAATAATAACAAGATCTTACTGTTCTTCATCCCCCAAAATCATATAAATTACCAATGTTATTTTAATAACTATTTAGTACTAATTGTCTTAATTTGATAAACATTTTAATGTTTTCTTGCTAGTAAAGATGTCAGTGGAAGATAGTCTAGTGCTTTGAGAAATCTGTCAATCTTGAAAAGATTTTTTTAATTTGGAAAATCAAAATAAAATTCATTTCTTTTTTTTGGACATAAAGTATTTTGCATATGCTGAAATTAGAAGGAAAAATAATGAATGGCCTTCAAAATCTCGGGATTGATGGAGAAGATATGAGAAAATTTTTTAAACTAAATTTACATCCTCAAGAATATACCTATGTATTAGATATCCGACATTCTTCTATAGTGGTAAGTGCTCATGCTGTTCTTCGTTTTAAAATTGATCGTATACTTAAGGCTTAGCATAAAGCCAAGTACTTTGTGGGCTTCAGAATGAGTTTCAGTGCTTTAGGTGAGTGCTCAGTAAAAAAGTGAAAAGATCAGCCAGGTGCTGGTGGCTCACACCTGTACGCCTAGCTACTCAGGAAGCTGACATCTGAGGACCACAGTTCAAAGGGCGCCCCAGAAGGACAGCCCGTGTGACTGGTATCTCCATTTAACCACCAGAAAACTAGAAGTGGAGCTGTGGCCCAACGTGGTAGAGCACTAGCCTTGAGCTGAAGAGCTCAGGGACAGCGCCCAGGTCCCGAGTTCAAGTCCCACAACCAGCAATTTTTTTTTAAGTAAAAATATACACTTATTTCCCCTCTACTTTGGAGCTCTCATAAGAATATCTACCCAGGCCGTGTCTTTTCCAGCTTAAAGATAAAACAGAACGAAGTAGCACACGAACAGCAATGAAAAAAATGAGTAGTTTAAGATCTAAGGAATATAAGAATTGCCCCTAGGACGTGATGAAAATCTTGCCTAGACAGTGTTCAGTGGCCCAATAATTCTAGTCTGTGTCACAGCCCGAGAGAACTTTCTCTTGAGATCTGGACACACCCCTTCCTTGTCTGAAAGCAGAAGCGGCTTCTGTGCGGGGTATGCTTGCAGACCGCTGGCTCTCACTTTTGGGGAAGCAGGCGGTGAGACTGTCCACTGCTCTCCCTGTCTCCGCTTTAACACCTGCTGGTTTGGGCTTCTTTCCAGAACTCATCTTATACACTCCTTCTAAAGAGCTTCTTTTTTTTTTTTTTAACATTTGAGATTACATGGTTTTTGTTTTATTTACCATCCTCAAGTCCAGTAATGTACTAGAAGGACCCACAAGACTTGGTTTATTAGAGACCATGGTTATAGTTGATGGAAGTCTAATGAAAAGCTGGTGCCACCTTCCTTCCTGATAGTTGTACAGAACACACTTAATTCGATATGTGTCACTGCGTGCAGAGTGCTTCCCTCCTGATCGCATAGTGGAACCGGAGCATTCCTGGATGTGGAAGGAACGAGGGGTCTGATATGGAAGCCCGCCGTGGCTATGTGCCCGCTACTCTTGTTCACCAAAGCCTCCGAATGCTCAGGGGCAAAGCTCTTGTGTCACCTCCCCTGACAAGCTGTTAGGACTGCGACAGCATAGCTCAGGATCTAATGGTTAACAACTTTCAAGAGACAAGTTGATTTAGGCAAACTAAAAATAAGCCGTTAAAGGTGTTTTGAGGACTCAACAGACAGTTCAAAGCACATCATGAACAATCCTTTCAGAGTCCATTTTACTCTCTCTGTATTTGTATTTGTAATGTGGGATCTTATTGTCAGAGCCACTCATGAGGCGGGAAACAGGGAAGGAATAGAGCAAACTGTAATAACACGTCCTGGCACCTGTGGCTTGTGCCTCTAATCCTAACTATTTAGATCTGAGGATTGCAGTTCAAAGCCAGCTTGAGCAGGAAAGTCTGTAAGACTCTTACCTCCAATTAACCAGCAAAACACTGAAAGTACAGTTGTGGTTCAAGAGTATGTTTGATCAGAAATATAGAAAGCTTGTATATGTTTTTTATCCATCACTTAACATAGTGACTTGAAAATAATGGAAATGTTCTCAATATAGTTCTCACAGATTTCTGGACTCTTTTCTAGTGGATTAATGACTTAGAAACCGATGGCTTATATGCTACATGGCCGACAAGTTGCCAGGAACTTCTAAAGTCAGTATTCCCTGAAACTATACCTTCCATAAGGCGTAATTTTCATAATTTGGTGAGTTTTATATTTTTATTATTAAATTATCTTTGTGGAGGTAACATTTTTGTATTGGTAAGTAGGACCTCAGTTGTAAGGAAGATTTACCTGGTGAAGACTTGAGATGATAAGGCCAGATGGTCATTAATTTTTTATCTAGGAGTTCACTATTACAATACTGGATATCCAAGGTGTTGGGCTCAAAATATCCAAATAACTTTATTGAAATTTTGAAAAAACTCAGAATTTATTTTCTATTTTCACATAGGAAATATTTCCTGTATAGATCTTGAGCAAGAAGTTACATTAATGGCACTTTGAGTCAAACTTATAAAGTTGTTTACAGCAAAGTTAGTGAACATTTACAAAAATAATTTCATTCTGTAAAAAAATATTATAGGGGCTAGGAGTGTGGTTTAGCGGTAGAGTGCTTGCCTAGTATGCACGAAGCTCTGAGTTCGATTCCTCAGCACCACATAAACAGAAAAGGCTAGAAGTGGTACTGTGGCTCAAGAGGTAGAGTGCTAGCCTTGAGCAAAAAGAAGCCAGGGACAGTGCTCAGGCCCTGAGTCTAAGCCCCAGGATTGGCAAAACAACAACAACAAAAAAAGGATTATACTGTGCTTCCACAAAGAAGATATGTAATCTCATATGGAATTACAAATGTGATCATATTTGGATGCATAGATTCTAGAAATCCTCCATAAACTGTGAAAATCTTATATATACCTCAAAAATATTAATAGAAATATGTTTAAACATTTATCTTGAATTTTATGTTTTAAACTACAGGACTCAGACTAAATTTTTAAAAATTCTAAAGTGTAAAAGCATCAACTGTGTACTTGCTTCTAGGTTCTGTTTATTGATCCTGATCAAGAATATACCTTGGATTTTATAAGACTTGCTGAACTTTTCTATCATCATAAAGTTCCTCTTAGGTAATTATAAATTTACGTTATATTATTAAATTTTGTATTTTACTATACACAGAGCATTAACATGGAATTCAGAGCACCACCCAGCTCTCATGCTTGACCACACATCTTGCATTTTGAAGCAGAACATCCCGTTGTGAAAGATTCTTTTAGTCAAAACTTATTGATATTCTTACATATCTTGTCACCTTCCTGAGAGAATAATCTTAGCATTCTGGAAACTTTTAGAATTGCCTATCTTTGTGTAATTGCATTAAGAATACCCTTACCTTTTTTTAACCCTCCCCCCTGAAATAAAGAGTGGTTATTTTTTTTTATTTTCACCAACAGTGTGTTTGGCATTATACAGGAATCTGATAGCAATGAAGATTTGTTAACAAATAATACCTCCTTTTCTCCTATTATCTACTAATGTTTCTTCCATCTAGAAGTCATAGTAATATTTTAAGGTAGGAGTTTATTATGGTTCACAGATAGTTGTGACATTGCTTATTCATCTTCTTTTCCCAGAATTGGTTTTGTGTTCATTCTTAATACAGATAATGAAGTTGATGGGACAGATGGTGCTGGCATCTCTCTTTGGCGAGCTTTCAACTATATTGCAGAAGAATATGATGTAACAGAAGCATTTAATTCTCTAGTACAAGTAAGTCTATTCATTAGATAAATTTCTTTAGAATGTATCATTTTCTTGGAGCATTGTATTTATTACTATTTCAAATTCATGAAAATTCAAACAAATGATCATTTGATTTTTGAAGAACATAATTGTGAGGCAGGACCAAAATATATGTTTGCATAAATTAACCCAATCATTAAAAGGATTTAAATTGCATACATAATTTTAGAGGAAATATAATGAAAATTGATTATTGGAAAAGAATACTTGAAAAATGTCTTAAAATCATTGGTAAAAAGAATATTGAAAAGATAAATACTCCAAATGGCAAAGTGTATAGATGCTTTGTAAAGAATTCAAAGAAGATCACTGAGTGACAGCAAATTATGTAAAACTGGATGATTGATGCTGAGTCTAAAAGAGATGTATAAGAAAAGTTAGCGGGCTGGGAATATGGCCTAGTGGCAAAAGTGCTTGCCTCGTATACATGAAGCCCTTGGTTCGATTCCCCAGCACCACATATATAGAAAAGGCCAGAAGTGGCACTGTGGCTCAAGTGGCAGAGTGCTACCTTTAGCAAAAAGAAGCCAGGGACAGTGCTCAGGCCCTGAGTTCAAGGCCCAGGACTGGCAAAAAAAAAACAAACAACTTATCCTCAGGTGGCCTGTAACCAGATGGATATCAGAAGAATAGTGGTTTAAGGCCAGCCTAAGCCAAAAGTTCTTGAGACATCAACAGAAAAGGCTGGATGTTGTGATGCAGGCCTGTAGTCCCTGGTAGACAGGAAGTATAAATAGGAGGAGATCTAGGCCCTATCTTAAAAATAAGTTATAGAAAAAATGAATCATAGCTCAAGTGATCCTCTGAATTCAAACTCTGGGACTGCCCGAAAAAGATTAAAAAGTCAAAAATTTGGTAAGGAGCCATTAATGAAGATTAAGATTATTTTATAATTGACAGTTAAATTACTTAGTACAATTTGTAAACCATCCCACATACTTAATCTTTCTTTTATAGCACTTTGTATTGAAATCTGTCATTTCAAATGTAACTTGGTTTTTCAAGAGATTGTACATCAAGTTGAACATTATGTTAGATAACTGAAAGACAAGTGATAGACCATACAGTGTTACATGGAAATTAATGTCTGATACAGATACCACGTAAATTCTTACCCTGCTTCCATACCTGCTTAATTCTCTGTCCTAAGATACAGAAACTATCTATATTTCAGTTACCTGGTACACTTTTTTGTCTGTAAGATTATGCTAAGGAACATATGTCAGTAGTATATCTTCCTTTATATTACTGATTGTTATAAGGGTTTATAAAAAGACTTAGTCGACTTGCATCTTTTATTTATATCCAACTCATTACGAAAGAATCTATATGATGCTCAAGACTGAAAACTCTAAAGACATTCAGAAATTATCTGTACCTAAGAAATCCTACGTTTCAATATGGAATTTCTATTCTATAAGGCACTGATTTTCATGAAACAGCATACTTATCCTTGAATTATCTATTGTGCTGTTCATCGTGATGCTGTCTCTTGGAAAGCCTACTTAATCTTGAAACTAAGGGTTTCATCACAAAGCATCATAGAAGCAAGTTAAAATACATGAATAGCATCCAAGTTTCACTAAGCAATTAGCAAGCAGAAGGAGGACACAAAGAAATGGATGCGCTAGGAATGTTTAGAGGATCCATTGGGTCAACACTGTGAGAAACTTGGTAATAATTCCCATATATATGTTTAGAACATCAAAATTTGGTATCTCAAAACTCCATGAGAAGTCCTATTTTAGGGACCAACATTCTTTTGAAAGTACATTACATCCTTTAAATGACTGCCTTTTCTTAAATTGGAATATTTTTTGTACCAGTACTGGGGCTTGAACTCAGGCCCCGAGCACTGTCCCTTAGCTCAAGACAATAATAATGAAGTGAATTTGGATTAAAATCAATGTTCTGAATTGACCCATCAAAATACCTTGTGCTCATGGCTCACACTTACAATTTTAGCTATTTGGGAGGCTGAGATATGAGGACTGTGTGAAGTTCAAAGCCAGCCTGCGCAGGAAAGTACAGGAGACTCTTTTCCCTAATTAACTACCAAAAAAAGCCACTGTGGCTCAAGTGGTAGAGTGCTAGCCTGGAGCAAGAAAAGCTCAGGGACAGCACCCAGACCCCGAGTTCAAGTCCCAAGACTGGTACACACATACAAACACACACACACACACACACACACACACACACACAATTTGTATTTACTGCTTGTTCTTTTTGCCTGTGAAATTCTTTCCCAGGTATGTGTTAATGCTAAACCAAGGTTAATTTATATCTTAGCTGATTCCTCCCTGCAGATTTGCCCTTTATCCAGGGACAAAGCCAGTCCCCTTTCTCCATACTCAAGATAGTAATTGGGTCATTGTTGAGGTTCAGTAACTACTTGTTAGCAGAAGAGATGAAAATAAATAGAATAGGAAAGAAAATAAAATAGCCTACATTTGGCATGCATGTAAGAACGTTTAAGACTAAGAGAAGAATGTGGATGCAAAGAAAATGTAGTGAAGACATACAAATTTTTGAAGAATATAAACTATCTTTTATTAAGAATCAAGGTTGATCAAAATAGAATGCAACATAAAGCTGTCATATTTTTGAAATCTAGTTTCAGAATGTTTATACTATTATTAAAAGAATGTATTATAGGCTTAAAATTATCCGCATCTCTAAATAGTATCATGAGGATGTACAACTATAAAATATGACCTTTACAAACCTAGTTATATGCTCTGAGAAAGAAAACTAATTACTATAAAAAGGGTTATAATATTTTTATTTGTACAGATGTACCAAAAAGTGAAGGATCTACTCTCTGTAGACAATGTGAAGAGTGTTCTCCAAAATAAATTTCCTCATGCTAACATTGGAGATATTTTGGGAACTTATTCCAAATACGATAAAGAAAGAACGGTAAGTTGAAACATTATGTAAAATGAAATAAGCCAGCACAGAAAATAAATAGCACCTGACCTCACTCATCCGGAATCTAAAAATGTGGATCTTCTTATAAGTGTGGATTTTACAAATCATGACAACAGTAAGTGAAGACAGTGGCAGTTTCCAGAGGAGTACGGTGGGAAGATTGAGGAAATATTGGTCATACTATACAAAATTAAATCACGCACATAGGCTGGTAGGCTTTGGGGGAAAGTTTGGGCAGCAGAAATCATGCACGTTTGCGTTACTGGGCCGTACTATCTAGGGCCTGACGCTGAGCCAGACCAAAGAGAGGGAAGATGAGACGTTGTCAAGGTTGAGTCCCAAACTTCAGTTAAACAACAGCCTGTAAGAGAGAGAATGCCATTGCTAAGATTGAAAGGAATGGAGAGGAGAAATATCGAGAGATGTGATCAGAAGCTTATTTTCATATAAAATCAGAAATGCATGTCTGTAGAGTATAAAATGTAAAGTATAAAATAAGCATTCTGTTCATTTTATTTGTCATGAACCCATTGGTACTCTTGCATGCTATACTTACTCTTCATTAAGTCCCTTGGGACTTTGTATATGCCTCTAGATTTTGTTTGTAGTCATGTGAGCCCCATAGGGAAGACTTCCAGTTCTGTTTTCACTGGGTCTCAAAAAATGCTGGTGGTGGGCTGGGGATATAGCCTAGTGGCAAGAGTGCCTGCCTCGGATACACGAGGCCCTAGGTTCGATTCCCCAGCACCACATATACAGAAAACGGCCAGAAGCGGCGCTGTGGCTCAAGTGGCAGAGTGCTAGCCTTGAGCGGGAAGAAGCCAGGGACAGTGCTCAGGCCCTGAGTCCAAGGCCTAGGACTGGCAAAAAAAAAAAAAAAAAAAAAATCCTGGTGGCAAGATTCAGTATGTATTAAATTAATGAATACAAGGATCAAATAAGTCTCTGGTGCAAACAGACCTTCTGATTATCAGTCTATGTCAAGAGTCAGGAAGACCACTATACTGCTCTTGTTTATGAATAAAGTGTGTTGTATGTGTGTGCTTGTCCACTCTTGTCATCAGAGGTGAGTCATAATGACCAAAACTGGACAAAGCCTAAAATATTCACAGTCCAGCCCTTTACAGAAAAGTTTCCTGACTCCTGTTCCATGTAAATACATTGTCATAGTAATTGGGAAAGACATGTAAAATTAGCAAAATTGACCTTTCTATGCCAAGGAGAAAAGTTATAATGTCTCTTTTTTCTTTACATTAATTTTTCAAATAGCCATATTCTGTTTGACACTGATTTTTTTTAATGAATAGGCAGGAAGCAGCTTTTATAAAATAACTGGATTAGGTCCTTTGCCTCAAGCTCTTTATAATGGTGAGCCTTTTAACCTTGAAGAGATGACTATTAAAGATCTAGAAGTGGCTATTCTTCACAAGATGATGCATACATCCGTGTATTTACAAAGAGATGTCTTTATGGTAAGTAAGCATGTCAAAGAAAATTCATGGATGACATTCATAAATAATAGTCTTTTTACATTTTTTAACAGCACAAGACTAAAATATGTTTATCTTGATCACTTAATCATAATTTTAAAAATTAATACTTAAAATTTATCTCATGTATAACTCTGTAATTCTTTAATTGGAAAGAAAATTAAGAGACATTTTTATGGTAATCCTAAATCACATACTGTATATTGATTTATTTTAGATTAATTCCTATGTATATATTTCACATTATTTTTAAATTTGCCTATATTGTTGAAATAATATTTTTTTTATTTTCAGGGTACATTAAATGATCAAATGGATGCAATTGATTTCCTAATGGATAGGAATAATGTCGTACCCCGTATAAATTCTTTGATTTTGGATTCTACACATCAGTACATTAATTTAATACCTTCTTCAGGTAAAATAACCCTCCATTTGTTGTACAAATATTTATTGTGAATGCTTCAGTAATTCATTATTTTTCATTATTCTTCATTATTCTTTTTTTCCAGTAACTGCTGATGTTGAAGACTTCTCTACTTTCTTTTTCTTGGATTCACAAGATAAGAGTGCTGTAATTGCAAAGAACATGTATTATGTAACCCAAGAAGGTAATTATGCTGTTATTTTCTGAGACTTCTTACTGAAGTAATAAAAACTTAAAATTTTAATAAGTGCTTGCATAACAAATCTTATTATGTTTCTGTTTTGTTTGCTTGTGGTCTGGGGCTTGAACTCTGGGCCTGGGTGCTGTCCCTGAGCTCTTCACCTCAAGGCTAATGCTCTACCAGTTGAGCCACAGCACCACTTCCTGTTTTCTGAGTGCGTTATTGGAGATTAGAGTCTCATAGACTTTTCTGTCCTGGCTGGCTTTGAATCTCGATCCTCAGATCTCACCCTCCTAAGTAGCTAGGATTACAGGTCTGAGCCACCAGTACCCAACTATGTTTCTATTTTTTATTAGAGTCTTGGGTTTCAATTTGACAGTTCATAATTTCTTGCAATTTGAGGAATTGTGTTTCTTATTCTCATCACAGAGAAAGATTCATCTTGCCTTTTTGTTTTTGTTTTGGGTAAGATAATCCAATTTCACCTTTTTAAAGAAAGTAATGAACCCATCTCAATGCTGTGTAAATAGCATTAATAAATGTGCAATTCTGAGATCAGAAGAGAAAATTATTTCTCTGCATTGTGATTAAGCAAAATCCAGATGTGCTTCTTAAGTTGAGTATCATAACCAGAAGAAGAAAGACTTAAGTCAATAACTTCTGGAAATATAGATTTAGCCTAAACAAAGAACCCAGCAGGGATCACAGATTTGTGAGAAAATATATAGAATTTTGTTAGCTTGGGCTGGGAATATGGCTTAGTGGTAGAGTGCTTGCCTCGTATACATGAAGCCCTGGGTTCGATTCCTCAGCACCACATATATAGAAAAGGCCAGAAGTGGCACTGTGGCTCAAGTGGCAGAGTGCTAGCCTTGAGCAAAAAGAAGCCAGGGACAGTGCTCAGGTCCTGAGTTCAAGCCCCAGGACTGGGGAAAAAAAAATTGTTAGCTTATGTTTTGCTTTGTTTTATTTGGCCTAGTTCTGTTTGCTTAGTTGATAAAAGATAAGCCAATAAGTAAAAGATAAAAGTAGACTGCTTTGGTAAGTACATAAACAGTGAGGTTCTAAGAGTCCTAGTGGCCTAAAGTTGTTATTCTGTTACTTATACATGAGAGAAAAACTGAAGTTTTTCTTTTTTTTTTCTTCTTTATTGTCAAAGTGAAGTACAGAGGGGTTACAGTTTCATATGTAAGGCAGTGAGTACATTTCTTATCCAACTTGTTACCTCCTCCCTCATTTTCCCCCGCCTCTACCCTTCCCCTTCCCTGCCTCATGAGTTGTACAGTTGGTTTACACCAAATGATTTTGTAAGTATTGCTTTTGGAATGGTTTGTCTTTTTATCCTTAGTCTCTCAATTTTGGTATTCCCTTTCCCTTACCTATTTCTAACGTATATACAGTACCCAAGGTACTAAGATCAGATACAGTGATAACATGGTTAAAACCATGGGAAGGAAATACGAGAGAGAGAAAAAGAAAAGAAAAGAAAAGGGTACGGTTTCACATGTCACGTTGAAAATAATTACAACAATATACCACTTGTTTCCAAGAATACTATACAGTAGATTCAATCCAAATTTCAGCCAGTTGGCCTCTGGATTACTTTCTAACAGATTCCATGAGTTGTTTTTTTTAATCATATTGTTTTATGTTTTTCTACAATAAATCCAAGAAGGAATAAAATAGAATACAGTTCCGTCTTTTGGCAGCTGTGTCAAGTAAAAAGCAAAAGGAGTCAGATCAGTTTCTGAGTTATATTTTTTAAATGCCCTTTAGGCATCGCCTATACCTAATGCCTTTGGTTAAGCCCATTACAAAGTAGGATGTTAACTATGAAACGTTTTCCTCTATCTGTACTTATGTGATAAAAATTATATAATTTGAGAATTTACTGAGCACATTTGAAATATTTCTTGTTAACTAGCTGTGATGGCACAAGTGCTATCATTAGAGGAAAAAAATGGAATTCTCTTCTTCATTTTTCTTACACCTTTTCTTCTCTTACACTTACCTTGGTTCTTGAAGCTGCCTGTGGTCAGGTCCCCCAACACCCAGGGGTGGTGGGTGCAGGTAGAATCAAAGCTATCCTTATGTTCTGCTTGTTCTCTCATTATTAAAGCTATTGGATAGTTTCAGATTATTGAATATATTCATAGCCATTAAGTTCAGTTTTATTCAACAGTAAATGTTTTGGTAGAACAAACTTTTTATTATTTTAAATTGGAAACCTGGTGTAAAGGATTGATTTCTGTAGGTTTAAGTGACCGCCAGTAGTGATAATAAGAATTCAGTGAACTATATGCTAATAAAAATATTTGCATTTTCTGAAGCTATTAGTAAGCTTATTTGCATCTTTTTTACATATATTGATATATAAATTGGTATAAATACAGGGTTGTTGTTTTCTTTTTTTACAAATGTATCCGGAAGGCAATTTTCCTTACCAACTCTAAACACTGAAAACCATAGAAGAATTTCTCTAAGATAAGAATAACCCACCGTATTTCTTGAGGACTGGTTTGTTGTTGTTTTTTTCTTTTCAGTGCCTGTTTACATTGTATACAATGAATTACTTTTCTAGCATTTTTATATATGAATATTCAAGTATTCCTAAACATGCATTATTTTAGATTTGCCTATTTTCAGAATGACAATACTATTGTGTGTGTGTTTGCAAACTGTATATGTTGCCTTCCTTTTAATTTGATTTTAGAAAATTCATTTATTTGCCTGTTTGAACATTTCAGATGATGATGATGATGATGGCGTGATTTCCGCAGTCACTCTGTGGGTCATTGCCGACTTCGATACGCCTTCTGGAAGAAAACTGCTTTCCAGTGCATTGAAGCACATAGTAAGTTCAGAATCTTCCTAGAAACTATTTCTTGCAGTGTCAGCAAGATAGAGTGAAGAACATGTATTAAGTTCCTTTCCTTCTCCGTGTTGACATTTTCATTAACTTGACTGGAATATGGTGCTGAGGAGACTACGTCAGCAAAATCAGCTCATTTCCATGTAAAATAGGCAACTTCCCCCCGAAGAACACCTGCTGTCTTCTGTGACTCACAACTGCCTGTGGTAGCCCTTGCCGTTAGACACAGAAGTGTGTGGTTACACCATATAGTATTCTGGAGCTTGCCACTTCCTTAGGGAAGCCAAGTCAACTTTTAAGTCAAGAGTAGCTAATAATTTTTAGTCACATAGTTAGGCAGCACTTTCTCTCCAATTATGGGAGAAAAACTAAGTAAATTTACTTACCAAAGATATTATAAGGTTTTAACCTTAGTTTTTCCTGTAACTAGATAATCTTAAGCCAATATACTTAAGGAGGTTAGTTTTGTAATTATTTAGAAGTGCTTCTTAATTTAATACCTATATTCCTAGAGGAACATAGATTTATATGTCTATAGATTTTTTTAATTCCTAAGAAATAGAAACTAAAATACTTTATGTATTTACTATTTATATTAGCTAAGTATAAATTTATTGCGACATAGAAAATTACTCCATATATTACTGGGTAAAGCAGCGAACATTTCTTCTTTCACCTGTTTCTGAGGTTTAGGAATTCAAAAGCAACTTAGCTAAGTGGTTACGAGTGAGGGCCTTGCATGAGGCTGTGTGAAGATGTTGTCTTCAGCCGCATTCCTCTGAAGGCTAGGCTGGAACTGCCAGCAGGCCTTGGCTCTCACTGGCTGTTAGAGCACCTCATCCCATTGCCACATAAACATCTATTTGGTGTTGATTCTTAAATCCTCACAGCATGCTGGGCTCTAATGGCTCTTGCCTGTAATCTTAGCTACTCAGGAAGCTAAGATGTGGTGAGTCTGCATCAAGGCTTGAAGCCAGCTAGGGCAGAAAAGTCTGTGAGACTCTCATCTCCAGTTAACCAGCAAAATGCCAGACAGAAGTGACTCAAATGGGAGAATGCCAGCCTTGAGTGAAAAAGCCAAGTGAGAGTGAGCTCACGCATGCGTGGGTGTGCAGGTATGCACACATGCGTGCACACACACACACACCTCACACTTCACATCATACACCGTGACAGCTGGCCTTCCTCAGAATAAGTGATAAAGCCTGGAAGTCACAAAGCAGTTTTCTGTTTGTTGTACGCGTTGTCTCTCTTCACTGTTAGAAAAGCTCCTACAGACTCATTCAGGCCAGAAGGTGAGAAGTGCTGCAACCACAACTAACACATTTGGAATAAATCATGTATTTTAAAGGAAACATTGTAACATTTATAGAAGTATTTTTACATTGTACTAGACCATGTCAAAATGCATTTGGGCTTTTCTCAGTAACCTATAGACCATTGAATTTCAAAATAGGTTGTAATGGATCTATGACATAGCAATTATCTTTAAGGAAAAACTAACTTTGGCCAGCTCAAGAAGTGCTGGGAGCATGTTTTCTGAAAGGTTTATAAACTGCCTTCCCCCGGGAGCTACAACATGATAGGTATAGCTTTCATTTGACTTAATTTTAAAACTTTGCAAAATGCCATTTGAATTACTTATCTCTTTATGGAATATTATATAAAGTGCATTAATATGGACCCGGCACCAATGGCTCACACCTGTAATCCTAGCTACTCAAGAGGCTGAAATCTGATGATCATGCTTTGAAGCCAGGCCTGGCAGAAAAGTCCCCGTTAAACTCTTATCTCTAATTAACCACTCAAAAACTGCAAGTGGTGCTGTGGTTAATGTGGTAAAGTGCTAGCCTTGAGAACAAAGAGGCTCAAAGACAGCTACCAGGCCTTGAGTTCAAGCCCCATAACCAACATGACAAAAAATTGCATTAAGGACTGTCTGGGGGTGTGCCTTAGGACATACCTGGAGGCGTCTATGGGGGCATCCCTGGGGGCGTGACTTAGGACATTCCTGGGGGCGTGACTTAGGGCATGCCTGGGGCGTGCTTGTGGAGCTGCCTCGGGGCATGCTTGGGGGTGTGCCTGGGAGGACTGCCTGGGGGTGTGCCTTAGGACATCCCTGGAGGTGTCTGTGTGGGCATCCCTGGGGGCGTGCCTGGGTTGGGCCTGGAGGATTGCCTCGGGGCGTGCCCGCGGGTGTGCCTTAGGTCATCTCTGGGGCCGTCCATTTCATGGCATTGGATACAAATGGCACAACTGGTATTGTGGCTCAAACACGGGAATTATTTTAAGATACATAAATCAAGGAAATATTAGGAAATATTGCGCAGTTAGGCCCAACATTTGAGACAGGTAAATAGTGCTAAGTAATTGAAACTAATGAACGGGCCATGCAATGGCCTCCAATAGTTGTACAAATGAGCCACACACATTCTGCTTGAGGAAAATCAATTTAACTCTAAACATAATTTGTGTTGAAAGGAAATGTCACTTGTACATTGTCCACATTGGCATAAATTAAACTCATCAATTAAAGTTTTTTTAAAAAATTGCATTAATATTCAGAAGTAGAAACAATTTTCCATCTCAAAAAATGCTCCCTACTCAAAGTGGGAGCCTTGAAGAAGGTAAACTTTGTATAATAATTTAAATGTTCTAAAAGAGAACATTCTTGCCCCATATGATCGATCATGCTGTGAATTATACCGCGCATCAGTCACACCATCCATCAAATGCAAAGAACGCATTATGTCCACACTCATTTTACAAAGCTAAGATTACTTCAGAACCAAATGCCTAAAAGGGCATTAATAAGAATAAAAGATGAGGGCTGGGAATATGGCCTAGTGGCAAGAGTGCTTGCCTCGTATACATGAGGCCCTGGGTTCGATTCCTCAGCACCACATATACAGAAAATGGCCAGAAGGGGCGCTGTGGCTCAAGTGGCAGAGTGCTAGCCTTGAGCAAAAAAGAAGCCAGGGACAGTGCTCAGGCCCTGAGTTCACGTCCTAGGACTGGCAAAAAAAAAAACAAAAAAAAGAATAAAAGATGATAGGCCAGTCTTAATCATGACCATAGTTGCAAAAACCTAAAGCTCTCAACACCTGCTATCTAATGGAGGGCGACTTGCTCTTAACCCAAGGATAAAAGACTAGAGATTTGGGGGGAAAAAGAGAATGCAGGAACAGAGCTGTACAGTTATTAAAAACCTAGTCTGTGATAAAAGCCGTATGGGAGAGTAAAGATTGTTCTGTGAAGTTCCCACTTTTGACATCATACAAAGAAATCAGTTCCAAATGGACTAGAGATCTAAACATAAAAAGCAAAACAATAAATTCTTGAAAATAATGTAGATTATCTTGATGACTTCAGAGTAGGGAGTGATGTTTAAAATAGGACCTAAGACACCATAGCTTAAAATATCAAGAGGTTAAAAGATCAATAAATTGAACCACTGGTGCATGAAAAGTTAAGTACTAGTTTCTGTTGAAAACAATTGGTAGCATTTCAGACAAGCCACAAAATGGAAGAAGATATCTATGCCTAAATAGTCAAAAAGTCGTGGAGGCTTATAAATCAACCCTGTATACCACAAGGGGAAAAGATAATCTAATTAAAATACAAAAAGATGCTACACATTGGGCAGACAAATCAGAAAAGAGGCCAACAAACATATTGAAGGATGGCTGGTAGCATTAATGACTGGGAAAAGCAAAGTAAAACCCCAGTGCACCAGAATCACTTGATTCAATTTAAATTACAGTACAAAATGCTTATCAGTCTATGAAGTAATGGCACACATATATTACTTGTGAAAATTAATACAGCTAACCATTTTGAAAACCATTTGACTGCTTTTTTGTGTGTAGAATTCTAAACTACAAAAAAACTCAAAACATACAGAAAAGGTAGAATAGATGCAAGGGTATATTTATATCATAGAATTCTGTGCAATTACCTATATTGGTTACTTTTATCGTCACTGTGATCAAACACTTGAAAAAAAATACCTTAAAAGGAAAAGGATTTATTTAGGCTCATTGTTTCTGAGGGTACAGTCCTCAAGGTCACTTGGCCCCATGTGATTGGGCTCCATTACCAATGTGACAGAGGAGAGCAGCTGACTTGTAGCAGACAGGAGGCAGAAAGTAGAACTACAGGAACACGTAACCCCAGAGACACACCTCCAGTGAGCTGCCTTCTCTAACCTCCCTCCCTCCTTTCACTGTCTCTTCATAACATCATGTTATGAATTCATCAAGGATTAATTCATTGATTAGTTCAGCCCTCATGATCTAATTGTCTCAGGAAATGCCATCACAGACATCTTTACTAATCTCCTAGGCAATTCTCAATCCTATCAGGTTAACAAGATTAGCCATTGTAGTAGAGCCTTGGAAAATAAAATGGAATGGTTAAAAGAAAACCACAAAATACTACATGCTATGTGATTCTAATTTTATGAAATCCAAAATAGATTAAATGTCTAGCAATGCAGACTTAGGGAGTAAACTAGAAAGAAAAGTAGTAGTTGTCTTTAGAAGAGCTGGAGGATATGATAGGTAGCAGAGGATGTGAGATGTCCTTGGAATACAGTCAGTGTTTCTTGATTTCTTGATCTTGGTAATTTTATGATAGTCTAATTCACCATCTGTGTCTGTGTCTGTGTGTGTGCGCACACATGTGCCAGTCCTGGGGCTTGAACTCAGGGCCTGGGCACTGCCTCTAAGCATCTTTTGCTCAAGGTTAACACTATGTCACTTGAGCCACAGTGCCACTTGTGGCTTTTTTTATGTGGTACTGAGGAATTGAACCCAGGGCTTCATGCATGCTAGGCATGCACTCTACCACTAATCCAAATTCTTGTTTGTTTGTTTTTTTAAGGTGTCATTTCACACACTCAATAAAAGAGGTTAAACCTCTTTATGCAAAGAGGTGAAGCAGGAAGAGAGTTAATGACATGGTTTTCAAGCTATTTTAAGGGTAGCATGGCATTCAGTCAGTTATCAGAAAAAGACTAACCGCATAAAGTGACATAGTTAACTGTACAAGCCTACTGGGAAAAATTCTGGTTAGCAATAAAGGTATATAAGATTCTGGCCTTTTTTTTAAATTAAATTTTGTTGACAAGGTGTTGTGCAAAAGGGGTACAGTTTCATAATAAAGCAGTGAGAACATTTCTTGTGATATCTTACACCCTCGTTTTTCTTTCCCTTCCCTAGATCAAGTAAGCATATATAAAATACCCACTGTACCAAAATCATATACAGTAACCACGTGGCATACGCCAAAGGAAATCCACCTAGAACTTTAAATACAATGTCAACAATAGAGTCCTCCTGCGTCCTTCTCTTGGAGTTGTCATTGCTTATCCTCATCTTATAGGAGATGCTGGGCTTTTTAACTCCTAAATGTGTTTTTCAGGAAACAAGTATCCATAGTCGATTGGGAGTTATTTATAATCCTACGTCAAAAATAAATGAAGAGAACACAGCTATTTCTAGAGGAATTTTAGCGGCCTTTCTGACACAGAAAAACAACCCTTTAAAGTGCTTTCTCCGGAAACTGGCAGAGGAAGAAACAGCTACAGCTATTTATTCTGGAGATAAAATTAAAACTTTCCTTACTGAGGTCAGTAACTACTAGTTTGAAATAATAAACACATGATGTATTTCTCAAAAGTATAAGTTAAAATACTTAAAGATACTGAAAATATCAATAGGTGTTATCAGCTGGGGACAATAAGCAGTTATGTACAGAGAAAAATGATGAAAGTTAAGTGATATGACTACATCGAATTTCATATATTTCATTAGACTACTTCATGCATCTCAAAGTTGCTGCATTCTAGTTAGGAGACATAAAAAAAACCCTGAAGATCAAATCATTAAGAAGCTAGGCTTAGGGCTGGGGATATAGCCTAGTGGCAAGAGTGCCTGCCTCGGATACACGAGGCCCTAGGTTCGATTCCCCAGCACCACATATACAGAAAACGGCCAGAAGTGGCGCTGTGGCTCAAGTGGCAGAGTGCTAGCCTTGAGCGGGAAGAAGCCAGGGACAGTGCTCAGGCCCTGAGTTCAAGGCCCAGGACTGGCCAAAAAAAAAGCTAGGCTTAATAACTCATACCTGTTATCTTAGCTACTCAGGAGGCTGAGATCTGAGAATTGTGGTTTCAGCCAGGACAGAAAAGTACATGAGATTCTTATCTCCAGTAAACTACGTAGAAAAAGCCAGAAGTGGCGGTGTGGCTAATGTGGTAGAGTGCTAGCCTTGAGCACAAAGAGGCTCAAGGACAGTGCCCAGGCCCTGAGTTCAAGCCTCAGAATGGGCAAAAAATAAATAAATAAACCATGTAAGCAAGTAATCCTTCAGTAGTTCAGTAAAGAAGAATTTCTCCAGTATGGGGGAAATTCTGAAGTTAAAAGATGATCTTATGGAAGCAACATTCATTTATCTATTCAAAAAATAGGCTCATGCCTTTAATCCTAACCACTCAGGTGGCTGAGGTCTGAGGATCATGGTTCAAAGCCAGCCCAGGCAGAAAAGTCCCCGTGAGACTCATCACCAATTATCCACTCATAAACCGAAAGTGGTGCTGTGGCTCCAAGTGGTAAAGCGCTAGCCTTGAGTTAGAGAGCTCAACGACAGCCCAAGCCCTAAGTTCAAGCCCCAGGACCAACAACAAGAACAAAATATTGATTAACTGCAAGACAAGATATCCTTGTTAAGGCAGATAAAGTTCCTGGGTTTTGTGGTGCTTACATTAAGATGCAAAAGACAGACAATATGTACTGCTAGAGAAATGTAGACTGATGAGAGGTGGAAAATTTGGAGAACTACATCTCAAACAGAGTGATCAGAAAAGGCAGTTTTGCATAAAATTGAAATTGAGCCACAAGAAATATTGGAGGAGAATGTATCAGACCAGACTGTCTTGCCATGTCTGAGGTATAAGCAAGTCATTACATCATGGCCAGAGAGGAGGAGGTGGTAGGGAAAGCACTAGGAGATGAGGTCAGAGAAATAGTGCCAGTTATTTTAGTCACTCGGCAGCCATGGTAAGGAACTGATGGTTTTTCTGAGCCATTGAGGAATCTCAAAAAGGAAAGGAACCAGAAAGGAAACCTGCCACATGGTTTAGGCAGAAAGGAGTTTATTGGGGGGAAAGCAAATTGCCAGCCCACACAAGATGGAGGATGGGGAGACAGAGGGGAAGGAAGAAGGGAAAAAGAGAGAGAAAAGGAAAGAGACCGGGGACCAAGTTGAGCCAGATTATATAAGGAAAAGGCGGGAGGTATGGCCAGGTGGATTGGAAGTGACCTCAGAGAAGGAGGAGGTCACTGCCTCCAGGTGTGCCAGTTACCTAGGTAACTCAGGTACTGGGGGCAGACTTAAACAGGTGGGGGGCATCTGCATGGAGCCCTCCCCGAGGTGGACCTTACATACCTGCAAAGATGACTCTGAATGCTAGTAAAGATTTGATTGTAGATAGAGGAGTGTGAATGCAAGATGAACAATTAGAATGATACAATTGTAATCTAGACAACCTTGGATTAGATCGTTGTGATAAATTCTTGGAACATAGTATTTCTCACGACTAATCAATTAGTTGACCAGTGGTATGTGAGATATGAAGTCATCTAGGATTTTGGCGTTCACTTGTGAGGAGAAGTATGCCTCATAACGAAGGCATGCTTGACTTTCTGCGAATGTCCATAATAAATTTTGACTCTTAACTAAATGTATTTCAGTATTTAAATACACCATCACTAAATGGTATTTTGGAATTGGTACAATTGAGTGAGATAGGACTTATCTATTTTAAAGACTTACATTTTTCATTGAGATTCTTAAAGAATGAATAACAGCTCTATCTGCTTATAACAAGACTTAAACATTGTAAAGGACTTGATGAAAGAGGATTCTGTTTAAAATATTGTTTCAGATCAAAATTATGTTTTTATAACCATACTTAGTTTGAATTTTTACGTTAATACCAATAAGGGAAGACTTTATTGAGAAAATGATTTATTTACAAATGAATCATTTTTAACTTCTACTTCAGGGAATGGATAAGAATGCTTTTGAGAAAAAATATAACACCATTGGAGTGAATATTTTCCGAACTCACCAGTTATTCTGTCAGAGTGTATTTCGGTTGGATCCTGGGGAAAGAGGTATCGTCAGCAATGGGAAAGTAAGTAAAAGCAGCGTGGCTCTCCTTTCACAGGGACAACCATGTCATAGACCTCAGACATTTTTCTGTCATGGCCCACTAGTCTCAACAGCCCATCTGTTCTTTCATATACACAGCCATTCATAACACTTCTCCATTCGTGGATGCAGGCGAGGTACAATGTACTTTTTACACCTAGCCCCTGCTTTGCTCCAACATGAGTATGAGAACAAACATTTACATTGCAACATTGAGAAACTTAAGTTGTGATGGATGTGGCAAGTACATTGTTTTATCTTCTATTTTTTGTCCCTTTTTTTCTACAGGGTTTTGGTAAGGTCCACCCCTGGGAGGGCTCCATGCACATTCCCCCGGCCCCTTAAGGCTCCGCCCAATTACCTAGGTAATTGTCACACCTGGAGGCAGTTCCCTTCTCTGAGGTCACATCCTAATCCACCTGGCCACACCTCCCCACCCCTGCCCTAGATAAGACATTGCCCAAGGAGGAGGTAACACGTTATACAAGAAAGGTACCCACTGCTTTATGTATGAAACTGTAACCCCTCATACATCACTTGGACAAGCAAGCAAGCAAGCAAGCAAGCAAGCAAGCAAGAAAGAAAGAAAGAAAGAGAGAAAGAAAGAGAGAAAGAAGGAAGGAAGGAAGGAAGGAAGGAAGGAAGGAAGGAAGGAAGGAAGGAAGGAAGGAAGGAAGGAAGAAAGGAAGGAAGGAAGGAAGAAAGGAAGAAGAAAGAAAGACATTGCCCAGGGGTGATTCTCTCTCTTGCCCTCCACAAGCACCTAGGACTTGGACTTGGCCGCAGGCCAGCAGTTCAGCAAAATAAAGTTCTCTCTTCTGCCTGAATACCACATGGTATCTTGATCGGATCAGCTGCCCATTTTAATAACTCTTACGTATGGTGCAGTAACTCAGATCTAGATGGAGACTTAAACAGGTGGAAGAACATCTGCCTGGAGCCCTCCAGGGGGTGGACATCTTACAGATTTGGTTTGTTTTTTTTCACTCTTGGGGCTTGAACTCAGGATCTTGGGAGCTGTCCCTGAGCTTTTTTTTTTTTTTTTAAACTCAAGGCTAGTGCTCTATCACTTTGAGCCACAGCACCACTTCTGGTTTTCTTGGGGTTAATTGTAGATAAGAGTCTCACAAAGGTTTTTCTTTTTTTTTTTTTTTTTTTTTTTTTTTTGGCCAGTCCTGGGCCTTGGACTCAGGGCCTGAGCACTGTCCCTGGCTTCTTCCCGCTCAAGGCTAGCACTCTGCCACTTGAGCCACAGCGCCACTTCTGGCCGTTTTCTGTATATGTGGTGCTGGGGAATCGAACCTAGGGCCTCGTGTATCCGAGGCAGGCACTCTTGCCACTAGGCTATATCCCCAGCCCTCACAAAGGTTTTTCTGAGCCAGGTTCTGGTGGCTCATACCTGTAATCCTAGCCACTCTATTGGCTAAGATCTGAGGATCACAGTCCATGAGACTCTTACCTCCAATAAAGTACCAAAAAAGGTGGAATTGGAGTTGTAACTCAGGGGCAACATGAAGCTCAGGACCAGCACCCAACAACTGAGTTCAAGCCAGGACAGACACACAAAAAATATTTAGTGATTAGGATCTTTATAACAGAGTCAGTGAATAATATCTACTAATATTTTAGTATCTGATTTTATATTTTCATGAATTATTTAAGTAAAACCATTGAATATGCTTTAGTATGATAGTTAGCTTTATCAAGAAACAGCTAATGGGGCTGGGGATATAGCCTAGTGGCAAGAGTGCCTGCCTCGGATACACGAGGCCCTAGGTTCGATTCCCCAGCACCACATATACAGAAAACGACCAGAAGTGGCGCTGTGGCTCAAGTGGCAGAGTGCTAGCCTTGAGCGGGAAGAAGCCAGGGACAGTGCTCAGGCCCTGAGTCCAAGGCCCAGGACTGGCCAAAAAAAAAAAAAAGAAACAGCTAATGGAAAATGTTTGACCATTTTGCCATGATGTATCAAATCACATATCTCTAAATTATCTTCAAAGCCCTTGTATAGTTTTTATGTTTTCTTTGTTTTCCACATTTTTATGAACTGTATTGTTCCTCTATGTGCTAGAATTAAATTTATCTGTATAGTACTGTTTTACAATTTATTGATAACTTTATATTATTGTAAAAAACATTGATGAATGATAATAGCCCAGAATTACATTTTTTTTTTCTCCTTAACATTTGCTGTAGGAGGAAATACAGCTTTTAAAAGCAGTTTGAGGGGGCTGGGGATATAGCCTAGTGGCAAGAGTGCCTGCCTCAGATACACGAGGCCCTAGGTTCGATTCCCCAGCACCACATATACAGAAAACGGCCAGAAGCGGCGCTGTGGCTCAAGTGGCAGCTAGCCTTGAGCGGGAAGAAGCCAGGGACAGTGCTCAGGCCCTGAGTCCAAGGCCCAGGACTGGCCAAAAAAAAATAAAATAAATAAAAATAAATAAAAGCAGTTTGAGGGCTGGGGATATGGCCTAGTGGCAAGAGTGCTTGCCTTTTATACATGAAGCCCTGGGTTCGATTCCCCAGCACCATATATACAGAAAACGGCCAAAAGTGGTGCTGTGGCTCAAGTGGTAGAGTGCTAGCCTTGAGCAAAAAGAAGCCAGGGACAGTGCTCAGGCCCTGAGTCCAAGGCCCAGGACTGGCATAAATAAATAAATAAATAAAAGCAGTTTGAAAGTATATAGCTACTCTGGGCTACCCTCTATCTAATTTGTCATTGGGTAGTAAAATTAATATGGTATTATATTAATAATAAGTTAACTATATCCAATTTGTTTCTTTATATGCTATGTAAATATGCATTACTTATATACTCAATTCACCTAAAAGTTAACAAAAATATTAGTGTCGATCTCATCCATGCTGTAAGCCAGTCAGTCTTAATGGAAGTCTTATGTCAGATTTGCTGTGCTCAGGTGGAGACTGCAGGATGGGTGGAGTTGCTTAGTTGCAGTGAAAGGATAGGCAGTTACTAGCTTTCTCTGCTAGAAAATTGCTTTCCTTTTGTTTTCTGGGAAACATACAGTAATGTAACTATTTTTGTGTCAAGTTCTTTGGACCTGTAGAGGAAGATTTCTACGTAGAAGACTTCCACTTGTTGGAAAAAATAACGTTCAATAACTTAGTAGAGAAAATTGAAGACATTGTTGAAAGTATGAAAGTTGATACAGAAGAGTAAGTACTTAACATCCTTTTGGGGATTTGGTACTTTGCAGGATATTTTCTTTTTAAAATTAGAAATGTTTCAAATATGTAGAAAAGTAAAGAATATACAAAGACCATAAAGGAAAGGAAAGAATATATAAAAGGCATAAAAGAAAATAAAATGTACTTCTTTTTCACCACCACCACCACACTGTGCATATTCTTGTTTTGTATTTTTTGTGCCAATACTGGGGCTTTAACTCCGGGCCTCACACCCTCAATCAGCTTGTGTGTTTGTTGAGTGCCTTCACTTTTTAGAGAAATGGAATTATACCCTAAGTTCCCTGGTAGCCTACTTCTGTAGAACCTTTATCATGAGCCTCTCTAGAAGTGTTGATTGTAATGTAAACTATAAAACTTCCTTCATATAAATGTCACTGTGTTTGCCTTGTTTCTCTAGCATAAGTGACCTTGTGATGAAATTTGATGCCCTTATTTCCTCTTTGCCTATTCACGCATCTCGGGATGATATCACATTTCTTAAAGAGAATCACAGGTAAGAATATAATAGTATCTGTGAGTTGTGTTGTTTTTTTTTTTTTTGTCAATGCCTGTCAACGATCAAGTATTTCCATGACATAGTGAAATTAATAGAATTGAAAGTTCTTTATTGAGAGAACAAAAGGCATTTGACACTGTTGGGGAGGGGAAAACATCCTCGGGCTGGAGTCATAGCTCCATGGTAGGATATTCTTGCTTCCCACTCATAAGGCCCTGGGTTTGAGTCCTAGAATCACGATAAATAAATAAATAGATATCTCAGTCACTTATGTACTCAACTAAATAAAGAATACTATACTTAGCCTGTAAAGTTGTTGTTTTTTTTTTTTTTTTGCCAGTCCTGGGCCTTGAACTCAGGGCCTGAGCACTGTCCCTGGCTTCCTTTTGCTCAAGGCTAGCACTCTGCCACTTGAGCCACAGCGCCACTTCTGGCCGTTTTCTGTATATGTGGTGCTGGGGAATCGAACCCAGGGCCTCGTGTATACGAGGCAGGCACTCTTGCCATTAGGCCATATCCCCAGCCCAATCCTGTAAAGTTTTAAGTTATAGCTAACATGGTATCCTTTCATGCCCAAACAGTAATTGTTGAGTTATCTGGGAATAATCACTATAAGTTAAACTCTCTTTATACTTTTAATGTAAAAAAAAGTCTCAGATCCTAAAGAATTCTGATTAATCAAATGCAGGAGTACCTGTACGACGGGCTGTCTCCATGTATATTCAAATAAACACTAGTTTACATGTCCCAAACTTTATAGTATGGCTCACTGCTTTGGGATAGGAACAAATCTAATCTAAGGGGACAACTGTTCTCTGATCTGTAAATTTAAAGAACACTACATCTAAACATGTCTTACTTTCTGTGTGTTTACATACATAGACAGCAATGGCGTATTTCTAGATTGGCTTAGTTTGTGTGATTCTCTGCCTTCCTATCTGGAGTCATTTTATAATATTAAAAAGTGTCTGAACATGTATTACAGTTCTACTATTTCTGAATCAACATGTTTATTATTAAGTTAATTCTAAAATTTTAATTGACTTATAAGAATATGTAAATTTGACAAGGAACTTAAATTAGGAAGTTTGTAAAAGTAGAAAGAAATAGGCAGCAGTAAATTGAAATCAAGAAAAATTTTTAAAAGGAAAAAAAAATTTACATTTTTTGCCATCCTGAGAATTGAATGTTGTATTATTCTGTTCCTTTCTTTGAAAAAAAAAATGTGGTTATTATGTTTTCCTAGCATCTTTGTCTGAAGCACAAGTAGTAATCCCATTGTCCTCGAAACTTAAAATGACAGAAGCAAGTTGTGTGGTAGATCACATGTGAAATGTCTTGACAGAGGCTTGCAGACTGTCCCGGAGTGACGGACGTTCCTGCTTGCACTGAGCATCCCATGAAATTACTCACAATTTGCCAGTTTGCACAATTCCCAAAGTTCATGAGATGCAAGCAGACATACTGTTCAAGTGAAATGTGATGAGTTTTACAAGGTATCCAAGAAATTTCTTCAGGACCTTTCATAAAGATGAGAGTAATCAAAGTAGAAGAGATGACTCCTTCCATAAATAGACTGATAGCATCAAAAAATGCAGACACTCATATATATGTATATATATGTGTGTGTATATGTATATACACTTATGTATATACATTTATACATACATATAATAAGCCTTGAGAATTTTGAGGGCCTAAAATGATCAGGAATTTTATAATAATAGTATTCTTTCAAGGATTTTATTACTTGTTGGTAAAATCTTTCATTTTCTTAAATCCTTTCTGATTTTACATTATTGAACACAGACTTTGAAGTTTGTTTTATTGTGCCAATAACCCATATTTTTTAATCTAGCAAAAAATCTATCAACAAGAATATACATACCTAAGGTCATTAGCAATAGATTTATGTAAACAGTCCATCACTTTCATCTTGTTTATTTTTATTTTTCTAGCATTATAAAGATGAATCCTCAAGAGAATGATATATTCTTTGATGTCATAGCTATTGTTGACCCCTTGACAAGAGAAGCACAGAAGATGGCACATTTATTGATTGTAAGATATACTATTTTTATTTTGAAACTTTTAAGTCTATTTTAAGTATAACCAAGTATTTATTCTCTTGATTCTTTATGTCATCCAGCATTTTTTAGATTGTAGATTGGATTTCCATATAGAATGACAGAGCTCAGCGTAGGTCTTATAACAGAGTTGAGGTTAGGTATTACTATACACTGAATGTGTCCCCACCACAGTCCATCCCTAAACAAATGAAAGATGTTTCAGTGCCCTTCAAACCCTGGCCCTCAGTGTGACTACTGTGTGAAGATGGGGCCTTTAGAAGGAGCGTCTAAGAGGAAGATCCCTGCCTCCCTCCCTCCCTCCCTGTGCCTGGTCCTTCCTAGAGAGCACAAAGAAGAGGTCGTGTGAGCACAGTGACCAGACCAGGGGAGCTGTTGGGAGATAGCTATCCATTGCCAAAAGGACATTAGGACGCTTACCATTTTACGGAAAATTTAAAGGTTCAAATGATAACACAGCTTTCAGCAGTTATATTTTTCAACAAGCTGGTTATGCATCAGAAGGCTTTTTTCTAAAGATATTCAGAAATTTGCAATAGTTGTATTTGAAACTACTCAGTGTTTTAAAAGAATTCTAAGAAGTGGAAACTACCCTCTGACATTGGTGTCACTTTTGGAAATAAGCAAAAGGTATTTTGATTTTAAATGTGATGACAAGATAAATGATTAAGCTACTGCTGTACCATCAAAATTTCAAATTATATTTTTTCTCAGAAATTTGTTTGTGCTACCTGAAATTAGAAAAGAAATTACAAATATTTACTATAAGCATATTTATTAATGTAGACATAATTTTGGGGAAACTTTGCTGGTTTGCCTTTATGAACAGATCAAACACAATTCTATGAGCCATTTCTCCATTTCTCTTAACATTTCATACATTCAGATTTTTACTTTTAGATGTAGACTATGTAAATTTTTCTTTAGAATAATATCCAGTAATTTTTGTTAGGAAAAGAGCTAATATGCTCTTTAGTGAACAAATCCCCTAATTCTAAGTCATTATTCAGGGGAAAGAAATATTATTTACATTTGAAACTTATATAACGGTAGAAATTAGGAAATGATATGTGTGGAATCACACAGAGATATAAAGTGTTGGATTGCATTCTAGTTTAAATCATTGATAATAATGGCATACTTTATTTTTTAGCAACTGCATTGGAAATAATTTATTGGGAGGAATGTACAGTGTCTTATCTAAAATTGAGAAAAATAGTGGCTTAATGCATAAACATCTTAAACCCTTAGTCTGTGTGCTCTAATTCCTAAATAAGCCTGTATCTCTTGTGTTGTATGATTTTTTATTCTTCTCCACTGCACCCTTAGTTAGCTTTCAAAATCTTTAGGGATTTCTTTGCCTATATAGAGATGGGGACTGTCAAAATTAAGATTTGCCTCATATTTATTTCAGGCAAAGAGAAAAAAGTAGAGTGCTTCCTGAGTATATACCCAGAATGTCCTACTTCACGTAGAGTGAAATTCTAGACATGTCAGGGCACCTTTGCCAATGCAGTTGGGACACCACCATTTTGTTTGTAGATAAAGGTTCTAGTAGATATTGTCATTGTTCTTCAATACGAATGAAATTTAAATAGTGTGAAAAAAGTCACTTCATGCAAAAAACAGGCAGTTAAACCCTGTGGCACTGAAGTCAATTCTGTGAGTTCAGATCTGGCCTCTATGTGACTTGCTGTGACCTTGAAGAAGATGCTTCATCTCTTCGCCTCAACTACGAAAGTACGTGGAAGGGTATTGCAGGACCAAGTGAGATAAGGAGAGTATTAATACAGTGGCAGGCACATAATACACACTTTATAGATGTTAGTTACCAATATTATCTAAAAGTCCAATATGGGAATTTTTAATAGGTGCTTGGCAAGATTCTAAACATGAAGATAACACTGTTCATGAACTGCAGGAGTAAGCTTTCAGAAGCCCCTTTAAAGAGGTAAGTCAGAGCGCTGGGAGCCTGACCCAGGGGCAAATGCTGAGAAGGAAAATGGCATTGTTTGCTAGTGTTAGGTTTCTGGGTCATTGCTACCACTTCCTTTATTTTCCCCCATTTCCCCCTCCTGTCCCTATCCTCAAGTGACACAGTTCCGTTTTTACATAGTATCCATTGAATATGATGACTCCACCTGCCCATCCCTCCTCCCTCCATTCCTTTGCCCGCCCTCAACATGTGTTCCCACTTCGTGGTCTTTGTTTTGATGAACAGTACACTAGTTGTTCAGAGGAGTCATGTCTTTGGGCTCCTCCCCTACGCATACCCTCCCTCAGTTTGTGTGTGTGGAAATGCGTAGAGCCCTGGACATGTTCACACGCGTCGTTGTGTCTTAGATCTAGCTTCCACATGTGAGGGAAAACAGGAGCCATTTGTCTCCTTTTAAAGTGAATATCCCCTCTTTTAATTCTAAACTCCCCCATTTACCTTGCATTCTGCCTTTATCAAGGCTGTTCTCTTTTCATCTTTTAACATCTTTTAGCCTTTATTCAGTTTATTTTTACTGCTCCTCCGGAGTTCTGCTGGCTTTCACTGCTTCTCACCTGAGCCTCAGTGTGACGCAGCCAGACTGTCTCCTCATCCCACTGCATCCGCTGCAGCTTGGCTTTCATTTACTCTTTGCCACTAAAATCATTTTTACCAAGTCACAAAGAAACTGTAGTTTGCAGCACTCACAAGCTGCTTCTTCCCAGGCATCTTGCTGCATTTCATAGTACGATCCCTTGCTTATTTACATCCTGACTGTGTTGTTGCCTGGGCCCTTTCTCGCCTTTCTTCTTTTTCTTTTCTTCAACTGTGTCTGCCTGCCTATGGCTCCCTTGATCATCACTACCTGGACGTCACTGTAAATTGTCCTGGAGTGAGAGCTGGCCTAGCTCCTTTGCTCCTCTTGAACAAAATATTACAGCAATGATAAACATCTTTTGTGTAATTATGTTATAGAGGACAGTGCTGGCTGTTTCTTTCCCAGGCCCTTGCATGTTTCTCTGGTGAAGCATGCTGGGTGACAAGCCATTGGGTTAGACTGACCCAGTAGATCTCTGCCCCTCCCACCTTTGAGTCAGGACAGCTGCAGCACAACTTGACTGAAACTTCCAAATAGCTCAAATTGCCCTTCTAGACCTATAGCCACCGATTGGAAGGGGATGCCAAAGCCGCTGAGAATGTAGGTACACCTAAAAGCTCTGCCAGTGGTTGCACATAAGTCAGTTCTCTATGTTTTAAGTTGAACTGCCATAAAAATAGAACCAGAACAGCAGCTTGAATTTTACTTGTTTTCTGTGTATTGTTTCTCTTCATATTATTGTTAGTGATTAGAGTTAATAAAATAGCCAAGCATTCATATTCTAAGACTTGGCAAGACTCAAAATGGGATAGTAAGGAAAATCCTACCTCAGGTCATATGGGGGAAATCATTCCTGAACTCTCATTTACTATGTACTATCCTAGAACTTGATATGTAGTAAATACTCAATAAAACATGATAAATATCAAAAAAATAATAAAATAGCCAAAAATTGTCATGATCAAATGTGAAGAATCACTGGCCAAATCTAGATCACGAAACTGTTAGAAACTGAGTAAATTGCACAGGACTGAAAGAAGCTTCTCATGTGGAGGAAGGGTATGTAATAGACAGTCCTAACAGATACTAGTGTCAACAAAATCAGTATTATGAACTCTTCATACAGATTATAACTAGCAGTTCTTATTTAAGACCTTGTAGTGGTTTTGATTAAGCCATTTTTTAATTTTAACATTGTAAACAGAAATAACTTGTCTTGATTTTGGTCATAGTCATTGCTTCTTTGACTATTATTATTCGCAGCTTTTACCGTTTTGTCCTGGAGCCAGAACTGATGTCAGGAACTAATAATAATCCTTCTCCAGGACCAATGGCAAAATTCCTGGATATTCCTGAATCACCCCTTCTAACGCTCAACATGATTACTCCAGAAAACTGGTTGGTTGAGACAGTGCACAGCAGCTGTGACCTTGATAACATTCACTTGAAAGATGTAAGTGATGCTTTGGAGAGAGGCTGGGATAAAGTACCAGCTAGTAGAGTTGGAGTGCGCACCTGGTAATGACGAACATGCTCGCCAGAATTTTCTTTGTGATTTTCAGCCTTGATCCCATCTTTTTGTTCTTTTTATTTTTGTTTCCCTAACTGCAGAATTCAGTGTCTGCCTTTTCCAGGTTTCAGGGTTCCTTTCCCGCTCTTCACAATTCATACCACTAGCTCACAATGGCTATTGTAAGGTGAAGCTAGATATCGATCGATGCCTGCACTGCCCTTCAAGTTGAGGAATTCCAAGAGGAAGGTTTTTTTCCTAACTCCTCTTTGTGACACAGAAAGCCATCCAAACTAGATTAGGGTAGCAAGCAGGAAGCAAGCTTCAGCATATATATATATATCAGGCTGGGGAAACCGGCTGCCTGTCCTCTCATCATGACCCTCGTCTTCCTGTTGTCATTCAACCTACAGCAGAAAGAGAAGAGTCTAAATACAATGAGTCTGTCAAAAGATGGAATTTAAGATGAGAAAACAATTTTAAACCCTGTCTCCTCTTCCCCCCCCCCCAAAAAAATTTTTTTTAGAGATTCCTAGGGTTAGGATTCAAAACTGAGGAGTAAATAAATACTTCTCCTCACTAGCCTCTATGGTTGACATCTCTAGAATGCCCCATGGCTTGACCAAGATATGAATACTGAACTGTATCTGTTTGGTTAGAATGTTCCTATTTGTTTCTTCTTTTTTCTTCTTTATTGTCAAAGTGATGTACAGAGGGAAGTACATTTCTTTTTTTTCTTTTTTTTTTTGGCCAGTCCTGGGCCTTGGACTCAGGGCCTGAGCACTGTCCCTGGCTTCTTCCCGCTCAAGGCCAGCACTCTGCCTCTTGAGCCACAGCGCCGCTTCTGGCCGTTTTTTCTGTATATGTGGTGCTGGGGAATCAAACCTAGGGCCTCATGTATCCGAGGCAGGCACTCTTGCCACTAGGCTATATCCCCAGCCCGGAAGTACATTTCTTATCCAACTTGTTACTTACGCTTCTCATGTGTTTCCTTTACTTAAAGATTTTCCTTCTAGACAAATTCTTTTTGATGCTCTTATGAATAGGTGTTTGGGACCCTAAGTTTCTTCCCTATAACATACTTACCTAGTCCCCAATGAGCCAAAATCCAGTCATAGCCATCATCTGAAATCAATCCTTTAGATTTAAGTAACAGAAGAAACAAGATTATACCAATGAGGAAAGTTAAAAGATCCCTATTTTGGGCTGGGGATATGGCCTAGTGGCAAGAGTGCTTGCTTCTTATACATGAAGCTCTGGGTTCAATTCCCCAGCACCACATATACAGAAAACAGCCAGAAGTGGCACTGTGGCTCAGGTGGTAGAGTGCTAGCCTTGAGCAAACAAAGAAGCCAGAGACAGTGCTCAGGCCCTGAGTCCAAGCCCCATGTCTGGCCAAAAAAAAAAAAAAGATCCCTATTTTCTCCATGGTCAGTAAGATCTCTTAGCAGAGTCTGTTGGATTCTCTCTCTTTTTTTTTTTTTTTTGCCAGTCCTGGGCCTTGAACTCAGGGCCTGAGCACTGTCCCTGGCTTCTTTTTGCTCAAGGCTAGCGCTCTATCACTTGAGCCACAGCGCCACTTCTGGCCGTTTTCTATATATGTGGGGCTGGGGAATTGAACCCAGGGCTTCATGTATACAAGGCAAGCACTCTTGCCACTAGGCCATATTCCCAGCCCCTGTTGGATTCTCTTTAAGACACAATGATAATATATTTTGGTAAAACAACTGGGAAAAAAAAACTGTAACCCTTCTGAACATCGTCTTTTTATTTTTATTATTATTATTTTTTTTTTTTTTGCCAGTCCTGGGCCTTGGACTCAGGGCCTGAGCACTGTCCCTGGCTTCTTTTTGCTCAAGGCTAGCACTCTGCCACTTAAGCCACAGCGCGACTTCTGGCCATTTTCTATATATGTGGTGCTGGGGAATCGAACCCAGGACTTCATGTATACAAGGCAAGCACTCTTGCCACTAGGCCATATTCCCAGCCCCAACATCGTCTTTTTAAAAAGTATACAAATTGTATACAAAAATGAATATATTAGGTAAAGACTCCAACTCAAACCTGATAAGTGAAAGGGGAGCCTGTCAGTGAATGTTCTAGCAGCTATTAAACCAAGCAGCAAAACTCATGATATTTTTAAAAATGTGATTGAATTAATGATAGTTTTAACTATGAAGTTATAAGACTAAAACAAGGTCCCTGTGTCTTCACAGAGGAGATAGGTAAGGAAAATGACGTTTAAAAATTGCAGCATCTTTAAACATAAACTACCTTTTGGGCTCCCTTTTCCACTGTGTGCTATAAATACTCCTCATCTGCAACTATCCTAGAAAAATATGAATAAGGGACAGAGTTCCTTACCAGAGTAGAAAAGGGTTGAGATAGGTGGGAGAAATGCATCGTGGCATAAGAGAGTTCAATAGGAGAGATTTGTCAGTGCACTTAACACGCGTTAGTGCAAATACTCCTTGCTGTATTTAATTTCCAAATGTTATTGGATGTATGGGGTGTAATACATGAACTAGGAAATGACGCCTTTAGTAAGGTTTTGTTCACATAATTGTGACTACAATGATTTTATTGTACAGCAGCATTAATACAAAAATTAAAGGTAACAAAGATGACTACAGGAAAGCTAAAATTGAGGTGATTAAATTTGGTCAAAAGATCTCTCAAAAAAAGCTATTTTTGGTGTCATAGTCTGAATCAAAGGAATTTGTCTGTTATGCAATCTAAGAACAAAAGGAACTCTTCACATTATTATAAAAATGAAGATATTTACAAACTGATTACATGAAGATCATCTGCCCTGGTGCCCATTTAATGATTTTTTTTAATTTAATAAGCTTTACTTACAGTTACTATAGCATACCATTTCTTTGTCTAAAAGTTAGACAATTGAACTAGATGGGCTCTATCATCTCTTCCTACAATTTGCCATTTTATTATTGTGTTTCTGTTCTGCGAATCATTCCATTCGAGCAGATTCTACATGGATTCTGGGCACATTGTAAGTATCAGAAATACTTACTGGAATAGTAACAGTTCAACACCTAATTCAGTAATAGTTCAACAACTTGACTTGATGAAACAGATACTGTATACAAAAAAGTCGCTTTTTGTTCTTAAAGGGATATAATTATAAAAATAACTGAACTTGATATTCTCAAGTCTAATTTTTATCTGCATATATTTATATCTTGGATAGTAACAGTAATGGAAGGACAACTATACAATATGGATTATTTCTAATACTCTATTCAAAGCACACTAAAAATTGTTGAAAACTTCATACTGGGAAATTATAGATTTACATGACAAAATTTCCAAACTGAAAATCTCCTACCATTTCATTTTATTTTCATTTATCCCTGAAGTATATGTTATAGCACTCACAGCAAGAAAATCTGAAAGCAGTTGGGATGTCCACCAATTTAAAAGATCTTTAAAAGATCTTCATCAAGTCTAGTGGTGTACATGTAGTCCCATTTACTGAGGAGACAGAGGCAGCCTAAAAAAATGAGAGGACAGTGAAACTTCTTCCCAAGAGAAACAAAAAGATGTTCGTGGAGACACAGACATAGTCTGGGAAAACCACATTTAATGATAATATGTGCTATACTTGCTTGAAAAAAGTCAGGAAAAAGGAAAATCAATGTGTTGACATGAACTGGGAGATAATTTGTTATGAGAAAAAACATCCATCATGAGCTTTGTTCTGGAAGAAGTAACTTAAGTGGTCGGTTTCCTCATGTAAGAGAAAGACCTGAGGCAGCTTGCCTTGGCTCCACCTTGTTATCTTCGCTGTCCGGAAGGTGGGGATGGCTTCTCCAGGACCTAAAGTTCCGCGAGAGTCCATCTCAGCCAGCGGATACACCTGTTACCCAGCAGGGCTCAGCAAGAACAGTGACACAGGGAGCCAAAGCAGGCCCGTGGCAGCCCATAGCCTGTGCATACAGCACAAGCAAGGAAAAAAGAGGTTGGAGGCATGGTTCAAGCAGTAGAGTTCCAGCTTAACATGCGTGAAGCCCCAAGGTCAATCTTCAATACTGCAAAAAAAAAAAAAAAAAGAGCCAACTTACCCACCCAATGGCATCAACTAATAGTAAAATAATCGCATTCGTGTATTGCATTGAGGACCACCAATAGCCAAAACAATAACCCGTTTCCTCCTCAGATTGAGAGCACTGTCACAGCAGAATATGAACTGGAATATCTGCTCCTTGAAGGATATTGCTTCGACACCGCAGAGCAGCCTCCCCGGGGCCTGCAGTTCACGCTGGGCACAAGGAGCAAACCTGTCATGGTGGACACAGTTGTGATGGCCAACCTTGTAGGTATTCTCAATATGTCATGGGTGATAGTTAAGATTTGGGAGAAATTCTCTTTTATCTTTCTCTAACAGAGCGAGTCGTCTCTATTCTTCTATTGCTGAACAGCTCACAGAAAACAAAATTGAATCCTTGTATAAGAAAATTAAAACAAAAATGGGAAATAGCATGCTTTGAGAATATTCTTTTACAGGTTACTGTAAAATTTTTCTTTGGCATTTACTTATAAAATTTTCTCATTCTGCAATTAGCAGACACTTGCTTTGATAATTCATGTATAGGTTTTTTGTGAACAATTGCTTATTCTTAAACATGTAACTCAATGGCCATTATTTCCTTATCTGAAAAGGGATATTTTCAGCTCAAAGCAAACCCAGGTGCTTGGATACTAAAATTACGCCAAGGAAAATCAGAAGATATTTATCAGATAGTGAGGTGAGTTATATAAACCACTTTTAAATTTTCCTGTATGAATAAGAGTGTCAGATGTGAAGATGTCAGAATAAGATGTTCACATTTCTGCTCTAACTCTGTGTCTGTAGTGACGGGTGTTGGGCAGCACCGTGCCTTTGGCTGTGGGGTAACTAGAGCTCTAGTGCAGCTAGGAAGAAAAGAAAGGAAGTCAAGAACACATAGTGTCCTCCCAGAGCTGTGACCCCAAGTGGTCTCTGAGAGACTATCTCCAGTAAACCACCATAAAGCCAAGTGGAGCTGTGGCCCACGTAGTAGAGTGCTAGCCTTGAGCAAAAAGCTCAGGAACAGCTCCCAGGCACCAAGTTCAAGCCCCAGGCCTGGCACAAAATAACAACACTAGAAACATTGGAGTTTCTGTGTACATCATAGACAAATTGTATCATTAAAAAAGTGTGTTTCCAAATTAAGGATAGATGTTTATGTTGCTCTGCTTTAGGCATGAAGGAACTGACTCCCAACCTGACCTAGGCGATGTCATCGTTGTATTAAACAGCTTCAGGAACAAGATATTGAAAATACAGGTATGTGAAATTGAAGACTTTACATGCTTTATACCTAATACAACATGTACTTGTTTTCCTTGATTTTAACTTTACAATCCATTTTGCAATTTTACTACCTAAAATGTTGTACTGAAGCTCTTAAAGTAAAGGGAATGCAGATAGGAAGATAAAAGAAGGGACAATTTAAGGTTTTTAAGGTTATGCTATATTACTACATCTACAGTAGCCAGATAAGGTTATAAATGTAGAGATGAGTCAAGGGCACAGGTTGAAAAAAAAGTCCTGAAAAGAAAAAATAATGTTTCTTTAAGAGAGAGAATATGATTTCTTTTCTTTGTTTTTCTTTTCTTGTTTTATTCTTTTGTGGCTGTTTTCTATTAGAAAGGAGCTTTTAATGATGCTTGCTTGAAACTACTTTTTCTGTTGGTCATGGGACTCGAACTCAGGGCCTAGTCACTGTCCCTGAGCTCTTTTGCGCTAGGCTAGCACTCTACCACTTCGAGCTACAGCACCATTTCCAGTTTTCTGGTGGTTAAATAGAAATAAGGGTCTCACAGACTTTCCTGCCCAAGCTGACTTTAAAAACTGAGATCCTCAGATCTCAACCTTCTGAGTAGCTAGGATTAAATGAGTGAGCCACCAGTGCCCAGCAAAATATTTAAATCATTTTCAGTTTTTTATTATCTTTAAATACTTTACAAAGGAGCATTATTTAAGTGAGCTACTTATCTATCATCCCAAAGAGCAAGTAATGCCTAAATTCTGTGAATCCAGAAATAAGTGTAGATAATGTCTAAGATGATTAGATAGGAAGTACAGAAGTAACCTCCAAGGAAACTTAATACATGTAGCCAAATTGCTGAGTCAAGGCCAGATCTCATCTGTAACACTCTGCTGAGGTGTGGGGTAACTAGAGCTCTAGTGCACCTAGGAGAAAAGGAAGTCCAAGAACACGTAGTATTTTACAGTGTGGATTTGTTTGCTTTACCTGTCTTATATTCCCTTCCAAAAGTAATCCTTCCCTACTGTGTTACATTTGCTAGCCATACAGCATAATACTTAAAGGTAAGAATCTAAACTTTAGGTTTGCTGTGTTCTCCAGGTTCAGAAAAAACCAGACAAAATGAAGGAAGATATCCTTATTGATAAACATGAACAAAAAGGAGTGTGGGATTCTATTAAAAGGTAATTACTAGTAAATATTTTAACATATAACTAGATTGATCCTAGTCAGTGGGAACTCTCTAGAAAGTAGAAATCCAAGTAAAGCCCAGCTCCTCCCTTCAAAGAGACATAGGTAGATATATAATGTTAAACATACAGGACTGGAAACTGGAGTTGTGAAACAGCGAAGAATAAAATGTTATGCAAACCTTAGGAGAAAAAGAATATATTCAGGTACGAAGAATCCAGGAAAGACTTCTTTAAAAAGTGTGTAGTTTATGGGCTGGGAATATGGCCTAGTGGCAAGAGCACTTGCCTCATATACATGAAGCCCTGGGTTCGATTCCCCAGCACCACATATATAGGAAACGGCCAGAAGTGGCTCTGTGGCTCAAGTGGTAGAGTACTAGCCTTGAGCAAAAGGAAGCCAGGGACAGTGCTCAGGCCCTGAGTCCAAGGCCCAGGACTGGCCAAAAAAAAAAAAAAAGTGTGTAGTTTACTGAAAAAGTGTGTAGTTTACTATAAAAATGTTGAAAACTTCATACTGTGCAATTTATGTATAGGAAATAGAGTGTTCAAAAGCTAAAGATAGACTGGAGGTACCTGGTTATACAAGGACCAAAAGATTGACATGTTCATCAGAGAACAGAAATTGAATGCAATAAGGAATTTGTTGCCTATGTTGTGAAACAAAAAGCAAAAGGATTGGGGTTAGGATTGTAGCTCGGTGTTGAAGTGCGCGGCTCGCTGGCACTGCACAAGAGCAGGAGAACACTAGCTCACATGCGTGGAAAATGGCGTAGACCTGGCATGGGCACTTAGGTGATGACTAAGGTGATGACTAAGAGCTGTCTTTCTGCATCTCAGTTCGACTCTCTGTACCTCCTTCACTTTCAGGTAGGCTTTTAAAAGTAAAAGTTACCATCCCTAGTAGGAAGTTGCCTATCTCCAAATAATACCAGCCCAAGTTACATGGTTGACTCTTTGGTGTGCCAAACTAAACCAGTTACTGTGGCTCCAAAGGCCATGCGTGGGTCACGCACCTTCCTCTAGAGCCCATGGGAAGGCCTGTCCCACCGCGCATGCCAAGGTCCCATTCCTGGAAGGGGAGTGGGTGTAAGGTGGGCAAGCACAACGACTGTCTGCTGTGACTCACCTTGTACCACACTTCGAAAGTCCTGCATTCTGATGGCAAACCATGGACTGTTCTGCTCAATGAAATGAAATAGAAGCTTTAGGCCAAATAAAATTCTACACTATAGATAGACTTCATTATGCCAACCAAAAGTTCTCCCACCCTGAGGGCTTTCCATCCACTAAGGGTTCTTTTTCTATAGCTGACTCCTTGTTGGGTGAAAAGAATCATGTTACTCTCTCACAAATCAAATGTTTTTCTTACTCAAAGGATTTCAATAAAAATAATTTTAAAAATACTTCTGTGGTAACAGTTTTTACTTGGCAAAATATATTCAGTGATAATTTTAAATTGTTACATTTTCCAAATTTTAGTCATGCTAAGTATGTTTATTCAAAACTAAGGTTTTTAATTAAATTATTTTCATTGGAAGAAATTATACACATTATGAATATCACTTACAAGATTAGACATACAGAAAAATGAGAAAGGGCTAGTTTGGGTCCAGAAAGAACTAGAACCAGCCCTATCCCAGATGCATGTACCAAGATGTGAACCAGTAAGCAAGGCTTCCTTCGCTTCTCGTCCTCAGGGGAGTTGATGTGGATGGACTGGAAGTTAAAGTGTAGACATTTGAAAAATGAAAATTTAGCAAGAGAGCCCCGTTTGGGTTTTTTGTTTGTTTTTTTGTTGGTTCTGGGGCTTGAACTTAGGGCATGGATGCTGTTCCCGAGCTCTTTTGCTCAAGGACCTGCCACTTTGAGCCACAGCTCCACTTTGGTTTTGGAGTGGTTAATTGGAGATAAAAGTCTCATGGGGACTGCCCGGGCTGGTTGAACCACCATCCTCAGATCTCAGCCTCTTGAGTACCCCACGAGAACTCCTTGTTATCAGCACTCATGGACCTGCTTGTACTCCCAGGTAAACCATTTCTGTGCCATAGCGACACCTGTCCACAATCTCTTTTCTTTCCTTGTTGTGAGGCTAAGGTTTCAACACACTAGACAGGAACATGGCAGGCTGTAGGCGTTTAACTTGGAGAGAGTGTGGTTGCATTCCATGTTGAAATAAAAGCGCATACAGTAGTATCAGAAAAGTGATATTGTGGGCTGGGGATATAGCCTAGTGGCAAGAGTGCCTGCCTCGGATACACGAGGCCCTAGGTTCGATTCCCCAGCACTACATATACAGAAAACGGCCAGAAGCGGCGCTGTGGCTCAAGTGGCAGAGTGCTAGCCTTGAGAAAAAAAAAAAAAAAGAAGCCAGGGACAGTGCTCAGGCCCTGAGTCCAAGGCCCAGGACTGGCCAAAAAAAAAAAAAAAAAGAAAAGTGATATTGTCCTGTGGCTAATGTTAGTACTTCGTAATTGCTAGGGTAAGAGCTGGTTTCAGCTGGGCATGGTGTTGCATGCCTCTAGTCAGAGTGCTTGGAAGTGGGTGCCAAGTTCAAGACCAGCCTCAGCTACATAAGGAGACCCCACCTCACCAAGAGGAAGTTTTTTTAAAGTTAGTCATTTAAACAAGCTTTTTCATCTTAAGTGGAATTCCTATTTTATTGTCAAGTTTAGTATTAAGCATAAAAAGTTTGTCAATATGGGCGGGAGGGAAAAGGAGAGGGGGGAGGGGGAATGAGGAAGGAGGTAACAAACAGTACAAGAAATGTATCCAATGCCTAATGTATGAAACTGTAACCTCTCTGTAATTCAGTTTGATAATAAATATATATATAAAGTTTGTCAATATATATATTTTTAAACTGTTTATTTTTTATTCCAAGTTTCACAAGGTTACATAAAGAAGATGATAAAGATGAGAATGATGTTCTAAACATTTTTTCAGTTGCTTCTGGCCATTTATATGAACGCTTTCTAAGGTTTGTGTTTGCTTTATCTGATTTGTTAAAAGTAATGCACTTATATGACTCAGACTTTAAAAAGAATAAAGGAATTTACAGTGAAGAGAAACTACAGTCTTTTTGTACTTGATTCTTAGTTATGTTTCTCATAGGAAACCAGCTAGTATGATTTTTATATCTTGCTAAATATCTATAGTCTAGTCTATATCTATAGTCTAGCATATATACATATACACTAAATATACACATACATATATAGTCTTTTTGATTCTTTTATCCAAATAGTAACAGTATATAAGATACTCAGCACCAAAAAAAAAAAAAAAAAGATACTCAGCACCTTGCTTTTTATTACTTATAATCATGCAGTAAATAGATTGTTTAAGTGCAGTGAAATTTGATGAGGTTGATTTGACTTTGAATCCTGTTTTTTAAGAGTAGGAAATATAAAAAAGAAAACAATAAAAAAAAGAGTAGGAAATATAATATATGTAATATATAATAAAATGATTGGTAACAAAAATAAGTTTAGAAAATGTCCTTTCCCAGTGAGGGAAATACAGGCTCACACCTGTAATCTTAGCTGAGAGGAGGGGAACCAAGGCAGAAAAATTCAAGAGACCCCTTCCCACCCCACACCTGGGCCCTGGCACGGACCTGTCATCTTAAGCTAGATGTTCCCGGCAGCAGAGTGCATGAGAGGCCCTCCCGATGGAAGGAAGCTGGGCGTGGCGCTGTGTGCCTATCATCCCAGCTGAAATGGGCATGTGGTAACACAAAAACATTCCTGAGCAGGAAATGAGACCCTAACCTAGAACCAACCAGCTAATAAACAAGAATGGAGGCATGGCTGCCGAGGAAGTGTAAGATGCTAAGTGCTAAGTTCAAAACCTTAGTACCCCCCCCCACACACACACACAAAAAGCCCTTGTTTTGTAAAAAGAAGGAAAGAGATAAAAGTAGGAAAATATATTAACAAAGTACAAAGGGATATTTTTAACAGTTTATGGGAAAGAATTACAAAGGACTCAAAAAGTATAGTGTTGATACTTTAAACAAGAGCCTCAGATACACTTATATCTTTGAGAGGTCTTCTTGTATAGTAAAACAAGTGCCCTGTCCAGTAAATGCATCAAACTAGACAAAGGTTAAGTTTTGTAGACCTAATATTTATTACCTAGTGATATCAGTGGAAGCAAGCTTCTTCTAGTGCAGCTTGTCAGCAAGGACAAAGCTAGTCAGCCTATTATCAGATACGTGTTTTTATATCCTCATCCATTACATATTTTATCAGCCATATTTGAAATAGTTCAGTTTGATTTTTCTACAGTTCATAATAGAAAACTTCTAATTCACACCTTTAAGTATTTGCATCTTTAAAAGTTGGATGTTAACTTACATTGGGTTTAATATTCCTTTCTACAGAATCATGATGCTTTCTGTCTTACGTAACACCAAAACACCAGTCAAATTTTGGTTTCTGAAAAATTATCTTTCACCGACATTTAAGGTAAGTCATTGCTGTTCCTGGAGGGGTGATGTTTGAATGGTAAATTCCTGAGTATAATTGGAGGCTCAGACCACATTTTTCTTTTCACAACGAGCCTTTTAAAATGCATATCTACTCTAATTACTATCGTTAGTAAGTTTTGTGTGTGTTTTTTAATTAAGGTGTTTTGTTGATTTTTTGTTGTTGTTGTTATTGTTTTGCCAGTCCTGGGCCTTGGACTCAGGGCCTGAGCACTGTCCCTGGCTTCTTTTTTGCTCAAGGCTAGCACTCTGCCACTTGAGCCACAGCACCACTTCTGGCCTTTTCTATATATGTGGTGCTGGGAAATCAAACCCAGGGCTTCATGTATAGGAGGCAAGCACTCTTGCCATTAGGCCACATTCCCAGCCCCCGTTAGTAAGTTTTGAAATGAGGGGTTGGAGGTGTGGCTCCATCAGTTGGTAGGTTGCCAGCCAGTGAGCGAAAGCATCAATTACTGAGTTCAAGTCCTTTGTCTCAGACAGAAAGAAAGGACATTTTGAAATGATATTCAGTATTTTATCTAGCTTGAGAAAAACTAAACAATTATTATTTAAAGAGGTATTTAAAGAAAAAGAATAGCAAGCAATGCAATCAAGTAGTCAGAAATCGGGATGCTAATTGTGGTTTTGTAATAATACAATTTGATACTGGAAAACATGTAAAGATTTTTCAGTGAATAGAATTCTTTCATACTTTTACCAAGATAGTAGTATCAAGAAAACATACAAATTGTGCCCTAGAAAATAGTTCTACAGTAGTCCATCGAACAGTGAAACTGATTTTGTGCCATACAGAGACTGGTGTGCTCACTGGGAACTATCGTCTGGGGTGTTGTATTGGAAAGTTTCATGTGGTCAGACCTCTGCTGCCTTTCCTCAGCTTCACTCCTCCTGCAAGTCATTCTGCTTGTCTGTATTCATGTACACAGTAATCACATTCTCAGATTAGAGTCTAGGTTAACAACAGTTCCCTAGAGTCCTCTTCTTGTAGGCTGGAAGAAATGGTAGGAGCAGAAATAAAAACAGCCCATCGTGCTTTTGTCAGTGTTTACAGGCGTGTGGATGTCCTTTATAGACACTTTTCAGTTGTTCTTCAGAACAGTCCCAGGTGGTAAGAAAGCTAAGAACTGGCCTGCACCACAGGGGACCTAAGACCACACTTAAGATTAACAATTCATTAAAACGATCCACACAACTCACGTTATTACATAAACATGCATTTAAAAAAAATTAGTGAAGGAAGAGGCACCGAGGTGTCCTGTCTCTCCCCGCCCCCCCCCCCAGGAGGCTGTGTGGTTCCTGGACTCAGATTTGGTGTCCAGCTTTTGTATTGGGCGTTGACCAAGCTGATAGCCTGCCCGGCTGTCCCTGACCTTTAGCCCCTCCAAACCTGAGCTGATTCCTTCTGTCTCAAGGCCCCAGCCTTTGCAATTAGCTGAGATGAAGCGGCTCACTCAGAGCACAAGTGAGATGTGAACCTAAGCTTCTGTCCTGAAGGCTGGGTGACTCGCCTTATGGACCCATGTCATGTATCCTGCACCAACAGGGACTCCCCTCCGCTGCTTTGGCAAGAGGCAGCAGCATCTGAGAAGGAACACATTTGTTCCTGCATTTTTCAGCAGGTTGTCCTCCTAACCAAACCCAGCATAGGGAGCAGTGGCGACTGCACCGACAGATAACGCAAAGTGTGAACGCTATCCGAGCAAGAGATTATCCCACTCATTAGAAAAACGGTGATATGGTTGGATAAAAACTCACCCCACATCATGGCCAAAAATAGTACCTTATCTGAAATACTGTTTTCCTTTCCTGTGATTTATGTCATCTCAACATTTGTCTTTTAGAAATATATATACATACATACTACATACATACATACATACATATATACATACATACATTTATGTCTCATACACACAGAACAGTAATAAGAGGCAGAAACCAGGGGCTCATTTTGAGGCCAGTCAGGGAAAAACTTAAAGTTAGATGTGGGAGCCTGTCCTGCTATCCTGATTACACAACAGGGAAAGAAAAATACAAGATTTCATAGCTCACACAAGCCTGGGCAAAAATGCAAGGACGTGGATGGGAATGTGGCTTAGTGGCAAGAGTGCTTGCCTCGTATACAGGAAGCCCTGGGTTCGATTCCTCAGCACCACATATATAGAAAAAGTCAGAAGTGGCGCTGTGGCTCAAGTGGCAGAGTGCTAGCCTTGAGCAAAAAAAAAGAAGCCAGGGACAGTGCTCAGGCCCTGAGTCCAAGGCCCAGGACTGAGAAAAAAAAAAAAAAAGTGGCTGGGAATATGGCCTAATGGCAAGAGTGCTTGCCTCGAAAAATGCAAGGATGTATTTGAAAAATAAACCAAAAAGGGCTTAAAGCATGGCCCAACTGGTAGAGCTACAAGCATAAGCAAGCACAAGGCAGAAAGAGAATAAATCAAATTTTGGCATTTTCCCAACTAATTCATTAGAGGTCATAGTAAACTCTTTCCTTTAAAAGTGGTTTGGGGGCTGGGGATATGGCCTAGTGGCAAGAGTGCCTGCCTCATATACATGAGGCCCTGGGTTCAATTCCCCAGCACCACATATACAGAAAACGGCCAGAAGTGGCACTGTGGCTCAGGTGGCAGAGTGCTAGCCTTGAGCAAAAAGAAGCCAGGGACAGCGCTCAGGCCCTGAGCCCAAGGTCCAGGACTGGCCGAAAAATAAAAAACAAAAACTAAAAGTGGTTTGGGTTTTTGGTTTGGGGGGTTTTGTGGTTGTTTTTTTTATTTTTTTTTTATTTTTTTTTTGGTAGGACAAAGCTGCTCTTTCCTTGATTTGCTGTTTGGCGTTTATGTTTTTAGGAAGTAATTCCTCACATGGCTAAGGAGTACGGGTTCCAATATGAACTAGTCCAGTATAAGTGGCCCCGGTGGCTTCGTCCACAAACCGAGAAACAACGGATTATTTGGGGTTACAAAATCCTTTTCCTGGATGTTCTTTTTCCACTAGCAGTGGACAAAATCATTTTTGTTGATGCAGACCAGGTAATAAGATTATTTGCTCACTCTCTGTTTTGCTGCTGCATAAACACGTAGGTGCACTGTGACATCCCAGCCGTGGCCTCTAGTCTAACTCTCGCTGTCATCGTCCCAGGGGAAAGTGGAAGGCATCGCATGGGGTCATTTATTATTTAGGAGATGACAGCTTTCCCTTTAAAATAGTAGATTTTTAAATGAGCATTGAAAATAAAACAGGAGCCACCTGAATTTCTTTAACTATGAGCTGCTTGTTCTTGGTTTGGTTTTTTTTTAAATGATGTCTCCTTGCTGGAAAAACCCAGAGAACATTCAACATTCATTCAGTAATCAAGCCCATAATGTTCTGCTACTTTTAGGAAAAATGCTAAATTGGGCTGAAAAACAAATTATCATCTTCTTAAAAATTTATGTGTCTACAAGTTATGACTTTCCCTTTCCCTGCTTGCATTGCCTTTGTAATCATTAATGGGACACTGTGCAGCACTTTAACAGCAGTAGTATAAATTAAGTATTTGAAGTAGATCTTTTGTATCTAAAACAAGTGTATGTAACTTTATTAAAACTTACTTGTATTCTATAAACCATTATTTTGTATTTTGGTAGTATTTTCCAAGTTGATAGCTATGAGCTATTATAAAAGAAACTTAAAAAAAAAAGTATGTGTGATACAGCGAGCATGTCCTGACAAATTTTGTAATAAATATACATTTCTTACCTTTTCCCCAATACATTTTTCCAGAAGGCTGGAGACATTTTTTTTAAGCTGTACTAATCATGTCATTAAAGCAATTTAGAATATTCGGGGCATTTTTTTATAACTCCCATATGGAGTAATGCATGTTTATGATAAGATGATTTTCAATTATTAATGCACACATTTAGAAACCCACACTGAGTGCATAGTAAGAGCAATGCACCTCAAATTGTGTGTTGTATCAAATACCTTACTTAGGAATGTTACAACAAAGTATTCTAGTACTAAATAAGAACTCTATTGCTGCTATATAGACTTTGATTATAAATTTCAGGTATCCTTTGATCTGTAAAGACATTATGAATAAATGCAGCTGTTTCCTACACTAGGCTAATAGTGAAAAATCCCATATAAATGACATACATTGTCTTAGAGTTTATTCATCATTGACGGCATTGTAATTATGTAGATTGTGAGACACGACCTGAAAGAGCTCCGTGACTTTGACCTGGACGGAGCCCCCTATGGGTACACCCCGTTCTGTGACAGCCGCACGGACATGGATGGCTATCGCTTCTGGAAAACGGGATACTGGGCGTCACATCTCTCAAGAAGGAAATACCATATCAGGCAAGAAAATGTACCTTATGTATTAACTCACAATATGGACTCTCCTTAGAGAGTATACAGTAATTACAACCAGTTACATGGTGCTTACTACATGCCAGTCACAGATAGAAGTCTTTAAACATATGAGTTCAGAAAATCTTGATGACAACCTTCCTGGCGCTTTTTGTCTCCGCCAGTGCAGGCTTCTCTTACTACTTCATTCTTGACGGGTATAAGTGATAGAGCTCCAGAACGCACTCCTAACTCTCACAGAAGACTTAAGTTTGGTTTGCCAAGAAAATGCGGTTACTCCATTCAAGCTGCTTCTCTTTGAGAGCTACCAATTTCAAGACAACCAGGAAAAACTTAAAAATGACCCGTAAAGAATAGAGATCCTACAAGAATTGGGACACACTTCAAATTGTGTCTAATACTATGTCTATTACTAATATTAATGTCTAATACTAGAAACTAAGAGTATATTTATGAAAAGACTTATTATGCTCAAGGATATAGTTAGTAACATCACTATAGACAGTCACTGGAAGAAACTATATAAACAGCATGAGCCAAGAAGTGTTCCTTTTTTCAGTGCCTTATATGTGGTGGATCTCAAGAAGTTCAGGAAAATCGCAGCAGGTGACAGGCTCAGGGGCCAGTACCAAGCTCTCAGCCAAGATCCAAACAGTCTTTCAAACCTAGATCAGGTGAGTAAAATGGAAATTTAAAAATGTAATGCATGTGCATAAACTGCTTCAACTCAGACATCAGAATCTTTTGTTTTCAACTGTTTTGTATACGTTGGGTATTTATAAAAATATGTGCACTTACAAGTAATTTTCAACTCCATTTCAGTAGGGTTTTTTCAATGTTTTGAATACTAATAGCATTTTAGCCTCACATTGTGATTCTCAGTCTCTTTCTCGGTGCTGTCTCATTTAGTTGCTCTTTTCCCTTTTCTTGTCGGTGTCTGGTACAGAGTTCAGTGAGTTATTAGGTGCACTGTCACACGCATTAGGGTAACACTTTGGGGTGCCCATCTGGCTCCCCACAGGGGACACAAACAGGGGACCTGTGTTGTAAGTGAGATGGGACCTTGACTAGACCATAGACTTAAAAAGTGCTGTGTGACCAGCAGTGCCTTCTGATATTAAAGAGAGAGAGAGAGAGAGAGAGAGAGAGAGAGAGAGAGAGAGAGAGAGAGAGAGAGAGAGACAGGCGGGGGAAGCTTCCTACCCTTTCCCAACACAAAGAAAATACAAGAGGCCCTGGGCAGTTCTCCTCGGTGTGACTCGTGCGGGAGGACAGGGCCTGGTGCCTGGCGTGGGCACAAGTCCGGCCACTGCTATCCTCCAGTCCCACGAAGAGAAACCACCCCGCACGCCTCTGTCCACAGAGTCCTGAAACGTTTCAGTGTCAAGACTGTAAGTGATTAAAATATCAACCAATGGGGCTGGGGATATAGCCTAGTGGCAAGAGTGCCTGCCTCGGATACACGAGGCCCTAGGTTCGATTCCCCAGCACCACATATACAGAAAACGGCCAGAAGTGGCGCTGTGGCTCAAGTGGCGGAGTGCTAGCCTTGAGCGGAAGAAGCCAGGGACAGTGCTCAGGCCCTGAGTCCAAGGCCCAGGACTGGCCAAAAAAAAAAAAAAATATCAACCAATGAACTAACTCTAGATGAGAAAACAAGCACATGACACCTTCAAAGGTCAAACCCACAACAGGAAATGCTAAGGTAAGAAAAGGAGAAGAGGGGGGAGGGGAAGAAGGAGGCCCAGACAAAGACCTCAGAAGCCTGATGATAAAGATGATCAACAGAATGAAAGGGGACAGTATTAAAAAAAAACAAAAAATTGAATTCAAGGCTGGGCGCCAGTGGCTCACACCTGTAATCCTAGCTACTCAGGAGGCTGAGATCTGAGGATCATGGTGTGAAGCCAGCCAGGGCAGAAAAGTCTATGAGACTCTCATCTTCAATAAACTAGTCAGAAGAAGCTGGAAGTGGCACTGTGGCCCAAGTGGTAGAGCACTAGCCTTCAGCACAAAGAGGCTTAGGGACAATGCCCAGGACCTGAGGGCAACCCCCAGGACTATAAAAAAGTCCTGCAACCCCCAGGACTATAAAAAAAAAAAAAGAACAACAAAGCACCAAAAAGTGAATTCAAAGAGATAAAAATAAACTTATTTTTAAATATCACAAAATACACATAATAAAGTTTAATGTTAGGAAGACTTGCAGAATATAAGAGAGTAATAAAGAAAAAACGGGCTGGGAATGTGACTTAGTGGTAGAATGCTTGGCTAGCATCCATGAAGCCCTGGGTTCGACTCCTCAGCACCACATAAAGAGAAAAAGCTGGAAGTGTGCTATGGCTCAAGTGCTAGTGTTAGCCTTGAGCAAAAGGAAGCCAGGGACCCTGAGTCCCAAGGCCCAGGACTGGCAAAAAAAAAAAAAAAAAAAGAAGAAAGAAAGAAAGAAAAGAAAAAGCATAGAAATCCTGAGAAATAATCAAACTTAAATTCAGTCAGACTTAGTGAAAGGCCCACTAAGTCAAATTAAAAACTTTGTAAAGTTTCTCCAGTAGAGTGAATCAAACTGAAGACAGAATATCTGGCTTGAACACTATGTAGATATATTAGAATATTCAAATGAAGAGTTAGAAGAAAAGGTAAAGAAATATAACTGAAACATGCAAAACTTCTGAGATTCTATTAAGAGACCAAACATAAGCATTGTGGGTTTAAACAAAGGACAAGTAAAAAACTAATAAATAGAAAACATTCCATAAAATAATAAAAAATTTCCCATCACTCAAAAATTGGAAGTAGAGCTGTGGCTCAATGTGGTAGGGCACTAGCCTTGAGCAAAAGAGCTCAGGGACAGCGCCCAGGCCCCGAGTTAAGCCCCATAACTGACCAAAAACAAACAAACAAATTACCAAATTGTAAGAAAGAAAATGTATTCTGTGATGTGAGACCAGACCAGAAAAGAACCACCATAAGATGCATCACAGTTAAAACATTAAGTTTGCATACCAAAGAATACAATGAAAAGCCCATCAGAGTAACAGCAGATTTCTTAACAGAAGCACTAAAAGCAAGGACATGGAATGATGTATTTGAAGCTCTGAAAATAAACAACTGCCAATCTAGATTAATGGACCTAGAAAAGTTATCATACATAATGGAAGTGCAAAATTTGAAAAAAGAAACTATGATAAAAATTAAAATAGTATATGACTTAAAAGAATCCTACACTGCAAGATAAAGGTAAACATAACCATTAAAATGGGGGGAAATAAGTCATATATATGAGCAGATGAGCAAATGAGCAGGAAACCACAGTACAAAAACAACACCATGGCGGGAATTACTAAATTCCACTGCACATTATTGCTTTCAATTCTTCAATTAAGATGCACAGTGTGACATGTTGGATTATAATGCATGACTTGATCATATGTTGCCTACAAGAAATGAATCAGACTGATAAAAGCAAACATTGACTTAGGTCAAAGGGAGTACAGGAAGACCTACCAAATAAATGGACCCCAGAACCAGGCTGAGGTAGCTACACTTGTATCAGATAAGATAGGCTACACACTAAAATCAATCAAATGAGTCAAGGAAGAGAGCAATCCTTCTAGAAGAAATAAATGTGCACCAAACATGTATGCACCCAACTTCAGTGCACCCAAGAACAAATACATAAAAGTATAGGTAAATTCCAACACAATAGTAAGTGGCAGACTCCAATACCTTAGGCTCACCAATATGTCATCTAGACAGGAAATTATCAAAGAAACCCGAAACTTAAATGACACTATAGACAAAAACACATCTACAGAATATTTTAGCAGCAGCTGCTCAAAATGCATTTTTCTAAGAAGCCCATGAAATTTTCTCCACAATATTTTAGGATATAAAGTAAATCTTAGCAAAAGAAGAAAAATGAAATAATTTCCTGTATTCTATCAGACCACAATGGTGTAAAGGTAAAACTCCACAGCACAAGACTACAGAAAATATGCAAACACATAGAGTAACATGTTGAATGGGTGGATCATTGAAGCAAAAGTTCTAGAATCTAATGAAAATTAGAATACAACCTACCAGAACCTTTCAGATACAACAAATTGGCTCTAAGAGGAAAGTTTATAGCTTCAAGGGCCTACATTAAAATTTTAAAAGTAGAATGGTGTCAAATAAATAGCATAATGATGCATCACAACTTCTAGAAAATAAGACATGAGGGAATACTTTGAAACCCCATATTCAAATAAAGTGGGAACTGTAGAAGAAATGGTTACATTTCTACATGAACTTGAGCTACAAAATTTGAACTAGAATGATATGTCCAATAGATTTGCAACATATGGAAGCCGTAATAAAGTCTCCCAACAAAGGAAAACAAACGTAGGGCCAGGCATTCTATCTGCCAAATTCCACCAGAACTTTAAAGAATTAACACCAATACTCAAAACTTTCTCATGACACAGAAACTTGTAGGGAGAGGAAGGAACCTACAGCTCCTGGTATAGAAGAGAATATTTCCTAGAAAGAGGCCTGTAAAACTGTCTCAAGGTCTCTGAATTCCTGGGCCTGTTTGTCAAATATTCTTGAACCCCTGAGCCAGCAATCTTGGCTTAGAAAGCCCAGAGAGTGCAGTCGGGAAAGTGTTCGCGAAGCATTGTTTCCAGCCAGGAGACGAAAGTTCGCCTGGAAAGCGACGGGGTCCGGCATAATCAGTAGTAACTGCCAGGTGCGAGCAAGCGCTGACTCGGGGCTCCCGGGAGACATAGCTGTCCACAGGAGGTGGCATGGCCGGGTGGGGTTCTGGCCCCCCTCTTCCTCCCGTATTCTAGAGTTGAAGATTAAGGAGACATGGGTGTCGTTTCAGTGCGTAACATGAGGAAGCCAGTTAGATCAAATCAGGCATGTAGAGCTTAAAAGCAGCTCTCAAATTTGCATGTGTAATTGTCTAAATGACCCTCATTTCTGTATGTCTGTGTTGAAATCTCTTTTCCTCCAATAGGATCTTCCAAATGATATGATTTATCAAGTTGCCATTAAGTCTCTGCCTCAAGATTGGTTGTGGTGTGAAACCTGGTGTGACGATGAATCCAAACAGAGAGCCAAGACCATTGACCTGGTGAGTGTTGGTGCTTCATTTGCACAGATGTCACCATGAAAATGTTTGAATGAAAATAGTTTCTGTCTTACAAATGTGTCTCGCTTTTCCTGCTGCTCAGTCTATGAGGAATTTCCTTGGCACGGCAAGGAGAGGAAGGGCTGGGTTCGGGCCGCTCCCCTCAGCCCCAGCCGCTCAGCTTGGCTCATTCACAGGGATGCAGAATATACTTGTGCTCATAACTGGAGGTTATTTCAGTGGGAGGATACAAAGCAGAGCTAACTGGGAAATTTCATTCTTGAGCAGCTACCTCCTAGCAGTAGCACTACACAGAAAAAGGAAGAGGCAAACATCCTGATGCCCAGCTAAACCCTCTCCTCTTCAGAAACACTTCAGGATGATGGAATGCACTGCTCTTAGCCAGCTTCTTGGGAGAAAAGTTAAGGGAATACAGACAAGTGCCAAGGAAGCATCCTAAAAGAAAGTAGAACATGATTAATGGCACTGAAGATGGGAGATGTATATGAATGTTGTCAGGCTCCTATTTGGACTCTTTCAATCAGGACTATTTCAATCAAGGTTTCTCAGCCTTGAATTGGGTACTAGATATTCTTTGGGGGCTGTTTATCCATTGTGGGATCTTCAGTAGCACCCTGACGACTACACATTCAGTGACACAAGTACCCGGCTACTAGGCCTCATTCAGGGCAACTCAAATCTCCAGACCTCGCCAAAGCTCCATGAGGCGAGATGCACCGATAGACTACAGCCCCGAGTTAGAGAAAACAGATTGTAGCACAAGCGAACTAAAGAGAGCATAGTGTTGCAAATAGTTTCTGGCACCATTTAAGGGAGGAAATATTTCCATCGTTTTCATTTTTTAAAATTGCCTGTAAAGTTGTCTTCTGTGAAGAAAATGCTGTTTTCCATTACTATAAAACATATCTCTGTAGGAAAAAATCCACAGAAAGGACTAAGAGAGCACAGACTGTGGCTCCTGGCTGATGGCTTTCTCCTCCCAGCCGGAGGCGGCGTGGCGTGGTGTGGAAGCCGCTTCAAGGCCTTGCTGTGTCCACACTGCTGCCCAGCAGCTGGGCTGCGTTCGAACGTGGAGAGGTGCTTGCCCCATTGTCACTTAGGTCTAGGCAAATGGCAGCTGCGCTCTGTAAACTTTCCCCCAGCTCACACCCTCACGCCGGCCAGCCTCATCAGCTCCGCCCTCAAGTACGCCCAGCCTCTCATCCTAAACCCTTGCCTTTGGGCCCATATTTAATTAATCTCCCAAGAAACTCAGTAGTGGGACCAAGTCGTTAAAATCGATTGACTGTTACTGAAATAAGAGATGATGTTGTTTTAGTTTCTTCTGCAAGATGAACAAAGCCCCTCACCCCAGCGCAGTCCCCTGGGGTGCCCAGGTCTCAGAGGGGGAAGGGAGGAGGCGCTGGAGCCAGGGCGGAGCTTCCAGGTCCAGGGCTCTTCTGCTATGTCTGTATAGCAGATTGGCCTGCCATGTTCTCTCAGAGATCATAATGTAATGACGTCTTTAGTCAAAACATTGTGCAGAGTTGTCCAACACTTCTTATGAACTATCAAATTCTTTCCACAAGATTTCTAAATGTCTGATTAAGGTCTTTGCAGTAAGCAGTAATTACATACATAGATTTTGAGTTGTCATTTCACTAGCTATACTCAATTTTCATTACATTAAGTACATAGTGAGGCTTTGCTTTTGATAAAATGTATATTCTATTGGTCATCTTGAAACATGATTTTTCACTAACAAAACTTGTTTGAACTTATAGTGCAATAATCCCAAGACAAAAGAACCCAAACTGAAAGCTGCTGTCAGGATTGTCCCTGAGTGGGTGGAATATGATACAGAGATACGACAACTATTAGATCATCTCGAAAACAAGAAGAAAAGTACAAGTAAGTCATCATCACCCTGCAGTTACATCTGAGCCATACATGCAGTAATTGGATCAGAATAGAGCAGACTTGTTTCTTAGTGATTGATCGTCGGAACTTAGGAAAATCAGTGGCTTCATTAACAATTTCATTTTATATAGCCTAAGCTCACAAACCTTTGGTATAATGCATGTTAATTATAAATATTAATGAATTTCATTAATTCATTAATTAATTTAGGGATTGAACCCCAGATCTCATGCATGACAAGGAAGCTTCCTACCACTGAGCTACACCCTCAGGCCCATTTATTCTCTGGGAGTTTAAACTCGCAAGTTGAAACAAAAAGGGAATCTATTCCCCATGATAGAGCTTCAGCTCCTATCATTATGAAAGTGGGTAGTATAACATTTGCTTCCTGCCAACCTGCTGTGTTATAAAATAATCTCATGCCAGGCACCCATGGCTCACACCTGTAATCCTACCTACCAGGAAGGCTGAGATCTGAGGATGGCAGTTTAAGGCCAGGCCAGGCAGGAAACTACTCAGAAAAAGCCAAAAGTGGAACTATGGCTCAAATGGTAGAGCATTAGCCTTGAGTACAAAGAGGCTCAGGGCCAGCGTACAGGCCTTGAATTAAAGCTCTAGGACCAGCAATCAATCCATCAATAAACCAGTAAGCAAATAATCCTTGAGTAGTTCAGTAAAGAATTTCCCCAGTATGAGGAAAATTCTAAAGTTAAAAGATGATTGCTGGGGCTGGGGATATGGCCTAGTGGCAAGAGAGCCTGCCTCGTATACATGAGGCCCTGGGTTCGATTCCCCAGCACCACATATACAGAAAACGGCCAGAAGGGGCGCTGTGGCTCAAGTGGCAGAGTGCTAGCCTTGAGCAAAAGGAAGCCAGGGACAGTGCTCAGGCCCTGAGTCCAAGGCCCAGGACTGGCCAAAAAACAAAAAACAAAACAAAACAAAACAAAATGATGATTGCTGGGTGCCAGTAGCTCACACCTATAATCCTGGCTTCCCAGAAGGCAGAAATCTGAGGATCATGGCTCGAAGCCAGCCCGGGCAGAAAAGTCCCCGTGAGGCTCTTTATCTCCAATTAACCACTCACAAACTGAAAGTGGTGCTATGGCTCAAAGTGGTAAAGATCCTTAGTCAACCCCAGTGTTGAAATTTTACATAGAAAATTAGTTTAAATTGGTGACATTTACATGTAAGAGTTCAGGAATTAAATATCAACTTTTCTCTCTTACAGTTTTGGCACATGATGAACTCTAGCCTGGTTTATATAAGACGGAGGTATGACCAGAAATCTGCCACCTTCTGTGGAACTGGGGAACTACTGCTAAGAATATTAGGTTTCATTGAGAACAGTGACATGTTTTTAAATTTAAAAAATATTTAAAATACATACACTTAACATATAGAATAGGTCTGATTTATCTAAGAAGTGACCACTGAGTATTTTAAACTAGGTGGTTACTCTTTCCTGATTGTTTACAACACTGGATTTTTCACCAGTTCAAGTTGGTTCTTTCAAGTTGGCTAGAAGGTATCTGACTAGCTAGCTCTCAAGGGTGTTGATCAAACCATCGACACCATTTTTTACATTTCGTCACAGAAAAAAAAATTCATGGTTTTCTCAGAATAAGAATGATAAGAATACTTTTATCACTTAAAAATATAAGTAATGTTGCACTGTCACATATTTTTCTTAAACCACATGAGGTTTTACTCCTATGCTCTATTTATATTGCTTTTATCCTATTTCATAAAACAGTATTCCATGGCCATATATATATACATATATATCTACAGATATATGTGTGTGTATGTATGTATGTATATATGTACTTTTTAAAGAGGACTGTATATTTAATAAAAACCAAGTATATATATAGTTGGCTTTCTGGCTGTTTAAATAGATGAATAATAGATATTTTTAAAGTATTCAAATATCTCAGGATCATAGGATTCGGGGACAAAAAAAGACCTCAATTGTCATTTGGATACCATGTCCATCACCTAAGAATGAAAGAAGCATGATTGTTTAAAACGCTATCTGTAGGATACTGTTGAGAAACCTTGAGGAGTGGTTGGCATCTATAGGATACTGTTGAGAAACATCGAGGAGGTGAGGAGTTGGCCAGTGCGCCAGCCGCCCTCTCGGCTGTCACAGAACCTCAGGTGATCTCCAAACCCCCGCAGCCATGAGGGACTAATTCTCTGCCTGTAGAGACAGACTAGTTCCTCTTGGAACAGGGTCTCTTAACTCTTCAGGACTAGGCAACATAGCCTAGATAATTTGAAAAGTAACTTCATCAGCCTTCTGTTGTTAGAAAATGCCTGAGCTAAATCACGGAGGGAAGGTTTATTCTGGCTCATGATTTCAGTCCATGGTGGCTTGCTGCATTGCTCTGGGCCTGTGTCAGCATATGGCAGGTCTCATGGCTGCTGGCCAGGGAGAAAGGGATTGAGATGTTGATAGCACCCAAAGGCGGGACTCCCTGGAACCCAACTTCCTTCCACTAGGCCACACCTCTTAGAAGGGTCCAGTAACCACACAAGGAAGGCCTTTGTTTAGCATATGGGCCTTTGGGGGACATTTAAGAATGAAACTGCAGGAAGCAGAGCAGTAGCTTTAGGTGGTAGAGTGCTAGCCTTGGACAAGACCTCAGGGACAGCATCCAAGCCCTGAGTTCAAGCCCCACAACCGACAACAACAAAAAAGCCAAACTTGAATACCCTTTCTCAACAACTCCTCTCTCATCTCAGCCTCTCCCTCTCATTACTCTTCTTCTTAAGTATTTGCCTGCAATAAAATGGAGAGTGATCTACAAATGGCCTGTCTGGTAGAACTAGATATTCCTGGGGGTTCAAAGGAACCCGTGAATGCTTTCAGAGGCCAGAGCCACAAGCCTCAGTTCATTCGTCTTTGCAGTCAAGGTCTGAGCTGGGACTTGGTGAGAAAGTGAGAGAATGTAAGGACCCACCTCAGACCAAATGCTCCAGCCACAACCAGCTCTCCTTAAGAAAGTCTTGTGCAGTTGGAAACTGAGTGCACAAGGTTGTGCAAAGGGACTTAGAAAGCCTGAGAAGAGCTTTGGTGATGTGATCTATAATGCATCCGTTCATACCAATCCAGAAGTGCTTGTGAATACTTGTGGATCTGCCCTGTTTCCTGATGGCTATCCACACAGCAGTGCTGCTCTATCAGTTCCAAGCTCTGCTAGGACTACCTTCTTCCTCACATCATGTCTCGAATGTTTCCCAGATCAAAAGTCCTGTGCCAGAGGCAGACCCCCACAGGCCATGCCACTGTGCACCTGGCAAGAGGCAGTACAATTACAGAGAATGGGACTGCAAGGAGGAAAAGGTTCCCACAGCTGGCATGTAGGTGTGAAGCAAGGACTGCTAATAAAGTCTGCACAAAACCTGGTATGGTGAAGTGTGACAGTTAACCCATTCCTACCTCGGAAGAGTCCTTCATGTAGGAGAGAAAAGCCACACCTGCGGAGGGGAAGGGGGAAACCTTTCACTTACAAATGCAAACTCCTACCAAGGACTGAAAAACAGCTGCTATTTCCTTTGGTTCTGATCTCCTGAGAAGGACTCTGCACGCTAACATTCCCAGCGCTGCCCATGATACTTATCCCAAGAATCCAGGAGGGAAACCTGAGGCCTCTGTAGAGAAACAGAAGCAGGTATGTGCACAGACTTTATTAGCGCTCAAGGCCCCAAAGGCGTACACTCTAGCTAAGCCTTAAAATGACACTGATTGAAGCAGGTAGAGCTGGGCAGGGAAGATTCCTGCTGTGCCTGCCCACCCTCTGGTCAGGCAGCCCTCAGCCCTCAGGCCTCGGGTCTGCTCTGTGGATACTGTCAAGATGTCATGAAGACTAAGAACTTAGAAACTTTCTGAGCTTTCCAGAACATTTCTACATAAGTCTTCTACCCTCTCCTCAAATTTTACAGCATGAGGAATATAGAGTTGAGAAGAAAGCTATTTTGGTTTGCTGCTAGACATTTCACTGAGATAGATCTGTTGCTGTATTTCTCTCACCTTAGGACAAGAGAAGGAAATGAAGTGTGAAATTTTCATATTAAGATGGAAGAACTGTCCACTAAGTAAGTCCTTTCCTAGGACTTTATGGGCTAAGAGATTTTTAATCATTCCTACACTTTTTTTTCCTGTCATCTCTAAGAGTTTTGCACTCAAAACAACATAAATCAACAGCAAGGAAGTACTGATATGACCATAAATATTTTTATTAAATGTGAAAATACACGGGCATAAAAATAGTACCCATATTTGTAGACATTTATGAGAGCCATTTCAATTAATGTTCAGTTCCCTTTCTATTAAAACACTATGCTGAGAGGGATTAAGTTAGTCTTGTCTCATTCAGAACAAACCAGACCCTTAACTTGGGTAAGGATACCTCTAGTTCCGACCTCTGTGCCCTGCTTCCCCTTTAGGTGTTTTACCCACAGACGAGTACAAGATCTGTTGTTACTGTACATGAAGCCACGCAGTGGCTAACTTTACTCTTCAATCATTCAGCAAATGAGATCATCTGTTAAAAAGTATTCCCCCCTCTTAACATCTCTTGAAACTACAGAATAAATTAAACTCTGCCACTAACATGAAAGGAATGATCTGATCTAAAACAGATGTCATTATTGACAAATTAGCATTTGCCTTCCTTTGTAACTATGAAAAAGTCAACTGAATTCAAGGAAGTTGCCTATCTTTCCTTAGGTTATCTCACTGATGTGTCCTCACTGAAAATATCACCAGTCACCCGTACCCACCACCAGTGCCCTGTATCTTTAGGGCAGGTAGATCTGACAGAGTTAACTGAGACATATGTTTAACTTCTGCATCTTATACTTTCTTCATGGTAAATGTCAGTACAGCTCAGACCAACTGCATAGCTTTAAAAGTGAAATATTCCTGGGCTCCAGTGGCTTGCACTTTGTAACCCAAGCATCTCAGGAGGCTGAAATCTGAAGGATTGCAGTTCAAAGGCAGCCCAGGAGAAAGTCTTCAAGACCAGCAAAGGACTGAAGTTGTGACTCAAGCTCAGCACGCAAGCTGAGCAAGCGTCAAGTCTGAGTTCTACCACCAGTGCCACAAAAAAAAAGGTATTTTTCCTTTATACACCAATAGAAAATGGTGCCAATCTCAAATTATTCTACTTGTTGTTTTTATAAAAACAAGTTATCAGTAATAATTTTCTGTTAAAAAAATGAGTATTTTTTTTTTAGGTTCCATAACAGAGCTTGCTCAATAACTTGTTTTCCCATACTGATATTTACAAGTAAACTTTTAGTGCCTACTAAGGGGAACTTGTCACATCCAATTGACAACAGTGATCTGTGGGCATTGTTTTCGAGGCTTTCATCTATTCATGGAATGAAAGCACACACTTGCGGGACTGAGGGATGAATTCAAAGCGCCCCATTGCACGCCGTGTTTATGTTCACACGCTGCCGTATTAACACTTGCTGCTCTGGAGAGCAGGCACAGCACCCAGCCAAAGACACTGCGCTCCAGAAATCACCAAAAAAAGATGGGGGGTTACAACGGGGTAGAATTCAGCTAGAGCTAGCTCTTATTTTTCCCAGAATTGCCACAAAAGTAAGTGGGTACCTGCAGTCTATAAAAACAGACTGAAATAGAGAAGTGTGCCTACCAAAAAAAAAGAAAAAAAGGGAAGAAGCTATTTGAGTAACGTTTCCACACGGCAACATGGCAGGAGGGAGAGACGCCAAGTGACTTCACATCCCCAGGACTTGCAGTCACTGTGTAGGAGAGCACTCATTGGGTGGAAATCCAGGCGGGAACCGAAAGGCCATTTATTTTCCTTCATCAGCGAAGCCGCAGATTCCTGAGGCCTCGCTTCCTGCTGGGCACTGGCACTGAACGCCTGGCAACGAAGCTGCTCCTTCCTCTTCACAGGCGAGCATGTGTGCACGTTTCAGGTGACAACGAAATCCACTGTTGTTGTGATCGTTAGAAATGGAGGAAAAATAAAATGCAAAGCCTCTGGGCAGCAAGTTGAGGCAACCAGGCTGGAAGCATCTCCCGTGCGGCCCAGCCCTCGACCCCCCCCACCTGGCTCGGACTCCTTGTTCTTGGCAACTTTTCTCCCTCTCCGAATGGAGGAATGAGCGACTTCATGTTTCCTGTGCTCCAACTATGCAAATCCTCGCACTGGAGAGTAGAGGCCACCGCTGTATTTCAGAGGTCAGTGACGCCACCACAGGAGCCAGATTAAAAAACCAGTCCTATAACTAGTGAAGTCACAAGATTACTAACAGTACATCAACAGACAGAAGTGAACTAGCGTGGAAGTTATTTTCGCACTGGCCTAAAATTTTAGACATGAAAGTGAAAGGAAAACTGCAAGGTGATCAATAGTTTTAAAAATGCACTGTTGGTAAGAAATAAGCTCCAAGGGAGATGCAAAAAGCACTTAAATGTTTTGTGCAATTAAAGTGATTTGAACCATACAAACTATTCTTCACATCAAAAAATCTTGTTAGGCAAGGGTCAAGCTATGACTGTAGATAGAAGACGACGACTTGTGCTTGGCTTCTACAGACATTCAGAGTCAGACAGCCTTCCATAACAAATTAAAATACTTAAATTTCATAAAGACAATATAGTAGACCCTTTAGTGCTTAAATGCTTCAAGACAGAAACAAAAACCTTTCTAGAATAAAGGCAATAATTCTCATCTTAGATTTTAAATGCAACATCAGTATTTGCATACATCTTCAACATTCTTGATTTAGTAACACTCATTTTCTTAGGGCCAGAACTACCTAGTATATCTAGACTGAGTAGTGCATTTCTTACCTTGTCGTACTTCGTAGGAGGGCTGGCAGGATCACAAGCCCATCCACGCAGGGCAAGAGGCCACTGGCAGCATCTGGGCCTGCTGGGGAGCTGGGGGCAGCCAAGGCACCAGGAGGCAGCGCGGCCCGCAGGGTTGGACCCAGTGACGGAGAAGGGAGAGGGGAAGCTGCCCACTTGTATTGCTTCAGAGTGGGAATCACGCATGCTTTGTTTATACTGACTGAGCAACTTTACCTTTCTAAGCCAACTTGGGCATAGAAATTATATGCAATTCAGAACTTCATTTGTTTAAAAAGTACTTCAAGCTGAACTTCAGCAATATTTTAAATAATACTACCCATACTATCTGAACCTGTTTTACATATTTTAGTTTTTCCATTTCATATTAAACAAAAGGGGCCATAGGTTTTTATGATTAAATTCAAGTTGGAATTCTCCTGTAAATATTCAGCAATAACCATGACTATATCCTTAACCAGTCCAGTTCATACCTGAACATTCTGATGACTGTGTGGTAGCAAGTTTACCAAGACATGGACTCTGCTCTCTCCTCAGTGACAGTTGTGTTGGCACTGGCACGGAGTAAATGCATACATAATAAAGGAGGCACAGTGATTTCACGCTTGCAAGTGACTGCACTGACCAAAGTAAGTGTATTTGTCCTCAGAGAACATACCACTGTTCATCTCTGTAGGAATACTGAAACGCACACACCCCACAAGGATTCCAGCTCCTACAGGCACTGTGCAAAGGCTGTGAACAGAAGCTCTACCTGCTCCAATGTAGAAAACTGCGGACTGTGAGCACCTCCACAGGTGAGCCGCCTCAGCCCATGTCTCCCAAACACGGTCAGAAGCAGAACCTTTCTTACCTCCCCACATACGTCACAACCTTAAGTTTCAAATATGTAGGAACAGCCTTTTCCCTACTGAAACAACTCTTTGGTCATGGACAAACTGAAATATTTGACTATTTTTTCATTAGGATCCCAGAACAAGGTTTGTTTTAATCTTAAAAAAAAAAAAGAAAAAAAAGCAGAAAAATGGTTTAATTGAAGTGGAATTTAAATCGAAACGGTCCTCCTGAGTTGAAGGGGTTGAAGCCCTGCCATGAGTTCCAGCTCCTGTGGAAAGGGTTGCCGCCGCCGCCCTGCTGGCTCTCTGCATCCAGGGGATCTTCTCCATCATCAAACTTCTTCCTCATTTCTAGAAAAGAAGCCAGAAGGTAAGACCCAGATACTGCTGGGTGTGGTGATACAGGTCTCTAATCCTGGAACTGAGGCAGAGGCAGGAAGCCTGGGAGTTTAAGACCAGCCTGAGGTTGTAGGTGTGTGGCAAAACCTGTCTCAAAAAAGTCAAAGCCACTATGTGGGGACAGGGCTCTGGGAACTACTTCAGTGACACAATTGCATCCAAATGTTAAACTCCAGAGAGACCTCTGAAAGCCGGGCTTCTGAAATAGCACACACATCGCCACCCTAGCCCCTCAGAAGGAAGCCCGCCAGGCCACCTTCACCAACTACTGCTACTGCTCCAAACAGCTAAGGGGCTTTCCAAAGCAATCTGAAGAGCACCAAGTGTTCTCAAACATGAGGGGAACCAGCTCCCTAAGGAGGCTCCGACCCAGGAGGCTCAATTCCCTCCCGAGCAACTGCCGTCCCTGCACTGAAGCCACTCAGCCCCAAGCAGAGACCAAGGCAGACACATGGGAGATGGACACAGAGAAAAATGCTCCCGGCTGGGAAAAAAGTGACCAGAAAAAAGAGAATTCACCAGGCACCAATAGCTCGGGCCTGTAGTCCTAGCTACTATCCTAGACACTGATCACAGTTCAAAGCTGGCCCAGGCGGAGAAGTTCGAGAGAATCAATGGTTGGCTCTCATGCTCAGCTCCCAGTTCCTGTCCCCCTCAACAGACTTCGGACTCTGGGCACAATGGAGCTGCCCAGCCCTTGAACTATACAGGCTGAACTAGTCAAAGGCCACTGAAGATACTTGATGATTGCTGAAGAATCGAACAGTATATTTACTGCGGTTGTAATTAGTGACATACACTTCTGTCATTTACTACCTCTTAAAAGATCATTTAATTTCATTTCCTCAACCTGAGTAGATGCTCAGAGATTTAATGGAGCAAAACTTGATTTCTTGTTTGTTGAATCTGTGCTGCTCCAATCAGCTCCTGCCCACACTGACAGGAAGGCCACACAAAAAGCAACGGGTATCTCCTTACAGTCAACTTCCTCTGCAGGCGCAAAGCACTCCTCAACGTCACCACCATTCTTACGCCTCATTTAGCAATGTATGCTAAAAAACATACACACCAGTAAATGTAATCGTTCAACCTAGGGCAAGCTCGCCCTAAGTCAGGCTATGGGGAGACTGCCTCACCAAGATCCTGGGAGTTTGGTAGAGAGAATTCATCACTGACCTGAAAAGGTGGAAGGCACCTATGAGATGTCAGTGTTACGCTCCGTGCTGCGCTCCCACATCACAGGGGACCACACTGAGGGTGAGGAGCAGCACGTACCTTTTCGAGCAGAAAAAGATCCCAGCCACTGCCTTCCCATTCCCTATCGGATGATTCTGCACGTGCCCATGCTCCCCGGGGACCCGAGAGATGGACAGGGCAGAAATGCACTGGACCTGGGACACTGCCAGGCCGGAAGCAGTCACAACTGCTGCCCATGGTAACCCCCCTTCCTGCTCGCCACCCTCCACCTCTGCGCGGCCTGAGATGGGCAAAGGTAGGAGCGTGAACTGCACTGTCAGGAGAACGGGACGTAGGGAAGACAGACGATACCTGGGTCAGAGAGGACTTCTTTAGCAGCTGCTATGTCAATGAACTTTTTCTCAGCTTTTTTCTTTTCTTCTTCATTCTGGAAGTTATCTGGATGCCACTGCAATGCTAATTTCCGGTATGCTTTAATGATTTCTTGCTTTTTGGCATTTCTGAAGGGTGGCAAAATGAACAGCTATTAAAGTTGTGTCCTACTTACTGCCTTAAAAGCTAAAAGATCTGCAGGGCGCTGTTGACTCACACCTATAATCCTAGCTACTCAGGAGGCTGAGATCTGTGGATCACTGTTCAAAGCCAGCCTGGACAGGAAAGTCTGTGAGACATATCTCCAATTGAGCTGTGGCTCAAGTGGTAGAGCACTAGCCTTCAGCACAACGAGCACCCAGGCCCTGAGTTCAAGCCCCAAAACTGGCATACACATAAACACATAAAAAAAAAAAATCAGAACTAAGAGACCTTTGCAGGACTGAGGAGACAGTGCAGTGGTGGAGTGTTTGCCTTGGCATGCAAAGCCTTGGGGCAGAACCTTAGCACCAGAGAAGAAATTGTGTGTGTGTGTGTGTGTGTGTGTGTGTGTGTGTGTGTGTGTGTTTTATTAACATGGTACACAAAAGGGTTTCTTTGTGGTGTTTCCATATGTACATACAAGGTACCCCCACCAAGTTCATCCTCTCTATAACTCTTTCTCATCCATTCTCACTCCTATAAATAATTTCAACAGGTTCTGCATTCATACATGTAGACAGAATACTTCAATCATATAAAAACATGGGACAAGCCGAGCACCAGTGGCTCTTACCTATAATCCTAGCTACTCAGGAGGCTGAGATCTGAGAATGGCAGTTTGAGGCTAGCCCAGGCAGGCAAGTCCCTTGAGGACTCTTACCTCCAATAAACTACTCAAAAAAGCTGGAAGTGGTGCTGTGGCTCAAGAGCAAAAGAAGCTCAGGGTCAGCGACCAGGCCCAGAGTTTAAGCCCCAAGACCGTCCAAAAAGAAAAAAAAAAGGAACATAGCCGGTGCTGTGGCTCACGCCTGTAATCCTAGCTACTTGGGAAACTGAAATCTAAGGATTGTGATTTGAAGCAAGCCCAGACAGAAAAGTCCATAAGACTCTTATCTCAATAAACTACTCAGAAAAACCAGAAGTAGTGCTATGGCTCAAGTGGTAGAGCGCTAGCCTTGAGCAAAAAGAAGCTCAGGGTCAGCATACAGGCCCTGAGTTCAAGCCCAACACATTACACACACACATACACACTCTCTCACACACACACATACACATACACAAAAAGGAATACTTCACAAATTGGAATGTCATGCTTACACAGTCACTTTTTCAATTTTAATATTTGTGCTGTTAAAGTAAGCACTCGTTCCTACTACTTAATCCTTCCTAAAAATCCAGGCCTGTTCACACCACAGCCTTTTTCTTTGGGGGGTGTGGAGGACTACTGGCATTTAGAGTCAGAACCTTGTCACCACAAAGGAGGTCCTCTACCACCTGAGTGCAGATACCGCCAGCTCTTTTGGCTGGCCTGGACCACAGGCCTCCGATTTCTGCTTGCCATGTAGTTGGCACAACAGACACATACCACTGTATTTAACTTTTATTGGTTGAGGTCCAGGGTCTTGCAAACTTTGACCAAGTTAACCTTGATCCTCTATCCTCCAGATTTCAACCTTGTATGTTAACTAGGACTATAGAGATGAGCCATGATGCCCAGCTTCTTGGCCACCAACTTGTAATTCCTCTACTGTGTTACTCCTCTCTATCAAAGAAATAGTTTTACAATGCTAAAGACTGCACAAGTAATATAGGAGGAAAGTTACATAAATAAATTAATTGGGGAAAGGAAAAAATAGCAATTATGAGCTTCAAAACAGTTGATTAAATATAGCAATAAATATTTAAATTAGTAAATTACCTTTTTACTCCCAAGATTTTATAATAATCTCGTTTCTGTGACTGTTTCAGTAGTCTCTGTGCTTTCTCTAGACCTTCTCGGATCTGCTGGTCATTTTCATTGTGCTCCTGAGCAGCTTCATAATCCTGAATAGCTGTCAAAAAAAGTTTAAGAGGAAGAAATACTTCTTGAAAAACTGATACTAAGGTTATCCCTGTCCCCAGCCTCTTTGCTCTATTACTACTGAGAGCTAAAGTGGTACCACCTTCATAATTTTCTTCATAAACTTAGAAAAGGACACTTCTTACTGCAATTCAACAAAACCATTGCTTGTGAGTTACTTGCTCACCTTCCCACATTTCTCCCCATATCTCCCTCAAGGTTTCTTGGTATTGTCAATTTCAATGAGTGCAGAGCAGCCTTCTCACCACTAAGACTGAGTGACTGTTAATTAGGAAAATGGAAGACTGGGAAAGAAAATATGGTCCTGTATAGAAGAAGGAAAAGTTAGAAAGGGAACAGGAGAAAGGGAACACCAGTAGTCAAAATGACTATGTCATACTCCAGTTTTGATCAAAAACAAGCCTAGTATGAAAGAAAAGTCTGATGGCATTCCATAGGCATGTTTTAAAGTAAAAGGCATCTAGATACCTAATACCCTATAGAATCAACTCAGCAGGCCTGAGACTCATCATTAGAAGATCTGCATCAGTGATGAAGACGGCCTGGCTGGTATCTGGGAAGCTAGATTTCAGGAACATTTCCAACATTCCTTGATAAGAATGGCTCATCCGAACAATGACTTATGCTAAACATCCATCTGGATCTAGGAGTCTGGAATTTTGGTATGGGCTAGAAGTTGCCAGTAAAGCCCGGGGGCTAGGGCTGCACACTGTGGAATTCATTTGTCCTGTATGGCTTCAAAGGGAGAAGTCTGGAATCTTCTGCCTGGTTTCCTCTACATTTCACCCTTGCACCTCACAGGATTAAATCCAGCCCTGATGGGAACAACCACATGCAGAGACTGGTGTGTCTTAGCAAATCTGGGGGGGGAGGGGGGAAGACATGGGAACCAACATTGACTTTCCTCAACATTCCCCTTGGACAGACAAATCCAGTAATCAATTGATGAATTCATTTCACTGTAAAGAAAAAAGGCATCTCTGGATAACATGTCTGAGCATTTCAATAGCTAACATGGAAAATGTGTAAAAATGTACCTTGTGCAGACAGGATAAGAAAGACTAACAAATTATCGTTCTTCTACACTGTACTGAAAAGTGAAACCACCACCTTTGGCAGAGGCTGGAGAGAGAACACTCCAAGAGATTGCCCTAACAATCTAGTGCCTACCCAAGTCCTCAATACTAAGTGGAGATAGGATACATATAACTGCCGTACAACCCATTAGGGTCATCATAAAGTCCATTTTCTACCTTCGTATACAAAAATTTTAAAAACACCATAAATTATAATGAGGTGTAACTTGACAGCACTTAGGAAGGAAATACATTTTAAAGAGTAAGAAGGAATGCTTCGGCTTCAACATATGTGTTTTTGCTACTTATGCCATCTCTTCATTTAAAACTCTTCATTCTTAGCAAGGCACTGGTGGCTCACACCTGTAATCCTAGCTACTCAGGAGGCTGAAATCTGAGGATCGTGGTTGATCAAAAGCCAGACCTGGGAGGAAAGTTCATCAGACTCTATGAGTCTCCATGAGTTCATAAGATCTCCAATATACTTCTCAGAAAAAGCGAGAAGTGGCACTGTGGCTTAAGTGGCAGAGCACTAGCCTTGAGCACCAAGAAGCTCAGGGACAGCATCCAGGCCCCAAGTTAAAGCCCCAGGACTGGTTAAAAAAAAATCTTGCCTACACTAATGGCTTGAAGTGTTTCCTATGTGATCTTGTAGTAATTTTGTAGTTTTGGATTTAAGTCTTTCACCTATTTTGAATTAATTGTTGTATATGGTAAGAGAAAAAGATCTCGTTTCTTAAGCATATATAGCTATAACTACTACATGAATATACCTAAGCTATAGAGAGATATCCAGTTTTTCCTGAACTGTTCAGTCCCAGAAAGGCAATAAGATATATAGAATATATATAACAGAGTAACAATAAGATATATAGAAAAAGTGTGAACCAAATACTGCAGTATCTAGCTGGACCATACTTCATACAAAAGGTACCATATTAAAGGTACAAATATGCTGAAATATATACGAATCAGGAAACTTTCCCAGTGTCTCTTCAAGCTTCCTGTTAGGATGAACTTCCAACGACCACACACTGAGTCTTATCTCATACTGAACTGAGACTAACACAAAGCAGAGAGCTAAAGTGACAAAGAAAAATATGTGTCCTGACACTACAGAACAGATAAGGGAGGGGGAAAAAGGAGAAAAATACCAGTACAAATAAGCCCAGGAATGATACAAAGGCAAATCCTTCATAGAAGGGAATTTTCCTAGGTCTTATGTGGTGGGAAACAGTGAGGCGGAGGGGAAACATGCTAAACTTTCCTTAGACTAGGAAACCACAACAGATGCTGCCCCAATGAAAGATTGCTAATTAAACTGTACAAATAACCAAGAATAAGAATAAAAACCTAGAGTATCAGAACACTACACAAAGCAGGATAGTCCAAGCAGCAAAAAGACCTCAGCAATACAAATGACAGAACTTAGAGCAAATGTGTTTATTAACTCCTCTATTTAAAAGAATTTCATATGGGATCAAAAAGCCAAACTCAACTCTATGCAAGATACATCTGAAACAAAGCAGTTCAAAGAGTGGAAAATAAAGTGTGGCCCAATCTTTGTAAAGCAAATGTAAATGAAATCTGGTTTATCATCAAGTACACAAGTAGGGAACATTTAAGACTAGAAAAGGAAAGCCACAATATAAAGCAAACTTGCCTGATATGCCAAATTCTAGTCCAGAAAACAGAGTGAATGTGCTTTGCAAGGCTCAGGGGACACTTTAGGTAAAACAACTATAACAAGCTGGGCACTGGTGGCTCAGCTCACTCCTGTAATCCTAGCTACTAGGGTGGCTTTGCACCTTGGAGCCAACCCAAGCAGAAAAGTTCACAAGACTCCTCCTCAACCCATAACCAGGCCTGGTGGCATGCACTGTCATCCTACGCTTTGTCAGACACTCAAATTAGGAGGATCAGGGTTCCAGGCCAGCCCAAGCAAAATGTCAGCAAGACTGTATCTCAATGGAAATTCAAACTGATGTAAAAAGAGAAAGTTTACAAAAAAGACAAGAGGCAGTAGGTTTTCTATGCAGAGTCTTCAAACTTATATGACAGATAGTCCCAATGCTCTTTGAAATACCTCAAGAACACCAAAAAAGTGAGTAAGTACAGTTGAAGGACTTTATGTGCATGTATAAAAACAGATTTGTTGAAATTTAAGAAGGAAGAGAGAAAAGGTTGAGAACACAAGTGTGATTAGGGGTATATTACATGCCTGATAGAAATGTCACAATGAACCCTCCCCACCCCATGTATAAGTAATTTATGCTAATAATAATACAAAAACAACCCAACCTTCTAAATATTTGACCCTTGCCCCAATTAATGGTTTGCCATACATAAAATGCTGGGTTGTCATTTTTACTCAGAATTTCTTATATTATAATACTTTTCTGGACTCATACCACCTTGGTGGTTACAACATGAATCCAAGAAAGACAAAAACATGGTGAAGTTTGTTTGTTTTTTCCAAAGAAGACAGAGCTAACACAATAAAGCCAGGGACAAGAGTTGTGTGCAGACCTAGGCTACAGTGCCTAGGTCTGTCTTGCTGCAGTACTTCTTTACCTTCATCATACATTTCTTCAATTAAGTAGGCCTCTGCTCGATCTTTCAGGGCATTCACGTTGTCCGGTTCCAACTGTAACACTTCAGAACATACTCGAATGGCCTCGACAGGCTTTTCATCCTAGACGTGAGTGTGAGAAGAGAATGGATGACAGTTATTCCACATATTAACTATTTTCACTTCAAGGCACAAGTCTCAACTGTTACCTTTGAAAAGCAGTGACAAATCCGTTCTTTTGAGCGAACTGTATATTCAGCGACATTGGGCTCTGTTTTCATGACAGACTCATACTTGCTAGTGGCATCCATGTACCTATTAAATGAGTAAATCACGTAAGTAACAATTCTGAAATTCATATTTCCAGAGCTGTAGAACTGACCACTTCCTTCACTATGTGTCGTTTCATCAAGTCAGCTGAACAAGCACTTGCTTTCAAATACTGCTCTGGCCTTAGTCCAGAACAGCATGGACAGTACAATTCAAAGCTAAGACAGAAAACACCCGGCCACAGGAGATGAACGCAGACAAATTGAAATATGCCTTTGAGAACAGTCAACCCACTGTGGAGTGCTTGACAGAATATCATTTGAGTAAAGCACCTAGTCCCAACACTGGGTGTTTTCAACAAAACATTGTTTTATATCCTGGTTACTATTCATTTTCATGAAAATAACATATCTCCACTATTGTACATAATAAAAGACAGTATTAACAACTTAAATTTCCGACAACAGCTTAAATTCCCAACTTTACAAGTTTTCTGAAATCAGCAGCTACTTCATCATTTTCTATAAATGAGTAACCAGTCTTGCTATATACAGTGTTAAGCAATGGAAAAATAAAAATATATTCATATGCCATTATAGCACATTATTCCAAAAATGTAGCAGTCTTTATAAATGGTGATGTATTTAAGGTTTAAGAAGAACATTTAAGCCAGGTGCCAGTTGCTCATGCCTAGCTATATAATCCTAGCTATTATAAGAGGCTAAGATCTGAGGATCAGGGTTCAAAGCCAGCCTAGGCAAAAAAAAAAAAAAAAAAAAAAAAAAGTATGTGACACCCTCTCATCTCCAATAAACTATTCAGAAAAAGCCACAACTAGTGCTGTGGCTCAAGTAGTAGAGTGCTAGCCTTGAGCAAAAGAAGCTCAGGGACAGTGCCCAGGCCCTGAGTTCAAGCCTCAGGACCAGCACAAAAAAAAAGTTGAAAAAAAGGCTAGCTTATGGGAAAAGGAAGTACATGAGCCCTTCCCAGTTCTTCCAGTGAAGTGCAACTAAAATCCCTAGACAATTAACATGTCTAGGTTTAAGAAGTCAAGACTCTACCAAGGAGAGCGAAAGCAGATTTAAGCTGATTTGAACAGGATTTAACTTCCCTGGCTTTCATTTTTGCTTCATACACCTTAAACTGGGAGTGGAAGACACCAGCCATCTACAGCCAGAGGACCTGGACATCGATGATGGCATAAGACACAGAAAACTATTTAATAATAAAATCCAGAGTCACCCCCTCACCTCTAGTACACTTTGTTGGTGCCAGGCTGAGCAAGATTCCCTACAGCCCCATCACAACGGTGTCAGACGGCCAAGGGGAAGCCAGAGCTGGGTGCCATTACTGCCTTACACCTGTAATTCTAGCTTGAGTCTGAGATCTGAAGGATCATGAGTCAAAGCCAGCCTGAGCAGAAAAGTTTTAAACTCTATCTCTAAAATAGCCAGGAAAGATCAAGGCTGGAGGTGTGGGTTAAGTGGGAGAAAGGCAGCCAAGCAAGCAGGCCTAGCAACAACATGAAGCCCCAAGTTCGAACCTCAGTTTTAACACACGCAGAGATGGGTTTTGGGTGGGTAATAATAAATTTTCTCCCTTAAATATCAACAAGATACAAAAAAGGAAGTCCTACTTCATCTAACAGTATTAAAGTGGTAGCTACTTGCCCTGCCCTCCATTTAAAAAGGACCAATGTCAGAACTAGGTGGTAGGAATTTTTCAGCTCTATTACAATTTTTTTTGGCCAGTCCTGGGCCTTGGATCAGGGCCTGAGCACTGTCCCTGGCTTCTTTTTGCTCAAGGCTAGCACTCGGCCACTTGAGCCACAGCGCCACTTCTGGCCGTTTTCTGTCTATGTGGTGCTGGGGAATCGAACCCAGGGCCTCATGTATAGGAGGCAAGCTCTCTCGCCACTAGGCCATATCCCCAGCCTCTATTACAATTTTATAATACTTTCTTAACCAAACATTATTATGTTGTACATGACCATATTCAAGAAGTTAAGAGATTGCAGAGAGGATAAACAAAGAAATCCATGCATGCCAAAAAAAAAAAAAAAAAACTATTGCAAATAAATTTCTGAATACAAGAAAAAATGGGGAAAAAAAACCAAAAACCTGGGAAATAAGAAAATGACCTTATCTTTATGGGGAAAGAACATGAGAACGACAAGGGACTTTTTATTGGCAACTATGGTGGCCCAAATGTATCAGGTAGTGAGAGAAAGATCTGTTAGTCCGGAATCCAATACCCAAAGATAATCTCTAGAAAAACTAGAAAAGTCACCAACTCTAAAGGAAGTTCTTTACTATTGCTAATAGCACAGCCCCTGCCTAGCCTAAATGCGCTTCTCTCTTTATTCCTGGCCATTCGGGGACTAGTTAAAATACATTGCTTTAGTACTCAATGTGTAAACTCTAGTATTTTGAGATAAATATGTAGTCTTTTATTAAGTAGTTTATGTCTATTTCCCACACTGTTACAAAAATTTTAAGATCAAAAACTGCAGTCAAATTCATGTCTGTACCCTCATAGTTCAGTGCTTGATACAGGAGACAAAAAAAAATTGACATAAATCAATCTGCAAGTAAAGATACACAGTTACTGCTAGTTATATTCTGCCTTACTGCAACAAAGTATAATCCTTGCATTTCTGCTAAGGCCCAGTGCCATCTAGACTTTCCCACTCTCGGTGATCAGTAGTCCCACTCTCAGTGATCAGATTTGTGCCATGACTAGACATACCAGGAAAGGCCATACGGTTGGGATGAGAATATTCTTACCTGCCATCTCTGATGAGCTCTTCAGCTGACCCAATCAATTTATTAAGTTTCTTCACTTGCTTATAATGTGCAAAACACCTTTTATGATCCTGATCAAGTTTAAGACATTCCCGAACTTCACTATTCATATAAAGAAAATACTCCAGTCAAAATAAACAAATAGTTCCCATGTTAAAGAAATTATGATAAAAGTGTTCTTATTTATAAGACATACTAACTTCACAATTCACTGTATATTTATGTTAGACACTGTATACCATGGGATACTATTAAAATTAAAATGACATAGTTATTGAATAATCACCACCCTTTTGTTTCTACAAATAAAATACCCTTCCTATTTATTTAAATAAGCCTATTTTATGAAAATAAACTACATGAAACTAGAATAACTTAAGGGTAACATAAAATATATACATTGAGATGACATATGAAAACAACCTTAATCATAAAATGTTATTAATTTAATGAAGACTTAAAGATGAGATTATCTTACTGTTATAAAACAATGATCAGCCAAGTGGCGGTGGCTCATGCCTGTAATCCTAGCTACTCAGGAAGCTGAGAACTGAGGATCATGATTCAAAGCCAGCCCAGGCAGAAAAGTCTTATGTCCAATAAACTACTTAGAAAAACCAGGAGTGGGGCTGTGGCTCAAGTGGTAGAGCACTCTTTGAACACAAAGAGACTCGGTCAGGGACAGTGCCCAGACCCTAAGTTCAAGTTCCAGACTGCCAAAAAAGGGGGGAAAACAAAAACAAAAAAACAATGACCAGATCAGCAGAACTGACCTGAGGGATAGTTCGTGGTCTCCTAGTTGGTAGTACAGTGTGCTGATCTTATAAAATGCCTCAGTATTATCATTCTTCAGTTTGGATGCAGCTTTTAAGTCACTTATAGCCTTTCTAGGTTCCCCTTCTTGTATGTAACATTCAGCTCGAAGTTCTCGTAATTCTGCATCCCAAACACAAACCTTGAGAAACAAAAGAACTAACCTTTAAGAAACAATGAAGTATGCATTTTCATTCTTGCAGCCACATATTTATCACCATAAAACATCCTCAATTAATGCCATGACTTCTATTTTAAATGTGACAAAAACAACACAATAGTTTCTCCACGGATATCTTAAATTCAAATTAAGGAAGATCTAAAATAGCCTTTTTCCTTCTTCCATGATTATATTATTCTAAAACTCCAAAGATAAGCAAATATAGTTTTTATTATTAGAAGGTTGTTCCCACTAATACATGTTTTAAGATAAGGATATTCCATGATCAGATTTTTATATTCAACCAAGCATTCTAATTTCTACTCAGAAAAAGGACAGGTTGTAAATTTGCAAAATATTTTTATTCTACTGATGAATAAAAATCTCTTTTGTAAAATGTTACATCCTTGAAGTTAAGTCCTCTCATCAAAAAACAAATGGAGAGCATCACTGGTGGCCCATGCCAGTAATCCTAGACATTCAGAAGGGTAAGATCTGAGGTTGAGGTTTAAAGTCCGCCCAGGAAAGTACAGGAGACTCTTATCTCACCCAAAGATATATATAAAATATAATATTCATATAGAGAGAGAGCTATTGCTCGAGAGATAGAGTAGTGCTGAGCAAAAAAAAAAAGCTCAGGGACCCAGGCACAAAAAAGAGAAATGTGGAAGATAAAATTTACTCGTTCCGGGCTGGGGATATGGCCTAGTGGCAAGAGTGCTTGCCTCCTATACATGAAACCCTGGGTTCGATTCCTCAGTACCACATATATAGAAAACGGCCAGAAGTGGCTCTGTGGCTCAAATGGCAGAGTGCTAGCCTTGAGCAAAAAGAAGCCAAGAACAGTGCTCAGGCCCTGAGTCCAAGCCTCAGGACTGGCCCAAAATAAACAAAAAAAATCACTCATTCCTATTTTGTAACATCTGTAAGATTCACTAAACACTCTCATGCTGTACAAAATAAAAACCCAAAAGCTCGCCAGTAATACCCACTGACATATCTTCACATGTTTCTTCCAAGTGCTCTGAAGTTATGTCAAGTTTTCACATATTATGAAGAAATAAATCAAACCAGCTTTATAAATATCATGAACAATACACTAGGTCAAAATGAACTCAACTACTAGAAGGTAAAAGTATTAACAAAGGGCTAGGGGTATGGCTCAATTGGTAGAGCACCTGCCAAGCAAGCACAAGGTCCTGAGTTCAAAAACCCAAGCACCACAACCAACAACAAAAAGCATTCACAAATTTAGTACAACATCAATTCTACTACAGGCCACATCACGTGATTTCCTATATAAAAACTTCAAATAAATGCCCATGCTACACACATTGCAAGCTTCTGCCAGGATTAAGTGAAACAGTACATCAATGTGCCGTGAAAATAAGTAGGAATTAAGACTGCTTCCACTTGAATATTTTTAGACTCCCTGCTGAAATCATTTATCATTAAATCCTTCCTTAACTTGTTTCCTATCAACACTCTTATGTGCCTTCTCTCCTAGGAATTTCTCATTATAGACTCCACATTCTTTCCAAACATTATTTTGCCTTTTCCTTCAGACAATTCTTTCACCTTTTAACCTTGTCAAGCCATGAATTTACTTCTCCGAAACACAAACTTCAACCAAAATAGCAAAGTAAGCAATAAAAATATGAACTCACTCCATAGTACATTCAAACACTTACTGAAAACAATCTGTTGCAAATTTTGTTCTTCCTCTATACAAAAACAATCTTTAAGCTCAAGGATCAACCCAATTGTATCCTGTGCAGGTTCTTTGTAGTATATAAGCATGCCAAAGTATACCTCAAAGCGTACCTCAGAATGCAAAGTAGCAATAGCCTTGCCAGCTAGTCACTTACCTCTAAAATCTTATCAAGGAAGGTTATAGCAGCAGTATAATCTGCGTTTTCGAAAGCATCAAGTACTTGTGAGCGCAAACGCTGCATTTCATCAGATTTTCTAAGTTGAGACTGAGCTTCCTTTTCTTCATTTTCACTTGGATTGGATTTGAGCTATACACATATAACAAAAACAGGCAGAGTTTATCTCTTACTATGCACAAAGCTCTAGCCACTGCAAATACTGTCCTGGTACAGTGACCCAGTGACGCCATGGCCAGCTTCCTAACCCCATAAGCTGTGAGATAATAGGTGTGGCTTTTAGCAGCTATTCTGTTGTACAGATAACTAAGGCAGTAACGTAAGGTGAAAATTTTACCCTTTTTCAGTGACCAAGTTATGAATATTTATATAGATTTTAGTATGTTTGAAAAAATTAACATCCAAACCCTAAATTAATCACTTAGATATAAGTCATATGCATTGTCTCAGCCAACAAAAGAAAGGTATTAATTCTTATACCTTAAAAGGGTATTCTACATAAAACACACAAGTACTCCCAAAAGTGCTAGTGAAATTTCTGACTACCTGTTGTGGGGTTTTTTGTTGTTTGTACATGAGGCACACACTCTTTACTACTGAGCTCTACTCCTACTCCCTTTTACGATCTAACCATAATACGTAAGTTTGCAGGAAGGAAGGTATAATATGTACTTTCAAAAGATGCTTAATTTATCTCCCTTGGCATTATATAACAACTTACACTGGACTTAAAAATGACCAAGGAGACAGTGGCTCACACCTGTAATCCTAACTACTCAGGAGGCTGAGATCTTAGGATCATGGTTCAAAGCCAGCCCAGGCAGGAAAGTCTGTGAGACTCTAGTCTCCAATAAATTACTCAGCAAAGGCCAAGTGTGGCTCTGTGGTTCAAGTGGTAGAGTGCTAGCCTTGAACAAAAACAGCTCAGAGACAGCACCCAGGCCTAGTGTTCATGGCGCTGGACCAGCAAAAAAAAAAAAAAAAGAGGGGGGGGGAGGTGAGCAAAGGACCTGAAAGGCATACATACATACATACATATATATATACACACCAAACAAGTTCAGGGAAGAATGTTCAAAATTGCCAACCATCAGGAAAATGCAAAGGAACACAATGAGATGCTATCCTATACTTGTTAGAAAAAGTGCTGCTATCATTTGAACCTAGAATGTCTCCAAAAGGCCCATTTGTTCCAGGCCCTTTAGCTTAATCCTCAGCTTGATATTATTGAAATGTACTGGAAACATTTAAGAGGTAAGGCCTCATGGGAGATTTTAGGACTCTGGAGACATGTCCTTGAAGGTGACTGTGAGAGGGGAGGGGAGGGAACAAGTATAAGAATAAATGTTGCCCAGGGTGGAGAAATAAAGAACTCTGGTCGTAGGAATGGAAATTGATACCATATTTCTGGACCAGTATGCAGTTTTCTTTTAAAATTAAAACTAAAACTACTGTATGACCCAGGAATTCCTCTCCTAGGTACATGTACTAAGGAAATGAAATGACCTCATAAAATTATGTGCACTATTGTATTTATTGCAGCACCACTACTCACAATATAGCCAAGGCATAAAGACAACCTGAGTGTCTACTATAGTCCAGATCGGGATGTGCCTCAAGGCTAAGGGAACCTAATTTATTTCGGATGCTCCCAACTGACACTTACTACCATGGAAGGTGACTGAGTATCTTACTAAAGATACCTGACCTTAAATTAGCTACAACCAAAATGACGGTCTTTTTCCCACTGTTTAGTGGGAATACACATTAGTACAGCAAATATGAAAATCAGTATGGAGGTTCCTCAAAAAAGCCTTCTCACTGGCACATAATCTATAATATCCTTTCAACAAATCCAAAGCACCTTACACTCTGTAAGGTAGCTTTAATAGATGAGATTACAAAACCCAAATTAAGTCAAATGAAGAGTCTCTCATATCCTTAGAGGACTTCATGAAGAATAGCACCTCTATGATTGTGCAGGACAAAGCAGAATAACGGAGTTACATAAACGAGTCAGAATCCCATGCTGACTGTGCACACTTCACCTGCCAACTGTTCCTGTGATCCTTGACACAAAATATCCAGTCACCAAATAGTAATTCAGGAATTATGCTTCTTACATCTTTAAATTTTCCATTTTAGCTAGGAAATACAATTACATGTTTTGATACCAAGGTATAAACAGATCCAATATGTTCTCCCAAAATAACCATTTTCATAGAACCATGTAAAAATTAAACTTACCACTTTTTTAAAATCATCTTCTGCTTCATCAAGTTTTCCTTGTTTGAGCAATAAATGACCTCTCTGTAATCTTGCCTAGAGAAAAAGCAAGGGGAAGGTTGAGCTGGGACTGCATTTCTGAATATTCTATAAACACAAAAAACAGATCTAATTCAATAATTTATTTTTCCATTGCTCAATTTGACTTGGTACGGTATGAATAACTTCTGGAATCAATGAATATATGTATTTTTTGTTGAAGTATGTGTCCATAGAAATATATTTTGCTCAGCCCAAGAACACTGAAAAATGTATAACCAAAAAAAAAAAAACCAATAGGCACATTCATTTTATAAATGGTTACTAGAGACTAGGGTAAAAATGGGAAGTGACTGCTAATAGATATGGTTTTTTGGTTTTGCTTCTTTGGAGGGATGAGTATGGTGATTTGAACGAGGCCTCACTACTTGAGTTATTCAGCTGCTTGAGTCATTCTACCTATCCCTTTTTGTGGCAATTATATGCAAGATAGAGGCAAGCTTTATACCCATGCCAGCCTGAACTGTGATCCTATTTACACTTTCCTTTGTTGTTGGGATGACAGGCGAGTGCCACTGCTCCTAGCAACCGATTGAAATGAGTCTGAAGAACTTTATGCCTGGGCTAGTTTCACACCACAATCCCCAGATCGCCAGCTCCCAAGTAGCTTGAGCTTACAGGCTTGAGCTTCAAGGTGCTCTGCTTCAAGGTTTGTTTTGAGTGGGGAAAAAAAAAAAGGTCCTAGAACAGGACAGTGGCAATGATCAAACAACATAGTACGTATACAAAGAAGCCCTGAGTACTTGAAAATTTTGAATCTGATGGTGTGTGAATTATATCTCAAGTTTTACTTTTTGCCATCATAATAACTTTTTCCATTAAAAGTAATGTTTTACTTGAATCTTTACCTGTCAAAGCTCCAGAATAGCTTGGTTTTTTAATTAACTTTTAATGTAAACATTTACTACAATCACAATACCTCTTCACCCCCTTCTCTGATATTCCTGTCCGAGGAGGCCAGCACTCTAGGGAACATCTTCCAGAAAACAGAAACCATACTGATATTCAAAATTGAACCATTACTTTTACAGCACATAAAATTTTCCTAATCTGCTGTTAAATGCATAGAAAGCACACTGGCAGCCATTTCAACTACCTAACAGCTAATCATAGTCTAAGAAAATTAACTACTTAACTTTTGTGAAAGGTTGTGTTTTACTATGTAAAGTAACAGATTGAATAAAAAGTTGACATTGGGAATTACATATAAAAATAATACATTTCACCTCAAACATTCACTCCACATCTCATCAAATATCTCAAATTTGTTTATGGATATGGCAGGACATAATAAAATAGCCAACCAAATTACTTTTGAAGCCTTCTAACTCATTACCTGCCTCTGAAAACTTCACCTCTGTCCTACTGTTACGGTGTGAATTTGAAATGTCCCCAACAGGTCCATGTGTGGAAGGCTGGGTCCCAGCCCATGGCACCATTTTGGGTGGGGTCTAGAGAACGAAGCGGGTCCCTGGAAGGATAGCACTGGAGACCCTTCCTGTACTTTTGCCTCTAGTTCCTGTCTGCCAAGAGGTGATCTGCCTCTTCCTCCACATGCTCCACTACAATGTTCCACCTCACCTGGACCCAAAATCACAGAGTCAAGCACTATGGACTGAAATCTCTGAAACCAAGATAAAAACAATTCTTTCCCCCTGATGCTCTTCAAGTATTTGGTCAGAGTGATCATAAACATACCAAATACACTCACAAAATGAATTCTCATGCACATCTATCCCAACCCGTAAAATGAACTGCCAATCTTCAAGCTACAGCAGCATTAGAGTGGAACTTTCTCTGAAACTTGAACATTGATTCCAAGAAGAACCTTGCTAATTCAGTATGGTATCCTCACCAAAACTATTTCTGAATCAAGCCAATTGGCTCTTCTTGGTACAGTCTCAGCCTTTTAACTGGGCATCATATGACACCTCACATCTTGCCTTCATTCACACTGCAAAGAAAATACCATTGCCAAACTTCTGAAATATTCGCTTCTTCTACCCCCTGTTCACTTTCATGCAGAACTTGAGTTACACAGACTTTGGTTGGGTTGGTATTTATGGCTGCTGTGGAATCATCATCCGGTTTTGCTGCCCGCACTACTGAATGTCTGGGTTACAGAGATTCTCCTAACAGCCTTCCAAGTGGAAGTACAAGTGAATTCTGTGACCAGATATTGTAAGGCCTTTGAATTTCTCTTCTTCCACTCAACTCATCAAAGTAGCTTTGCTACCCTTCAGCTATGCCTCATATGCCAAACTATTCTATAAGAAACCAATAACCTCTTTCAAGTTCCCTGAAACTGCCCTAAGGTTAGATATACTTACTGCAGTGAAATCCATCTTCAATTCAATCACTTTAGTTAAATCAGGAAGTGCTGCTTTTGATTTACCCATAGCTAAAAATACAGTAGCTCTCCGATAGTATGCAATATAGTTATCAGGGTCACCATCTGAAAATTAAAATAATACTAGTTGTCAATAATGTATTCAAAACCAATCACCTGAACAATTTTGGTTGCCAATCCTATTAAAGCAATGAGGGCTTGGAATATAGGTAAGTGATTTAGCTTACCTATCACGTACAAAGTCCTAGGTTCAATCCCCATTACCGCATTTAAGAAAAGAAAGAAAAAGAAAAAAGAAAAGCACTAAGAAAAGAATGCTTTCATAAAAAATAAGTCATGAAGAGTCTGGGGTATAGTCAGTGGTAGTCGTACATATAGTACATGTTTCACATACACAAAGCCCTAGGCTCTCTCCCTGTACCTCCTAAAACATACACATATAATATGTATACATATGCATACATATTTATACACATGAAAATTGAGGTTACTCAGAAATATCATTGCAAATAAACGAGGTCAAATAGGATCATTACATATGGGTCCAAAACCAAATCCAAACCACAGACTTGAGTTCAGAATGTCTCTCGTATGTTTAAAGAACTGTCAAAGGAAGAAAAAAAGAACAGAAAAGGAATAAGGAAAACATAGGGAAAGATTCACTGCTTTCTCCTCAGGGAAAAATTTGCAAAACTCTGGTCTAGAAATTAACTCTATTTAACTCATGTAACTTTTGAAAGTATGCAATTCAGTCTGTCTTTCCCACTGCTTAATAGGGACTCTAAGTGGGACGTAAGTGGCTCGCACTTGTAACCCTGGCTACTCAGGAGCCTGAGATCTGAGGATCATGGTTCATAGCCTGCCTGAGTAGGAAAGTTCATGAGACTCTTACCTCCAATAAACTACTTAGAAAAATCTGGAAGTGGTAGAACACTAACCCTGAGCACAAAGAGGCTCAGGGACAGTGCTCAGGCCCTGAGTTCAAGTCCCCGGACTGGCAAAAAAAAAATAAGAATTTTGTGCTCATTTACAATATTTTATAAATTATAGGCTTCTGACTGAATTGGTATACTGAGTACACAACCTCTGCTTCCCAACGAACACTAAGATGGTAGTGAAGAAAGATATAGGCCTTAAAGACCAAGAAAGAGAATGGAAGAAAATAAGAAGGAAGCTAGAGAGACAAAAGATAACATTTGAAAGGAGGAAAGTAGGATGGACTCCATTTCCAGCTGATTCTTCCTTGCTCAACACCTACAAAATCAGAGGAGGAATTTAACCTCGGGCTGGGAGGCTAAGGTAGGAGGATCACAAGTTGGAGGCCAACCAGGGACACATAGCAAGACATCTCAAAAAACAGAAATAAAAGCTCTGATAGTACTTAATAGTAACTGTACAGTTTACTAGTTTACAAGGGAGGAGATGTGTATTAATCACTGTTAGTAAGCTAAGTACTCACTCACAGGTGCTCATAACTTATCAGATGACCTAAAGCACTTAACATGTTAGGCTATGCTGAAGATGTAATCTTTGATAAATTGGCCAACAGAACTAGAGAGCTCACAGTTCTTTTCTGTTTAGCACACGTTTCTCGGAAGAGCTCCAATGGCCACAAGAACCCAGCACCATCTACTGAATATTCCCATCACATACCATTTTACCTAAACTAAAAAATGGTAACTGTTCTCAAACTCCATCTGTCTTCCTCAGAAATGGAAGGAATGTACACCCCACGTGAGAGCCGGACCACGATGAACCAAATGACACTGCATTCCAACTGGGAAAGGACTAGCGTTACCTCAGGTTCTCTGTTGTTCAATTTCACCAGTAAATTACATGATGCAGCTTTATGGTTGGCACATTTCAGTGATTAACCCACTGAGGATTTGGGGAAAATCATCTGAAGAAGTCTTGCAGCAGTGAACCAAAAGTTTTCATTTTGAACTGTTTTAGCAATGTGCCTGCATGTTCCTGCTAAATGTGATGCTAAAGGGGCAAATAATAAAGCTATAAGATTAGGGAGGTATAAATTTCTGCAAATATTCTTAATGAAACATGCAAGACTTTTATAGAGTTTTTGTTTGTTTGCCAGTCCTCAGGCTTGAACTCAGGGCCTACCACTGTCCCTGAGCTTCTTTTGCTCAAGGATAGCACTCTACTACTTGAACCATAGCACTACTTCTGGGTTTTTTTGTTTATGTGGTAGTGAGGAATCAAACACAGGTCTTCATGCATGCTAGGCAAGCTCTCTATCACTAAGCCATGTTCCCAGCCACAGGTAAGACTTTTAAAACATGCTTTTTGCAAAAATAATTAACAGAAAAAAAGCTGAAACAACAGAGTTGCAATACTGAAGACAAGCTGAATCGCCAAAATGTTGAATTAATAATGAAGTAGTCATATGCTAAATGGTCCTTAGAGATCAGTAAGTATCAATTCTCATGGTGAGTTAACCCTAACACTCTACATCGTTAATCGTTTTAAAAAATTAAAAAAACTCTATGAACATACACTGATTTTTAGAAACGTCTTAATTTCCAGAGACACAGGTATCAAATTTCAAAACATTTTTTACATTTTGGCTGGCACAGTGACATCTGCCTAGGAAGTCCTGAGTTTAAAGCCCAGTACCATCAAAACATTTTTTTTTTTTTTTTTTTGCCAGTCCTGGGGCTTGGACTCAGGGCCTGAGCACTGTCCCTGGCTTCTTTTTGCTCAAGGCTAACACTCTGCCTCTTGAGCCACAGCACCACTTCTGGCCATTTTCTATATATGTGGTGCTGGGGAATCGAATCCAGGGCTTCATGTATATGAGGCAAGCACTCTTGCCACTAGGCCATATTCCCAGCCTGACCCATCACTTTTAACTATCTCAAATCAAAGAGACAAACAGATAAATAAAAAAGGGTTCTGAGGAAAGTCAGTGTCAGACAGTCCTGGGATAAAAGGCTATATTGTGACTCAAAGAAAACTCTTCAAGTCCTCACTTAGTCTCTGTTTATTCTGCTATCTTATTTGTGGGTGTCATGACAGATTAGAAGCAGAAATAAAAGTTGATGCTACAAGGAACAAGCAGTAAAAAGAAGCAACTCATATCATGAGGGGCAGTTGGAATTTGATCAAAATTAAAGAGGGAATGCACAGCAGAATCTACCAAATAGACTAATGACTATATTGTCAATCCAAGGCATCAAAAAAATTAATCAGGAAAATTTTCTTACAAAGGCAGAACACTATATAAAATATTGAGAAGAGTTTTTTTTATAGAAATCAAATTATTCTAGATACTTAACAGTAGTAGGCCTTGATTACCTCTTATGCTAGATACATATACATTAATATTACACCAGAATCCTGAAAGTATTTTGATCTTTTGGTTAACATGAACAAGTACCTACTTAAAATGTTCTCCATAAAAAGACTATTGATTAGTATTCACTAAGACAGCCACAGAATGGGTTGGTTTATGATACAAACCTACTGCAGCATGAAACTGAGATAAAGCATCAGCTAGCTGTCCAGCTGCAAGTAACTTCTTGCCCAATTCAAGATGTTTCTCAACATCTGCATTTACTCCACATTCAGCACCTAAAAACAAATGTTTAAAAATCTGTTAATATTCGATACACCAAGGTTTAGTTCTAAAAAATAAAAACAATTATCTGGCTTAGTCATCTACTTAAGATGAGAAAAGTCACAGAAGCTGAAAAAAAAACCTAGAAAAAGTAACAATAAAACACAAACAGTAGTTCATTTTATAGAGTATAAGCAATCTCTAAATAGACCTTCATTCAATCTACCCAGTTGAAATACTACCAGTCTACAAAACAAAAGGAAAACTGCCTAACAGTAGTAGTGGAAATATTCTGAAGAATGAGATTATTAAAAAGGCCTGCTATAATAAGCAGGCAAATTTAATGAGCAGGCACTAGTGTCTAACCTTGATAGAGGGTTATACAGGTATATACACAGTTATGAAAGTTCAGCAAGGGGGCTGGGAATATGGCCTAGTGGCAAGAGTGCTTGCCTCATATACATGAAACCCTGGGTTGGATTCCCCAGCACCACATATATAGAAAATGGCGAGAAGTGGCACTGTGGCTTAAGTGGCAGAGTGCTAGCCTTGAGCAAAAAGAAGCCAGGGACAGTGCTCAGGCCCTGAGTCAACACCCCAAGACTGGCAACAAAAACAAAACAAATAAAAGTTCAACAAGGGGCTGGGGATATAGCCTAGTGGCAAGAGTGCCTGCCTCGATACACGAGGCCCTAGGTTCGATTCCCCAGCACCACATATACAGAAAACGGCCAGAAGCGGCGCTGTGGCTCAAGTGGCAGAGCGCTAGCCTTGAGCGGGAAGAAGCCAGGGACAGTGCTCAGGCCCTGAGTCCAAGGCCCAGGACTGGCCAAAAAAAAAAAAAAGTTCAACAAGTACACATTAAAATATGAATGCTTCATCGCATGTTAATTTAATAGAAAAAAACTTGGTGAGATGGATGCTTAAGTATGTGGGGACATGCATACTGATGTTGTTTTGAATTTTTTTTCAAAAGTAGGCTTAATATGTAGAGCTGTAACAATGAAATCTTCCCTGTGTAACTAAGTATAAGCTAATTTTAAAAAAGAATTAACATAGAAATGTCCCAATGGATATTTTTTAAGTCTGATTATAAAACACTAATAGTAGAATCCAGATAATAGGTATTAAGAGTGAGCTCTAAAATTCCTTCAACTTTGTGATACATTTAGTAACATGCTGGAGAAATATAAACTGGAGTATTGTGATGGAAAATATGAAACAGGATGCTAAGGACATTATATGCATTTGTCAATTGAAGGCAAGGGAAGGTGCCTAACACCTACAGCTAAAGAAAATTTAGAACTTAGTTGCAGTCACCATAGTTCAAGTGTTAAAATGGTGGCTAAGGGAAAACAAATCATTTTCTTTTTATCTTTCATAGTTCTTAACTGGGCTTCTCTGTAATATAAAACAGATTAAAAAGAGGAAAAAAATTATTAACATGTATATAGCTCAAGGACCTCAAGAGAATGGAGTAAATCTCTAGGTCTCAAAACATTTAATAAATTTATTTTATTTATTTATTTATTTATTTAGTCAGTCCTGGGACTTGGATTCAGGGCCTGGCATTGTCCCTGGCTTCTTTTTTAGCACTCTGCCACTTGAGCCACAGTGCCACTTCTGGCTGTTTTCTGTGTATGTGGTGCTGGGGAATTGAACCCAAGGCTTCATGTATATGAGGCAAGCACTCTTGCCACTAGGCCATATCCCAGCCCCAAAGAAAGCATTTAAACTTTAATCATAAAATACCATCATTTGGTATGATATTGTAAAGGAAGGACTTTTTGGGGTGGTGTAAACCAACATGTTGGGTAAGGAGGAATGAAGAGAGTGATGAAAGGTATGAAGATTATAGAACATTATATACATGTATGTACGGAACCTACCAGAAAATGCAAAAAAGGGATTAAGAAAGAATAATATAGATGGAGTAAATTTCATCAAAGTACATTACATACATGTTATCAATACCACAATGAAGCCTGTTGCACAAGTTATTTATAGTAATAAAAATCTAAAGTGAAAAATGCCATCATTTGTTGAAACAAAGAACGGAGAAACCTTGGTTCAGGAAGATAGCCAGGAAGCACTGAAAACAATAATAAGGTGTTTGCTGATTTAAATCAGTGCTTTCTCCATTGCATTTAAGTGCCTATATGCCATCAAGCTGAGAAGGCTTTCAGAGAAATAGAAAACCAGTATTTCAGCTTGCTCTCTTTGCCATTATGGTGTATTCATTATGGAGTACACGATTTGAGTGGTTCTAATAAACAGCTAGAGAAGAAGAAGGAAAGCAAGAGGGCAAATGATGCTGTAGGGCTGCAGCAGTGGAAATAAAAACAAGAGAAGACTGCACACAGCTTTTATCAACAGTCTAGAGGAGCAGGTCACACAGCGAAAGACTAGGTGTCCAGGAAGATAACCAGAGCAACTAGCTGAGTCCCTGCTGCCATTTTAGACACCACCATCAACTAAATTCATTATTTCATCTAATATAGGAAAAAGCTGAATAAGATTTATCTTGCTATTTCTCCTACTCAACAAAGTAGTTTTACTAGCTTTCTGCATTCCTAATCTATAGTGTCTTACCAGAGTAAGTACTTGTGGGACTCCAATAAACAAGTAGAGGAGAATTATGTTCCAGCAGAACACTTTAATAAATTCCAGTGTTGTTGAGATTTTGCTGTTCTACCTATAACCTGGTCTAGACTCTGAATTCTTCACATTTTCTGTAATATCTGGTTAATGACAAGCCAAACCAGTTATCAATTACTTGTACCTTTGGTCTTAAAGTCGCTAATAATAAAAACTGTTCTCTTCTCAAACAGTACTCTGCAAGCTGAAGTTGAATGATCCGCCATGAATGTCAGAAAGAGCACCACACAGTTCGTGTATGGATACCCTTGTGCCAATTGTCTGTAAGCCATTTAGACAGACTAGACACATTCAAGTTGCAAAAGCCCAACACCTAGAAAGAAGTCTTTTTTTTTTTTTTGGTGCCAGTCCTGGGCCTTGGACTCAGGGCCTGAGCACTGTCCCTGGCTTCTTTTTGCTCAAGGCTAGCACTCTACCACTTGAGCCACAGCGCCACTTCTGGCCATTTTCTGTATATGTGGTGCTGGGGAATTGAACCCAGGGCCTCATGTATACAAGACAAGCACTCTTGCCACTAGGCCATATTCCCAGCCGAAAGAAGTCTTTTTGACTGGCTATTTTCTAACATCAGGAACTGCTCACATTCTGCTCCAATTATTGAATTTTGTTTTTCATTACTTCCCATAGAGTTGCTTCTTCAACTGATTATGGGAGGATCTACCAAACCGAGTTTTCAGTCCTGTGACTCTTTTCTAGATCTTATGCACAGAAATTCTGTGCATACACAGCCATAGAATTTTTTTCTTGATGCTGTCTTACATCAATTTAATTCATAACCTACCAAAATAACAAAAGGGTGGAAGAAAGCCACTACTCCCTCCTCAAGATGGGAAAGAGGAAACTAACTTTGACAACCTCAAAAACTTAGCATTCTCCAGGCCCTATTTGTTTGAGGTATAATTTGAAAACGTCTGGATCATTTAAGAAGGCTGGAGACATGGGTCTAGTGACAGAGCACCTGTCTAGCAAGCACAAGCCTGAAGTTGAGCCCCAGCACCACCAAAACAGAAAAACAAGGGTTGCTAGCATTAGGAGGAATTAGTTGAGGGTTCTCAATACTTCAGTAGGCTGGTAATTCATTGTTATTTTTCCCATTTAAAATAATGAGGCACGTCTCTCCTGCTGTAGGAATCCAACTACAGTGACCCTTATATTTATCTTTGTAATTTCCTTTGAATAAATCCTCACTACCTTTACAGATAAAAATAAAGTACAGGATGATATAATTATGATAATATATGCTAATGCTCTGTGGAAATTCTCAATGCAAAGAGATTCAGAGACTGGTTATATTCAGGTAGGATCACCTGCAGTTACTTCTATTTCCTTACTATAACCAAAAAATATAGCCTGCTTCATATAATGATTATAGAAACTGTTTCATTTAACAAATGTTACTAAGTATATATTTAAAACAAAGATGAATAAAGGAGCCACATTCAAAAAAGGAGTGGAAAGCCTGGTGCAGGTGGCTCACACCTCTAATCTATCTACTCAGGAAGCCACCATTTGGAACCAAGTCCAAGCAGGAAAGTCCCTAAGACTCTTATCTCCAATTAATCACCAAAAGCAGGAAGTAGCAAAGTACTCCATTGAAAGGAAAGGCTCAGGGGCAGTGTCCATGTTTGAGTTCAAGCCCCAGTAGGATGAGGACGAGGACGAGGACGAGGACGAGGAGGAAGAGGAAGAGGAAGAGGAAGAGGAAGAAGAAGAAGAAGAAGAAATCCCAACCCCTGAGGATTCTCCTCACTGATTCTTCTAAGAGACAGTCTACTCTTCTGTAACATTACATTATAGTGCCGGCCCCTAGTATGATGAATGGGGTTGACTTTACAACTATCTTGAAGAAAGGAATGACAGAACAGACAACACTACCTAGGTCCTGACAATCTCTGAAGCTACCCAATAGCAAACAGTGGCTTTCACGACTATCCAATTCTCTATTCTATTTTTGAAGTATTTTCATGATTTTAGTGTTTAAATCTTGAAAAAAAATTTAAGTTCCCGCTGGGGATATAGCCTAGTGGCAAGAGCGCTTGCCTCATATACATGAAGCCCTGGGTTCGATTCCCCAGCACCACATATACAGAAAATGGCCAGAAGTGGCATTGTGACTCAAGTGGCAGAGTGCTAGCCTTGAGCAAAAAGAAGCCAGAGACAGTGCTCAGGCCCTGAGTCCAAGGCCAGGACTGGCAAAAAAAAAATAAATAAATAAGTCCCCTTCTTAATACCTTCAGTGTAGAGAAACTGGATAGGAGAATTTGTTTCTCACATAGAAAATAGAATGCTAAATGATGTGGACTTCAGAGACTAGAACAAGACAGCTGACTAGATCTGCTAACATTCAATCAGGTATGCAAGCACTTCCTTACAGTCAGCAGACTACTAGCAATATACACTTCTGAAATGCAAAGCTTACAAACCAACTCTTAAAGAACCGAAAACCAAACAGAATTAAGGGAACAAAATTAGTAATGAAATAGAAAAAAAATCTACAAATTAGTATAACTTGCATTCTTAAGAGTGCAAAGGATGCAACATCCATTTAATACACACACACACACACACACACACACACACACACACACACACACACACACACGAGCCCATAGTGGCTCAAGCCTGTAATCCTTGCTACTAAGGAGCTGAGAGCTGAGGATGACAGTTAAAAGCCAACACAAGGAGCTGAGAGCTGAGGATGGCAGTTAAAAGCCAACACAAGGGGCTGGGGATATGGCCTAGTGGCAAGAGTGCTTGTCTCATATACATGAATCCCTGGGTTCAATTCCCCAGCACCACATATACAGAAAACAGCCAGAAGTGGCGCTGTGGCTCAAGTGGCCAAGTGCTAGCCTTAAGCAAAAAGAAGCCAGGAACAGTGCTCAGGCCTTGAGTCCAAGGCCCAGGACTGGCCAAAAAAAAAAAAAAAGCCAATACAAGCAGGACTCCAATCAATCACCAGAAAACTACAAGTTAGAGCACTTGAGCAAAAGAACTCAGGGACAGCCAGGCCTGGCCCAGAGTTCAAGCCCCATGACCCCCCCACAAAAAAAAAAACAACACAGCAGCAGAGGGCAAAGGTATCCATGCATTCACAGGTGTAGCAAGGAGATACAGCAGAGAATAAGATATAAACAAGATAATTTCTTAAGTACTATAATACTAAGGTGACAGAATGCCTGAGGAAAGGAGTACTTATTACAGATACTCAAAGGCTGATTGAGAAGATAATGTTTGAAATTAAAATACTGATAACAACTCTTACATGACAAGAAATTCTGATCATGCAAAAACCACAACCATACAAGAGACACAAAACCAGTGCAAAGGACCCAGTAGGACTAAGCTTAACTTCAAGGAACTAAAGAATAGTTCCAGTACATATTGGTATAAAAACAGACCTGAAGACCAATGGAATAGAAGACCCAGAAATAAAGCCACATTCTTACAGTCAGCTGATATTCGACAAAGGAGCTAAAGACATACAATGGAAGAAACATAGCCTCTTCAACTACTGGTGCTAGGAAAACTGGGCAGCCATATGTAGAAAACTCAAAGTAGACCCAAGCCTATCACCATGCACCAAGATCAACTCAAAATAGATCAAGGACCTCAACATCAGACCTGAATCTTTGAAACTACTGAAGGACAGAGTAGAAAAGACGCTAGAACTTATAGGTACAGGAAAGAACTTCCTGAATAAGAGTCCCAGGGGCACAACAGATAGGGGAGAGTCTCGACAAATAGGACTACCACAAAATAAAAAGTTTCTGCACAGCTAAAGACATAGCCACTAAACTAGAAAGACAGCCAACCATATGGGAAAGGATCTTCACCAGCACAGCAACAGACAAAGGCCTAATATCTGTCATCTACTGAAAACTCAAAAAACTAACCCCCTCCAAGCCCAGTAAACCAATTATTAAATGGGCAAAGGAGCTAAAGAGAGACAAGGGAAGAGATAAAAATGGCAAAGAAACATATGAGGTAATGTTCAACATCCCTGGCAGTAATGGAAATGCAAATACAAACAACCCTGAGATAACACCTCACTCCAGTTAGAATGGCCTATACTCTGAACTCAGGCAACAACAAATGCTGGAGGAGATGCCAGGAAAGAGGAACCCTTCTCCATTGTTGGTGGGAATGCAAATTAGTACAACCACTTTGGAGAACAGTATGGAGGTTCCTCAAAAAACTCAACGTAGACCTACCCTATGACCCAGCCATACCACTCCTAGGCATCTATCCTGAACAACAGATCTCAGGATATCAAAAAGACATCTGCACATCCATGTTTATCGCTGCACAATTCACAATAGCCAAAATATGGAAACAACCCAGATGCCCCTCTACAGATGAATGGATCCAAAAATTGTGGTACCTATACACAATTGAATACTACATAGCGATTAGAAATGATAAAAATATTGGTATTTGCAGGGAAATGGTCAGAACTTGAATAAATAATGTTGAGCGAGACAAGCCTAGAACACAGAAAACAAAGGGGCATGATCTCCTTGATATATGACTGTTAAGGAGGGGGGAGGGGGAGACAGTAGAGACCAGGTCTGCAAAACAAAAAACTTCTTGTCAAATGGTATTTCCCACAGGTGTGGGTAAGCGACCTTACATTATGTAACTAAAACCAAACAACTACTAAACATAAAAAGTTCTAAAATAGACCTCTCAGTGGATCACAATAGCTCAAAAGCTATATATATGTATGATCATATAAGACAAGGATAAGCAAACTCTATTGTTGACGTTATATTTAAAGTTCTAGGTGAATTTCCTTTGGCATATGCCACATGGCTACTGTATATGTTTTTGGTACACTGGGTATTGTATATATGCCTACCTGATCTAGGGAAGAGAAAGAAAAACAGGGTGTAAGATATCACAAGAAATGTTCTCACTGACCTATTATGTAACTGTGCCCCTTTTGCACAACACCTTGTCAACAAAATTTAATAAATAAAAAAAAAGAATAGTTCCAGTACAGCAAACAAGGAAGAACACAGGACTTAAACAAGCTTAAGATTATACTGGATACTACAGGCCACACTAAGAACCTTAGATTTGTACTCCAAGTTTGAAAATAAGCCATTAGCATGGGATTTAAGAAAGAATTGAAAAACTGACATATATATATATATATAATACCAGTCCTGGGACTTGAACTCAGGGCCTGAGCACTGTCCTTGGCTTCTTTTTCGCTCAAGGCGAGCACTCTACCACTTGAGCACAGTGCTACTTCTGGCTTTTTCTATATATGTGGTGCTGAGGAATTGAACTCAGGACTTCATGTATGTGAAGCCAGTACTTTACCACTAGGCCACATTCCCAGCTCCATGATTTATACTTTTAAAGGACTGCTTTGACTTGAGTGTAGAAAATGAACTGGAAGAATAGAAAAAACTGTGGTGAACTAAGGAAAGTTGTATTATAGAATGTACACTGATTTTCAGATTTTCTCAAGCTTGAAGATCATTGGGTAGTACTTATTTTTAAAAATTAGCAAAAGTCTTAACATATATATATAAGACATGAGGCCCAGAACAGTGACTCAGGCCCATAACCTAGACAAATGGGAGGCAAAGATTAGAGAACCATGTTGGAGCTGGTAGCGGGGAGGGGTGTCTTGTACATATGTTTTACAAGACACATAAGTAAAACAAATCAGATCATTCAGATACTGTTGTCTAGGTAAGAAAACACATGTAGGTAAAAGGACGGTATTAACTAGAGGCCACATTTTACATGGCATGTCAAGAAGGCTCTGCGAAACTTGATTGTTTATTGGGGGATCTGACAGACGACTTTCCAGACTGTATAGCAAGAGCCAAAATAAAGACACTTAGTCCAAAATGGGTTTTACATTTGGAAGTGAAAGCAACTGATACATTGGGAACCTGCTAATAGAAAGGGAAATTAAGGGCTGGGGATATAGCCTAGTGGCAAGAGTGCCTGCCTCGGATACACGAGGCCCTAGGTTCGATTCCCCAGCACCACATATACAGAAAACGGCCAGAAGCGGTGCTGTGGCTCAAGTGGCAGAGTGCTAGCCTTGAGCGGGAAGAAGCCAGGGACAGTGCTCAGGCCCTGAGTCCAAAGCCCAGGACTGGCAAAAAAAAAAAAAAAAAAAAAAAGGGAAATTAAGATACAGAGGCTGAAGGAAATAAGAATCAGATATATAAGGCTTTACTGTCAGTAGTAACCATATACAATGAAAATAACAGAAGAAAAATAGACAGAGACTGAAAACTACCACCAGCTCTTTAAAATTCTGTTATCAAATGAACCAAAATTACAACACAGTAGCCTGAGGTACAAATTACACCAGAGAAGAGTTTAAGAAGGAAATACTAAAGCATTTGGAGTGCCAATGGTAGTGAACCAGTAGAGAGGAAGGAAGTGATGACAAAGGAAAAAAGCAACCTGCTGTAATCCGATTATCCCCAAATTGATGTGTTGAAACCTAACCCTTGGTGGTAGTATTAAGACATTTGGGCAAGTGATTAAGTTGTGAATGCACTGAAGTCTCATGAAAGGATATAGGAAACAACCTGGTTCTTTCTGCCCTTCCACCACATGAAATCACAGCATTTGCCCCTTCTATCACATAAGGAAATAACAAGAAGACCTTTGGTGTAAGTGTATCATCCAATGCTCGTAAGGCTAAGGCAAGAAGAAGATGAGTTCAAAGCTAACCTGGACTACACAGCAAGTGCAAGGTCAGCCTTAGCTACAAAGTAAAACCCTACCTGAAAAAAATAAAAATAAGGGGCTGGGGATATGGCCTAGTGGCAAGAGTGCTTGCCCCATATACATGAGGCCCTGGGTTCAATTCCCCAGCACCACATATATAGAAAATGGCCAGAAGTGGCGCTGTGACTCAAGTGGCAGAGTGCTAGCCTTGAGCAAAAAGAAGCCAGGGATGGTGCTCAGGCCCTGAGTCCAAGCCCAGGACTGGCCAAAAAATAAAAATAAAAAATAAATAAATAAAAATAAAAAGCCACAGGCTAGCTGCTCAAGCCTCAAAACTCAGGAGGCTGAGATCTAAAGACAAAGTCTAAAAGAATGAGGTGAGGGAAGAGAAGAAAGGGAGGCCTAAATTGGGAGTTAAGTACAGAGAAATACACTTCAAGATCAGACATACAAAGGAACGGTACGAATATTAGCAACATTGAGTGTACTTTTGAGATTAAGACTATATGCTTAAAATGAGAGTAACTACAAAGTTAGTTTTTATTCAACTGAGGTACAACAAACAAGTTGGCAAGCATACTTAATAGGTTCCATTTTGTCAAGTGAATAAAACCAAGGTAGATGGAGAATAATTAAAGAGCATCTGCAACAACAAACACCACAGTGAACTACAGTAATGGGCCAATAAATGTAAATAAAGGAAGTAAAAGGGAAACAGATACTTTACAAATGCTTTCTTTGTTTTCCCTCATCTGTAAACTCTTAAGGCTAAACCATCCATTGTATATTATGCATACTTCACCAAAGTACCATATATCATAAGCCTTTGTTGACTTTTTCATATTCCAGAACTTCAAGTGACAGAACAGAAAGGAAAGGAGAAAAAGAAAGTAAAGGGAAGGAAGGGAAAAACACGCAGACTTCTAAAGCCACGGAGAGAAAAATAAAGTTACGATTGCAATGTTTGAGTTCTAAAGAGCAGGTGAACAGGTTCCCATATTTCTGTGTGAACACAGACTGAGCAGATAAATGACTGATTAATTAAAAGACCATGACAATCAACTCACTTAAACACAAGTAACTGTATGTGGGAAAATAAAACCTAATACTGCAAAGCACCTCATCTCACAATTTGCTCTCCCCTACAGAATGAAAATGGTTGCATTTCCAAACCCTCTTTCAGAAAATGTTAACTAATCAGACAAGCTGGAAATTTGACACTATACCTGGGTAGCCTATCTTTCTAAAGAAGTTTCAATACTTCTAGAAATTTTCTGACCATTTGTTACACTTAATTTATGTAAGTTGCTCAAAATCATTCATTTACATTACTTTCTTTACTCTTCATATTTAATGACAAGGAAATCCTGTTAGACAAAACATACTTTTAGTAGTAAATAAAATGTATCACAATCTTTTATTCATATAGATCTTCAGCTAATCTTTCTCAATGACCAAAATATATGGTTTAGTAAGTTTAAGTCGGTGAAGTAAGGAAAAATAGGCCCAATAAGAAAGGAAAAGAAAAAAGGGTTTGGTGTTCAGTGTTCCTAATCACTAAATAGAACAAATCATTAGCCTAGAAATGACTTTGTTCTCAGTAATATGAGAATAAGAAAGATTAGACACATTAGGATAGTAAAGTAGATTAGATACTCTTCCAAACTATTCCAAAACTACTTCTAATCTAGTGCTTTGAACTTTTCAAAGGCCTTTAAGAAAGAGGATGCTAAGAATCAGTCTTTCAATTCATGATGCACATTCCCTTCTTTGCATTACAACAGGAAACTCTAAGAAACAAAAACGATTCTTTTTAAATCAGAAAAACAAAACTAGGCCATCTAAGGTAATAGCTCTGAACCTCAGGCCTAGCATTAGGCACTCATCTGACCTAGAGATCTCCCAAAACCTTTTAAGGTTAATGAAAGATACAGAGAATTTATTTGAGAAAACAGACGCTAATTGCTAACTAAAGTCTGAAGTTATTTTTTATCCCTATATTGTCATCACCAACCAATATATAGCAGACTGATATTGAATTGCTCTATCAATTTATTACCCTGCAGTTTTCAAAGTATGACTTTAGAAATACAAAATTTTAGTTATTCACACTTAACTAAAATCAGAAACTCCATAAGTGGTACACAGAAGTCTTGTTAAAAGCCTTTATGTTTGTTTTGTTTCTTGCTTTGGCTTTGTTTTTTTTTTTTGTGCCAGTAATGCAAGGTTGAAATCAAGGCCTAGGCACTGTCCCTCAGCTTTTTCCCTCAAGGTTGTCACTCTACTACTACCACTTTGGCCACAGTTTCACTTCCAGCTTGTTGGTGATTAATTGGGAGTTAAGTGTCTCATGGACTTTTCCTACTTGAGCTAACTTAACACCTAATCCTGGAATCTCAGCTACCAGAGTAACCAGGATTATGGGCGTGAGCCACTTGATCCCAGACAAACGCCTTTATGTTTGATTCCTGATGTACACTCAAAAGTTTGTATTAAACATCTGCAAATCACCTCTCTGTTGATGACTGCTGGTGGCTAACAAGATGATTTTTCTCAGCTGCCACCTACATGAGGCATGTCTCCAACCAAGATGAACTTTAATTAAGCTCTCAGTGCCTCATGTGTGCAGCAGAAATGACACTACATAACAAGAGTAAGAGGTGGCTGACAGATCTTTTCTGTCAACCACCTGTACGGAGCAGGCAGTATGCCTGAAGATTACACTTGGCTACTACTCTTTAAGAACTCATCCAGAGAGAAAGCTCTCTAAGGAGATTTTCTCGAAAATACCACAGTAAAGAAAGGAGGTGTTGATTAGACAGGACCATATAAAGAACAAATTCCAAAATGGTGGTCCACAAGCTAAAGGAAAAAGCAAATCGTTAAAAGAAAAAAAAAAAAGCGTGCACCTATGTAACTTAAAAAATTAGAAGCTGACATTAAATAGAGCATGTGCAACTTTCTCTTACATGTCCAAAATAAAGCATTAATGATAACTGGACATACCGCAGAAGGGTGAATCAAAAATCAGAAAAAATGCAAGACAAACTGCACTTGCCAAATTGCTCCAAGTTCCACTTCTGTCGATTTTCTGGGGCAGTCTCCATGTCAAATTCTTAAGTCTCACTAGAGTCACATTACACATTCTGGTTCGGAGTTCTCTAAGAAAATAGGGTCACCAGGAAGCCAAACCAACACAACACAACACAACAAAACAAAAAGCACAAAACCCCTGAGCAGTTTTCAGCGGGTTTTTTCCACCCTCTACGATTTCCAGTTTTCCCACTCCCTCTGAATGGGACAGTCCCTTTGCCAACCATCCCGTGGTGATGCGAGTGACACCCGCGCGCGTGCCAGGCAGGGCTCGGTGGCTGTCACCGATGTTCCGGCACGGGAAGCGCGCTGGGAGCAGGCGTTCGGCCGGCGTTCCGCGGTGACTCCTCCCGGGTGACACCCAACCTTCCTCCTCCATTCCGTTGGAGCGGCCAACATTTCAGTCTGTTGGACCCAAGTGGAACTGAAGAGGCTCTGTCCCCCCCCGCCCCCCCCACCCCCCAGACAACTTGGAGAAAAGTAGGAACCAACCCTGAGCTGAAAGAATGCCCAGGCCCCGTGCTGGGAGCCCTGAAACTTTCAGGGGGGAGGGGGGGCTCCGGAAGCCCACCTAACTCCAGAGTGGGGCGCAGGGGCCCGCGCCCCACGCCCCGCACACTCGGAACCCCGAAGGGGAAGGAAGGTGTCCATGCCGGCCACCATGATCGCCTCCTCCCGGCACCGCACACCCGAGCCGGGCCGAGCACCGGACGGCCGTCCCACCAGCCAGGGTCGGTCCCCGCGTATCCCGGGCCTCCGCCTCCGGAACCCCCGCGGCCCCGGCCTCGCGGGCCCGCCAGTCCCCACATCTCCTCCGCCCCCCCCCCCGGAGCCCGGAACAAACCCGGAACCGAGCGCCGGCCGCCGCCCCAGCCAGCCGGACGGACGGACGGACGGACAGGGGGACGGAGGCCCAGGCCGCGGGCGGCCCCCCGAGCCTCGCGCCCCGGCGCGGCGGGGAAGGGGAGCGCGGGGTCCCGGGTCGGAAGTCCGCTCCGCCCGCCCGCCCGCCCAGCGGTGGCGGCGGCGGGCCAGAACAAGCTCTCACCTTCGTACTGCAGGTCCACCAGGACCAGCAGGAAGGGGAACACCGCGCCCAGCCGGCTGGTCACAGAGCCGGGGGCCACCATGTCCGAGGGCACCGGGGAAGCGGAGGAGGAAGGTGCGGGGCCCACCAGCCCGCGCGGCGCCCGGGCTGCAGCTACGACCGCCCGCCCGCCGTCCGCCCGCCAGCTCGCTCGCTCGAATCAGGCCTCGGCCGTGTCTGGCGCCCAGCAGAGGGGCTGGGGAAAGGCAGCGGTGGGCGGGGCGGGGCGACGCGACGCAACGCCCCGAGCGCCGACGCGGTCCAATCATCTTCCCCCTAGCCGCGGGCGGCCCGGGCTCGCCTGGGTCGTGGTTGGCGCTGATTGGCTTTGCAGGATGTCGCCCCGCCCCGTCTCTGATAGGATAACGTGGAAGCACGAGACGAGGCTGCGTCTGTAGGTGGTGGAGCTGTCAGCGGCCCCCAAACTGCCGCGGGCCAGCGGTATCAGCGGCGGCGGCGGCCCGAGCGCCTGGAGAGAGGGGCGGGGGAGGCGCGGGGGAGTCCCGGCCTCGGCCTCCGAGTCCGCACGCGCATGCGCAGGCCTGGGCCGCCCAGGGTGGGCGGGGCCCAGCGCTCCGGGTGGGCGAGCCCGGGACCTGAACTGCCTCAGGTTTTCCGGGTCGGTGCAGGGCGAGAGGGGTGCGGCCTTGGCGTTCGGGATGGGAAAGGGTGCGCAGGGGCCCCGGACCCCAGCAGTAACGAGCCTGCCTGTAAACACCACCTGCGCCCGGGAACAAATTAATACTGCCTCAACTAAACAGGAAGCCAGAAACTGCGGGCACCTGGAGGATGGCGCCTGTCATCCATCGCTGCTACTGGGGAGACAGAGACCTGAGGATCGCGGTTCGAAGCCAGCCTGGGCAGGAAAGTCCGTGAGACTCTCATCTCCAGCTAACCAGCAAAAAAAAAAAAAAGCCAAAAGTGGTGCCCAGGTCCTGAGTTCAAGTTCCAGGATTCCCTCCCCCTCCCCCCCCCCCCACACACATACTCGTCAGCCAGAAAGGATCTGGAGGCGTTGGGCTCCGTTCTATAGGGTGATCCGACGTTAGGGACATCCAGAGAAGAAGTAAGTACAGTTGCCTAAGGCAGGTAAGTGATGAGTGGGGGGAGGCCGTCGAAACCTAGGAAGCCTCCCACCGTCCTGCAAAACTGCGATTCCTAGGACAGTGGGGTTGGGGGGCGGGGAGGGGGAGGAGAAGGGGGAGAACGACTCTGGAAGATTCTTGATGAAGAGAGTAGAATGGAACCAGAGTATCTTGAGAGTACAAAGTCTTTTGAGAGTTCAACTGTAATGCACTGTCAGAAAGAAAAAAGAAAAAAGGAGAAGAAATTAGAAGGGATCTTACAACTGTCACTCGCCAGAGGACACTCGGGAGATAAGAGATTGAACAAGACCAAGCAGGAGTTACACAATTTGCCATTCCACCGAGCTTGTTGAGGGCCATTTCCTCTGGCATACAGAACGTTTGTGAGTTCACTACTGTGTGCAGTACTGTGTGTGTAAGTACTGTCAAATGCATACCACGTAACCCACCCAGCAGAATGTATCTGCTACCTTAGTAATACTTCAGACTTGACAAAAACCGTGAATTATAGCCATTTGTGATTTCCTGAAAACACACTAGGAAGGATGAAAGGAGAAAGGATTCAACCCCGCAGGAAGTTGACCCAAGGGAAGAAAAGAATGAAAAAACGGAGCCCTTGATTCCTTGCAGAGGAGGCTGGGAAACATACTATGGCATGAGCAAAGGATTCTGGTCCTGCAGACACTGTGACAATTGTGTAAGTTATCTTCATCTGGCAGGTGGATTTGATTCTGATGACTTCAAAGGTTGGCTTGAGATAAAGGTTTTGTGAGTTATGCATACTACCTAGTGAAGATTCCGTGCAAATGTGATCCTTGTGGCCAAGACAGGCAACAAAATGCTGAACATTGCGAAGAATTTTGTAACTCAAATATGCTGTGAATGTATCACGAGAATGCTGCCTGTGATTTGGTCTTAAAGCAGCAGAAAGTAAGAAGAATGACTGAGTAGATGATGATAGACTGTTATTTAAAAAAAAATAGAAATAGGGTGTAATCCTAGCTTGTAATCCTAGCTACTCAGGAGGCTGAGATCTGAGGATCAAGGTTCAAAGCCGGCCCAGGCAGGAAAGTCAGTGAGACTCTTATATCCAATTAACCACCAGAAAATCAGAAGTGGCACTGTGGCTCAAGGGGTAGAGTGCTAGCCTTGAGCTGAAGAACTCAGGGACATTGCCCAGGCCCAGAGTTTAAGCCCCCTGTTCAAAAAAAATAAAAAAGAAAGAAAGAAATGTCCAGATTCTTCCATGTTGGGTGATTTCAAACATGTACTAATCAATTACATAGCAGGTCTATGGTTTAAGTAGAGTTACGGTCAGGTACATAGACCAAGAGAATTTATAATACGTTCACAATAAAATCTTTCCATGAAACATAAATATTTGTATATTCAAAAGAGGTGAAAGCAAGTGTCCATCAAGAGAATCAGAAAGTTGGTAAATTCATGCAATGAGGTATTATTTGTAAAAGAATTCAAATACTAATCAATGGTACAACATCAACCCTTGAGAAAGACAGATGCTGAATGGAAAACTGCTAACAATCAGATGATGTGTGAGGGAAAATAGTGAATTCTACAAAAAGAAACATTTTTTGGAGAAAGTGATGAAAACTTCTACAAGTAGTGGGTAGTTCTCAAATGTCTATAAATATACTTTTTTTTAATTCATTAATTAATTAATTTATTTATTTTTATTAATTGGACATAAATTTTTTTACAAGGTGTTGTGCAAAGAGGGTGCAGTTACATAGTAGGGCAGTGTGTACATTTCTTATGATATCTTACAACCTGTTTTTCTATCCCTTGTCTAGGTCAGGTTGACATATATGCAATATACAATGTATCAAGAACATATACAGTATTCACAGACTTGGTCTCTACTGTCTCTCCGTCTCCCTTTGTTAACAGTCATATATCAGGGAGATCATGCCCCTTTGTTTTCTGTGTTCTAGGCTTGTCTCACTCAACATTATTTGTTCGAGTTCCGACCATTTCCCTGCAAATAACAATATTTCACCATTCCTAATCGCTATGTAGTATTCCATTGTGTATAAGTACCATATTTTTTGGATCCATTCGTCTGTGGAGGGGCATCTGGGTTGTTTCCATATTTTAGCTATTGTGAATTGTGCCGCGATAAACATGGTAGTACAAATGCCTTTTTGATATCTTGGATTTTGCTGTTTAGGATAGATGCCTAGGAGTGGTATGGCTGGGTCATAGGGTAGGTCTATATTGAGCTTTTTGAGAAACCTCCATACTGTTCTCCAAAGTGGTTGTACTAATTTGCACTCCCACCAACAATGGAGAAGGGTTCCTCTTTCCCCACAGCCCCTCCAGCATTTGTTGTTTCCTGAGTTCAGAGTATAGGCCATTCTAACTGGGGTGAGGTGGTATCTCAGGGTTGTTTTTATTTGCATTTCCTTTACTAGCAGGGATGTTGAGCATTTCCTCATATGTTTCTTTGCCATTTTTATATCTTCTCTTGTGAAGTCTCTCTTTAGCTCTTTTGCCCATTTCCTAATAGGTTTATTGGGCTTGGAGGGGCTTAGTTTTTTGAGTTCTCTGTAGATGACCGATATCAGGCCTTTGTCTGTTGCTGTGCTGGTAAATATCCTTTCCCATATCGTTGGCTGTCTTTCTATTTTGGTGGCTATGTCCTTAGCTGTGCAGAAACTTTTTAATTTGTAGTAGTCCCATTTGTCGAGTCTTTCTCCTATTTGTTGTGCCCCTGGGACTCTATTCAGGAAGTTCCTTCCTGTGCCTATAAGTTCTAGTGTCTTTCCTACTCTGTCCTTCAGTAGTTTCAAGGATTCAGGTCTGATGTTGAGGTCCTTGATCCATTTTGAGTTGATCTTGGTGCATGGTGATAGGCTTGGGTCTACTTTGAGTTTTCTGCATATGGCTGCCCAGTTCTCCCAGCACCAGTAGTTGAAGAGGCTATGTTTATTCCATTGTATATCTTTAGCTCCTTTGTCGAATATCAGTTGGCTGTAAGAGTGCGGTTTTATTTCTGGGTCTTCAGTTCTAATCCATTGGTCTTCCGATCTGTTTTTATACCAATACCATGCTGTTTTTGTTATGATGGCCTTGTAGTAGATCTTGAAGTCAGGTATTGTGATACCTCCTGCATTGCTTTTTTTGCCTAGAATTGCTTTGGCTATTCTAGGTTTTTTGCTGTTCCATATGAATTTATGGATTGGTTTCTCTATTTCAGTGAAGAATGTGGCTGGGATTTTGATAGGTATTGCATTGAATTTGTATAACAATTTGGGCAATATGGCCATTTTCACTATATTGATTCTGCCTACCCATGAGCATGGGAGGTCTTTCCATCTCCTTGTGTCTTCTTTGATTTCCCTTATTAGATTTTTGTAGTTTTCATTGAATAGGTCCGTCACGTCCTTGGTTAAGTTGATCCCTAGGTACTTTATTCTTTTTTTGGCTACTGTAAATGGAATTGTTTCCATAATTTCCTTTTCTGTTTGTCTATTGCTGGTGTACAGAAAAGCTGCTGACTTTTGTGGGTTGATTTTGTATCCTGCTACTTTGCCAAATTGGTTTATTAGGTGTAGGAGTTTGGGTACTGAGGTTTTTGGGTCCTTCAGATACAAGATCATGTCGTCTGCGAATAGGGATAACTTGATTTCTTCCTTGCCGATGTGGATCCCTTTGATGTCCTCCTCTTGCCTTATTGCTATGGCTAGGGATTCCAGCACTATGTTGAACAGAAGTGGGGAGAGTGGGCATCCTTGTCTTGTTCCTGATTTTAGGGGGAATGACTTAAGTTTCTCTCCATTTAATATGATATTAGCAGTTGGTCTGTTGTATATGGCTTTTATTGTTTTGAGGAATGTTCCATCTATTCCTGTTCTCTCCAAAGCTTTTAATAGGTATGGATGTTGTATTTTGTCAAAGGCTTTTTGGGCATCGACTGAGATAACAATGTGATTCTTGATTTTAGTTCTGTTTATGTGGTGAATTACGTTGATTGATTTACGGATGTTGAACCATCCTTGTGACTGAGGGATGAAGCCTACTTGGTCATGGTGTATGATATTCTTGATCACTTTCTGGATCCTATTAGCTAATATTTTATTGAGGAGCTTTGCATCTGTGTTCATTAGTGATATTGGTCTGTAGTTCTCTTTTTTTGTTGGGTCTTTGCCTGGTTTGGGAATTAGTATGATATTAGCTTCGTAGAATGAGTTTGGGATTTCTCCCTCCATTTCTATTTCGCGGAAGAGTTTGAGGAGTATTGGAATTAGCTCCTCACTAAAGGTTTTGTAGAATTTGTTGGTGAATCCATCTGGGCCTGGGCTTTTCTTAGTAGGGAGGTTCTTGATTACCTCCTGTATCTCACCGTAAGTTATTGGTTTATTTAGCTGATTTATTTCTTCTTGGTTCAGTTTGGGCAGTTTGTACTTCTCTAAGAATTGATCCATTTCTGTAGAATTATTGTTTTTTGCTGAGTAGAGGTTTTGGAAATAGCTCCTTATGATTGTTTGAATATCGTGTGTACTTGTTGTAATTTTTCCTGTGGAGTCCCTGATTTTACGAATATGAGTCTCTTCTCTTCTTTTTTTTGTAAGTCTTGCAAGGGGTCTGTCAATTTTGTTTATTTTCTCAAAGAACCAGCTTTTAGTCTTATTTATTTGTTGAATGGTCTTTCTATTTTCAATCAGATTTATCTCTTCTTTAATCTTTGTGATCTCTCCCCTCCTAGTCGTTTTAGATTCTGTCATTTCTTGTTTCTCCAGTTGTTTTAGTTTCATCGTGAGGGTATTCACCTGCTCTGCTTCCATTCTTTTAATGTGGGTGCTGAGTGCAATGATCTTGCCCCTCAGTACTGCCTTAGCTGTGTCCCATAGGTTTCTTTGTGATGTGTTTTCTTTGTCATTGTGGCTTATGAATTCGTTGATTTCATCTTTAATTTGATCTGTGGCCCAAGTGTTGGATAGCAGCGTGGGGTTTAGCCTCCAAGAGTGTGTATAGGCTCTGTGGTATCCTTTGTTGTTGAGGGTTACCTTTAATCCACTGTGATCAGATATAATACATGGGATGACGTCAATACTTTTGTATTTGCTGAGGTTCTTTGTGTGCGCTATGACGTGGTCTATTTTGGAATATGATCCATGGGCTGCTGAAAAGAAGGTGTATTGGGTCTCTGTGGGGTGAAAGGTTCTATATAGGTCTGTTAGATCCATTTGGGAAATGGTGTTATTTAGGTCCTCAGCTCCCTTACTAATCCTCTGGGTGTTGGATCTGTCTCTTGGAGAGAGAGGAGTATTAAAGTCACCCACTATGATTGTGTTTGCATCTATCTTGCTCTGTAATTCTTTGAGAATTTGCTTGACATATGTCGGGCCTCTTTTGTTTGGTGAGTATACATTTATCACCGTGATTTCTTGATTCTGTATTTTTCCTTGTATTAATATGTAGTGTCCTTCTTTGTCTTTTTGAGTGGACTTTAAAGAGAAGTCAAGCTTGTCTGAGATCAGGATGGCTACACCTGCCGTTTTGGTGGATGCATTTGCTTGGTAGATCTTGCTCCATTCTTTCACTCGAAGCCTGTTTTTGTCCCTTGCTGTAAGGTGGGTCTCTTGTAGACAACAGATGTCAACTTTTTGTTTGCGAATCCATTCTGCCAGTCTGCTCCTCTTTATCGGGGAGTTTAAACCATTTATATTTAAAGAGATCAAGGATAAGGGTGTTTTTTCACCTTCCATTTTCTTGGTGGGCTGTTTTTTCTTCTTTTTTTTTTTTTTTTTTCTTCTTGTCTTTAGTGAGCTTGTGTTTCTGCTGGACTTTGGCTATTGAAGTTTCTTTCTGATTCTGTCTGTGTGTCTTTTACGATCTCTGTTGGGTGGGGTTCCCCTCTTAATATTCGCTGTAGGGCTGGTTTTTTATTCACATACTCCTTTAGCTCCTCTTTGGTGTGGAAAGATCTGGTTCTCCCTTCGAATGTGAACTCCAATTTCGCTGGATATTTGATCCGAGGTTGTAAATTGTTATTCTGGAGTACTTGGATGGTGTTCTTCCACTCGCTTCGAGCTTGGTAAGTTTGTGTGGATAAGTCAGATGTTATTCGAATCCTCTTCCCATTGAAAAAAGTTTCCTTCTTCGCTTTGGCTGAATTCAGAATTTGCTCTTTAATCTTGAGGTCTGTAGTCTTGAATATTATGTGCCTTGGGGTGGCTTTCCTGGGGTCTGGCCTGCCAGGTGTCCTATAGGCTTCGGTTACCTGGATGGGGTCCCCTGTGAGATTGGGGAAGTTTTCTGCAATAACTTTATTGAGAACATGATTAAGCCCTCTGCTCTGGTATTCGGCTCCTTCTTCTATTCCAATTATGCGCAGATTATATCTCTTGTCTTTGTCCATTAGTTCCTGGATTAGTCTTCCCTGAAGCTTCACCTTTTCTTGGAGTGTGGTCATTTTCTGGTTGTTGTCAGCTGCTTCATCGTCCAGGCGAGAGATTCTGGATTCTATATGGTCTACTCTTTGTGTCATGGTTTCAATTGCGGAGTTTATGGATGTCAGAGAGCTATTTATGGTTGTCATATCAGCTCTGATCGTGGAGATTTCTTCCTTTAAAGAGTTGTATTTTAAATCTATTTTTTCATGCATTTCAATTCTTAGGATGTGGAGATTTTCTTTAAAGGCAGCTTGCATTGTATCCATTTTTGCTTCCATTTCTTTAAAGCAGGTTTGCATTGTATCCAGTTTTGCTTCCATTTCTTTCTTGGCTTCCTGGGTGTCCTTCCAGATTTCCGCTCTAAATTCCTGGAATTTCATTTCTGACGCTTTCAATCATTCCTGTTAACATGGCCTCATTTGCTTTTTTAGTCTCCATCTCCTCTTCAGTCGTGCTGCTTTTTGGAGCTGGCGAGTTGGCTTGCCCTTTGATGAACTGAGTTATGTTTCTTTGTGATTTGCGCATCTGGAGATCTGGATGGCTTCTCAGGTTTGGTTTGTAGCTCCTCCCTCCCTCCTGTGTAGACGTGTCTACGGCAGCAGGTGCTGTCGCTGTGTCCCCGCCCACCAGTGCAGGGTACGCCTACCAGAGCGGGCGCTGTCGCCGGGGGCCCCGCCCTCCTGTGCGCTGTGCGTCCAGTGCAACAGGCACTTCGGCGGGATATGCCTCCCAGAGCAAGTCCTGGGTTGTTGGGTTGTGCTTGCGCCCTCCCACGAGTCCGTTGGGGGGGGGGGGTACGTGTGGGGCCCAGTGGGATCGACTGTCCGGGTGTGGCTTGGCACCTTCAGACCTCACCTCCGCTGTGAGGAGGGGGTACGTGATCAGGCTCAAGTGACCCTGCTGGGCTGGTATTGCCCACCAGCACCTGTGGTTTTAGTTGTAAGAGTCTGCGAGGTCCAGGCGCCTCAGGTGGGGTTTGCACAACCGGCTGTCTCCCGGCCCCTGTTGGGAAGGGGGCGGGGCCGGTTCTGCCAGTTCAGGAACCTGTGGGGTGTTGGTGCTGCTGAGCCCTTCCCCTGCTAAACTGACTTCCCAGCGCCTGATGGGAGCTTCCCCGCCTGATTTGTGGGTTCTTTGTTCCCTCAGGGGTGGGGGAGGGGGGAGGGAGGGCACTCACTTTTGCTGCTTTGTGTGTGTGTCCTGCGCAGCCGTTGGCCCTCCAGGGGTTGGCTAAGTGTCGTGGTGGCTTCCCTGGTTCCCGATTTCTGCCGCGCTGGGTTCCCTTGTCCAAACCCGGTGTGGACCCGAACTTCTCGTCGCTGCCGGTGTGTCTTGGTCCGCACCCTGCCTTGTGTCCGTGGGGTCTCCCCCTATATGAATTCTGCGCTCCTGGCAGCCTGTCTGCCGATCGCCGGGTTCCCCTTTCCCAGCCTGACCTTGTTTGGGCCAGGGTCGGCTGGAGGGGGGAGGGTACCCCGGTGAATCTCCGGCTCCGTGTAGGTTTTCGGTTCTTCTTTTTTGCTCCTTTTTGTTTTCCTGCGTTTCTCCACTGCTTCTGGTTGCTGCTTTTGCTGTGTTCTTGATGGGGTGTTGGGTGTTGGGGTTCCCAGCTCACTATGCCGTTGGAGCGAGTCGGGGTGCCTCCCTATTCTACCGGCGCCATCTTTCTTCTATAAATATACTTTTTAAAAACACTGAATTATACACTTTAAATGAGTGGGAATTATATTACTCAAGGCAGAAGTGACTGACTTGAATATTAATAACAGATTGAGAAGCAGACTAGGGAAGCCTTAGAATGCTAGAAGCAGGGCTCATTGGGCAAATTGATGAAAACTCAGAAGACCATGATGCTGATAGGAATGTAAACAGAAGACTGCTCATGAGGTTTCAGATGGGAATGAGGACTGGACTGGGAATTATAGTAGAGGCAAGTTGTGTTACATTCTTTGTTTGTTCCCTGAGACTTTGTCTAAAGCTAAATTTGAAACTGACAGACTGGCATGGAAAATTTAAAGACAGCATAGAGTTCAGACTATGGCATGAATATTGCTGAGTACCTTTAGAAAACTAAAGCAAGAGGGTTTGAATTTTTGTGGTTTGGCCAGAAAAATGAACATTTTTAAAGTTTAGACCAAGGAAGGCATTATTATAACAGATACATAATGTTAAAAGGTAGAGTACTTTCCATGAGACAATAAGAAAAATATCTTTAGAGCAAATACAAAATTATGCAGACCCTACCCATAGGCTGGATAATGTAAAGATATAATCTCATTTGAGAGACTTCACGTTGCAACTGAACTCTCCATTTCCCCATGCTCAGCCATGGTCCAGAGGGTCTTGTTACGTCAGGCTGGTGGCAGATTTTGGCATCACTCCCATGATGCTAGTTTTGAAAAAGAAAAAAAAAAAGAATGTATTTATAGGGGAACCACAGAGACTTCTATCCACATATCAAAAGCAGGCCTCAGTGGCTAAGCAAATCTAGTAGGACTGGAATCATAGGCACCCCTTGAGAAGGTGATTCATGAAGTTGGAGAGTGAACTTGAAGCTTCATGGAGACCACAGGAAGTCAGAAATGCCAGGAACAAGAAACATTTGCTGAAGAAAACTGCAGCAGTGAGAAGAGCCCTGGAGGGAGGCCTTCTGGGCTGCAAGTGGCAAGGACATAAGGGTTGCTTGCCTAAGCCATTTGGAGCTACAAGGTGCACTGTTTGCTCTGCTGTGTTTTTGTTATGCTTTGGTCCCATTTCTCCCTTTTGCGACCCCATGACTCCCTTTTGGAATGAGGATATTTGCCCTGTGTCATTGTATTTGGAGATCACAGTATCATCTAGTATTTAATTTTTATAAGAGTTCACAGTTTTACTTTTTTTTTTTTTTTGCCAGTCCTGTGGCCTGAACTCAGCTCCATGGACACTGTCCCTGAACCTCTTTGTGCTCAAGAAAGCTAGTGCTCTACCACTTGAGCCATAGCACCACTTCTGCCTTTTTCTGAGAAGTTTATTGGAGAAAAGAGTCTCACAGACATATCTGCCCAGCCTGGCTTCAAACCATGATCCTCAGATCTCAGCCTCCTGAGTAGCTAGGATTACAGAACTGAGCCACTGGGGCCCAGCTCCAACTTGAACTTTTAAAGGAGAAATGCACGAGTGTTAACACTCTTAGGCATGAACTGAGTGCATCTTAGGTTAGAAGACAGAGAAGCATTTGGAGATCAGAAGGAGTGTTGTGGTTTGGGTATACGTTTCCCCTCAAAAAGTTTATGTGTTGAAGGCTTGGTCCCCAAATGGGTGGCTCCGTTGAAAGGAACTAGATTATGATTTAGCCCAGTGGGAGAATTCATCACCTATTGAAGGGCGAAGGTTATTGGGGACCTGACTTTGAAGGTGACACCTTATCCCCAGACCCCTCAGGGTTTCTCCCTCCCTCCCTTCCTCCCTCCCCCTTCTCTCTCTCTCTCTCTCTCTCTCTCTCTCTCTCTCTTTGCCATAGGCCTAAGAGCAATGAAGTCATCTCACTATGGATGGAATTTCTGAAACCATGAGCCATTATAACATTTTTTTCCTCATTTAAAATTTTCCCTTCAGGGCTGGGGATATGGCCTAGTGGCAAGAGTGCCTGCCTCGGATACACGAGGCCCTAGGTTCGATTCCCCAGCACCACATATACAGAAAACGGCCAGAAGCGGCGCTGTGGCTCAAGTGGCAGAGTGCTAGCCTTGAGCGGGAAGAAGCCAGGGACAGTGCTCAGGCCCTGAGTCCAAGGCCCAGGACTGGCAAAAATAAAAATAAAAATAAAAAATTTCCCTTCAGGGGCTGGGAATATGGCTTAGTGGCAAGAGTGCCTACCTCTTATACATGAGGCCCTGGGTTCCATTCCCCAGCACCACATATACAGAAAACGGCCAGAAGTGGCACTGTGGCTCAAGTGGCAGAGTGCTAGCCTTGAGCAAAAAGAAGCCAGGGACAGTGCTCAGGCCCTGAATTCAAGGCCCAGGACTGGCCAAAAAATAAAAATTAAAAATTAAATTTTCGGGGCTGGGGATATAGCCTAGTGGCAAGAGTGCCTGCCTCGGATACACGAGGCCCTAGGTTCGATTCCCCAGCACCACATATACAGAAAACGGCCAGAAGTGGCGCTGTGGCTCAAGTAGCAGAGTGCTAGCCTTGAGCGGGAAGAAGCCAGGGACAGTGCTCAGGCCCTGAGTCCAAGGCCCAGGACTAGCCAAAAAAAAATAAATAAATAAAATAAATAAATTTTCCCTTCAGATAGTCTGTCATAGTGGCGGAAAGCTGACTAGCACAGCTGGTTTGGTGCATTTTAAAACACAGCCCAAAGCCAGGTGCTGGTGGCACATGCCTGTAATCCTAGTCACTCAAGAGGCTAAGATTTGAGGGTCAAAGTTCAAAGCCAGACTAGGCAGGAAAGGCCATGAGACTCTTATCACCAATAAAATTACTCAGAAAAAGCCAGAAGGGGTGCTGTGGCTCAAGTGGTAAGAGTGCTAGCCTTGAACAAAATGAAGCTCAGGGGCAGCACCTAGGCCCTGAGTTCAAGCCCCAGCACTGGCATGCATAAATAAATAAATATGAATTAATGCATACATACATACATACATACACAGCCTAGCATTCTTTGATGCTTCTCTTCAAAGACCAACCTTCTCTGTGGCTGTAGGTCAAGCCTAGTTACTTGCCTCAAACCAGCAAATTTCTTTCTAAGCCCTGATTTTGCTGTGTGCCACAAATTTTTAACAAACGTTGTTGTCATTACATTCAAAATATAAAATTCTCTGAGGATTTTTCTGAAACATTTGCCCTTGGCTGTCCTTGACTGTTCCTCCTTTTGAAACTGTACCCCTCTATACATTGTAATACGGAGGTCAGATCTGGCCAGCACCATCATTGGCTGCTGAGGGGGGTCAGCTTGACTCCATCTCAGTTAAAGAGAGCAGAAGCTGACTCCATCTTTGCTAAGATCTCCCCTGCCCCTGAGCCTCAGGGTTGGGAGTGTGCCCTGTCTGCTCAGAATCCAGGGAAGTTCCTCTTCACTATGATGAGATTGTGTAAACTGCTTGACCACCTGAGTGGTGGAATGTTCAAGGTTAAACCTGTGCCTTCCCATGAGTAGGCTTATCTGCCTGCATCATGTGGGCCCCGCCAAGTCTAACTAAAATGATAGGTTGGTTCAAACAGTTACTGTGAGGCAGATTGTAACTCCATTGGCCACCTGCGTGTGACCTGGCGTGCTCTGTAAGTGTTGTAACCTCATTGGCCACCTGAGTGTGGCACGCTTGACCATGTAGTGTATTTGCCTTTATAACCCGACCCTGAGCGCAGCCCTGGGCATGTGGTCCCACCTTCTGAGTCTGGGCTGTGACCCTGGCGGGTCAGTTTGCTTTTCACTTCCCCAATAAATCCATCTTTTTACTTGAGACTGTCTCTGAGTGGTGGACTCTTGGAGGGATGGGGGATCTCCCCCATACCCCATTGCATTGTGGTCCCCTCCCTTGGGGGGACCTCGTTACATACATCATCTTTATAATATCAATAAACAATTTTAAAAGATTACTTATGTACCATTAATCTTATTTCCAAGACTCTAATGGTCACCTTATGTAAATACATTTTACCTTACTCAAACTAGCCAGTTGCCAGCAGATTGCGAACCAGAGCTCAACCAGTGCTGCTCTGTATGCTTGCCTGCCTGGTTTTTAGCTGATGGTGCACCCTTCTGCAGAAGTAAAATTTGCCTTGCTGAGACAGTTCTTTATTGTCATGTCTATTGTTAGGACTCCAGTGGTTCTTGGAGAGCATATTTATAACACTGGTCAGTGTGCTGTTAGGATAGCTCCCTAGGGGCCAAAAAACTCGCTGCCAAAGCTTTCTAAAGGGATACACCTACACATATTTACATATGCATATGTTATTTCCATATGCATACATAGTGATATGAATCCTTAGCCAGATCTTTGTCCAACAAACTCCTGCTTGAAGCTTTCTGCATATGGGTTGCATCCCATATGTGCTTAAAACTATAAGATGGCAGCCTTGTACATATATGCAGGTCCCTTCCAAAAATCTGCCAAGTTATGAGCCCTCATTTCCCTAAGATCAGCACACTATCATCACTGTGAAACGTCTCCCACACTCTCCAGATCCTAGAAAGCTGAGATTTTTCTCACAGCCTTGAGCCACCTAGCTCAGATTTCCACTTCCCTTTAGTGGTTCTCTCTCTCTCTCTCCACTTGCAGCTTTCTTTTGGTAGTCAATTGGAGATAAGAGTTCCACAGCTGGGGTTGTGAACCAGGATCCTCAAATCTCAGCCTCCTAAGTAGCTAGGATGACGGGCATGAGCCACGGGTGCCCAGCTTCATTCAGTTCTTGGTTGGAGATGCCAAGAATCTGGGATGTTCACCTCTGCAAACACTCACTGGCAACTTTCCCGGCTTTCAAGATTGTACTTTGGATGGTTCAGGGTTACTTCTGTCAGGGAGTAAGACTCTCAAGGAAAGACATGCCAGTGATACATTTCCCAGTAAACAGTCTGCAGCAACTCCTTTCTAAGGGAAGACCTGCTACAGTAGGTATGAAGACTTTGCAAAACATGAACTCAAACTTCTCAATATGGGTCAACCTCATGGTTATGAAAGTGGCATATGCATCCTTTCTGGATTATTCTTTTAAAATACAGAATGTTGCTCCACTGTCAAATCATGTGTACCAATTTTAGGTTAAAGAAATAATCACATGGGCTGGGAATGTGGCTTAGTGGTAGACAGCTTGCCTAGCATGCATGAAGCCCTGGGTTTGATTCTTCAGCACCACATTAACAGTAAAAGCCAGAAGTGGTGCTGTGGCTCAAGTGGTAGAAAGAGCACATTCTGAGTGTGGATATGTGCTCAGAGGGAGACACCCGAAGGTCTTTGACATCAGGGGTGTATATGATAAAAGGCAGGGTTTGACTTAAAAAGTTATTCTAGAATAAATGTTTTTCTTTGTTCTCACACCTAGCCCATAGTTTAGTTGTTGATGTCAGAGCATCCCATTTAAAGAAAAGGTATATTCTACCACAATTTTTTTTTTTTTTTTTTTGCCAGTCCTGGGCCTTGGACTCAGGGCTGAGCACTATCCCTGGCTTCTTTTTGCTCAAGGCTAGCACTCTGCCACTTGAGCCACTTCTGGCCATTTTCTATATATGTGGTGCAGGGGAATCGAACCCATGACTTCCCGTATGCGAGTCAAGCACTCTTGCCACTAGGCCATATTCCCAGCCCACATTTTTTTTTTTTGCAAATATCTTTTTTTTTTTTTTTTGCTAGTCTTGGGGCTTGAACTTAGGACCTGAGCACTGTTTCGGGATTCTTTTTGCTCAAAGCTAGCACTCTGCCCTTTGAACCACAGCGCCACTTCTGGCTTTTTCTATATATGTGGTGCTGAGGAATCGAACCCAAGGCTCCATGTATGCAAGGCAAGCACTTTACCACTAGGCCCCATTCCTATCCCCTACTGTTACGGGGTTCGAGGGAGGAGATTCCACATCCCTTCAAGAGCCCACTACTCAGAGACAGTCTCAAGCAAAAAGATGGATTTATTGGGGAAGTAAAAAGTGCACTGACCAGCCAGAGACATAGTACAGACTCAGGAGCTATAACTGTGACAGTAAAAAGCAGGCTGACTGACCAGAGACACAGTGCAGACTCTGGAGCTAACACTATGACCCTGAGCGGCCCTCAAATTGGGGTTTATAAAGGCAACTACCACATGGTCAAGTCTGACCACATGCAGGTGGCCAATGAGGTTACAATGCTTACAGAAAACCGCATAGTTATGCCAGGCCACACACAGGTGGCCAGTGGAGTTACAACCTGCCACATAGTATCTGTTTTTTGTTTTGTTTTTTTTGCCAGTCCTGGGCCTTGGACTCAGGGCCTGAGCACTGTCCCTGGCTTGTTCCCGCTCAAGGCTAGCACTCTGCCACTTGAGCCACAGTGCCACTTCTGGCCGTTTTCTGTATATGTGGTGCTGGGGAATCGAACCTAGGGCCTCGTGTATCCGAGGCAGGCACTCTTGCCACTAGGCTATATCCCCAGCCCACATAGTATCTGTTTGAACCAACCCATCATTCTAGTTAGAATTGGCCCACAAATTTGGCCGGCCCAAACAATGCAGGGGATATGTTTACTCATGGGGTCTGGGTACTATTGTTAACCTTGAATGTTCCACAATGCAGGTGGTCAAGCAGTTTCTTATCATGGCGGAGGGGGACCTTCCCTGGATTCTGAGCAGACAGGGCGGCCCTCAATCTTGAAGCTCAGGGGCCCCGGAAATCTTAGTGAAGATGGGGTTAGCTTCTGCGCTTTTTTTTTTTTTTTTTTGGCCAGTCCTGGGGACTGGACTCAGGGCCTGAGCACTGCCCCTGGCTTCTTCTTGCTCAAGGCTAGTACTCTGCCACTTGAGCCACAGCGCCACTTCTGGCCGTTTTCTGTATATGTGGTGCTGGGGAATCGAACCCAGGGCCTCATGTATATGAGGCAGGCACTCTTGCCACTAGGCCATATCCCCAGCCCAACTTCTGCGCTTTTTAACCAATCTGATATGGAGTCAGTCTGACTCCCCTCAACACTACCACACTTTTTTTTTTTTTTCAAGACAGATGTCCATCCTTGGGATAAGTACTGTGTGCCAGGAGGAGTCATTTTCCCAAGTGTTTGCTTTTCCAGGATACACGTCTTTCCTTACGATGTCCTTGTTCACTTTCCAGAGGACAATCATTATTTGGGGCCAGCCGACAAGGTCACATGGAGAAAGCTGCCCCTGTTCTTTCTTCCTTGTATTTACGCTGCAGCTTAGGAAGGAGCAGAAGGCCTTTGGGCTTCTAGAAGAACTATGCATCATAGACCCTGTGTGTTTCTTCATTCCTGGTTGCCCGCTTATCATAATACCTCATGGTCTCTACTCTACCTTGCTTCTTCCCAACTGGGGATCCACGCCACTCGTTCCCAAGAGGGCATCACCCCAAAAGAAACCCACAAGAGTTTAAATGCTAGTCTGTGCCGGCATAGGGATACTAATTAGCTCAAATTCAGCATTTCATTGGCAGATGCCTGCAAGGGGCGGGGGGGGGGGGGGGCGTACATCTCTTCTGAGAAGAAAATCCACATAAACGCTAGCTAGGTGAGGGGGTCAGACGAATCATAGGGTAGGAACGAAGGGACCTAGTTTCTTCTTTAAAAAAAAATATGTATATATATATACATATATATTAGTATTTTTTTTTCAAAGTCTTCCCGGGGTTTGCATCCCACGCCAGCAACAGCGCGCAGCCCCGCACCACGTGTCCGCAGCTGGGGCCCCATTGGCCGAGCGCGTTTGAGCGCTGCGGTCCGGACCCGGCGCGGTCCCGCCCAGCTGCCAGAAGGAGCCCAGCCGCGGTGGGCAGAGGCCGGAGGGAGAGATCGCGCCGGGGAAGGGGGCGGGAGGGGGGGGTGGGGGATCCCGAGGCGGCACCCACGTCCCGGAGTCCGCGAAGGCTCGAGGAGGCGCCGAGCGAGAGCTGCCCCCCGCCGCAACAACTCGCCCGGACCCGACACGCCGCATCTTGCAACCCTGGAAGAAGAAGAAGGAGGAGGAGGAGGAGCCCGCCCGCCCGCCCGGCGCTCCCCGCTCGGCTCCGCTCCCCGGCCTCCGCGGGCCTCGCGCCGCGCCCGCATTCCCACCCCCACCCACCCCCGACCCCCCTCTCCTCGGATCTGGGTCCCCTGGGACGCCCCGATCGCTAGCAGCGCCCGGCCCTGGCCCAGGAGCGCGCAGCTGGGGTGAGCTGAGGTCTGGGAGGGAGGTGGAGGTGGAGGCGGGGCGGGGGGGGGTGCGGCGGGGGGGAACCGAGCATCTCCCCGGAGATGGCGAGGCCCGGCCTCGCCTTTCGCAGCTGCGGAGGTTCCGCACGCCGCTGCAGAGGCCGCCCGCGGGGCCGCCGCCATCCCCTCTCCCCAGCGCCACTCACGGCGGGGCGCCGAGGTCCCCCCTCCACCCCCCACCCCCCCGGGGCCCCGCTCCTTCAGCCTTTGTCTCTGCTGGTTTCAGCGGCCCGGTCGTGCGCCGGCGATGGGAAGGCTCGGCAGAGGGATGGGATCCTGCTCTGGATGAGGGGCGGCGGCAGGGGGGGTGGGGGTGGGGAGGGGACGGAAAAGAATGCCCCCCCCTCCCCGTTTGGTTTTGTCGGACCCAGGGGGCAAAGGGGGGGGGAGCAGCTGCCGGCGCGCCCCAGGCTGGAGAGGGGGCGACGCCGGGAGGATGGCGCCTTGGGCCTGCGCCCTCCCCCGTCCCCCCCCCCCCCCCACCTCGCCTGGAACGCAGCTGGGGCGCGCGAGCTGTCTCCACGGCCAGCTCCCAGGCCCTCGGCCCCGCTCTGTCCCTCCCGCCCGCCCGCGGCTGGGGGGAATGCGAGGCTCATTCATTCCGCCGTTATGCGTTCACTGTCCACTGGGCTCATTCTGATCGCCCTCTCTCCCCGTCCTCCCGCGCTAGGTGCCGGGGATACCTTGGTGAGCAAGAGATACCGCCGTCCTTGCTCCCGCAGATCCTGCAGCCCAGTGGATGGCGCCCCGAGTCCACAGAACTGCCAGGTCGGTATCCTGTTGTTGCCCTTCAATTCCACGGGGAGACTGAGGCCTAGCGCTGACACATTCTGTTCCAGATCAGGCGACGAGTAAAAAGGAAGAATCAGACTTGAGCCTATCTACTTGTAGGCCAACCGGTATAGTGAATTCTGTGGTGATTGATGATGTGAATATGATTTATACGAAGCGCAAGGTGTATTTCTGATGCGCTTCCCACTCAATTCTGCTTCACGACATCGGAAAAGTCCTAAAAAAAAAACACATTGGATGTTGCAAAGTAACTTTTCGTGACTCAGAGGTGTTTTTTTTTTTTCCTTTCTCCTGTTCCTTTATTTGGCTGTTAGGAAAGAAAAAAAATTTCCTGATGGTTGGTCCAAGCAGGGCCTCCCTGGTGGATTGAGGGAATGCCTGGCTTTTCCTCAGCTCACTCATCTCTGTGGTAACCACTGGCAACCCCAAGAAGACCCCCAAAATGAGAGGCCCGAGGTCTTCAAATCACTACTAGAAACATTTTGGCCCTTCCAGAAAACAGAATGCAGCTCCCACATTCGTTTGTAAGGTAAATACCCTGACTCTGTAACTTGGAAAAAAAAAATGGTTGAAGTTCCTTCCCTCTATCTTGCCTTTATCTTCAGCATTTGGGGAATGTTTCTCTTGGGGAGGGCAAGTGAGCTGCTGGCGAATCTTGAGAGTTCTTGTTTTTTTATCAAAACATAGTTAGGCTGCCATCCCAGAGAGGAAGAAAAATATCTTATACAAAGAATCTTTGGCGGGGTACCTGTGGTAAATGCCTGTAATCCTAGCTACTCAGGAGGCTGAGATTTAAGGACTGAAGTTCAAAGCCAGCCCAGGCAGACAAGTCTATGAGACTCTTAGCTCCAATTTACCACCCAAAAGCTTGAAGTAGGGTTTGGCTTAAGTGGTAGAGCGACCTTCAGTGAAAAAGCCACACAAGAGTGGTAAGCCTCAGCTGAGTTCAAGCCCCAGTACTGGCACACACAAACATAGAAACGAATCTTCAATATAAGAAGCTTAGAAAGGTTGGCATCAAATATGGTTATTATTAGTATTTGGAACAATTTTACTGTGTGTTTGGAGCCCTTAACTAACTGTAAGTGTCCAAGTCCAGAAAATTTGAGACGTGTGTGTGTATCCAGGTAATCAACTCAGCAATTAACACAGTGAACATTTGTTACCCCAGAGTTTTCCTTTTGGCCATTTGCCCTCATTTCATTTTATATATTTTGTTGTCAAAATTTCCTCAATTGTGTGTAAAGGATGAGCATGAACAGATACCTCTTATCTCAAAACCGAAAAGGACGGTAGTGGACCACTGGAGGGGATGGTAGCTAGAACGGGAAGTTCTAGGAGGATTTTAGGGACTTGGCACGTCCTGCAGAAAGGGGAGGGGGGGGGGCTTGGTGCTGAGTTTCCGGCCAGGAAGGAGGTAGACCGGAATGAACGCTCGGGTTTGCACAGCGGGTCTTCTCCCTCTGGTCCCGCAGGGCCCAGGGCGCACGCTGACCGAGCACCGGCGCGCGCGCACCCGCGCGCGCAGCCAGGCACGCGGGCCCCCCGGGGCGGACGCGCCCTTTGCTCCAGGTCCAGGCTGGGCGCTGCCATAGCAACGTCCTGGACGCCCAGCCCTCAGACCGCCGCCGCCGCCGCCGCCACCACCACCACCACCACCACCACAGCAAACGGGGTCCTGGGCTTTTCCTGCTTCCAAGGCGGGTGGCGGCGGCGGCCCAAGCCAGGTAGACGAGACTGGACCGCCCCTTCCATGCAAGCATAGGCGGCGGATTGGCCTGCAAGCATGGTAAGAGACTGGGAATCAGGGGTGCCCACCAGGGGGCTGGGGACAGCTGAGATGCCCCCCCTTCCCAGCCTTTCCCTCCTTTCCCTCCCTTCCCCTCTTCCCCACCCCCCTCCTCGCTTCGCCCCTCCCCCTGAGCAGTGTCTTCCTCCCCACCCTTGCAGCCTTTCCAGAAGCACGTCTACTACCCGCTGGTCAGCAGCCCCGACGGGTCGGACGCCCCGGCGGCATGCGCAGCCTCCATGGCCTACGTCCCCCCCAGCTCGACGTCGGGCCCCCAGCCCTTCTTCCAGTTCCGGCCGCGCCTGGAGAGCGTGGACTGGCGGCGCCTGAGCGCCATCGACGTGGACAAAGTGGCGGGGGCCGTGGACGTGCTCACGCTGCAGGAGAACATCATGAACATCACCTTCTGCAAGCTGGAGGACGAGAAGTGCCCGCACTGCCAGTCGGGGGTGGACCCGGTGCTGCTGAAGCTCATCCGCCTGGCGCAGCTGACCATCGAGTACCTGATGCACTCGCAGGACTTCCTCACGGCGCAGCTGCACGGCGTGGAGGAGCGCCTGCGCCTGAGCATGGGCGACTGCGAGCAGAGCAAGCAGCTGCTCAGCCAGCAGGCCGGGGAGATCAAGCTGCTCAAGGAGGAGTGCAAGCGCAGGAAGAAGATGCTCTCCGCCCAGCAGCTGATGATGGAGGCCAAAGCCAGCTACTACCAGGTGAGAAGACGGCCCTGTGCTGTGCCGGATCTGGAACCCAAAGCAGACCTCCTTGGCACCAAGTGAGGACCCCCAGGGGGTTACCCTTCTGCAGCTTGGCCAGAGAACCCGAGAATGACTCGTGTTGCCAGCCATGCTTTAGTGAAGTGGTCTTCACTGTACCATGAGAAATGAACTGTGCACAAATGGCTGTTGAAACTCAACCCCCAAATAGCCTGAAATATGATTTATTTTCTGGAGGTTTTTTTTTCCCCCCACCTCTCACTTTATTTTTTTTTTTCTTTTTGAAATGTTTGTAACATGACAGAAAAGTTGTCAGGATAGTGTAAAGAGCCAGGCTCCAGGGTTCACTCCTGTAATCCTGGCTACTTAGGAGGCTGATCGCTGAGGACTGTGGTTGGAAGCCAGCCTGGGCAGGAAAGTCCATGAGATTCTTTATTCCCAATTACCTTTCAGAAAGGGGGGAATGGAGCTGTGGCTCAAGTGGTAGAGTGCCAGCCTTGGGCAAAAAGAAAAGGTGAGAAACAGCATCCAGGTTCTGAGTTCAAGACGCAGTACTGGCACACATAAAACAGTGTGAAGAATTTTGATATATCCTTCATCCAAATTCACTAATTATTCACAATGTTTGCTTGTTGCTGTATTTCTTCTGCTTTTCTCTATATTGTTAGTACTTTTAAACCATTTCCCATCCAGTTACTGACTCAATTTTCTCAACATACTTCCTATGAACAAGAGGTTTTTGCTTGTTTTGTTGTTCAATTTGTTTTGGTCTTGCTGCATTTGAACTAGTGCCTTGCATGCCCTCTATCACTCCAGCCACAGCCCTAAGGGTACTAAGCTACATAACAATAGTATTTAATGAGTTGAGACATTATTCTGCTTTTGATCTCCAACTGTTATGAGTTTAATATTGAACCCAAGATAAAGATTTTGAATTTGAGTACAGCAGATATCAGTGTACAGGTTGACTGTTCTACTAAATTCTTGGACCAGAAGTGTTTTATATTTTGCAGTTTGGGATATTTGCATATACATAATACAATATCTTGGGAAAGGGAGCTCAGTCAAAACATGGCATTCATTTGTTTCATATATATCTATTCATATATGTGTGTGTATGTATGTATGTATGTATGTATGTTTTGTATGCACACAAAACCCAGAAGTAAATTTCTAATTTAATGCCAAAAGTGGTACCGTGGCTCAAGTGGTAGAGTGCTAGCATTGAGCACGAAGAGGCTCAGGGACAGTGAAGATTTGCAAGTGAAGATTGTCAGATAGGAATGGTATACAGGACTTTTTTAAAATCAAGGAATGACACCTTCCCATTCTGGGCGGCTTGGATCACTGAAGGCCAGGGCTGTCTATAGGAGCGCTCGGGTGTGGCTGTGTCCAGGTCCTTGCTTAGGCCTTGTCCCTGTCCGTGCTTGGAGACTTTCTGGCAACAGTGTCAGTGTTTGACTGCCTGCGTTTGAATCCTAGCAGTCTCACGGAATCAGAGCTATACATCGTTTAAACCTCAGTTTCCTCCTTAGGAAAACTGTAGACATTAGAGTTGTTGTGAATACCACCCGGAGAGCCAGTAGAGCAGGGTAAAGGCTCCGCTAGGCGCCTGATGCGTGTGCTGCTTTCCACATGGCTTCCTGGTAGTGAGCATGCCTACATGGGAAATCTCTTAGTAGCTGGGTAAATATGAGGGTGGAGGGAGAGAAGGACAAGAGTGACAAGATTACAGTGCACAGCCAGCAGTGATTTAGGGTTGGGGCATCAAAGACGGTGGCTAGCAATAATGGAAACCTAGCTGGCTGGGGTGACACAACAGTATAATTCTATAACTCCAGATTTGTAAGGTAGGATTTATTTGGCCAGTAGTAAAATTTAGGAGACACGATTTTATTTACTCCTGCAACTTTAGATTGCAGTCATGGATCTGCGTTTATTTTATTCTTTTATTTTGCTATGTTTATTTATTTATTTATTGCCAGTCCTGGACTCAGGGCCTGAGCACTGTCCCTGGCTTCTTTTTGCTCAAGGCTAGCACTCTGCCACTTGAGCCACAGCGCCACTTCTGGCCTTTTCTATATATGTGGTGCTGAGGAATCGAACCCAGGGCTTCATGTATACGAGGCAAGCACTTTACCACTAGGCCATAATCCCAGCCCCTTACTGTGTTTATCTTATTCTTTTATTTTTTCCAACCCAGGGCATCTTGCATGCCAGGCAAATGCTATCTCATTGTGTTACATGCCTAGCCCATGAATTTATATCTAAAAGAGGCCACCTTGGGCCGTACACAATTATCATCACAGGCTAGAGCGCCATGAGCGGGTTGATGAGGAGGAGGAGGTGGAAGTGAGTGATCTGATAAGAGCCATGTTGGAAGGTTCCAGAAAATACCAGAAATTAATTAATATCAAAAGCTGTCCTTCATGGCCTGTATCCATTGTGGAAGGAGCACCCTGGTTTTACATTTGTCCTCTGAACCATGCATACAGCTCAGTATCATTTGCTCGCCCAGCGTTGTTGGGAGACACAACTCTCAAGAGGTTGCGGGTCAGGTATCTGGATTTTAATTGCAGCCCAGTGGCAAGACATTTGTCACACACATTTGAACTGTTGCTTTCTTTCCAGTGCCATTTTTGTGACAAGGCCTTTATGAACCAGGCTTTCCTCCAGAGTCACATTCAACGCCGCCACCCTGCAGACTCTCGCCTTGGTAAGGAGTTGAGCTCTCTTTTCAAGCTATTTTCTTCCTACATCCGTTTGCTTTTCTCAGTGAGACATAGTCCAGTGCATTATTTTTCAGTCCTTTGAAGAGAAAGGCTCAGAGGCCCCCGTGGATCCAGGAGGCAAATCCTGAGTCTCTATATGTGCATGCGAATCTCACAGCCACAAGCCAAATAGAGAAGTCCTGATCTCAACTCTTAGAGTGGCTGGGGAGACAAACTAGGACACGTGGCGGAGAGGCTCATTTCAAATGGTGGCAGATACGATGAAGGAGATAAAGCAAGAGAACGGGGAAGGATGATGACTGTGCTGAGGAAGCCGTATCCAATCAGAGACCAGAGTCACTAAAAACTCCCAGCCTGGGGAGAGGCAGGAAAGCCAGGATCTCAGGTGCAGGAACACTGACGGTCAGGGGCAGGACAGCGTGTTTAAGGACAAAAAATAGGCAGAGGAGTGAGGAGGCCCGGAAGGCCCTGGCTAGTGGATGTTGTATATGTGAAATCGGAAGTCATAGAGGATTTTTGATTTTGGTCAGTCATGGGGCTTGAATTCAGGGCCTGGGTGCTGTCCCTGAGCCTTTTTGTGCTCAAGGCTAGGGCTCTACCACTTGAGCCACAGCACCCTGAGAGGTTAATTACAGATGAGTCTCAAGGGAACTTTTCTGCCTGGTCTTACTTCAAACCAGGATCCTCAGATCTCACCCTCCTAAATAGCTAGGATGTGAACTACCTAGGATGTGAATAGGTGTGAACTACCGTGGCCACTAAATCATGGAGGATTTTAAGTAGCAGAGGATCATGATCTAATAACCTTAAAATGAGTTCTGGAACTGCAGATGGAACTTTCAGGGGAAAGTTGCAGGGGTCAGGAGGCTGCAGAGAAGCCCCGGTAGGAAAAGATAGGAGGGGAGTATTGGCCATAGATACATTTATATCATACACAGAATAGATGGGCAAGTGGTATGGAGGTTTGCAGGCAGAGACTCGGGCTGGAAATGAGTGTGTGGGAGTCACTGGAGGACAGCTGAGGTCATCTGGATAGAAAGCAGAAGACCCATGGCCTACCTCAGCCTTAATACCAGAGCCCAGGAAGAGCAGGTGGAGAGTGGAAAACAACAGATGTGGGCAGATGGAAGAACTGGGCACTGTGCTGTTGTTGGAGAGCAAGGGGAAAGTATTTCAAGATGGCGGCCGTGGTCAGAAGTATGGAATGCTCCTGAGTAGTGAGAGAATAAGATGCAGATGGAGAATTGACCCAAGTTGTCAAGATTTTTATTACCAGCCCTGACATAGCAGCTCCAGTCGGTTGGTAGGGACAAAAACCTGACCTCAGTGAATAGAGAACCAGGAGAGAGTGTCCCCCCTGAACGCAGATGTTGATTTCAGTCACGTTTGCTGGGAAGCATGGCAGATACTCGAGGCTACCTGTGGACCCAAATCTGGGATCAAGGGAAAAGTTTGGTTTTGTTTGATGTGGGAAGTACTATGTTTGGGTGCTGATAAGAACTACCCAGTATGTAGAGTGAAGACAGGTAAGAGAGATGATGCTGAGACTCACCAAGGAACCAGTTTTCTTAACCACTTAGTCTCAAAAGGAGAGACTCCAAGACCTCCATCTTGGTGAGCAGATCAAGGCTTTCTCCCAGATGAACCCACAGAAACTCTCACTGTGATATTCAGTGTTTTAGGTGTTTGTGTATATATATATACACATATATTTGTGTATATATGTAAGCTAAATCGTTTGGTATTCCTCCACTTGGGGTTGATCTGTTACCATTCCTGTTCCAAGCCAGGAAAATAATGTTTCCTTTGGAAATCGCTATACCAGAAATCAAAATGAACAGTTACCAAATTCCATTGAGAAACCATGGACCACTGGTATCCAAGTTAGCAATATCCTGGAAAAGGGGAACGATGAAATAATGAATGAACCTACCATTCTTCTGTGTGCAACTGACCTTCTCTCTCTTCTGTTTCAGTATCTTACTCTTATCTCATACTCGTTTCAGAGAGTATTTCAGACTCTGAGATGAGTATTATTTCTTCAGGTCATCTTTGAGATTCTGACTTTCTACTTTGGTTTCCATCCCTTTCATGTCTACACTCACAGACACATGTATACCCATTCAGTCATGTGTACATCCTCATGTAAGTACATGTACATAAGTATTCTTCCCTTCACTTGTTGATTCCTTTGGCAACTTTTCAGTTCTTTGCTTTGCCCTAGTCGTAAAGGGTGTGGCCCAGGTTTCCATCCTGAACGCCAGCCCTCTGCTTGCCTGAGCACTGATGGGAGTGTTCGGAGAGTTTGGTGGGAACTTTTAGTGCCCTGGCACCTGCAGAGGAGTGCTTGTTCCCCTGCTAGACTTGGATAGACTTAGTGGGAAACCCTCCCCTATCTCCCCAGGGTACTATGGGTCAAAAGAGACTGGATGTGTTTGTTACCTTTATTGCTCCCCGACAGGGCTTTTCTTACTGTCTCTACAGGATAATTCAACCTCGATACAGTGACCCAAAGAGCTGGCTACAAACAATTCCTTGCCCAATTATAGGAAGGGCTGTAGAGATACACAAAAGAATAAAAACGTGCTCATGCTCATACCCCAAACTAGCGCAGTTTCCTCTGTTGATTGCGCTTTTTATCCGTAGGACTGTGCCCTGTAAGTTTTCCAAGCTAGAGTGTCAGATGAGTCTTGTAACCGGGTTTTCTATTGCTACAGAGTACAAGACAAAGGCCCAGACTGACAAGCTCCAGAAGGAGATTGACATGTTGAAGGAGCAGCTGCAGCTCACTAAGTCTCAGCTGGAGTCTGCGCAGCACATCCACGCCTCCCGCTTCTCCAAGGTAGGTGGCGCACGGAGCCAGCGGTGTTTTAATTGTAGGTAATTATGTGTTATTCCTGTTGTGCCATGGATTCCCATTTGTGGAGGACACTTAGGGGTTTGTAAGGGCTCCGTAAAACGGGACTGTGTTTTGTAGTGTCATCTAGTGTTTAGTATTTTACTACAAAGCACACATTCTCTATTTTTTTGGAGGTGGGGATATTTTCCTTTTTTTTTGTCTTTTTGGTGGTAGTCCCAGGGCTTGGACTCAGGGTCTGGGCACTGTCTCTGAGCCTTTTTTGCTCAAGGCTAGCACTCTACCACTTGAGCCACAGAGATCAAGGCGGGGGAGGGGAGGCTTAATTGGAGATTAGAGTCTCATGGTCTTTCCTGCCCAAGCTGGCTTTGAACTGTGATCATCAAATATCAACCTTCTAAGTAGCTAGAATTATGAATGTGAACACTGGTGCCTGGCTGAAGGTTGTTGTTGCTATTGTGGGTGGGTTGTTTTTTTTTTTTTTTTCTTTTTTCCTATAAAACAACCTACATGATTTCATGTTGCATGTCTATGTGTAAGAAATTTGGCATGTAGCGCTGGCTAAAACTAAGGTATAGGCAGGGCCATATTCCAAGCTTAGCATATTTATAGTTATAAACTAGTGTGACCCCCTAGTTTAAACTTTTTCTACCATTCCAGGAATATAGTCTGTATTCATACAGCAATCACTCCTTTTAATTTTGTCTCCTGGTAGCCACTAGTGTTGTTTTTCTGTGTATATACCAGTACTAGAACTTCAACTCCAAGACTCTTTATTTCTTGCTTAACTTTTTCCTTTACCACTTGAGCCACGCTTCCATTTCCAGCTTTTTTTCTGGTTAACTGGCAATAAGTCTCTCTGCTTTATCTGCTCTGGCCGTCTTTGAGTCACCATGATTCTCAGATCTCATCCTCCTGACTGAGCCCCCAGCACTAATGTTCTTGTCTATGTATCATATAGAAGTAATCATATACTCTATAACTTTTTATGTTTGGGCTTTATTTACCTAGCAAAATGCTTTTGAGATTCATCACAGTTATACCATAATCAATAGTGTATTAAATGTTTGCATATCAACTATCTAAGTTTAGAGAACATGAAAAATTAGAACCTTTTTGCCTCCATGTCGACATTTTAAGGGATGTAAGGATAGGCTGTGTACTGCTGCCTTTAATTTGGAAGCATCATTGTGCACAGACCTGCCATGATATTTTATTTAAAGCCTATCTGAAGGAATCAGCGTTAATGCATAGCCTTAAGGTGAAGCTATGACCATTCATTTTAAATTTTGCATAGTTGCTTCCTTAGCAGGATTATTCAAAGCCATGTACTAAAATAATTTCAGGAATATGAAATGCAAAAGTCAAAAGAGGAGGATTTTCTGAAGTTATTTGATAGATGGAAAGAGGAAGAAAAGGAGAAACTAGTGGATGAAATGGAAAAAGTCAAGGAGATGTTTATGAAGGAGTTTAAAGAGTTAACTTCGAAGAACTCAGCCTTGGAATATGTAAGTACCAAAGCCAGAAGTCCTCACGGTATATACTGGACGTGATTGGAGGAGGGGATTACTAGTTACTGTATCATGCTCTGGTGCAGATTCCCTTTGTCCTTGAGTCTCGGGTATCTTGAGGTACACAAAAGACAGAGCAGGCTAGGACTGTCGTTTTGTTGAGAAGTAGGAGTTCTGGCCCTAACTTCCAATTAAGAACAGTCCTGGGTACATGGGAAGCGAGCCCAAAACACAGTCCCCTCCTTAGTTTGGGAATGTTTAGGTTGATTCAGACCAGGGTGGGAGCAAAAGGAAGCTGAGTCAGAAAGACAGAGGGAGAGCCCTTGGCTAGCCCCTCCTTGCTTCAGGAGGTCGTCTTGTCCAACACAAGCTGGTTTATGGCTAAATGAGTCTCCAGCCTGTGTGGCAAACAGCTTTGGCCCCAAGCATGGATGACAGACAGAGCTGCACCTCGCAGGGTCTGGTTCTTCCTCCTTAATGCCCGTCAGGGTCCTCCCGCTTAGAATTCTAAAGTCTGGCCTCTTCTGATCTGTCATCCTTGGGGAAAAGAGGTCACACATGACCACCCTGATCTCTAATTCTATTCAGTATTTCATTCTGATAAAACTACAACATCGGTACCCGTGATTTTGAATTTTATTTAAATAGCAGTGACCGGAAATTCACAGATCCAAGTTGCCCAAGGAAGGCAGGAGCTGGGGGGTTAACCATGAGCTCCCTCTAGTGGCCAAGAAGGGTTCAGAAAACCAAAGTGGGTGATTACCCGTCGGACCTTCTCTCGCTCTTCCCTGTTCACCTGCTGTCCTTTTGCTGCAGGATCTTGTCCAGGATGTGAGGTCACATTTAGTTGTCGGGTCCCAAGGCTCCTCTTGCCTGTGGCAGTCTTCCAGTGTTGTTTTTGGTGAACAGAATCATTTTGGAGTTCTGATCAGCTCCACTGAATTCTCTGCGACTGGAATTTATTGAGTGCTCCTCGTGATTAGACCGAGTGTATAGATTTGTGGGGGAAGGAAGACCTCAGATACGGTTCCATTTCGTTACCCCACATAGGAACCCACACGGTCAGCACCATTCCTGGAGCAGCTGGCTGAAGTCGTGTTTGTCAGAGCAGGATTTTTGTTGTTTTTATTTTGTTTTGGTTTACTCCAGAGTTACTCTTTTTGCCCTCTGAAACGGTCACATTAGAAATGTGGAAGTAGGCATCCCCATCTGGTTTGGGGAGCTAACATATCACTTCCTGAGGTTTTCTGAGGCTTTTTGCTGTCAGTTACTTTGGGGAGGGTCTAAGCAGAGGATACAATGAGAGCATGGCATCTCTAATGGGTTTATAGACGTGGACATTGAAGGCTACCCACTGAGTTATTACAACTGTGTGCGCGTGCACTTGTGTGTGTGTGTATGTATGTGTGTGTGTGTCCGTGTGTGTCTGTGTGTGCCAGTAGCCAGTGTGGGGCTTGAATTCGGGGTCTGGGCACTTTCTGCTTTCTTTCTGCTCTGACATTCTACCGTTTGAGCAACTCCTCCATTTACAGCTTTTTGTAGTGGATAAGAGTCTCACAAAGTTGTTGTTTCTTTTGCTTTTTGGTTTTTACTTAGGCTGACTTTGAACCACAATCCTCTGATCTGTCCTGAGTAGCTAGAATTATAGACAGGAGCCACCCATACCCACTTCTAGGGCAGCCTTGATGATCTTATATTTGTGATCCTTACTGCTGGTCCTCCTCCTTCATTCTCAGCCTCCATCTCCACGCCCAGCACCTTAATGTTTAAGAATCAACAGTAGGGCTGGGGATATGGCCTAGTGGCGAGAGAGCTTGCCTCATATACATGAGGCCCTGGGTTCGATTCCCCAGCACCACATATACAGAAAACGGCCAGAAGTGGTGCTGTGGCTCAAGTGGCAGAGTGCTAGCCTTGAGCAAAAAGGAAGCCAGGGACAGTGCTCAGACCCTGAGTCCAAGGCCCAGGACTGGCCAAAAAAAAAAAAGAATCAACAGTAGTGGTAGAGCAGGAAAGTCTCTGAGACTCTTATCTCCAGTTAACCACCAGAAAACCAGAAGTGCTACTGTGGTTCAAGGGGTAGAGTGCTAGCCTTGAGCTGAAGAGCTCAGGGACAATACCCAGGTGCAGAGTTCAAGCCCCGTGACCACCACCACCAACAACAAAAAACCCCACCAGTAGTCTTTTCTTGTATTTCTGACGACTCTTACATTCAGAATTTTAAAACCCATTCTCTAAGATTAAAAGACTAGGTGTTTTTTTTTTCCTTCCTTGTCCATGTTCCACTAGAAAAGACCACAGTCGGTAGGCACAGAGCAGCAAAACCAGCGGAGGAAGCTCAGGGAGTGTGTGGAAGGAAAGCCAGATTTCAAACATGATGGCCTGCTCTCTGGTTTTATTTAATATTTCATTCTGATAAACTATAGCATTGCCAGGCACTAGTGACTCACACCTGTAATCCTAGCTACTCAGGAGGCTGAGATCTGAGGATCACATTTCAAAGCCAGCTGGGGCAGGAAAGACCATGAAATTCTTATCACCCGTTAACCACCAGAAAACCAAAAGTGGTGCTGCGCTGAGGCTCAAAGTGGTAGAGCACTAGCCTTGAGCAAAAAGAGCTCAGGGACAGCCGCCAGGCCCTGAGTTCAAGCCCCATGACCAATTAAAAAAAAAAAAAGGATAGCATCATACCATTAGTTTTGAATATTCTTTTATAGCAATTGCTGGAAATCCAGAAATCCAATTTGCAGATCAAGTCCAACATAGGTACATTAAAAGATGCCCACGAGTTTAAAGAAGACCGCCCCCCGCACCCCCAGGACTTCCAGAACGTGATGCAGCTGCTGGACAACCAGGTACAAAGTGGGATAACCACAGTGGATGCCTTCCTTGGCCTTTATTTCGGGGGGTGGTGGTGTACTGATGTTTGACCTCAGGGCCCTGGCTCTCACTTGGCTTTTCCACTCTGCTCATGGCTGGCACTCTATCACTTGAGCCACACCTCCACTTCTGCCTTTTTGCTGGTTAATTGGAGATAAGAGTCTCCTGGACTTTTCTGCCCAAGCTGTCTTTGAACTGTGATCCTCAGCTCTCTGCCTCCTAACTGGCTAGGATTACAGGTATGAGTCACTAGTGCCTGGCCATTTATTATCTTTCATTTGGTGGTATTTGGGATTCATCTCAGTTCCTTGCTCTTACTAGACAGGCGCTGTAGCGCTTGAGCCATGGCTCCAGCCCTTTTTATTTCTGTTTATGTTTTAGACAGCATCTCACCATTTTTCCTGACCTCAGACTGAATCATTCCATCTTTACTTCCCAGAGAGTTCAGTGTTAGAGTTGCAAACAAATCACGCGCTTTCCTCTCTCGTAGGAAAGCAAGTGGACAGCTCGAGTTCAAGTTCTCCATCAGGAACACAAGAAAGAGAAGGATCGGGTAAGGCTGAGAAACCCAGGGCCTCTATTTGAGTGGTGTGTGTGTGTGTGTGTGTGTGTGTGTGTGTGTGTGTGTGTACACACATGTGCATGACACTGGGGTTGGAATCATTGGCTTCATATATACCAGGCAGTGTACCACTGAGCTACACTCCTGTAGCTCATTTTTCTTTATAACAAAGGTAACATTTGTCTACTTAAAATGTCTTATCATTTCAGTTCCACAGATAACCATTGCTACTACTTTGTTACAATTGATTGTACTTTTCTGTCTGTGCTATGAAATTTTGATTCCTATAAGTATCTATATATGTGGATATAGATAAAGATATATATTTCATTTATACGGAGGTTTAAAAAACTGGGCTTCAAAATCTTAGTTTTCTTGAAAAAAATGTACTATTATTAGAAAGGTAATGTACAGAGGGGAAAATCCTGGTTTTTCTAATAGCCACAGGATGATTTCCGGATGCAGCCTCTGTGGTTTCTTCTTTGCTTCCTTGTTGAGCACCTGTATCTGATTTGTTCATGTGACTGAGCTCATTCTTAAAGACCAGGTCTGTTCACAGAAAGACCGCTGTAGCAAAAAAGATGAATTATGGTACTGATTTCACCTGACTATGTTAAGTATTAAAATGAATTTATACGACCAAACAATCTAAATGATATAGTTGAGATTATCTTAGGGAACCTCTGTTTATCTTTTCCCTTTGGAATGGGTTATTGTGCCCTTTGCGTCCCTATTCATCTGTTCTGAATGGAGGAAGATGTTTTACCTCCTACACACGTTCTACCATGACCTTTCTTAGCAGAGTACCAAACCAAGTGGCATGTGTCACACATAATTCAGTTTCTATGTGTGTGATAAAGTGAGGAACACTTAGCAGCCACAGAATTTATCAGCTTGTATGTCTTCTAAATGGGACAAATACAATAAAAAAAGAAACAGAAACCATGGGATATACTAATGCCAAACTAAAGCAAGCAAACCAACAAACAAAAATTCCATTAAACACTTGGGCAGGCCACTATAGAAGAAATTTGGTGGGAACATTACATATTGATCTAGCTTGAAAATTCTGTCGTTGCTGGGCTGGGCATGTGTGGTTTCTCACACCTGTCATCTCAGTTACTTGGGGGAGGGAGATTGGGAAGATTACAGTTTGAAGCCAGCTAGAGTAACCATGATCTCATCTCAACAAACAAGTTGAGTATGGTATGGTAGTCCACACCAGGTAGGATGATGCAAGTCTATAGTCCCAGCTTCACGAGAGCACTAGCGATGAGGATCGATCGTAGTTGAAACCTGGCCTCAGGAATAAGCAGGAGACCCTATCTAAAAACAATAACTAAAGCAGGCAGATGTGATGGTACATACCTATAAGTGGAAGGATCTTGAGAGACGGAGATCTGAGGATCACTTTCTCAGCAATACAGAGGGTGTCTTCATCAGTCAGGCTTGGTTTGGGTTTTGTACAGAGAGCTGCCAAACCAGCACACTTCAGATGAAACTCCATGTGTTTGAGCCCTCTCACCACTCTGTGAGGTTAGTACTGCTACCTAATTTACAGAGGAGGAAAGGGAGGCTTGCTACCTAGACCGCTCTTTTGTACAGACAAAGAAATACTCCCTGTGAGACACACTAAGGTATTAAGTAATTGCTAAGCAGGATTGCTCTATAGCGCTACCCATGCTGAGCTCCACCCTTCCATTGAGACTTAATAGTTAAATCAGGGGCATGCATCCTTTGGGAAACACACACACACACACACACACACACACACACACACACACACACACACACACAAAACCAACCTAAGCTTTTCTGTCTAGGACACACAGTTTGAGCCACTCTTGGATAATGGAAGTTCCCGCTCTTACTTTCAGGCATCTTTATAGCAGTGGTCCTGATGGACAGAATTCAGATGGAATGTTTCAAAAGTCTTTGCTTCTTCATTAAAGCCCGCTCTGTTCTGGGCTGTTGTGGCGGGGGGGGGGTCTCCTTGGTCTTCTGGATGTACTAGCGTGTGAGCTGCTGCGTTAACGCTTTGTCACTGATGCTTGTGATAGGATGACCCACTCACTGTTGGCTTCAGAGTGAAAGGCCAGCCCCCCCCTGCCCCCCCCCCGCCGCCGGGGGCTGTGCCTCTTCCTGTAGGCCAGCAGGTGGCGCCGTCGCCTTGTCTGCTGCTTGATGGTTCAGGGGCTGCCTGTGTCCTTAACCCTCACACTGGGGAATTCAGTCAGGTGCGGTAATCTGCGCCTGAGCCCTAACTGTTCATTATTCCACATGATTGGTGCCTCCTCTTCCCACAATGCACCTATTGTGTTTTTTTTCTCTTTAGGGGAGGTTGTCTCTGCCAACTTCTTATTGCTCTACCTAGATTCTTGGCAATCTGTTCTTTTCCTTTTAAAATAACAGTGGGAAGAGTTCAAAGGGAGTCGCAGGTAATCAGCAGCATGGCCTTTTGGCCCAGCAGAAAATGCCTGCGAGCTGGGGAGGTGGGAGAATGGCCGACGGTGGAAGAGGAGGAGGAGGATGCCACCGTGTGCGAGTGGGGAGAGAAACACACAGAGCTGGAAATGGTACACCCTCCATACTCAAGAATCTCAAATCCTAGCTTCTCGGGAGGCTGGGAACTGAAGATTGTGGTTCAAAGCCAGCCCAGAAAGAAAGCCTGTGAGACTCTTATCTCCAATAAACTATGCCCCAAAAACTTGGAAGTGGAGCTGTGGCTCAAGTGGTAGAGTGCCAGCCAGCCCTGTGGGAAAGCAGCTCAGGGACAGTGCCTAAGCCCTGAGTTCAAGCCCCGGGACCGGTACCTCCCCCCACCCCACAAATGCAGTCAACCAGCTCTTGTTCAGGCTCTCCTTCCACTGACCTCTTTCTATATCTTTCTTGCTCATTCTTAATTCCGGTATCAAAATGACAGTGTCTCTTGGTGTTTCCCATATCTTTTTGTTTCTTTGGGCCAGAAGTGACTCCTTTAAATTGTGGATCAGGGCCAAGTTTCTAAAACAGAACCCCAGGGGCTGGGGATAGGACCTAGTGGCAAGAGTGCTTGCCTCATATACATGAAGCCCTGGGTTCAATTCCTTAGCACCAAACATACAGAAAACGGCCAGAAGTGGCGCTGTGGCTCAAGTGGCAGAGTGCTAGCCTTGAGCAAAAAGAAGCCAGGGACAGTGCTCAGGCCCTGAGTCCAAGACCCAGGACTGGCAAAAATATAAAATAAAATAAAAATAAAACAGAACCTTAGATATTTTTAGTCAGAGAGAGAGAGAGAGAGAGAGAGAGAGAGAGAGAGTGTGTGTCTCCTGGGACGTGAACTCAGAGCCTGGGCACTGTCCCTAAGCATTGTTTGCTCAAGCGTTCTTGAACCACTTGACCCACAGTTCCACTAATGGCTTTTATGGTCTCAAGGACTTTCCTGCCCTGGGCTGGCTTTGAACCATGATCCTCAAATCTCAGCCTCCTGAGTGGCTAGGATTACAGGTGTGAGCCATCTATCGGCCTTTTAAAATTAAAACAGAAATTATCCCTCTGATTAAACAATTAATAAAATTGCTTTATGAGCCATTCCCTAAATTAGTGAAAGCAAATTCTTGAGCTTATTCAGGACATTATCTTTCCTGATCCTGTCAATAAAGATGAATCCGTATATACCTCTCTCTCTCTCTCTCTCTGGTTGTGGGGCTTGAACTCAGAGCCTGGGCTTTGTCCCAGGCTCAAAGGTATTGCTCTACCACTTTGAGTGACAGCTCCTCTTCTAGTTTTTGAATGGTTTATTGGAGATTGAGAGTCTCACAGGGACTTTCCTGTCCTGTTGGCTTTCAGCTGCAGTCCTCAGATCTCAGCCTCCTGAGTAGCTAGGATTACACGCGTGTGCCACTGGCACCTGTCTCCTTCTCATCTTCTTTTTTTCCCTCTCTTCATTCCTCCTTCTCTCCTCTCTCTTTCCTTCCTCCCACTTAACCAGCTAAGGGAGCGGGGAATGTTCTGATTGCTGGGAATGTAAAGAAAAAAAGTCCACTGTGTTTTCTGGTCCAGAGAGTAGCCATTTGAGCAGGGCTGACCCAGGAGGCATGCACAGGCCTGGCGGGCATGGTCAGTTCCGCTTGGAGGTGTGGGCAGCTCTGGGAAGGGGTTTCCAGCCTGCACGGCTGCTCCTGCAGTGCATCGCTCCAGTGATAAACACAGGCTGGCTCAGCTGCCCATGGCATCCGCTTGTCTCTCTTGGGTCATGAGCTTCCTCCGGAGAGACGCACAGCTAGGGTAGCCAGGCCCCCCCGGGTACCCTGTGATCAGAGAGTCATTCGATAACCTGCCACGTGGGGACTGCACAAGACCAGCAAAACCATCAAACACGCATATAAAAATCTGTGGGGGAAAGCAGACATTGTACCTGCAGCCTATTCACGAATGCCTTTCTTAACTTGTTTTTTTTTTTTTTTTTGGCTAGCTCCTGTCACATATAGAGAAACTTCGAACCTCAATGATAGATGATCTAAATGCAAGCAATGCATTCTACAAGAAAAGGATAGAGGAGCTGGGCCAGAGACTGCAGGAGCAGAACGAGCTGATCATCACTCAGAGGCAGCAGGTATGGCCGGGGAGAACCTTAGCCCTACGTCTCAAGCGGCCACGCCATTCCCCTAAGAGCATGGGGGTTTTTATTTTAGAGCATCGGTAACATATATAAGATTTCAGAAGAGGGTAGATTTTTCTTCCCCCCCTTGTGATTGCTTGTAAATTCAATACAAATAAATTGTGATGGCCACACAGCTGTAATCCCAGCTATTTGGGAAGGCAGAGATTGGGAAGATGGTGGTTTTGAAGCCAGCCAGGGCAAAATGTTAATGAAATCCTAGCTCAAACAAATAAAAGCAACAAGAAGCAGCAGCAGCAGCAGCAGCAGCAACAATAGCCAGGCGTGCTTGTTCGTGCCAGGATCCCCAGCTACTTGGGAAGTAAAGAGGATGGTTTCAGTCTGAGGCCAGGCAAAAGGGTCAGATGCTGTCTAAAACATGAACCAGAAAGGGGTGGCGGTATGCCTCAGGTGGTAGAGCACCAGCCTAGCACGAGTGAGGCCCTGGAATGTCACCAAATAAATGACAATACATGAGCCAGGAGCCAGCGGTGTATGCTTGTAATCCTAGCTACTAGGCTGAAGTCTGAGAATTATAGTTCAAAGCCAGCCTGGACAGGAAAGTCCATGGGATTCTTTATTCCCCAATTAAGCTTCAGGAAACAAAAAGCGATGCTGTGGTTCAAAGTGGTAGAGTGCTAGCCTTGAGCACAAAAAAGCTAAAGGACAATGCCCAGTCCCCGAGTTCAAGCCCCCTGACCACCACCACCACCAACAAATGGCTGAGTGCTTATGGCTCACCCTTGTGATCCCAGCTATTCAGGAGGGCAAAAGTGGAACTGTGGCCCCAGGGATAGAGTCCTCGCCTTGAGCCCAAAGCCTCAGGGACAGTGCTCAGGCCCTGAGTTCAAGCCCAAGGATGCACATTAAAAAACAAATAAGAGTTTCTGGAAGAAGGTATTGATTCCGTTAGAATTCAGAACAATCTGGAAGTTGGGTAAGAATTTCTTTCAGTAAGTAATTCCTTTGAGAAGCAGCTGAACCCCAATATGTTCCTTTCATAAACTTCACCCCTCTGTGCTTTTGGGGTGCGTATGCCTGCTGTCGTTGGATGATTTGACATGAAGGTTCATGGGCTAGCCACTGTGTCTGCATTAGCCAGCGAGTAGCCCTCTTGTGGCAAATAGGAATTGCTAGAAGACTGCTTTTCTTTTGCAGATTAAAGAGTTTACCAGTAAACCGTCAAACAACGTCAGTGAATTTAAAGGTAAGAATCTCGGGCCCCGGGGAAGGGGCCTCCCCAGGTCTCTGCCTGCTCCCCACATAGCTGCACAGGCCCAGCTGATTCATGTCTGCTAAGATGTCATTCTTCCTGGTCTCTGGGTTCCAGAGACCAGGTCTCTTGTGGGGCTTGAACTCAGGACCTAGGCACTGTCCCTGAGTTCTTTCACTCAAGGCTAGCTCTCTACCACTTTGAGCCATAACGCTACTTCCAGTTTTCTGGTAGTTAATTGGAGATAAGAGTCTCTCACAGACTTTCCTGCCCAGACTGGCTTTGAACCGTGATCCTCAATTCTCAGCCTCCTGACTAACTAGGATTATAGACGTGAGCCACCAGCACCTAGCAGATTTTGTTGTTATTATAGTACTTGAGATATCTATTGGCACAACCTAGGAAGCTGAAGAATTTGTAGTTTTTTTAAATTGGAACTACTATTAAACGCTTTCATTTGGAAAAAAATAGAAGTCTGTTATGTCCATATTACTGTTCAGTAGCCATCCCCTCTCAAATTTATTTATTTTTTCCTTTGAGACAAGGTCTTGCTGTGTCGCCCAACTTGCCATGTAGCCTCCAACTTTCAATCTTCCAGCCTCTGTCTGCCCAGTGCTTGCATTGCAGGCATGTTCCACCATGCCTGTGTAACCTCTTGATTTATGTAGTGTAGTCCACAGTTCTAATTAAAGGCACAGGGGCTGGAGATAGGCTGGGTTCACCAGCCTATCTGGTCCTTTGTAGCATTAGGAATCTCTGCCCGGTTCCCCAGCTTCCGGGAAGGCATCTGAGTAACTGCCTTGTGAGTTTCTTGTGGATATTAAATGGGCTAAAGCATGAAACGGGTTTCAATCCTCCCAAACAGTCATCAGTGTTGGCTATTAGGATTGATATTAAGCCCCTAATTATTCTAAATCACTCTGAAATCCTGCTGCATTATCTCCATGGTGGGAGTTTGGGATCCATCCTGCTGACTGTGGCAATGACAATAACTCACCCATCTTGTCTTGGTCAATAGCCAGGCCAGTGGGAGACTGTATCCCTAAGGGAAGCTTAGAGGTGGCCTTCCACCTGGCCTCCCTCTAGGGATTCCTGTCCCAGCTCTTGCATGTTTCAGATTGTTAAGAATGTGGTCCAAGGATGGTCTAGGTTTTTTGTTTTGTTTTGTTTTGTTTTGGCGAAATGGCTCAAGTGATATAGGATCAAGATTCGAGGCGAGCTTGTGCATACAAATTCACAGGCCTGCATATCAACCAATGGCTGGGCATGGTGGTGTAGAGTTGTCATCACAGAGACAAAGGGAAACACAAACAGGAGGATCACAGTCCAGGCCAGCTCAGGCATAAAGCAAGAAGACTCTGTCTTGAAGATAACCCATACAAGATGGGACTGGTCAAGTGGCTCATGTGGTAGAGTGCCAGCTTAGAAAGCACAAGGTCCTGAGTTCAAACCCCAGTGCTGACAGAGAGAAAGAGAGAGAGAAATCTTGCCTGCTTGAGGGGTATCAGCTAGGATTTAGTACTTATGTGCATGAGCTGGGTTTCTTCCTGTCCCCCACAAAGTGTTGGAGACAAAGAGTTGTCGCTTCTCTCTTGGAATAGTGAGAGTCAAGGTGCTGAGTGATGTCTGAATAACTATTTAGAGATCACAGATCCTTGATTGACATTAACTTTAGGAAACCGTTGAACTTTAAAAGGATTCATGTTGAAACGTGTTCTACTGAGTAAGCTTCTTTGTATTGAGTTTCATTTATTATTTCTCCAGGGGACAAAAATGAGGACAAAAGATGTTGAGCTCGAATCCATTACTTGTGGTTCTGTTATTAACTTACATTTTTGTCATTTCAGGGGCTCCTTTAACTTGGCAGGCTTTTGAGCCCAAGCCTGCTGCCCCGGCTATACCTAGTAAGTTTCAGTAATAGCCAAGATTCTAAAGTATCTCTAAAATGCTAAAGCAAACATAACTCTCACCTGTTCTTTGACAGATGTGTCTGGGGAAAGCAATGCTTTTGGCGATTACATAATGATTTATTTTATTTATTTATTTATTTTTTTGCCAGTCCTGGGCCTTGGACTCAGGGCTTGAGCATTGTCCCTGGCTTCCTTTTGCTCAAGGCTAGCACTCTGCCACTTGAGCCACAGCGCCACTTCTGGCCATTTTCTGTCTATGTGGTGCTGGGGAATCGAACCCAGGGCCTCATGTATAGGAGGCAAGCTCTCTTGCCACTAGGCCATATCCCCAGCCCCAATAATAATGATTTATTTTAATTCCTGGCTTTGACCTAGTTCTAAAACCCAAGGTCATAAATAGCACATGATTTTTGTGGTGACTTTGGTTAGTTAGACCTATTATTTTTGCAATTCAATTTACGAAGAGATGACTAAACACTCTTTGGCATCATGCTGTAGTTTCTGATTTTCCACAGTGTTACCCTGTGCAATGATGTGACTGTGAGTAGTAGCCACCATATTCTTTTTTTTTTCCCCTGTCATGGAGCTTGAACTCAGGGCCTGGGCATTGTCCCTGAGTTTTTTTGCTCAAGGCTAGTACTCTACCACTTTGACCCACATTGCCACCTCCAGTTTTCTGGTGGTTAATAATTGGAGATAAGAGTCTCATAGAATAGCCTGCCTGGGCTGTCTTTGAACTGCAGTCTTCAGATCCCAACCTCCTGAGTTGTTAAGATTACAGGCGTGAGCTACCCGTGGCCGGATGTAGCCTCCGTAGTCTGACTTAGAGAAGGGAGTCCACCTGTCTTCACCTGTGGTCAGTTTACTCATCTCATTGAACCCCTGCACCTGTCGAGATTCACTAGTAAACCCCAAAGTATGATCTTTACAGTTTGGGAATGCATTTCCGTGGTCTAATGTGAGGCACGTATGGTCAGACCTGTGGACCCCAGTGTTGACCTCTGGAGATTTCCTGCCAGTCGGCATCACTTCCCATGTGATTACCACCTCTGCAGTAAAGGAATGGACACTGTAGTGTAGGAAGAAGGCCATGCAATGACCAGTTTTAACCAGATCAGATGGTTTGATTCTGTAAACTGGAATAATATGTAGACTATTTTATTGTAAAGGACTAGTGACTATTTAGGCTTCCTCAGCTAGATGATTTCTTCTGCAGCCCTTCACCTCTGCTATTGTAGTACAATACCAGCCTCAGACAACTTAAATAAGTGAACTAAGCTCTGTTTCAATAAAAACTTTACAAAGATAGAGAGACTGGATTATATCTCAAAGGCTGTACTTTATAAAACCTTGGTTTAGAGTATACTTGCCATAAATGAGTTCAAATACCACAGTTCCAGGATAGATAGCAATTTATACACAGAGTGGAACCTATGACCAGTAGCCATTGTTAAGGCAAAAAAAAATAATTAGCTGAGCTAATATGTTTTGGAACTATTAGAATGAAAGATTAGTTTCAATAGAGAAACAGATAATAAACTTAGAGGTAAGTTGTTGAATATAAACTAATGTATGATTCAATGATCCATTAAACACCCTCAGATAAGAAGGATCAAATATTAGAAGGGAGTCTGAGGAATCAAGTTTTTTTTTTGCATAAATTCAAAATAGCATTTAATCTTACTTATACCCCTGTCTAAAGGTTCTAGGTGAATTAATGATGCCATGTGTGTCTTATAGCCCATTGCTAGGAGTCTTTTTTAGAACTGGTTTGTGGTCTATGAATGTTCATTGAATTATACACAATAAACCCAATGAGGAACAATCTAAATGTCCATCAATTAATAGACAGATAAAAATGTGGTCTCAGCCTGGTGCCTGTAGCTCACACCTATAATCCTTTGTACTCAGGAGGCTACGACCTGAGGATCGTGGTTTGAAGCCAACCCAGGAAGACAAATGTGAAAGAGTCTTATCTCCAATTATCTAGCAAAAAGCTGGAAGTGGAGCTGTGGCTCAAGTGATAGAGTATTAGCCTCCAGCACAAAGCCAAGCAAGAATGCAAGGCCATGAGTTCAAGCCCCAGTACTGTCACACGCATACACACACAAAATGTGTTTTCTTTTTCATGCAGTGGAATGTTACTGGACATAAAAACCACATGCTGCTATGCACACATGTATTAACAAATACATCTGTATTGAGACATAGAAATCAACCTTGAAATCAGTACTGAGTGAAAAAAGCCACATACCAAAGACAGCCTGTCATGTAATTCCATCTGTATGCAATATCCAGAATAGGCAAACTCATGGAAGCAAAGTAGATGAAGTATTGCCAGGCCTGAGATCAACTAGAAATGAAAGACAGTGGCTAACAAGAGCAGGTATTTTAGAGTGGTGGTACTGGCAAACGTGTTCTAAGATTCCATAATAAGTAATCATGGTGGCATGGTCCTAATATACTAAAAGTGCCTGCATCACATGTTCTTAGTTAAAACACAGTGGTAGAACAAGAAGCCACAAGTTCAATTCCCAGCACTTGCTATTTGACACGTTTGATCCCTGGGGGACTGCGCGCTCTGGGTTTCTGGTGGCCTGTGTGAGGAAGTGTTCCTCATCGATAGCTTTGGTTGCTCACCCTTCCATGCTGGATCCATCCCCTGAGTGTTATCTTTTTTCCTTCTCATGCCGTTTCAGTAAGTGCCTCAGCCCCGCAGACATTGGAAGCTAAGTCAAACCTAACAATGGCCCATGGTAAGTGTGAGCGCTAGTCGCGGAGGGTTACGTGCAGTTTCCTCTCTGAGGTAGATCATTTATTAACCCACAATGCTGCGGGGCGGCGGGGGGGCGGGGGGAGCGGGGTAGTGATGTAAAGCAGAAACCACTGGAGTGCATTCTAAAACAGTTGGTACAAGTGCAGTCTTTACATGTAATAATATGACAAACCACGTATGAAGCACCTGACGTGGACGGTTGCTGGACTGACAGTCGAGACTTGAACTTTGTGAGCGGTGCCGGGCTTGTTTATGATTTCTGCGGAATGGAGTAAGGAAGGAAGGCAGGTGGTGACTTGCTCCTAGACCAGCCAGCCAGCACACGCCACAGGGCATGTGTGCTTGTTTTTATAACTTTCAGCGCCACAGAGTCTCTTTTTTTTTTTAAAAACAAACACTTCCAACCATTGGTTAGGAAAATCTAGAAAAAGATGTGCTGGAAGCCGAATCAAATAGCAGGATGAGATTTCACTGGATGAAATTACTACCAGGATTCAGTTTTTAAAACAGCCCTCCAAGATTGCAGGTTATTATCATTATTAGCATCATCATCATTATTATCATTGTTTTCAGGTGGCTTGAACTTTAGGGCATTATATTTTTTGCTTGGCTTTTCTGCTCTACCACTTTGAGCCACAGCTCCATATCTAGCTTTTGGTGGTTCACTAGAGATGAGAGTCTCAAGGACTTTCCTCCCTGGGCTGGCTTCGAACTCTGATCCTTATGTCTCAGCCTCCTGAGTAGCTAGGATTTCATATGTGAGCACTGATGCCCAGTGGTTGTTGATTATTATTAATATGATCTTGTTGATGACATGTACATTTGCAGCTGTTCAGATATTAAAGCGCTTATAATTTTCATAGCATATGCTTTCATATGTTATTTTTCTATGGCCTACTGTTAATAAAAATGAATCAAGATGAGAGGATATTACCTTTTTCCCACCTTACTGCAAAATGCTCTAGAATTGAATGATTATTTCACTCCATTATTGGTTGTGACCTTTTTACAAAGATAGACTTAAGTCTCTGATTGATCTGGTCAGTTTAAGGGGACATTTGTCTTTATTGATTCTGGTCTATGTAATGATCTTTAGTAATGATGCCTTTTTACCCACAACTGACTCATGAGGAATTTCTTGATTGTACCTTGTTTCTTGGTCTTTGATTATTTTAGGTGGACCAGTTGTGTTAACTACAATATGTAATCCTATGATTATAATATAATAATATAATTGTAATATGATATTCTCCACCTATTGGATCTTATTATTTACATGAGTAGAACATGTTTTACCCCTGCTGTCACTGTATCTCATCTTAGTACCCTGGATACTGTATATATGCCTATTAGAAATAGGGAAGGGAAAGGGAATACCAAAATCAAGAGACAAAGGATAAAAAGACAAACGATCCCACAAGCAATACTTACAAAGCCATTTGGTGTAAATCAACTGTACAACTCATGGGGGGGGGGGGAAAGGGAGACTGGGGGGTAATGAGAGAGGAGTTAACAAGTTGAACAAGAAATTACTCATTGAGAAACAATGTACTCACTTCCTTACATATAAAACTGTAACCCCTCTGTAATTCACTTTGACAATAAAAGAAAAAAAGAGTAGAACATGCAGGAATCTGTGCTGTCTGCCCACCCCCCACCCCCTATCAGTTTTTTGTCAGGCATAGGGTTTGAACTCAGGGCCTGGGCGCTATCCCTGAGCTCTTTTGCTCAAGGCTAGCACTCTACCACTTTGAGCCACAGCTCCACTTCCAGTTTTTTTGTTGCTCACATCAGATAGGGACATTACACTGTCTAGGCTTCATCAAGGTCAGCCCTGAAGCACATGTTTTATGGGGACCCTCCCCGGACGGGCCAGGGCTGCAGGTCTCAGTCCTGGCTCCTTCCTGCGTCTTTTATTGCTAGTGCTAAACGCTAGCCAGACCTGGCCAGGGCTCATGGCCCTTGGCTGGGGATCAAAGCTGATTTGTGAGCATGGGCAGGGGACAGGCAAGGGCTCAGCCAGCCCACTGGTATCCCCTACGGCACTACCTCAGCTCTCCTAGGGTCGTGTGGTTGGGAAGAGCTTAGTCATGTGTTTCGCAACTTCAGCTATCCTGTTTACTTTCTGCCTTTCATTCCATCTCACATTTGATGAGATCCTTCCCCATGTTGGGGGTAAAAATGTAATGACTGCTCAATGCCTTAGGTTGGATTTCTTGGGGGACAGATTCTGGGGTAGAGCCATTAGGTGGGAGGTTAGTATAAGGGGGGCTGGGATTGGGCAAAGGGGATGTTGAACCCACATGTAGCTCCGGTGGTGGGCAGGAAGATATCTAGCTGTGTGTCAATGGCGCATACCTGTAATCCCAGCCACTTGGGAGGCTGAGGTGAGGAGGATCAAGGTTCAAGGCCCCAGCTTGATCAGCAGAGTTCACAGGACCCTTCTGAACCCACAGCTGGGTGTCATAGCACATACCTGTCATCCTAAACTATATGGGAGACTGAGCCTGACAGAAAAGGCCTCAGAACCTCATCTCACCTGAGGGAAGCTCGATATGTTTGGCTCATAGTCATCATCCTAGGGAGGATGGAAAGTTGAAATAGGTGGATTGCGATCCAGCAGTGTGCCTGGTCAGGAAGAGAAACCTTGTCTTAACAATAGCCAACAAAAGGTAGGACTGGAGACAGAACACAGTGGTAGAGCACCTGCTTAGCAAAGATGAGACCTTGAATTCAAACCCCAGTCCTGCCGAAATGATTTAGTTAATTGTACTACTTAAGTCTCTCTTTTCAGCTGTTCAAACGAGTATCTGCATATTTATTTATATTACAACTATGAAACGCACATTTCTGGTGTCTAGCTGCTGCAGTAGCAGTAACATTTCCCTGGGAAATGTTCTCCCCGTGAACTCCGAGGATGAGCTGGAGCTGCCCTTCCTTACCTGCCCCGCTGTGGTGTCAGGCTCTTCTCCAGCCTGTTTGCCTCACCCCGGGGCTCTTCAGGAGAGGAGCCAGGGCTTGACATGTAATCCTGGAGTATGGAGCTTTATAAGAATGGCTCTTAAGCAGAGCACTGGTAGCTCAGGCCTGTAATCCTAGCTACTCAGAAGGCTGAGATCTGAGGATCAGAGTTCAAAGCCAGCCTACGCAAGAAAGTTTATAAAACTATTATCTCCAATTAACCAAAAAGCCAGACATGGAGCTGTGGCTCAACTGGTAGAGGGCTAGCCTTGAGTAGAAAAGCTCAGGAACAATGCCCAGGCCCTGATTTCAAGCCCCAGAACCTGCATGCACACGAAAAAAAGAATGTCTATAATTCTAGCTACTCCGGAGGCCGAAATCAGGAGGATCTCAGTAAGAGGCCAGCCTGAGCGTAAAGTTCATGAGACCTTTTCAGCCAGTAAGTAGCTGGGCACAAGTGGCATGTACCTATTATCCCACCCATGATGGGAAACACAGAACACGAGGACTGTGGTCCAGGTGCTAGCCCTGACATCTCAATATAATCTATGCAAACTGTAGTGAGCCTCTCTAGCAAGTGTGAGGCCCTGAATTCAATCAAAACTTCCTAACAGAAGTTTTAAAAAAGAATTGTTCTTGCTGCTGACCTGTCACAGGTCCTCTTGCTCTCACAGTTCATCTTGGCTCACTTTTTTCTGGCTTGTGAGTTCACCAGGCATAAATGTGAGAGCGACACCTCCTATCCAGAAGGGCTGTTTTTTTTTTTTAAATCTACTTATCTATCTGTCTGTCTGTCTATCCATCCATCTATCTTATCTATCTATCTCTGTTTTTATTGGTCGTAGGGCTTTTGAACTCAAGGCCTGGGCACTGTCCCTGGGCTTTTGTGCTCAAGATTAGCACTCAACCACTTTAGCCACAGCTCTACTTCTAGTTTCCTGGTGGTTAGTTGGAGGTAAGAGGCTCAGGGACTTTTCTGTCCAAGCTGGCTTTGAACCACAGTCCTCAGATCTCAGTCTTGTGAGTAGCTAGGGTTACAGGTATGAACCACTGGTGCCCAGCTTGGTTTTTATTTTATGTAAGCGTATTTTTGGTACTCGGTCAAGGTACATGGATATGTGGCAAATGTGTTTACAGTTGTGCCCTGGTTTACTGATTGCTTGATTGATTGGTTTTAACTCATTGGATACTTTACTTAATTATTAAAAAATAAAATTTTGAAAATTAGGTTCATAGTTAATGAAGAAATTAACTGTAAATAGAAGACTCTGTGAAAAACTGGCTAGGTTTTTTAACTGCCTGCTTCAGTGTTGTTTTCCTAGTAGGCTCTTGGGATTTAGGCACTATTAAAATACCATGGAATTTTATCTTTCAGAATTACTTGAAAGGAAATTGATGTCGCTTTGTGGCTGACTGTTCATTTTATTCTTATTTTTCCTCATTAGTAGAGCAGCCTTTCTCATCGCACATCCTGGAACCAATTGAAGAACTCTCAGATGAAGAAAAAGGTAAGAAAGGACTTGATCAGCCTTTACCTGCTTCTGGTGTGTTCTTTTCTTTTTTTTTTTTTTTTTTTTTTTTGGCCAGTCCTGGGCCTTGGACTCAGGGCCTGAGCACTGTCCCTGGCTTCTTACCGCTTAAGGCCAGCACCCTGCCAACTGAACCACAGCGCCCCTTCTGGCCGTTTTCCATATATGTGGTGCTGGGGAATCAAACCCAGAGCTTCATGTGTAGGAGGCAAGCACTCTTGCCACTAGGCCATATTCCCAGCCCCTTCTGGTGTGTTCTTACACTAAAACCCAGGCCTTACAAAGCACGAGCCAGTGGGTCATGGCATGATGTATCAAAAATAGGAATAAAGCTGGGTACCAGTGACTCACACCTGTAATCCTAGCTACTCAGGAGGCTGAGAACGGAGGACCACGGCTTCAAGCCATCTTGGACAGGAAAGCCAGTGAGACTCTTATCTCCAATTAACCACCAAAGCAGCCAGAAGTGGAGCTGTGGCTCAAATGGTGCAGCTCCAGCCTTAAGTGAAAAAGCTGAGGGATGGCACCTTAGCCCTGAGATTGAACACACCAGTACACACACACACACACACACACACACACACACACAAAGTAGAAAAGATACTTAGGTTTAGGTTACATTTCAAGTTATATGTAGTATTTTGTTATCATATTCCTCTAATTCCTGTTAATTTTTTCATGCTTTATTCCACTGTTTACATTTTCCACTCTAACTGAGATTGCAGAGATTTCATGGACTGTTTGCCTGTTCTAGCCTCCGATCATGATCCTCTTGATTTCAGTCTCCCTAGTAGCTAGGGTGATAGACATTAGCCACTGGCTCCTGGCTAGTTGCTTTCTTTCTTACACCTTGGTCATTGCAGTTCCAGTGTGTAGGAAACCATTTTTTTTCCCCCAGAAACCGAAGAAGGAAGATGTGTGAAATTATAATGAAACCATCCAGAGTTGGTATGGGAAGCTTTGGGGTATTCTGATGAGCACTTTCATAAGATCTTGTCGCTGCCTTACAGGGTACATTTGCAGGTCCTCCCTGCAGCCTTAAGGATGGTCACCGCTAACTCCATTCTACAGGCTGACAGTTATTTGGGCAACACCCTGTTGGTAATATTTAAAAATCAAAGCGTTTCACACAGTAACTGACTTTGTAACACCTCCTGAAAGAAAGGACCTAGGTGCGTGCGTGGTTCACTCGGCGACATTTAGACACTCAGCAGGGCTGCGTAGCCACCACCACAGTCCAGGTAGCCATAGGCTCCTCTTGCTTCACTTCGTTTTGTGCAGATACAGGAGTTGGTAAGCCCTATGGGTGCGAAGACACAGGGCTTAACAGCTTAACAACATTGTCTTGAAGCCATTTTCAACCATCCCTGTTGTGTTCCCAGACATGGGATGGACAAATCTTAATCCGATTTGAATTCTGGATAAGTATGGCATACCAGTTTACTTTCAGATAACATATTTCTTCCCTTCCTATGTATACATCATTCATTAATGTCCAAGATGGATGTAAAGAATCCTTTCTTTCGAGAATCTTGGAAATGTGCCAAGAGGTTCATAGAAAGGGTCAGGTAATTTCCAAACTGAAACTTCAGGTCTTTTAGTTCGCACATTTACAAAATTGAGTCTGGAGGGTTCCAGGAGGAATGAATGTCCATCACTCAGGGTGTGTGTGTGTGTGTGTGTGTGTGTGTGTGTGTGTTGGTACTAGGGATTGAACTCAGGTCTTCCCTCTCTAGCTTAGTACAATGCTGGCACTCTACCACTTGAGCCACAACTCCACTCCCAGCTTGTTGGTGGTTAATTGAAGATAAGGGTCTTTCAAAACCAGGCACAAGAGCCTAGGAACAGCACCCAGACCCCGAGTTGAAGCCTCAAGACTGGCAAAACAAAAAACAGAACAGAGAGAACAAAAACAATACCAACAAACCAAGTCAGCTCCAATGGAGAGCTGACTTGGGACGCCATGGTGATGAGAGACTAGCCAGGAGATGGGACACAGGATACGAACACGGAGACTCATGGCATGGCCTAATGGAGCCTGAGCTGGCCTGACCCTAAATAGGGTCAGGTCAGGGGGCTGGGTCACAGGAAGTTCCCAATCCCAAGCACTTGACAGACAGGTTTAGTAACCTATAGGCATGTGCCCACTGCTGGCTCTTGGGATTCTGGGACACCCATTACCTAGGGGTGGGACTTCCCTTCCTCTAGGAATCCAGGCACGCCCATCAAGACAAGATGCCAGGTAGTACAACTCGCCATGTGGCCAATGATGGCGCTGGCCAGATCCGACCTCCATATTCCAAAGGTAGTGCAGCTCTTTGGGACTAGCAGGGGCCTCAGGGGAAGTCTCCAGGCTTCCCTGGCCTGAGCACCATCGCCCTGGTGGAAATTTGCATTGTTAGGATTTGGTTTTTTTACTGCTAATTTGGAGTGAGTGTTTATTTGCACAATTATGACATGCGGACAAACCAGGAGAGAGAAGAGTCTGGATTCCCGTCTCACTCACGGCAGGACAGTGAGCTGTGGAGGGCGTGGCAGGCTCACTACTCTTCCTCGCCTGAAGACTCTCTTTCCAACGTGTAGGGCCATGAAGCCAGCGTGGGGTCTCTTGGGGACAAGGGGGTGCCCTGGTCTCACCATCTCAAAGCCCCAAAAGCTGAAAGTTCAGAGCAAGGCAGCTCTGTCGTCTCGTTATTAGGCGTTAGTTCCTCTGTGACATTCAGCCGATTATCAGAGTAAAATAAGTTAGCTGAAAGATTGTGATCGCTCTGACTATTCCCTCGCCCACCTGGGATCTTCAGGCGTGGGTGAGGGACATCAGGAGCACCCCCGAGGCCCCTGACTCGGGTTACTACAGCAATTGAGGGAGACCCTAGAGCTCTCGCTGCTGTGGCCGCCGAGCCGTGCATGGTGCGGCTGGTGTGGACGGTGGCACTAGGTCTATCCCCTTCCTTCTCTCTGGCGAAGCAGTGGCTGTTGATCCGCTGCAGGGAGGATTTCACCATCCGGCCACTGGGGGTCCGAAACCAGGAAACCTCTGCCGCGCCTCTCTGCTCGCCGTTCACAAACGCATTGTTAGGATTTAAAGCCCCTTTGAACTCAGATGTTGGTTTCTTATTATTACCCTTTGATACTTGCCTCGTACTACAGTTATTTGCTTATCATCAGTGGCTTGTGGTGTCTTGTGTGGTCACCGGGTACAGGTGAGAGTTGTGAAGTTTCCCTCTAAAAGTAGGGATTCTTCGTTTAGGGTCCTTGACTTCGAGCGCAGAATAAGAATCTCTGGCCAGGCACTAGCGGCTCAAGCTTGTAATCCTAACTACTCGGGAGGCTGAGATCTGAGGATCCCGGTTCATGGCACTGTGGCTCAAAGTGGTAGAGTGCTAGCCTTGAGCAAAAGAGCTCAGGGACAGTGCCCAGTCCCTGAGTTTAAGGCCCACAACCACCACCACTACCACCAACAAAACAATGTCTGGACAAATCACAATGGTAAGAAAGCTAGGCAGCACTTTATTGAGTAGGCAAATGAACAAGCAAACAGGAAGACAGAAGCACAGGCACGCTCTTAACAGAGTGTGGGTGCTCAAAGGAAGAGACACTGAGCTGTTTGGCCTCGGGGGTATTGATATGATAAAGGCAGGGGGGTCTGACTTAAAAGTTATATAGATTGGTGTCTTTTGCTCTTAATTACACTTGTTATTGGGACTTTTCTATGTTCCTGGATCTTGTTTACCAATCGGGTTATGTTTTGGGGCCCTTTTGATTTGGGGGGAGAGGGAGGGCATTTCTCCCAGGAAGGGATGCATCTTGCCACCAAACAGATGTCAATTCTTGAGGTGAGGAATGGGTCTCCCAGGAAGCAATGCATTTGGCCAGATGGATGCTAATTCTTGGGGTAAGGTGTCTCAGGGTAGAAGACAGTGCTTCTGAATTGCCTTCCTCCAGCCTCATTTTCTTTAAGTGTCCCTGCCTTTAAAATGACTTTGGTCCCTTAATCTTAAGGGAAGTCCATGGATGAATATCTCCTGTATTAGTTTAAGCTTCAGTGTTTATACCATGCCTCAGTTTCCCTAATCTACCCTGCCTCGCTACAGCCAGTCACAGGTGTGAGCTATTGTACATTAGCCTGGCTGCATGGATTTGTTTCCAAGTTTGGACCTGGGTACCTGTGGCACACACCTGTTATCCTAGCTATGTGGAAGGCCGAACTCAATCAGGAGGACCTCAGTTCCAGAAAAGTCCTTCTCAGTGGAAGAATCTGGCCATGATGGTGTATTCCTGTCATCCCAACTACAGTGGGAAATTTAAAACAAACAAACAAACAGGAGGACTGCAGTCCAAATGTAGGCCAAGGCAGGAGATACTACATGGTCTGAAAAATAATGCATAAAAGGTCTGGAAGTGTGTCTAAGTGGTGGAGTGCCTGCCTATCAGCTACAAGACTGAGTTCAGACCCTAGTGACCCCTTCCCCCCAAAAAAGTCTTTGCCCCTTGGGAGAAAAGTTTCATCTTGATGGGCTTGGAGAGCAATGGAGGATGCTGTTTCTAAAATCTGCCTATGTTGGTTTTTCACAATTCATTCTACTTGTACCCTAAACATTATTTTTTCTCCTGTCCACTGTCTGTGCTTTTTGATGCTTCCATTAGCCAGCATCCGCCTTGAAATAATCACCACCAAAGATTTTTTTCTAAGTCTTTGTGAGTGGCTTCCCAAAGCAATTACTGAAATGAACAGTGGATTAGAGGGCAAAGTGAAATGTTTATTCCGCAGCAATTTGGGGGAGTCATTCAATAAAATGGGGGTCATTGGGGTTAAGGGTGCCTCTAGGTACATCAGCAAATGTAGGGCTGAGCCTCTGCTAAAGTGTGGCTGAGCTAAGCTAGACTGGCTTGATCTCCCACTTGCCATGTGGTTTTGAGCCTCTCTTTAGGCTATGCTTCCAGGCACTTCCTTTATAGTTGAAAAACTAACTTCGCACAATCCGCGTAGGGGTAAATCTGTTTCAGTGGCAGCACCATGACCCGGCTCTCCCTAGGTGCCTCGTGTCTTTAGATATAGATAAGTGCTAGCCGGATGGGCAACTAGATGATAAAGCCAATGACACTGTGGCAGTAGCTAACTTTTCTTTTCTTTTTTTTTTTTTTTTTTTGGCCAGTCCTGGGGCTTGGACTCAGGGCCTGAGCACTGTCCCTGGCTTCTTTTTGCTCAAGGCTAGCACTCTGCCACTTGAGCCACAGTGCCACTTCTGGCCGTTTTCTGTATATGTGGTGCTGGGGAATCGAACCCAGGGCCTCATGTATACGAGGCAAGCTCTCTTGCCTCTAGGCCATATCCCCAGCCTAGTAGGTAACTTTTCTTGCTTTTGATAGTCTATTCACAGAGCAGATGTGTTTTTTTTGTTTTGGTAGCCACAGAATCCTTGAAAACATTAATGGTTAATAAGTGGAGTGAATGCCGAGAATATAAAGTTTAAGATGATTTCCAACTCCTAATCACATATAAACGTGATATATAATCACACTTGATCATTTGTGCTTAGCAAGCTGGAATAGCAGAGCATAGAGAAAGATCTTCATACAGGATTTCCACTCCCCCCCCCTTCTATTTAATGTACAAATAGCAATTGATTAACTTTCTGACAGTAAAACTTTATTAATATAACGGAACAGGAGTTCTAGAAAAGATCGTCAATGAAAGGCATGCTGGGTGCTGGTGGCTCAGGCCTCTAATCCTAGCTACTCAGAAGGCTGAGATCCGAGTTTCCCAGTTCGAAGCCAGCTAGGGCAGGAAAGTCCATAAGACTCATCTCCAATTAACCAACAAAAAACTGGAAGTGGTGCTGTGGCTCAAAGTGGTTGAGTGCTAGCCTTGAGCGATAAAAGCTCAGGGACAGCACCCATGCCCTGAGCTCAAGCCCCCTGACTGGAAAAAACAAAAGGAAGGCATGTTCCACAGTCTTGTGCGACCCCGAGTGCTGTCCCTACTGAAGTCCTCATCATCACGTGAGGTGGACGTAGTACTGGGAGGAGGGAGGGTTTCCGGAGATGAGTCTGTAGCCTCAAACCCAGGGACTGGCATTAGATGACACCCTTTATTAGATGTAATATCCCTGCTTCAAGATTAGATTCTAATAGCACAGTTGTCAAATTTGGCCCACAGCTGGCTTTGGATATTGAGTAAGGGTCTGATCCACCGAACACCGTGTCTCCTTAGTCAAGGCAAGCATTGGTCAGAGGTTTTAAACTTTCAGAAATCACGCCATTCATCCCCTTCTCCAAGCCCTCTTCAACTAGACGTGTTTCTCTGGAGAATACAATTTGGATAAGAGCCAGGCACTAGTGGCTCACGCCTGTAATTCTATCTACTCAGGAGGCTGAGATCAGAGGATCGTGGTTTGAAGCCATGGTTTATGGGACTCTTCTCTCCAGTTGGCTATCAAAAAAAAAAAAACACCAAAAACTGGAAGTAAGGCAGTGGCTCAAGTGGTAGAATACTAGTCTTGAGCAGAAAAGCTCAGGGACAGTACCTAAGAACCTGAGTTCAAGCCCTACGACTGGCTTGGATCAGATAGACTGGAAATGTAGTCAAGGTTGAGTGCCTGTTTGGCATGAGCCGGGACTTGGGCTCAATCACTAACACCACAAAAAGAGAAAGTTTTGTGGTGCTTTTTTTTTTTTGGTACAGGTCTGGGAATGCGCCTCAATGGTAGAGTGCTTGCCTAGCATGCATGAAGCCCTGGGTTCCATTTGTCAGTACCACATAAACAGAAAAGGTCTGAAGAGGCTCTGTGGCTCAAGTGGTAGAGTTATTAGCCTTCAGCAGAAGCAGCTCAGGGACAATGCCCAGGCCCTGAGTTCAAGCCCCAGGACTGGCAAAAAAAAAAAAAATTTTTTTAAGTATGATGGGGAATGAAAAATGCAGAGAATATCACCATTGGTTTTGCTTGTTTGGTTTGGTTTTGGTTTTATGTATTTTGGGGGGATGGGAGTCAGTTGTGGGGCTTGAACTTAGGGCCTGGGTGCTGGCCCTGAGCCTCTTTGTGTTCCAGGGTAGCTCTCTAGCACTTTGAGTGATTAATTGGAGGTAAGAGTCTCATGGGACTTTTCTGCCTGGGCTGGCTTTGAGCTACCATCCTCAGATCTCAGCCTCTTGAGTAGCTGGGATTACAGACGTGAGCCACTATGCCCAGCTTGCACTGAAGCTTTGAAGCAGACTTCATAGTTTTAGAAGCTCCCAATACTTAAACATCATATATTATTATTTGGAAGGACTTAGCTATCCCAAAATACTGCAAGTGTTTACTTGCCATGTTAAGGTTGCGTTTTGCTGTCTTCTGCTTGGCGATGTAATGTGTATGTTTAATCCTCTTTTTAAAACTTTACTTCAGGAAGGGAAAATGAACAGAAATTAAATAAGAAGACATATGCAAGGAAAGATCTGAAGACCGGGCCTTCGTTCACCAAGGAACTCAGAACACTCCTGGAGCATAACTTGGTGAAGAAACTCGAAAACTTGGGGATTCACTCAGTACGTTCATTTATTCTTGGTGTATTTGCTGGTTTGTTACGTTTTTGTTTTCCTAAATCAGGATGGATTAGAGGAGAGAAGGAAAGCTTGCTAGTGAAGCAGATTCACAGACACAGGTGTTGATGGCGGATGCCAGGATAACTATAGAGGAGATGAGAGGAAGGAAGGGTGGGGCCAATCAAATAACTGAGATCAGAGGAAACATTTACTCTTGAGGACAGAGACCTGAGTCCTGGGCATTTGAGTGGGTGGTAGTTTCACGCCCTGGGGTGAGAAAGGCTGAAATGAAACAGGTGATGAGATTCAAGATGGGAGGGAGATGGATTTGTGTATGAGGTACTGTTACTAAGCAACTAGCCCTTTAACTTTCTCCTGGGCTGATTTCCATCAAATCTAGACTAATTTTCTCAGGTCACCTATGGAATTATACATTAGTTCTATGCTGGAAAGTCACCTCTGATGACTTGCTCGTCCCCGAGGAAGGACCCTGAAACTTTCCGTGTGGGCCTTCAACCTTCTTTTCTGGTCTTCTCAGCCGGGTCTGCAGGGTTCATCTGTGGGACATGGCTTTGACTGTTTCTGCCTCAGCGCCTCTGTCCCCAAAGGCAGCCCTGCTCCAGTGCCTCACTATGTGACATTCCTTCTTAATCGTACTTGTGTGGCCCTCTGTCGAGTCACAGCCCGGCCTCCTGCTCAGGCCTTCTCTGCTGGCCTCAGGATTCCTCTAGCCTGCTGGATTCACTTGGTCCTTGTTACACAGCTTGATATGTCATTAGTCATCAGCAGCAGACGCATGCATGGTGAAGTTCTGTCGGTGGCAGGACTCGAGCTCCATGCTGGGACATCCCCTGCTTTACGTGCAGCTGGAGCTCAGGAAGCCTGGGTCACACGGTGGGCAGAGTTCATCATGACACACACCCACGGAATGGCAACACACCCCAGTTCACCGCGGCTCACTGCCCATCTTTCTCCTGCAGAACACACGGGGCATTCCGAGTGATCACCTGAACAGAGTCCTTAGAACGGTAGAACTAGGAAGACACGAGCAAGCAAGAAAAATACCAAACATCCAGCAAATTCGAGAATCTCTAGAGCACCAGGTCAGCTGTAAAATCGAGGAGAGGACATTGCTCTCTTCAGGGAAACCTGCTACCAACTGCCATTTCATTGCTTTGGGTAAGAGTTCATTGCAACAACCCCTTTTCTAATTTCCGACATGGTGTACAAACTTTGGCCTTTCGTTGACAACTCTCCTATTTGTACTGTGAGTGCTGGATCTAGGCTGTGGTTTTAAAAGAAAGAAGGAAAGAGAAAGGAAGGAAGGGAGGGAGGGAGGGAGAGAGAGAGGAAGGGAGGGAAAGTGGGAAGGACGGAAGGAAGGAAGGAAGGAAGGAAGGAAGGAAGGAAGGAAGAAGGAAGGAAGGGAGAGAGAGAGAGAAAGGAGAGAGGGAGGGAAGGAAGGAAGGAAGGAAGAGAGGGAGGGAGAGAGGGGAAGAGGAAAGAAGGAAAGGCTGGAGTTCATTTCCACGGCACCTTAGACAGGACTGTACCATTGAGTTTTGCTTTTCACTTCCTGTCAAGGCAGTGGAGACTCATGAATGCCCCCCTCCATTCCAGATAAGTACAGTGCTCCTCAGATGGACACCCCGCTGGCTGAAGAAGTACCCAAAGCAGTCCAGCTTCCTCCCCCAAGTAAACCACTGGTTAGACAAAGATCTGCTTTTACGGATAGGATGGCTGTTCCAAAGTGAGTATTTCCAACCTCATTGTTCACCTTAGCCAGCTTGGGGCCCCATCGTGTACGTGGAGACTGGATGCGTTCTCCAGTGCGAGGCAGCTCTGGAGGCTGGAAGCTGGAGGTCACGGTGGCACCGTGGACAAGTTCTGTCGAGGGATTTGTGCCTGGCTGACAGCTGCCTGTCTGTGTCCTCACGTAGGGGAGAGGAAGCTCCGGTCTGCCTTCCTCCTCCTGTGACCTTCTTGCCTCCAGGTACCACACATCGGGTTGCTGAGGCTCTGAGGCTCTGCGTATTGGTTTACTAGCTCCCAGGTATTGAGTTCGTGAATCCCACTTGCAGCTGCCTGTAGTTTCTGGTTGACACCAAGATACTCATATTGCAGATACTGGGGCTTGAACCCAGGGCCAGGGCACTCTCCCTTACTTTTGTTACTGATGGCTGGCACTTTACCATTCGAACCACACCTCTACTTCTGGCTTTTTGCTGGTTAGTTGGAGATAAGAGATTCACTGACTTTTCTGTCTGGGCTGGCTTCGAACGGTGATCCTCAGGTCTCAGCCTCTTGAGTAGCTAGGGTTACAGGTATGAGTCGTTGGTGCCCATCTTTGCTATGTTAGGAGCAAAACCAAAAACCAAACTACAAAAAATAATAACAATAAGTATTTATGTTAAGCCATATTCACTTGAGCAACATGTTTTTCTGTTTTTCTTTAGAAGTAAGAAAACCATCATAGAAGATCATTTTTCCAGAAAATCTTTATCTGCAGCGTGAGTACTTGGGGCAGGAGGAAAGAATTTTTAAATGTCTTTTTGCCCAATATGCCTTTCCCTCATAAATTAGTATGCTCGTGGTGGTTCACTAAAGCCATTGTGGTCGATCAGGCATAGTTAACTTGTGACTCCTTTGGGATATGTTATTTGCGCCCTTGCCTTTGTCCATCAGTTAGGTCAGTCAGTAGCACTTCACCGGCCTGCGGCCTCCATGTAGGCCGGGGCTCCTGTGTGAGACAGTCTCACCTGCTTCACCCCAGGGTGGAGGAATTGCTCAGGGAAAGCACATTTGAAGCCAAGGGATGAATTGAGTTTCAATGACTGGATTTATGGGGAGCATAAATTTCCGATTCGTTCCTATTGTTCTAGCTCCCCTTAAAAGTTAATGAGAGCTGGGTGCCAGTGGCTCACGCTCGTAATCCTCGCTCCTCAGGAGGCTGAGCTCCGAGGACTGCAATTGGAAGCCAGCCAAGGTTGAAAAGTCTCAGCCCATGAGACTCTTATCTTCAATTAGATACCAGAAAATAACAGAAGTGGAGCTGTGGCTCCAGTGATAGAGAACTAGCCTCGAGCAAAAAAAAAAAAAAAAAAAAAAGCTCAGGGACACTGTCCAGATCCTGAGTTCAAGCCCCAGGACAGAAGCTAATGAGGACCTTATTTTGTAGGTTCCTACTAAGAATCCTTGCTCAACTGTGATGCCACCGGTTTCTATTCAATTTTCTTAATTTTTTAGTAAGGTGGGATAGTGCTGCGTTTTTCATTGTATAGCTTCACAAATTAAATGAGGATATATAACTATTAAACTACGAATTATAGGGTACATAGGCTCACTCGTCATTGCCTTATTCCGGACCTTTTTCAAAGCACTGCATAGTAGAGTATAATCCAACATAGTTCACTTTCCATTCATTGATGTGTTGTCTGGAATTTAAGGACTCTGTGTAAGTATTCTTTAGCTGAACTAACACTGTCCTGGACTTCTATTTCACCTTAAAAAATGGGGGTGATAATCAGTGTGAGCCTACAGATGAGATCCTTTATGTGCAAGTATTTTGTGAGGTGCAGTCTGAAGGTGAGTTAGAAGTAAAGACTTAAAAGACAGAACAATATCACTGTGGAAAGTACTAGTTTTCCTTCACTGAAAAGTATTTCCCTTAGGCACCCTCAAAATGAAGGACATTAAGAAAAACAACACATTTGGGTTTAGAGGAGTGAGGTCATGACTTTTAACCAGTGCCACGTGGTTGTTAGGCCTGGATTTGGGGACCTCTTGGCCGCCTGGGTAGCTCCTAGGCCTCCCGTTGGGTGGGAAAAGCCATGAGACGGTTCCACCTTCCGGGACCTGTGGTTTGGGAGGAGACGAAGCCCTCCATCTCGGTTGTGACTTTTGCAGGACGCCTCCCTTCAGCTCCGAGGAGGAGCTGGAAGAGGACGACTTCATCCAGGCTTTTGTGTCCCCAGACCTGCTTCCCCTTCAGCTACCGAGAAGCAGCAAGAGCAGCTTCGGCAAGAGCAGCATCAAAAGCGACACGGATGGGACGGAGGGGAGCGAGATCGAGGGCTCCGACGTGTCTTCCAAACCCTCAGGTGTGAGCTTTGATCCTGGGAAATCCTCCGGGAAGTTTCACTGAAGACGGTGGTTCCCCTATCTGGGGAGCCATGGGCCCAGGGAGTCAGGGCCAGGAGGGAGGGGAGGAAAGGATGGGGAGCACTTCCATAGGGAGGAAGAGGATGTGCTTTGCATCCTGCCCATCTTCAGATTGAAGGAGAGGAAAGGGACTGGGCTGCTCTAACAAAAATACTACACACTGCAGGAGTCAGGGGCGGGGATTTACCCTGCCGGTGTTCTAGGAAGTCCAACATCTAGGCGTTGGCAAGTTCGGTTCCTTGTGAGGGTTCTCTGCCTCTGTCCTTGGCCCACGCCCGGCCTTCCTCTCCCGGTGTCTCTTCACATCTCGCTCTCTCCCCATGCATCTATCACTGTCCCCATTTCTGGTTTTATAAAGAGATTTTCATTGAACTACCTCTGAACTCTGCCTCCAAGTATGGCTGCATTATAAAGTACTGAGGCTAGGGACCTGATACAGGAATTTACAGAGACACAGTTCAGCCCACGTTCAGCACTGGGGGAGCTGTATAAGAATAGCTGTTCCAAGGTACTGTGTGCTCCGGAGGTGGGGCAGGGTCAAAGAAAGACAGATCCTGGTCTCTGGCTTGTGACTTCCTTTAGCTTTCTCAAAGAAGTACAGCTCATGGGCCATTTTTTTTCAAAAGAAGAAACGATTGAACGTAAATTTAAAATGACAGATTTTAAATGTCACTTAAGTATAATTATTGCTTCATGCCATGGATAATCTGAATATTATGTTCATTCATCTAACTATGTAAAATACAACTTGTGTATGTAAAAATAGCATTGTTTTGGATAACATCCATTTGTTCATGCAAGTTACCTCGTTGAAATCACAGAGGAGACTTCCTTTTCTGGTTTAAAATGAAGACTGGGTAGCTTCTCGGCTGGAGGATTGGGATTGACTTTTTTGAGATATAATTTTGAGATATATAATTTTATTGCTATTACTAAGGTGTTGTACGCAGTGGGCACCATTTCATAAGTCAGATGATGAGTACATTTTTTTTTGGACAATGCCCAGTTTCCCCTTCCCGACACTGCCCACCCGTTGCATAGTTGATTTTCCACATATTGCCTATTGAGTGCCATCACTGGGCTGTTTTCCCTTCCTCCCTCCCTTCCTGTGCGCACCCCCCCCCATGCTCCCCTAAAAAGAAAAGAAAGCAAAAACAACAATCTCCAAATACATCGGTGAATTTTATTTTGCTAATACATAATTATGTACAAAGCTTAGACTCTTGTCCAAACTGTAAGGGCAGAACTGCATATAGAATACAATTTTGAAGAAAGGCTTCCTTGACCAGTTTCTTTTGTTCCTATTAGTAACCTCCATTAAAATACAAACTGATAAAGTGGAAAAGATCATTCCACAGCAGAAAAATATGAATAAACCAATTGGAGGGATTCACATTCCTGACAAGCTTGACAAAAAAGAAGAATTCAAGGAGGAAGAACTAAAGGTAAGAACCACTGACTAAACACAACATTCCTCTTTGGATATGAATAAGGACAGTGAGATCGTTAGTGTGGCAGAGCTGACATGCGATGCGTTAGTGTGGCAGAGCTGGTATTGGGCCTCATTCTGAGTTCGTGCATTCCGTCACTCTGTAGAGAATCAGAGGCTCCGCGGCGGCTGCCTGGCGGTATAACCTCAGTAACCCTCATCTCCAGATCCAAAATGGGAAATGTCCCCAAATCCTAAACGTTATAAGCAGTGATAATCACAATTAGAACCCCCCCCCCACACACACACACCCTGTGGTAGTAGCATCTATGGCTCTGGGTTCAATCCCCAGCACATCTCCATATCCTTCAAAAGTAAGTTTGAGATTTGGGATTTCTGATTTTTAGATCAGGGATGCTTAGTAAAGCCTATGCAAATATTCTTAGGTCCAAAACCCTATATAAATCAAGAAACGCTTCAAGTCCAAGCAGTTTGGAAAAGAGACACTTGGCCTATAATAATAATAAGTCACAGACATGCCCCGTTCCCATTATATAGATTTCCAAACTTCTGTTAGGCGTTGCTCCCCACGCTCACAGATACAGATGGCTTGGATGAAAGCGCTTGTGATTGGCTGGACTCCGGGGCCTCGACACCCACATCCCAGGACTTTTCTTCTACTGTGGGATAAAGGAAGGTCTTTGTAGGGTCTCACTGCGCTGGGCGCCTTAAGTCCATGGAAGAATTCTTGATAGATGTGCGAGCTGAGATCAATGAAGGCAGACCTATGCACCTGCTGTATCCCAGAAGAGGCCTGAGCATTTCCACAGCACCGCCCCTGTCAGGAGGGGGTGGCGGGCAGATGCCCCTGGCTCTATTTTGAAAAGCTGTGTTGACGCAGTCTCCTAATTCTTGGCATTCTTCGCTTCGTTTTTCATTAAAATAAGATTTTATTCTTCTCCTATTCATCTCTGGAATCCAGAGCATTTTTATCAAACTACTGTGTGTATGTGTGTGTGTGTCTGTCTTGTGAGTGCTGGTACAGGGACTTGAACTCAGGACCTTGAGCTCTTGCTTGGCTTTTAATTTCCCCGCCTCAAGGCTGATGCTCTGCTTTCAACTTTTTGATGGTTAACTGGGGGTAAGAGTCTCATGGACTTTCCTGACCAGTCTGACTTTGAACCTGTGATCATCAGATCTGTCTCCTGAAGTTAGGACTACAGGTGTGAGCCACCAGCACCTGGCTTCAGACTACTTTTTATTAGTGCTCCTGACAGGAGTCATGTATCACAGGAGAAGCTAAGGCGCCCTTTGGGAAGGGCGTGCTGGAAATGTGGGGGGCCTTTTGGTGGGGGAGTGGTGCTGTTCAGCTCTGGTGGAGCTCTGATGGAGTCCTGCCTTACCGTGAAGGTGATTGGTAAAGAGGAGAAGCATACATTTCCTTGGCATGAAAACAAACAAACAGATGATTTGCTCAGCTTTCAAAATATGGCTTTCCAAATCTACTTCATTACCTTGTAGAAATGCCCAGATTTGAGGCCCCAACTTTCACACCCACCTTTCTTGTCATTTACTGTTGGCGGCTCATTCGAAACTGAAGCATGGTTGAGGAGCACTGTTTCTTTATTAATGGAATTTTAAAAATCACTCTATTGTTGTTTTAGAGGTGCCATACAGCGGGGTTACATTTACATGTAAGTACATTGTCTTTCACCCCGCGTCATCCTTTCCCTCATTCTCCTATCCCTCCCTCCTGTCTCCATTCACCAGTTGCATAGTTCACTTTCCTCAATGTCCAGGGGCACCACTTCTTTAAGAAACAAATTATTCTCTGTGTTTTTCTTTCCTTTTTTTTTCCCCCATCATGGGACTTGAACTCAAGGCTTGGGCATTGTCCCTGAGTTTTTTTGGTCTCCAGGCTGGTGCTCTGCCACTTTGAGCCACAGCACCACTTCTGGTTTTCTGATGGTTCATTGGAAACACGAGCCTCACGGGCTTTCCTGCTAGGGCCGGCTTGGAACGGCAACCTTCAGCTCTCGGCCTCCCAAGTAGGTAGGATTATAAGCATGAGCCACCGGTGCCCACTCCCCGTGTATTTCTTTCAGTGTGCAGATGTGGATGATGACGACTGGGACGGCTCATCCTTAGAAGAAGAAAAATCTCTGGGGAAAAAAACTGGGCAAGACCAGAGGTACCCTCCCCAAGTGAAGAAGGAATTCAGTTCTCTCCAAGTGCCATGTGCCTGGGGTGCATTCATCCCTCGCGAGCCCAAGGGAGAAGGTTGGTGGCTCTCTCGCTCTCTCTCTCTCTCTCTCTCCATTTTCTGTCCACTTTGTATTTCATCTCTAGAAGTAGTTACTTCAGTTATGCTAACATATCATCAAAACGCTACCCGAGGCTGAGGATATCTCTCAGTGATGAAGTGCTTGCTTAACACGCCCGAGATTCTACTTAACACCATACACAAAACGCAGCTACCACGATTGGGCTAACCAAGGTTTTGATGCTTTAGGTTATTTTAATAAAGTCTGAATAAGTTTATACACATACATTAATCATCCTTACTTAATTTCTGGCCTAACTTTCCATTTAAAAAAAACTTTGACACCAAGTGTGGTGGCTCATGCCTGTCATCCCAGCTACTGAGGAGGCAGAGATTGGGAGAACTGTGGTTGGAGGCCAGCCCTGGGGAAAAAGCCAGCAAGACTCCATCTCACCAAACAAGCAGGTAATAGCAGCGACACAGACAGCATAGGTTGAAGGACTGTGGTCTGTGATCAGCCCTAGGAAGAAAATCTTGAGACTCGATCTGAGAAAAAGTAAAAAGAACTGAGGGCATGACTGAACTGCATAGCAAATACAAAATCCTGCATTCAAACACCAGGACCTTCCCCTACACATACCAAAAAAATTATATTATTTCTTAAAATGACACGCAAATGTTCTCTTCATGCACCTGCGCCATAGAAATGGAAATTTCTGATCCTATACCGGAAAGAGACCGTTCTTGTGTGGCAGTCTTCCAGTATTCCTCTACTTCCTATTAAATATTTTTTGTCTTGATTTTTCTTCTTGGTTATTCTTGCAGCACCATAGATAGTGGGATAGATTACAAATGAAATTGCTAGCTGGAAAGTCACATGTACAAGTATCATCTAGAGCCTGGATCACCAAGAATTTAACTCTCAACAGATTCCCCTTCTTCAGTTAGAAAATCATAAATTTATATGTTCTCTATGCTCATTTATTTTGAGACAAGGTCTCATTGTGTAGCCCAGGCTGGTCTCAAACTTGTGACCCTCCAGTCTCTCCTTTAAAATGCTGGGATTGCAGGCTCATTTTCATTATCCAGAACACTGCTCGTGCCAGTCCTTGGGCTTGAACTCAGGGCCTGGGCGCTGTCCTTCAACTTTTTCCTTCAAGGCTGGCCTCCACCATGTGAGGCACAGCTACACTTTCAGCTTTTTGGTGGTTAATTGGAGATCAGAGTCTCACAGACTTTCCTGTCCAGGCTGGCTTGGAACCATGATTCTCAGTAGTAGTTAGGATTACAGGCATGAGCCACTAGCACCCAGCTCAGCTCAGAGTTATTAACACAACACAAATGTACCAAGCTGTCTGAACATCCATACCCCCACCTGAATACGGAAGAAGGAGAGCTGCTGCCCAGGTGGGCTGCAGGGTGAAGCCCACATGCCAAGCCCTGAGAGGGTCCTAGATTTGTAACCTACTCACAAGTAGATTTTTATAGTCAGCTCACTCCTGAGGGGACTGGAGCTGGGGATTCCTGACCAGATCCAAGCACTGAGTGAGGAAAGACAGCGCAACCAGGGGCGAGGCGTAGAAGAGCAGGGAGCGGAAGGGGTGGCGGTGGTGGTGGTGAGTTCAGTCTTAATCCTCAATGGAACCAGGAAAATTGAGGGGATGGGTGAGGTTGAGAGAGATAGAATGATGGAAGGGGTGACATTGATCAGGACACATTGTGCTCATATACTGAACACAGTGAATTGAAACCCCTCTGTACAACCTCAAGATAACAAAATGAAACTTTAAAAATGCACAGCGTGAAACCATCCAGCGTTGACCTCGTGTTTGTTTAACCACTGGGTCCTTCTCTCCTCCTTCCTCCCTCATTCTTTTCTCCCCTCCTCCCTCCTCCCTCTCCTCCCTCTTCTTCCTCCACAGGATTTCAAGATCATGAGCCAAACACATTACAAAGCAGCTTAGTCACTGTGACTGAATGGAGTGACTTTCTAGAAGTGTAACTTTCACATGCACACACTCTGAAGCCAGCAGCACCTCAGTTGTGGCCTCTGCCATCCCAGTGTTCTTGCCTTACAGGCTTCCTCAAACATCCGGAAGCTGACTCAGAGAGCTGCGGTCTCTCTTCCAGGGCACCTCGTACAGTATTGAAAAGCAAATCGTCGGCAGTATTTTGAAGTGGATAAAGGTGATTGACTCCTGCTTGAAAACAAAATGTCATGGAAGTCATAAAAAGTGTTTTCTTCAGAATGGTAGTCTAGTGTTTAAGTGTATTATTTTCAAGTGAAAATTTTTTTTTAACTTACAGCAGGTTTTGGTTTGAACTTAAGACAACTTTTAAAATAGTTTTATGTCTGTTGTCACATTGAAATGTTTAATACTAGAAAATTCTGTTAATACCTTGAAAATGGAATCCGTAGAATCTGAAAAAAAAAAATCCCAACAGTTAGGTTAGTTATTTTTCATATAGGAACTTCAAGTGATTAACTGTAGCTAGGCCCACATTAAACACATTTCCCAAAGTTTCCTGTCTAGTCTCAACTCTGAGCTTGAGCCCCCATAAGCATGTTGCTATTGAACAGTAACTTCCTGCAATACAATCTTAATCTCCGTTATTTTATGAATCAACTGTAGATGCCAGTTAGCTGCGTCCGAATATCAAGTAGAAAAGATTGAGCCATTACTTGAATATATGTGTAATTTGACTTCTTTTTTAAATGCTCAGCCCATACTATAAAATACCTCAAAACTCATTTAGTTACTTTCTTGAACAAGGACGTTGCCAGTCAGTTCCTAGACACTGTTCTTTACATTTTTTTAACACTTTGGTGGTAGTAGCCGTACTGTTTCCTAAAAAAGAAATTCTTAACTAAATGATTTGTTGGGTTCGGGGATGTCTTCACCTGTCAACCTTACCAGTAAAGCCCTCCATTATATCACTGTGCCTGTGGTTGCTCATTAGAGATGATTTCTGAACTAAGTTTCGGAGTGGGCTAACTGGGTGCTAGTGGTTTGTGCCTAGAATCCTTGAAGCAACTTGGCCTGATAAATTCTGGAGAGTCTGACCCACAGTTGACCAGCCAAAAACACTGGCGGTGCAGGTGTGACTCAAGTGGTAGAGCACCAGCCTTGAGCAAAAAAGCCAAGTGAAAGTGTAAGGCTCCGGGTTCAACCCCAGTACTGACAACAACAAAAAAAGATAATTTTCTCCTGAGGGGACTAAGGGTGAAGCTTGCCCTGGTAGACATACCGTATAACATCCTAGCTAGAATAAATCTGTTTTTACCTTCTGTGGGGCCATTACCGTGCAAATATAACTCACTTTGCATCCATATTCCTGAAAGTTTGAATGAATGCTGAATCTAGCTTTCAGGAAGGAGGACAGTGATAACCCACCCACAGCATCCGTGCCAGATAGCTGCCATGCAGGCCACTTTGCTCATTGGCTTTTTCCCCAATGTACTGAGCCTAGGGTTTGGGTTTTCCTTTTTAACTTGCACTGGTGCAGTCATTGCTATAATCCTCAGTCTAAAGATGGAAGAAAGAGTTACCAAGTAACTTGCCCAAAGCCACATACCTAGGAAGTGGCGAGAGGAGGCATTCACCCTGGACTCTTCCAAGTCTGTGTGCGCCGTGTCTCTGCTGAGTAAACCCAAGGTTTAAGCGGTGTGTCCCAGAAACCCATCCTTTAACTTACCTGTTGAATCCTATCATTCATTTATGCATTTACTAGATTTGGCTTTTTGGGGTGATACTTCAACCCCAACCCAGCTAACATGCTTCTGATGACTAACAGCTTTTCTGAATCTTCATCCCCTAACCTTCCCTAAATTCTTACGTATGATCTAAATGTCATCTTCCTCAGCTTCTAGTTGAAAATGACTCTTTGGCTTTAACTGTATACCCACATGACCCTGTCTCCAACCTGGTCCATGCACCTGGCCTATCTTGTCTTTTAGTTATCTTCTACTTCTTTTTTCTTCTTGTAATTATAAAGGTGGTGTACAGAGGGGTCCCTCCATTTCTGCATACTACCTTACCCTCCCACAGAAAGCTAAACAGACAAGATGAAAACAAAGAAAAAAATGATTTTCCATGTCCTGGAATTCATTTCTATAAATGTTATTTTGTATGGTCAGAGCCCCATAGGCAGGTTGTGCTTTTGTGGCCCTCTCCTAGGAGTCTCCTCCTTGGTCTCACTCTGTGTGAATGTCTAGCGTCTGGTGTGCTTTAGATCTAACTTCTGCGTCTAATTATCTTGTATTTATTTAGTTTGGTCATGGGGCTTGAACTCTGGGCCTGGGCGCTGTCCTTGAGCTCTTCAGCTCAAGGCTAGTGCTCTACCACTTGAGCCACAGTGCCACTTCCAGTTTTCTGGTGGTTAATTGGAGATAAGAGTTTCATGGACTTTCCTGCCCAGGCTGGCTTTGAACCACAGGTTCTTGGATCTTGACCTCCTGAGTAACTAGGATTATAGGCATGAGCTCTCAGCGCCTGGCTATTATCTTGTATTTCTGAAAAAGAAAAAGGTATTTCAAGGATTAATGTGGTATATGGAATGTTTTATTTGTTTCAACACATTTGTCCACTCCCTTTTCTTTCTACTGATACTTTGTCCATGAAGACCCTGGCATCTCCAAACAACGTGATGTTTCCTCTTATCACCAACACTTCGGTGAAGTGAGGTTGTCACTCACATGGTGACTCACTTTCAGACACTTGTTTACAGGTAACTTTGGTACCCTTTCTTACCCATGGATTGAAGCTCTCTTCTTTTTTTTTATTTATTTATTTATTTTTTTTTGGCCAGTCCTGGGCCTTGGACTCAGGGCCTGAGCACTGTCCCTGGCTTCTTCCCGCTCAAGGCTAGCACTCTGCCACTTGAGCCACAGCGCCGCTTCTGGCCGTTTTCTGTATATGTGGTGCTGGGGAATCGAACCTAGGGCCTCGTGTATCCGAGGCAGGCACTCTTGCCACTAGGCTATATCCCCAGCCTGAAGCTCTCTTCTTTTGCCCTGTACCATCCCAGCCAAAAGTCTAGAGGTTGCCAGTCAGTCACTATTGTGGCAAATTACATAAGCCCTTCGCTTTAATTTCCTTTTCTGTAGCTGCAGGACACTGAAGGAATGTACCACTGCATAGGGCACAGAAGATTGGTGGTCATGGTGTTCTATCTTACCCTCACAGCATGTGGTACATAGGGTTGGCCCTAGGAATAAATCTGTGACTTTGTTCTATCGTCCCTGGAACAAGTCTTGGGAAATGGTGAGTCTCTCCTATTACCAGTTAGTTGCTATGTGAGACACAGGAACTCAACCTCCCAAGTCTATAGGAGGAAGGGACCACGTGGGCTTCTGGACTTTATTTACTGGCCACCTGCAGCCCCATCTCAGCTGAGGTGGATGCTCTGCTGTTTGTGGACCCCACTCCTGTCAGAGGAACCTACACAGTTCCTTCCTTAAGGTGGATGTGCCACATAAATGGCAGCTACTTCTGGGTGGACCTCGAGAGCCCTTCGTTGAGCCACCATAATGAATGGCAGCCCTGACAAATGGGAATGAGAAACAGAAGCAGCCAACAGCATGTCTCTTTAGCACAAATGCCTTTTAAGAACTAGTCTCACACTGTCCCCCATTGTTTATACGACAGATTCCTTTTACTACATAAATGAAACAAGAAATGGGGGTCAAAGACCTCAATGTACAGAAGATCACTAGGGCTATAATACTATTACAAATACTTCTTGAACCTTTGATACTAAACGCTTTGCGTGTTCTTTAAATATACAAAACATGCAAATCTTGTAAATAAACCTGTTTATTTTTTATAGAAAGCCACAGAAAATGATTAGTTCATATCTGTAAGAACATTTACATCCAGACAATCAACAAGTTCTCCCAGTTCATACTTTAAAAATAGTCTGAGTGTTAATTACAGAAGGGACTTGATGGGACCATTTTGTGAACTGTTCACTTTTATAATAACTCAAGATACAGCTTGCCGGCAGAGCTCTTAGACGTAAGCATTTTTATCAAACTGTTTTGATGGATTTGTGGGCTTAAAATCTCCTTCTCCACCTTGATATTTTGTCCGAGAAGACATGACAGATGTGGGCCCATTGTATGTGTATCCCATTCTGAAAGGCAAAAATCAGAGGTTGGTGTAGATGCTGTTCTGTGCAGAAAGCAAACAAAAACCAGGCAAAAACACTTCTACCTATTTCTGTCAATAGCTGATTTCTGACCTTGAGACAAAGAAGTCAAAGTTGTCCAGTAAATTGCATGACAAAGAATCTCTGTGGAAGAAATTCCTGTGGCTGGGGATATGGCCTAGTGGCGAGAGAGCTTGCCTCGTATACATGAGGCCCTGGGTTCGATTCCCCAGCACCACATATACAGAAAACGGCCAGAAGTGGCGCTGTGGCTCAAGTGGCAGAGTGCTAGCCTTGAGCAAAAAGGAAGCCAGGGACAGTGCTCAGGCCCTCAGTCCAAGGCCCAGGACTGGCCAAAAAAAAGAAATTCCTGACTTACTCATTTGTTATTTTTCCAAAACTACTTTTTAAGACTCATCTTCCTTTCTGGTGCTGGTGACTCACAAGAGTAACCCTAGCTACTCAGGAGGCTGAACTCTGAAGATCTTGGTTCAAAGTCAGCCTGGGCAGAAAACTCTATGAGGCTTTTATCGCTAATCAACCAGCAAGCTGTCAGAAATGGAGGCATAGTTCAAGAGGTAGAGCACTAGCTTCCAGTGCAAAAGCTAAGTGAGAACGAGGCCCTAAGTTCAATTCCCAGGACCCTCCATAAAACATTTAAGCAATGTTTAAAAGTAGATTGAAAAAAAGCTTCCCGGAAACTGGTTAGTCGTGACCTTCACGAACAATTCCTGCCTAGTTGAACATTGTCATAACATTGGCACGGTGAGCTTGCCCTCAGTTGTAGGCTCATATTTATAATGATAAAAGTAGCTTAACTTCTTCCAGTTCTGGAGATTTTGAAATTTCTAAGAATCACATGTGCTATCACAGTTTGTCCCCCACAGACTATGACATAATGATTTAGATGTGTATAGTACTTTTTAGGGGTAGTTTTGGTCTCTCTTTACATACCTGGGTGTCTTGTTGTTGTCAGATATTGAAAAGCAAAATATGACACCACCAATTATGCAGAGTGTGGATCCTGCCCATCCAATAAACAGAGCAGCTCCTAATTCATACCTGTGAGAAAGTATTACACAAGTATTACAGCCTATTTAAGGGATAAACAAAAGAACATCACTAGCCAACGTGTGCTAAAGGCTCTTTAGTGCTATAAACTTGTAGCAACATAGAAGGCTTTAAACTCTTCTCAGGTGTTATTGTGGCCATTAAAAAAAAAATTCTTCTCCAACAGCTTCACAGGAAATAATGGTACCTGGCCAGGCAGTCAAAGCTTGGGTGTCCCGACTCAACCAGCAGGTTGAGTGCCATTACTGGGAAATTTATTTAGGCATGCTGTAGTTTGAAAAGGAAAGCTGTCTTCCCTTTCATTCCAGGTCAATTCAGTACATATTGATCAAGTACTAACTACTTGCAAACGATGAGACAAGGTGTTCCTAAAGGGCTCCGTGTGGAAATGATAGCATCTTCCTCGTCCCTGCACTCTAGGGAGATGGACAGAGCACACACACATAGCTTGGTGAAGCGAGGCTACTAAGCATCTCCGGACGGCAGGCCACAGCACTGCAGGTGTTCAAACCAGATGCAGAGATGGATGTGAAAGTCCCTTCCTTGGGGAGATCACCATGAGGAGAATAATGCTACTGAGAACAGAAAAGTCAAGTCACTTGCAAGACGACCCTACAGTTGGTCAAACTCCACAAGCACCACCTCCCTCCCTCCCTCCCTCCCTCCCTCGGAGGTCATCCTACAAAGTAGTCATAAGTCATTTGCAAGAGAGGACTAGAGGGAGGACAGTCATGCAAAGAAACAACTCAAGAATGGGAAGAGCATAGCAAAACATGAGGGGTTGAGCATTCTCCTCTTCACCAGTCCTTTTCTGCAGGATAGATTGCTGGAGGGGATTGTTCGTGTTCTGTGCCAATACTGCAGCTTGAACTCAACCTCACACTCAGCTTTTTGCTTGAGATTCACGCTGTACTCGGCACCACGCCTCCACTTTGGGCCTTTTTTTTGCTGGTTCATTGGAGGCGAGAGTCTCCAATGGCTTTGAATCAAGATCTTCAGATCTCAGCCTTCTGAATAGCTAGGATTACGGGTGTAAACTACTGACACCCAGTGCAAATGTAATCTCCTAACTGTGCACATTGCTACTGACAGCAGCTGATGCTGTTTCTGGCAGAGCCTGGCTTTCTAATGTGTGCTGAGTGCTAGTAGAGATTAGTAGAACCCAGCCACTAGCCAGGGGACCTAGAAGCAATGTGTGCAAGGGAACCGGAACTGGGGGTACATTCCCAGCAAATGCTGCCCCGAGGTGGTTCTTTCCTCAATGGTACTGCCTCTTCTGGGAAATGAGGCGGCAGATGGGGATAGGAATGGCTATGGTAGAGCAAGTAAGGGTCAGGGTCTCATCTGGCTGTAGAGCCCAGACACTTCTCCATGCAGCAGGTTAGTGTTAGTGGGGGAAAAAACATCTTCAGTCTGCACACACACAACACAGACATGCACATTCACATGCACATGCATGCACAGCAAAACAGAACGGAGGGTTCTGGTGTACACACCTGTCAGACTCAAAGATTGGAAAACAACACTCAAAGCTCAGTGCCAGTGGCTCACACCTGTAATCCTAGCTACTCAGGAAGCTAAGATCTGAGGATTGCGGTTCCAAGTCAGCTCAGGCAGGAAAGTCCATGAGACTCTTATCACCAATTAAAGCACCACAAAAGCCAAAGACGGATCTGTGGCTCAAGTGGTAAAGTAGCCTTAGAAAAACAAAAAAGACAAGCTCAGAAGCAATGCCCTGACATCAAGCCCTATAACCAGCACAAACAAACAAAAAAACCTACTCATCTATCACGTATATCCAGAAAGGATGTCATAGATTTCCATAGTCAGCGTTGCATTTACATTGTTCCACTAAGACTACACACATAAAAGCTGCCTACATGTTGCAGGCAAATGTCACTTGACTGCTTTAATACCTGAAGTCCTCGAGCGGGCGTCAGTCCCTTCCGCTCTTCCGCAGCACCAAGAGAGAAACCGGGGTAGTGAAGCACTTGTACCGGAGGACATTCCACTAGGACTACTCTAAGATCTTATGGTTTCTCTTTTTCTCTTGCTGCTTTTCCACCCCTGGAAGATAAGCTGTTTTCCCTTCTGTCTTAATATTGTTCTATTTGGAGAGAAGTCTGAACGTTTTCTAGCATATTGAGCTTTTTTTTTTTTTTTTTTTTTGGCCAGTCCTGGGGCTTGGACTCAGGGCCTGAGCACTGTCCCTGGCTTCCTTTTTGCTCAAGGCTAGCACTCTGCCACTTGAGCCACAGCGCCACTTCTGGCCGTTTTTCTGTATATGTGGTGCTGGGGAATCGAACCCAGGGCCTCATGTATATGAGGCAGGCACTCTTGCCACTAGGCCATATCCCCAGCCCCTCTAGCATATTGAGCTTTACCAAAATAAGTCCTGGTACAGAGCAGTGGGTGACGAGCCACTAAGCTGGGTATGGGTGGGGTGGGCATGCCGGTCACCTCAGCTACACAGAAGGCTGAGATTGGGGGGACACAGCTTGATAAGACTCAGCCTCACACGACAGAAGCTAGGAGTGGTGGCGTCTGCCTTTCACCCTATGTGGGAACTACAAAGAGGAGCACTGAAGTCCAGGCTTGTTTTGGCAGTAACTTGAGACCCTGTTCAAAAAATGACTGAAGTGAAAAGGAGCTGAGGACGTGACTCAAGTAAAAACACCTACATGGCAAGCATAAGGCTTCAAATTCAAAACTCCAGTACTGCCAAAAATACAAACAGTAAGTATACTGATTAGTAGTGGTCAATTGAGGCATGGGATGACGGTTATAAGCCACCACTTAGTACTATGAATTCATTGAAGGTATTATGAAGTAAAAAAAAAAATTGATATATATCCTACAAAATGTAAGAAAAGTGAGGGAAAGGGTGGGTTGGAAGGGATGAGTGAGAATGTTGAAAGGGGTGACAATGATCAAGATGCATTGTCATCATGAACTGCTTTGTTGAAGGGCAACTCCTTTGTACAACTATTTAAAGGTAATTTAAAAAGATACATTCACACACATACAGTGCTAGTCCTGGGGCTTGATCTCAGGACCAGCCATTGTCCGTGAGCTTTGGCTCAAGGCTAGCACTCTACTACTTGAGCCACAGCTTCACTTCTGGCTTTTCTGGTAGATAAGGTCTCACAGACTTTCCAGCCTGAGCTGGAACCGTGATCCTCAGATCTCAGCCTCCTAAGTAGCTAGGGTTACAGGTGTGAACCACCAGTACCTGGCAGTAATTTTTTTTAAGGAGGCATTACAAACAGGTACACATTGTTACTATAAATGGTCACAGGACTGCCTTCATTAAGGAAATTTTTCCCAAGGGATTTAGGAATATGAGTTTAGCTTATACTAATAATTTATTCCTTTACTTTTTTTTTTTTTTTACTTTTCATTATGGTACGAGTTCATAGAAAATATCCTTTCCATCTGACTTCAGTTGTGAATTCTGTCAAACCCTTAACAAATGGCATTGGTTAGAGATGATTTTAGAGACCCTATATCTACCCCTACCTTCTGTGACTAGTTCTTTTCTCTTTTTCTTCATTCGGTTGATGGGTGCCTGTCACAGCCCTTGCTCAACAGTGATTGAAGTTCACATCTGGCCCTCTGTGTGTGTGTGTGTGTGTGTGTGAGAGAGAGAGAGAGAGAGAGAGAGAGAGACTTGTGTAACTGAAAGGCAGCATTGAGAGAGAGAGAACAATATCAAATCTACCACAGTTTGTTTCCAAGGCACATCTCCTTCACCTCTGCCTGGAAGTCTTTCTTCACTTTTGGTAAATGTGAAGAAGCTGATTTCAACACCTCAGCAAGATTATCCAAATTGCAGAGTCTCTGTCTCAGGTCTTTCTTTGGCAGTAAGCCAGCTTTCCCTCTCCGTGTCGCCTCTTCAGTCCAATCAGCAGTTTCTTCCTAATCCGGAAAGGACCGCCCTCCTCAACACTGGCCACCCCAGGACCAAGGTGAGGACAGAACTCCGTGTGAAGGTGAAAGCACTGTTGGGGTGCTATAGGTTGACAGGACTCATCAAAAGGCAGCCAGCCTGTAGCTCTAATCCATCCCTGTCAGTGCATACAGCTTCCATCAACCAGAATAACTTATAAATTTATTTGTATCAGAAAAATTAAAGGACAGATTACTAAAAACAATTTTACCCCCCAAATAAACCAAAAGGATCTAAGGCATGAAAATGGGCTCTTCCAAATTGGCTAGAATTATTCTCCTCTACCTAGCCATGTCGGAATTCTACGCTGTTGAGCCTGGTCCTCATTTCCTATGAAGAGAGCTGCGCCTAAAGCTAGATGCATTTTTGTTGTTGTTGTTGGTCATGGGGCTTGAACTCAGGGCCTAGGCGCTGTCTGGAAGCTCTTTTGTGCAAGGATAGTGCTCTACCACTTTGAGTCACAGCTCCACTTCTGGGTTTTGGGTGGTTAATTGGAGATAATTGTCTCATGTACTTTCCTGCCCAGGCTGGCTTCAAACTGCAATCCTCAGATCTCAGCCTCCGGAGTAGGGAGGTAAGAAGTGTTAGTCACCAGCACCCAGCAAAGCTAGATATATTTCACACTTCAACTCATAATAGAGGGAGCAGCTCAGGTAATGTGTTCAGGAGGAATAAGAGAGACCACAGCCCTGTCCTCACAGATCTTACAGTGCAGGCTAGCCAGACACTAAGCAAATATTTATTTCAAGTGTGATAAAACCTACCAACAGAATTAGAAGAGCATGACATCAAGACAAGCAGGGCCAGGCTGTCCCAAGCATTTAGATGTGGCTCAAGGAAATACCCATGGGAACAACAGCTAGCATCACTCAGCTCGCTGTTAGGATGTTTGTGTGTTTGTGAAGGTTTTTAAAATTTTTTACATACATGATTATATCCAATCCTTGTTACAATCCTGAGAGACAGGTGTGCTGGTCCTTATTTCATGAACAAGGAAATGGATATTCTGGCAGTTAGAATTACCCTCCCACGTTTCAGCAACATGAGTGGTAAAACCAGGATTGAAAACCTATAAATGCAGGCTGGGAACATGGCCTAGTTGCAAGAGTGCTTGACTCATATACATGAAGCCCTGGGTTCGATTCCCCAGCACCACATATATAGAAAATGGCCAGAAGTGGCGCTGTGGCTCAAGTGGCAGAGTGCTAGCCTTGAGCAAAGAGAAGCCAGGAACAGTGCTCAGGCCCTGAGTCCAAGGCCCAGGACTGGCCAAAAAAAAAAAAGAAAGAAAGAAAATCTATAAATGGGAAGTGGAGGTGTAGCTCAAGTGGTAGAGTGCCAGCCTTGAGGGAAAAGGCCATGTGGAAGTGAGAGGCCTTGAGTTTGAGCCCCAGAGTCGGCACAAAAAGGGGGAGGAAGGAGAAGAAGGGAAAGGAAGGGAGGAAAAGAGAGGAGGGAGAGAGAAGGAAGGAAAAAAATAAAAATAAACAAGGAAAGTCCTAAGTGGCAACTTACACCTCCAGCTCTCAACTCTTGACTGTCTTCCTTTTATAGATACTGTAGCTAAATAAAATATTTTGTTAATATCAAAACAAAATAAACATAGCCTCCTTTTACTTTTTTTTCACACCGAAGAGTTTTCTCCCTTTCCTGGCTCATTAAATTCTCAGTGGCTCAAAAACGGTAGGGTGTGGAATTCTTCCTGAGTGCCCGCAGGCTGTCTTTTCACCCAGTGCACCGAAAGGCCAGGGTAGAAATGAAAACCAGAGCCTGCTGGCACTCAGAAAGAACAGAGAAGCCCCTCCAAAACACTGTTATGGGAGGAAGAAAAAGCACCTCCTCCTTGCAGGACCCCCAGAAAATTGATGTCAGCTTAATGAAAGTCACAGAGCTAAAGCCTCATTTTAACCAAGTGTAGTAACAGCTATGTAATATTATTCTACCTACTTTAAACAACTACATGTATTTTGGGGGGAAACTGCTTTAAAGTCTAGGGAGTACATTCATATGTTATCAGCACCAATATTTCAAAAAGGAATTTCACTAGGAAGCAAACTTTTCATCTGAAGGGAATTTTCTCCCAGTGCATAGACTTAATGTAAACTAAGGTCTGTATCATTGCAAAAACATAAATAAATATTCTATAGCAGTGACCTATTAGCACGCGTTTCCCCAGATATCCCACACTCCTAGGGGATCCCAGGTAGCAGAGGCTGTTTGAAGCCAGCCAGGCCCGTGGCTGCCCGCTCCTTGCTAGCAATTCCCTCCTACAGCTCCGGGGTGCACTGGGACGCCGCCCAGGGCATGCACCTGGGGGCCTTCCAAATGCTGGCAAAAGTAAAATGGGAAGTTTTAAGGTTAATGTCTGCTGGGCACCAGTTGCTCAGGACTGTAATCCTAGCTACTGAGGGAGGTGAGGCCTGAGGACTGTGAACGGTGGTTCAAAGCCAGCCCAGGCAGGAAAGTCCCAATTAACCAGCAAAAAAGCTGGAAATGGAGCTTTGGCTAGAGTGGTAGCACCGGCCTTGAGTAAAAAATGCTAAGGGAAAGCACCCAGGCCCTGAGTTCAAGCCCCAGGTCATGCACAATTTTTTTTAAAAATTACGTATCTATTTATATCTGGAAAATTTTAGGGGGAACACCCAAGATTAAGAAACCAAAATAAAGATTAATTTGGTTTACAAAGCAAAATAAACATTGACTTAAAAAAAAAATTTCTTACTCTGCTGTGGCTAGATTCCAATAGATTATACACACGTTACTTTTCAGTGTGTTGTGGTTTATTACGAGGGTAGTTTAGAATCACATATCCATGATCTACCATGTGCTACTGTGGTGGATTCTTATTCTTTTCTCTTTTCTTTTTTTCCCCCCATGTTCATTGCAACACTTTTTACCACAGTCAAATATGAAATCAGCCCAGATGCCCCTCAATGAGTGAACAGAGCAAGAAAATGTGGTATATATACAATGGAATTTTGCTCATCCATTACAAAAATGATATTGTATCATATGTAAGGAATTGGAGACTTGAAGTAAGTCGGGCCCAGAGAGACAAATGTTTCATGGTTTCCCTAATTTGGGGAAACTAGAATTAACTGATAAACCTGTAAGTAAACATGTTGGGTAGTATGCAAGTGGTTATGAAATCTGTGAACTGAAATATAGTAGATTCAAGGGAGAACTCAAACAAGTATCGTTCCTTAAGAAGGATCTGAGGATCACGGTTCCAGCCCAGGCTGAAAAGTCCCTGTGAAACTCTTATCTCCAATTAGCCACCAAAAAGCCAGAAGTGGCACTGTGGCTCAAACTGGTAGAGCCCTAGCCTTGAGCATAAGAGCTTCGGAACAGCACCTAGGCCCTGAGTTCAAAGCCCCACACCGACAAAAGAAAATACAGCCACACAAATGGGAGAGATGGATGGCACCAATGCTGCCCAAGTAATGGATTTGATTTTATAATGAACTACGCGAGATTCTAAAATTAGTAGTTTGAGGTCTCTGCTTCAACATGCTCCTGGACTGGTTTGGTTTGGTGAGGTAAATAAGTCAGTAGGTGCTAGCTAACTAACCACCTTTAGGATGTGATAGGCACACAAGAAGCAAGGCAACACCTGGAAGGGGTCCCTCAACTAGCAGTCTCATCAAGAGGTGAGCCAGAGGATGAAAGATGTCAGAGCTGACTTGGGAGAAAGCATTGGTAAACTGACAGGAATCATTACCCCATATAGCAGGTAGAAGACACAAAGTAGAATAGTCAAATTGGTGGTATCCATGTACATTCTAAGGTCCACTGGCATAACCCAAAGCATTAGAGGAATTCTAGCACTCTCAGTTGGTCTATACTAATTCTCAACCAAGTATAGTCACAGCAAAACACCATATTAATATTTAACAACCAAATTGCTCCATATTAATACTTGGCACTTATATGGAATCTCCTACCCAAGAATCTATTAAGCTGTTAACCTACATTCAGTCAATCTCCAAATAGACTCTTGGGAAGATTAATCTTAAATAATTACACATCCATTAAGGTAATAAGTTATCATAAGGGTGGAAGAAGTTACTATCTGGGCAAGGACACCTGTGAGAATGATATACTCTTTCAGCTTCACCCAGGAAAAGCTGTGTGGTGTAGAAATCTACTTCTTGATTTGTCTACTGTTCATTTAACTTGACAGTGTACCAGAATGAGAGAATTTTCCTTATCTTTTGTTTTTTAATAATAATATGTTACATTCTATATTATGTTATAGTATATATTGTTATTATTATTGTGGTGCTGGGGACTGAACCTGAGTATCACACATGCTACGCACACCCTATACCACTTAGCTACACACAGCCTGGCAGCTGTTAATCTCTGACCCACTAAATAACCACAATAATCAAAAGATTTTACAACTAAGACAAGCTCAAATCCTCAAGTACAAACCAAATATTCCAAGAATGAAGATTGTCACATAGTCTTTGAAAAGTTTGAAAAAGAAAAGCCTAGAAAGGAAGACTCAAACATGAGACTATGTGAGTCGAAGCATCAAATCTCATGTATGGAGAGAGACGAAATCAACCATCACAATGTTCTGTTTCCTCAAAGGGGTAATCTGTGGGTACTCTAACTTTGCTTGAGTTGAAAAGCAGTTTCTTGATGTCAATCATTTCTTCCTTGGAATAGTTTATTTAAGAAAACAAAGCAAGACATTCAGGAAGTTAGGAGCTGAAAGAGTAATGTGCTGGCCCTTGTCTGTTGAATCACATTATGAGGTACCTGTTATTATACACTTATAGAGGGAAAGGTTGTTCTTTATCTTTCGATTTGGCAACTTTGGTTTTAATTAAAAGAAGGGACCGGGGCTGGGAATGTGGCTTAGCAGTAGAGTGCTTGCCTAGCATGCATGAAGCCCTGCGTTCGATTCCTCAGCACCACATAAACAGAAAAAGCCAGAAGTGGCGCTGTGGCTCAAGTGGTAGAGTACCTTGAGCAAAAAGAATCCAGCGATAGTGCTCAGGCCCTGAGTTCAAGCCCCAACACTGGCCAAAAAAAAGGGGGGAGGGGACTGGGTTTGAAACAGCCTAAAGGGAAAAAATGAAAATAGTTTTTAAGACTCTACAGAGCCCATACTGGAGCCACTGGACATAACTTGAAGGAAAGAAAGTATAGCAAAAGAAAAAAGGAAAGAGTAGAGCATAAATGGTTGAGACCATTTAAAGACTGGGATTTAGCTATGTGGTGGGTAAGGAAGGCTTGGTTGTTACTGATGAAATCTTGACTCCAACACTACACCAGAAACCACTCTTTTTCCCCGCCACCAACAAAGCTCCTGTTGAGTTGCTTTTACACAGCAGGAACATCATTGATACACTCAGTTGTGTTTTCTTAACATAGGCAATCAAAGTGTGCTTTATCTGAGGATATCTTCAAAATCTACAAAGAAAATCCACTTAATGCAATATGGCAATCCTATGAAAATCAATAGCAGAAAACCAACAAAGAATCCATTCTCCAAGACCTGTACTTCTTTCCAGTGTGTTTTAAAGGTTTGTAGGTATCAGAGGGGAAGTCCTAGAGCCTGGGTCTCGCAGGACCTGGTCTGTGGACTGAAACACACAGAGCCTGGCATGGTCCCATTTTCTGCAGCTAGATGGGGAAATGGCATTTGGTGGGAGCTAGGATTTGTAAGATTAAATACACTGAAGAAAGCATGTGAATCCCAGCTCCATTCTCTCAGAGGCTTGCTTCTTCAGCCTGCTGAGACAACAGAAAGCTTTCTGTGATTTTCAAAGAGCCAGCTTGAAGGAGAACCATACCGCTGCTAGGCATTGTGCTAGAAACCCAGGCAGAGCTGAAGGCGGTGCTTTCTGATCTCAAGGATTACACTTTATTCTCATGCCAGGTGAGTAAGACAAGGAAGATATGAGTTAGAATCCTCTCACTGCTGCTCACTTGTGGTGGGCAGAGCCATGAGTGTGGACTCCTCACACATTTCTGCCCCAATTCATGGACAGATGAAATTCGTCCCAAACTTTCAATCCTAACAAATGCAACAGAGCAAGACCCTGGGAAGATTATGGTCTTTCAAGACTTAAGGAGCCATTGTATTCTCTGTCAATAGCCAGTTTGTAGCCTATCTATCTTCTAAATTAGCACCCCCTTCTCTTCTATGAGAAGAGAGTGATAAATAGAAATGATGGTAAGCAATGTATTGGTTTTTATAAAAGCTTTATTTAAGTAAAGTATTTGGATAACTGTGGGTGACATGTGCCAGTTCTAACCCTCTTCTTTTAAATATTCTAATTAGAATCTGATCGTGTTTGCCATTCTCAGCCCTTGATGATTCTGTTAATTCCTGTTTCAACTAGAATTTGTTTTGGTCATCAAGGCCCTTTCTTAGTTTAAGGTACTTCAAAGACTAACCCTGAAGGAGACCAAGGCCCAATTTTCAGGAGTTAACCAAGTGCTCCACCTAAGTCTAAATTTTCTGTAAGACATTGCTGTAAAGGGCCTCTTACTTGTAAATATTACCAATCTGTAAGCAGCACTGGGTCTGTTTTGTTTTGTTTGAGATGCCCAAAATGACCTCAAATTCCTGGCTTAAGTCATCCTCCCATACCAGCCTCCCAATGAGCTAGGACTACAGGTATCTGTTACTGTACCTGGCTTCCTATAATGGAAGATACTCTCAGATAAGTCCCTCACCCAAGACAGAGGATGTGATAGGTGGCTGGCTATTTGTGACTTGGTAACCCAAGGGTTTTCCCGATCAACATAAATAAGCTTAAGGATGCTAAGAACAACAGCAACAATAAACATCTTGTTAGTGCCAAAGCACTGACCCAAAGCTCACAGCAGCCATGTCTTCAGCATTCTTAAATACCTTGCAGAGTATGGTTTCTTTACTGCGGTTGATTAAGTAGAGTGTGTTAAAGCAGAGCAAACTGTTGAGATCCAGAGATTAACATCTGGAAAATATTACTTTAGAAGAGTAGGGCTGGGGATATAGCCTAGTGGCAAGAGTGCCTGCCTCGGATACACGAGGCTCTAGGTTCGATTCCCCAGCACCACATATACAGAAAACAGCCAGAAGCGGCGCTGTGGCTCAAGTGGCAGAGTGCTAGCCTTGAGCAGGAAGAAGCCAGGGACAGTGCTCAGGCCCTGAGTCCAAGGCCCAGGACTGGCAAAAAAAAAAAAAAAAAAGAAGAAGAGCAACCAACAAACCTTTTAACTTTCTATTCTCACATCTCATCACCCTTTTCTCACACCTGTCTTCCGCTTTCCCTGGACTTTCTTCAATTTTATCATATACAGTAAATAAAATTCATCAGCCTAAATCCTATATTTTGAACCATTCAGAAATACTAACAAAAGAATTAAATGCATCCTTTGTCAATGTGGCACATAAATCTGAATGAAGTCATTGAGCACCATTCATACCATTATATTCCACGTTCAGCGATCATGGAGGAAATAAACATAACATCTCTTAATTTATGATATTAATTGCATCACTTCCTGTGAGCTAGAAGCATACGGATCAAGAGGAACACTTACTTTTGCTCCACAAAGAGAGGATCAAAGAATTCTGTCGTGATTTTGTTTGCATACAGGGAACAGCCAGTCATTGAGCACAAGCCTGAAAAGTACCAGAGGGAGAGAGAGAGAGTGGGAGAGAGAGGGAGAGAGAAGTTGCCATGGTTAGCATCATTGCATTAACAGTGTGAAGTACTCTGTTCAGAAGAAAGGTACTACTTACCTGACAGTATGAACACAATCCCAGCCAAACAAGCAATCTTAGCTTTGGCTTTCTCTGAGCCTCCAACTTTGGTACACTTCATTCCAAAGAGTGCAAATATGGCACCAAAAAAGCCCAGGCTGACAGCAGCAATCATAAGTCCTCTGCATGCCTGAATATAACCTGAAATCAGAAAAAAAGATCATTTATGTCAACACCCAACATGTGCCCGTCCAGAAAGAAATTCTCAGTCTACACTGTCAATCCAAATGACTGCTCGGTTATCTGAAAAAGAATGGTTATATAGCAGCAAAGATGAACAAGAAAAGAAAACAGCCTACACCACAGAGATGCTCACTCTGTATTACACACTTTAAGTTGGGCATGATCCTGATTGCTAGATTCCTCAGACATTCCCATATCCACACAAGAGGAAACAGAGGCATGGAACAGTTCCATGCTTTGTCAGACATGAGTTAATAAATAGCAGAAATGGATTTCCCCCCAGGGCAAACTATAAAATCCACAAATCATTGACTCTCAGGGTGACAGCAGCTATCAAAACTCTATAATTCCTTTGCACACCAATGTTTTTAAATAGACATTTTAATGGCTTTGACATAAAATTTATAATTGTGTTATAAAAGCCCCAAAGAGATCAACCTTCTAGTATTAGTGAAAACTCTCAAGTGAAAGGTCTTTGTGAACTATCAAGAATGTAAAGCATGGGGCTGGGGATATAGCCTAGTGGCAAGAGTGCCTGCCTCGGATACACGAGGCCCTAGGTTCGATTCCCCAGCACCACATATACAGAAAACGGCCAGAAGCGGCGCTGTGGCTCAAGTGGCAGAGTGCTAGCCTTGAGCGGGAAGAAGCCAGGGACAGTGCTCAGGCCCTGAGTCCAAGGCCCAGGACTGGCCAAAAAAAAAAAAAGAATGTAAAGCAGAAAGTATATTAGTGACATTGTATTATTATTAAGCTACATACAATAAAGTTGGACTTCAAAAAATATGGTTGCTGGGCACTGGTGGCTCACACCTGTAATCCTAGCTACTCAGGAGGCTGAGATCTGAGGTTTGCTATTCAAACTAGCCTTGGCAGAAAAGTCCATGAGGGTCTTACCTCCAATTAATCACAGAAAAAAATCAGTGGAGTGAGGCTTCAGTGGTAGGGTGCTCACCTCCCGCAAAAGAAGCTCAGGGCAGTGCCTACACCCTAAGATCAAGCCCCAGGACGAGCAAAAATACGTGTGTGTGTGTGTGTGTGTGTGTGTGTGTGTGTGGTTTAGGAATTGGGCATAGTGGCTCACACTTATAATCCTAGCTACTCAGGAAGCTGAGATCTCAGGATCTCAGTTTGAAGCCAGCCCAGGATAACAAATCCAAGTTGCAGATTATTATCTCTAATTAACCAGGAAAACAAAAAGCTAGAACTGGGATGTGAGCACTAGAATTGAGCAAAAGAGCTCAGGGACAGCACTCAGGCCCTGAATTCAAGCCCCAGGACTGGCAATAAATAAATAAACTACCTAAAAATGTGATCAGTTAGTTCCTTGCCTATTCCTGAATTATTCCTGTTCTCAGTCACATATTTTTATTCACATAATCCACACGGTGGTAAATTTCAGTGTGGCTTTTATCCATACCCATACCTTAACACCTTTTGAATTAACAAGATTTAGTCAAACCAACTATTATGGCATAAGCCATTTTCATTTCAGTCTGAAAGAGTGCCATATTGCCATCTGAAATGGTGAGAGCAGTACATCGTTGGTGTTAGCAAATATTTGTTAAGCAAATATTCACATGTGTTCATCAGGTTTACAGTGGGAATTAAGCCTTCTAATTGAAATAAACTCTGTAAGTGCCAACACATGATAATTACACACTTAGGGACTAGAGGCTGGTGATCTTCATCTCTACGTTTTTTGTTTTTTTCTTTTAAAGAATGAAACTTTTAAGGTTGGGAAGGTGGCTTAGCGGTAGAGTGCTTGCCTGGCATGCACGAAGCCCTGGGTTCCATTCCTCAGTACCACATAATCAGAAAAAGTCAGAAGGGGCGCTGTTGCTCCAGTGGTAGAGCTCTGCCTTGAGCAAAAGAAGCCCAGGGGACAGTGCTCAGGTTCTGAATTCAAGCCCCAAGACTGGCATGTGTGCGAATGCGCGCACGCGCACGCGCACACACACACACCTTTAAAATTTGAATTCAACTCTTGGATCCACTTTCAAGAGCCAACAATTTAACTGTAAATTGCTTTAGACGTTCCAAAATCCAGGACAATGACCCGTGGATTACTTCCACAAAGAAGATAAAATTTTACTGCTGTGAGACTAATCAGAAACAGCAAAAGCAACTTATTTGTTAGCAAACAGGATAATGAGGCTTCTTTCTGTAGCAGTAATCAGCTCACACGAGTTTATCTGGTTCTTGGCTCCTAAATTCTGAATCTGACTTAAACTTTGACCCACAATTTGCCCAGCTAGAGCCCAAGAGCAGGCAGAGGCAAGAAAGACCAAGAGGAATCTTGTCAGTACCTCACAAGACTAAGGAATCTTTGAGGTTAACCATCATTCACCCAAAGAATCTCTATAGACACTGCTTAGTTTCATTAACCACGATTTGTTTTAATCCATGGTTTTCAAGTGTGTTAACTCCCAATGTAATTATCAAACAAAGAGAAACGAGAGGATAGCCTGATGCATTGCACACACCTATGCACACCCACATTCACACCCACACAAATATACACACACACACAGAATCAGCATAGGATGGGTCCAAGACCCCCAGAAGATGATAGACCTGCATTGCAGAAGTGTTGTACTTCCTACCTTTTTCCAATAAATGTAGTAAAAAGCATTCATAACTATCAATAAAATGTAATTATAATGTATTCTAGCAACAGTTATTTAAAACTTATGAATTCTGTATTTCTGGAATTTTGAACCTGTTGACTGTGTGCAAGTAAACTGAAAAATAGGGAACTGTGGGTTTCTAGGAGTTCCTATGTGAAGTAAATGTTTATACTGAAAGACAGGCAGATAAGATGATGAATGGATGGATAGATGGATAGTAAGGGGGATGACAGAGATAGACAGATGGATGGACGCAAATGTATATTCCTAGAAACCGTGATCGTGCACCACAATTGATATTTACTTTTGTCATCTTATAGGCTCTCTTACAGTCAGTGGTCGGGAATTTACCAGAGCTTAGGCTCCATAATCTGGTCATTTAGAACAGGGAATGCATTTTTCCACATGGCAACCAGCTGGTAAAACCCCAGGCCAACCCAGTCAGCCCTTCATAAAGGAAAATAACAGTAGTCTTTACACTTCATGCAACCACTACACATACCATTGGTTTTCAGTCTCTCCTCCTGAGTGTGCCTGCCTGTGACCTGACCTTGTCTCTTGGCATAGGCGGATGGACCAACCAAGCGCCTCTGATTGGGCTCTATCCTTCAGTGGCAGCCAGAACTTCAGTGTAGAAGGCAGGGCACCACCCACTATACAAAACAATCCCATCTGCATACACAAAGGAAGGTCAGGGGGGGGGGAGCAGGTGGCAGTAGCAAGGGATAAACTTCTCATGCAGCCATAATACAGAACCAGCTTGTTGATAGAGGTCCGTAAGGGGGCAGGGGCTGCCAGTTCTTAAAACACTCATAGACTCAGGCCTTAAGCAACTTCTAATGAGTTTCTCAGAGTTTATCTTTGGCAAGGCAGACCTCAACAACCTAGCAGTTTAACAGCTCCTGAGGGCAGAACTTAGAAGTAACACCATCAAGGGAAATGGCAGTAAAACCCTAGTCAAGGAGGCCATTATTTTTGACAGGTTAAATTTACTGACACTTTTAATAGGTAATTAACACACTGAAGTGCTGAGGCATGAAACATATTTACTTAGAAGTTCTCTAAAGTCTAATTTATACTTCATTCTCCTGAGAGAAACAGCAAACATTCCCACTCACAAAAAATAAATGGTGCATATCATAAACGCAACCTGGCTGGAAGCGATATGTAGCTGAAGTTCAAGTAGTACTTTGAAAGGAATCTGGGTACAGAAATAACTCAACTGTGAAATTTCCAAATAGCAGCTTTACATGAATGAATTACATCCCTGGAGACCTTCAAGGTGTCCCTGATCACGTTTTCCTAATGATGCTTCCAGATTTTCAATGGCAAACCAGCAACAATAAAGTCACCCACCTGGTGGAGGAAGGATACCACAGATAGTGGCTAGATTTTAAGGGAGTAGGGGAGGAAAATGAGCTTGCCTTCCTTCCTTCCTTCCTTCCTTCCTTCCTTCCTTCCTTCCTTCCTTCCTTCCTTCCTTCCTTCCTTCCTTCCTTCCTGCCTACCTTCCTTGCTCTGACTCCTCCTTCTTCTATTGTGCCAGTCCTGGGACTTGAATTTGGGCCTGGGTGCTGTCCCTGAGCTCAAGGCTAGTGCTCTACCACTTGAGCCACAGTGCCACTTCTGGCTTTTTCTGTGATTGATTGGAGATAAGAGTCTCACAGACTTTCATGTGGGGGCTAGGTTTAACCACAATCCTCAGATCTCAGGCTGCTGATTGGCTAGGATTGCAGGCACCAACCACTGAGGCGTGGCTGAGCTTTCTTTAAATGAGTAGCTTGGTATATTTTCTGCACATCTTTTTAAAGAAAGTTGGATGGGGGAAGACAGCACCTCCAATTTCATCTCCAGTGCTTCAATTTATCTACAGCAGGCCCTTGATTACATCAATAATCTCTCCAGGTCTGTTTCCCATCTGCAAAAAAGGTACAGCAGGTCCAACTTGCCAGGATGAGCACCACAAGCCAGCAGCTGCTCCTCAGAGCTTCCTCTCCACAATGCTGACCTCCATTCTAGGCAGAAATGTAAGCATCACCCTCAGTCCTGACATTTAGCTTTGCTAGACCTCCTTCTCCTCATAGGGAAAATGGATTGGTATTCATGTCTTCTGAGCATACAAAAGAAGAGCTTTGATCTCATATAGGAAATCCAGATAAGAACTCCATGAGTGGCAGCCAAGAGGTTTGATCTTCCACCTGATACAAGTCAACAAGTGTCATGAGCCTTCCCTCTTCCTTCTTGGAGCCTCTTTCCAGTCCAGAGCTTGTACCAGCCCTAGGGGAAGGACTGGGCTGCTTGGGTCTGAAGCGGCAGTGACAGTCCATAGTACACTGGCTTTTCCCACCACCTCAAAGCCAAAGTGAGGACCCCCACACAGCAGAGGCACCTATCCTAGGAACAGAGCTGGGAGATGATAAACAGAGATTCTCTGCCCTGCCAAGTTCTATTTGCAGGCGAGGGAAACAGTGCCTTTGCATGTGGAAATGTAGAGAGGTGACACCCACTTCTAGGAGACACAGAAAATACTCTTCATTAGAATTAGGAAAGTAGGAAATGGCCTCTGAGACCTGAAAGCTAGCATTATCAAGCAAAAGATAGATAAATATGGACAAATCACAAATGGCCAACAGCTGGACTTAAAGAGTAAAGGAGAATATCATACAGTTAAGAAATGGTCTGAGATGACAACCTATCAAGGATTAACCAGGAAGAACCAACAAAACCATGAGCATAAGCTAGGGATGAACAATTCACAAAGGAGAGAAAAAAAGAAATGGCCACTGCATGGTAAGGTAGTCAAAATCACCAGGAATCAGGAAATGCCAATGAACAGGGTTCCTGAGTCACTGTCTCCTGCCATGCTGGATGAAGAGGTGTGAGAATGAAGAAGGCCAGCTCTCACTCTTGGTGGAATGCAATTTGGCAGTGGAACCCAACATTAAAATGCATGTCCTGCCTCTGGCTAGACCACTGTCCAGTGGAATAGTTCACAGAAGTCCACGTGTGCACCAAGAGGTGAGTACAGAATTTCAATAAAGCACTAATAGGAAAGAGCTGGAGAGGGTCCAATGTCCACAGTGGGTGAATGGTTAAATGAACCAGTTTGTCCAGACTAATAAATAGTATGCACAAAGGGGCTACAAAGGAGCTCTTCCTTTCTGTACCAACTTGGAAAGACAGTATTGATTTTAAAACATTGCAGGTTGGCATGGTGGTGCATGCCTGTAATCCCAGATACTCAGGAGTCAGAGCAGGAAACTTGTGATTTGAAGACTAACCTGGGTAGTGGGAGTGGTGAAGCCCTATCTTAAGAACTAAAAGAAGCCCAGTGCTAGTGGCTCCTGACTGTAAACTAGCTACTCAGAAGGATGAGTCTAGGAGACACTTATCTCCAGTTAACCAGCTACAAACTGGAAGTGGCTCTGCGGCTCAAAGCGGTAAAGCACTGGCTTTGAGTCAAAGAAGCCCAGGGACAGTGCCCAGGCCCTGAGTTCAAGCCCCATGACTGATAAAAATAAAAACAAAAGATCTAGGGCTTAGCTCAAATGGAAGAACACTTGTTTAGCCTGAATAAGGCACTGGATTCAATACCCAGCATTAAGAAGAAATTGCAAGGCATATGTTCATGTTTTAAAAGCATTTTCTAATCACCTGAGCACACCCATCTTGCAAGGTGAAGTTGTACAAATGTCCCTCTCTGCTCTACTGCAGAGCAGCATGGTAAGTGAGCTCTATGTCCTCACCACTCCATCTGCCCAAATCAGGACCCCCCACCCCCAAGGAGGCACTGGGGGGGGAAACTCCACTACCCTGCATTTAAAAATCGCCAGGAGCCTTTAGAGCTGTCGCTTCTTCCCTGTCCCCTGTCTGTCCCATAGAAGGAAGCATATCTAATTGGCATGCTATCCGAGGACACAACACAGTCACAAACAGAAGAATGAGCCTAGGACAGAAACTACCACTCCTGTGTTCCCCAAAGTAAACTTCAGAAACAAGAGCTTGCCTGTTCATCTACCTGGATGTGTGCTTTGCTGGGTACAGGAAATTCAGCCCTAATGCACGGGAATGGACAGTGTTCTGGCTATTTCTTTCACACTTGCAGGACCCAGTCCCTACCCTTGTAAAGTCAGGCACATAGTTCCTTAGACCAAGTTCCCTCCAGCAGCATGTTGAATAAGTTCACTTTCCATGGCAAGCACTGTCTTAAGGAGAGTCAAATCTTCTTTTAGTTAGCCAGCTATGCGAATAAAAAGAGTGAGGGCAATCATATAGAAACCCACTTCACATCTAGAGATAATGCAAATGACTCCAAAGTTTCTGTCTACTTCTAAGGAAGTTGCAAGTTGCTGTATGTGAAATCTTGGAAGAAGAGAGCCCAGAACTTGCACCATCATTGTGTCTGGAGCTGTCATCCTCTGTCGTCTAGAAACTAAACAGCCACACACAAACAACCACACGCACATACACACGCATGCATGCACCTTCCTATTCATGCACATAAATATATATTAATTTACCTATGGATATAATGAAAAACAACACAACCTTGCTGTGCAGAATGATGAGGCTGAACCCCTACAAGACAAGGACACAGACCCCCCACCCTCTTCCAGCACCAGGCTGGGGTGTGTGCCCTTTTTCCCCATTCAAGTCGCCTTGTCCCCGGCTAAGTCGGGACGGGACAATGTCCCCTGGGTACACTCATCTGGCAAGGGCAAGGAAGGACGGAATCCTAAGCGGGGCAGATTGTAGATGGATTTCAAGGAAAACCACAAAACCTACAGTTCGTTACCCTCCGCCTGAGTCTACTTGAGAAGCTTCTAAGGCGATGGTTAAAGCCAGGCCAAGGCAGGGATTCCTGGTGCTCCATGATACCATTAGGGTCAGAACCGGCTTTGGGGGTGAGGGGAGACAAGTCCTGGCAGGGTGAACCCCTAGTTCTACCGGTCCCCGACAGACACAAACACAGCTCTGGATGGACGTGTGGAGCCAGGAACCCCTCACTTCACGGACTCTTAGAAGCACCCTGACCCCGGGGAGTCACCCTGTCGTTCTTCGCGCGTCCCTCTCCCTCCCTCCGGGTCCCGGGTTGGGAAGGTGCCCGGGGAGGCGGTAGGGGACCGCGGGGACCCCGTGCCCTCGGGTCCCTGTGGGCAGCGGGAGCGGGTCTGGGAGGGGTGCCGCGGGGATCGCGGGTGGCCGGGCGCGCTCGCGGGCGGGCCGGCGGCCCGGGGGGAACCGGGGCCGGGGGGTCCCGGGGATCCCCGGGGGTGGGGTGGGGTGGGGCAGGGATGCTGACCGTCCAGAGCCAGCAGGGAGGGGAACTCCTTGCAGTTGGCCACGCCGGTGGAGTCGATGACGCACATCTTCCAGAGGTTGGCATAGAAGGTGGCGGTGGTGATGACCGTGCCGTCGTTGGTGGACACCTTCCAGAAGTCGGTGGGCAGCGTGGACGACACCAGCACCCAGCCGGAGATGGAGACCGTGAAGGCGATGATCTCCAAGGCCGTGTTCGCCATGCCGCCCGCTGCTGCTGCTGCTGCTGCTGCTGCTGCTGCTTTGCTGGCCGCCGCCGCCTTCTCCCAGGGCGCAGGGACCCCCCGCCGGGTACCCGGGCCCGCGGCTCCGCCCCAGCCCCGCCCCGAACGCCTTGGCCCCGCCCTCGACACGCCCCCGACCGAAGTGGAACTGGGGCTTCCGTGGTAGAGCACTAGCCGTGAGCAAAAGCAGCCCAGGAGACAAGGCCCAGGCCTGAATTCACACAATCAGCATGGGATAGGTCCCCAGAAGCCCAGAAGATGATAAAAAAACGACATCATAGAACTGTTGTATTTCCTACTTTCTTCCATATATGTACGATACATTTTAATTTTTAAATCACAATAAAAGGCAATCCTAACTACCAATAACATGTCAGTGTAATGTCTTCTAGTAATAGTTATTTAAAACTTATGAATTCTGTATTTCTGGAATTTTGAACCTGTTGACTGTGTGCAAGTAAACTGAAAAATATGGAACTGTGGGTTTCTAGGAGTTCCTATGTGAAGTAAATATTTATCCCGAAAGACAAGACAGATGAGATGATGGATGAATGGACAGATGGATAGTAAGAGGGATGATAGAGATTGACAGATGGATGGACGCAAATGTATATTCCTAGAAACCGTGATCGTGCACCACAATTGATATTTACTTTTGTCATCTTATAGGCTCTCTCACAGTCAGTGGTCGGGAATTTACCAGAGCTTAGGCTCCATAATCTGGTCATTTAGAACAGGGAATGCATTTTTCCACATGGCAACCAGCTGGTAAAACCCCAGGCCAACCCAGTCAGCCCTTCATAAAGGAAAATAACAGTAGTCTTTACACTTCATGCAACCACTACACATACCATTGGTTTTCAGTCTCTCCTCCTGAGTGCGCCTGCCTGTGACCTGACCTAGTCTCTTGGCATAGGCGGATGGACCAACCAAGCGCCTCTGATTGGGCTCTATCCTTCAGTGGCAGCCAGAACTTCAGTGTAGAAGGCAGGGCACCTCCCACTATACAAAACCATCCCATCTGCATACACAAAGGAAGGTCAAGGGGGGGGGGAGCAGGTGGCAGTAGCAAGGGATAAACTTCTCATGAAGCCATAATACAGAACCAGCTTGTTGATAGAGGTCCGTAAGGGGACAGGGGCTGCCAGTTCTTAAAACACTCATAGACTCAGGCCTTAAGCGACTTCTAATGAGTTTCTCAGAGTTTATCTTTGGCAAGGCAGACATCAACAACCTAGCAGTGTAACAGCTCCTGAGGGCAGAACTTAGAAGTAACACCATCAAGGGAAGTGGCAGTAAAACCCTAGTCAAGGAGGCCATTATTTTTGACAGGTTTAATTTACTGACACTTTTAATAGGTAATTAACACACTGAAGTGCTGAGGCATGAAACATATTTACTTAGAAGTTCTCTAAAGTCTAATTTATACTTCATTCTCCTCAGAGAAACAGCAAACATTCCTGTAAGGGGGGGGGACCCTCCATGCAAATGCCCCAACCTGGTAAAGTCTCCACCCAGTTACCTGGGTAACTGGCACACCTGGAGGCAGTTACCTCCCCCTTCCCTGAGGTCACATCCGAGTCCACCTGGCCACACCCCCTGCCCTGCCCTAGATAAGGCAGGGCCGGTCGGAGGTTGGCCATGCATCATCTTGACCACAGGCCAGTAGTTCAGGAATAACTTTTCTCCCCTGCCTGAATACTGAGTGCCGTTCTCCTTTCTTTTTTTTTTTTTTTTTTTGGCCAGTTCTGGGGCTTGGACTCAGGGCCTGAGCACTGTCCCAGGCTTCTTTTTGCTCAAGGCTAGCACTCTGCCACTTGAGCCACAGAGCCACTTCTGGCCGTTTTCTGTATATGTGGTGCTGGGGAATTGAACCCTCATGTATACGAGGCCTCATGTATACGAGGCAAGCTCTCTTGCCACTAGGCCATATCCCCAGCCCCCCGTTCTCCTTTCTTGATGGGCTACCTACTTTAATAAACCTTATATATGGTGCCGTGACCCAGACGAGTTTACAGTCAGGACAGGCGGAATTCCCCTCTATTTTTCTCCCTTTTTTCTGAGTCGTATTCCCAGTCCTGACAGCCCTTTTTTTTCCCCCAAGAACCGAACACAGGGTTTTTCACCAGTACCATCGCTGGCCTCCACATCTACGTCCACACCACTTCTCTGCTCTGGTGAGTGAAATTGCTGTTCAAGTTCTCTGTCACCTGGTACCAAGACAGAGAACTTCCTAGGCCCAGGGTCCAGTCACCTCCCAGGGGGCGGAGGATGCTTGGCTTTGGGGGCTTGGCTTTCTCTCTCTCTCTCAGGACTGTGCTTCTGCCTGGTAAGCTCTCATTCACTCACCAGGCCGCCTCCCTCCTGTGCTTTAATGGGTCCCGGCAGCCACAGTCACACCGGAGCTGGGACACTGCTAGAATGTCTCTTGCCTTTGTAATGAGGCCTGCTCGGAAATACTCTCACAGACTCAGTTTTTGCCGCTGCAATGGTAAACGGCCAGAAGTCACTTATATTCAGGCTCTCTTTGCTCTCCCTCTCTCTCCCCCTCTTTCTCTTTTTCCTCTCTTCCTCTCTCTCTCCCTCTTGTCTGCCTGCTTGCTTGCTTACTTTATTAAACTCCAAGTCATACCCTCCTGATAATGTGCCTTGCTCACAAAGCTGCCTCTTTACACAGGCCTTGGAAACTGAGGCTTGACCACCAATGTGTTTTGTCAGCAAAGGTATCTAGCCGTTGCTGATTTTCTCTCGCATCGACCACGTGGTGGATATTGGGTTTAACAGGCACCGTCATGGCACCAGCTCGGGCGCCATTAGGCCACGCCACATGCTCTCTGTTTGCGTCCTCTCTCCTGGCCCCGGTCCAGTCACCATGGCATCCCACTTGAGCTGAATTGGTTTATCAAAATAGGGCTTGTCCCTTTTATAATATGAAAATTTTTGTTTGCTAGCCAAGTCTCTGTTTTTCTAACTGACCACGTGGTTCTAAAATATTGGGCAGGATGATGTCATTTACTGCTGTAATTCAAAAAAAGTTTAAGGCCGAAGTTCATTTTTGCACACAGTAAGACCTATGTGCACAGTGTGTGTGTGTGTTACATGGGTATATGTCTGTGTCTGTGTAAATGTCATTTGTTAGTGAAGTCTTAGAAAAGGGAATTGGAGCCGTGTAGGGTATAAGTATGTCTTAAATTCTTACAAGATAAAGCTTATTAAATTGGTATGTAATTAAGTTAGCTGTAATTTAAACCAGCATTTCATTCTTTATATGTCCATCTAGCTATAGATCTGTGCTAAAGCTCCCATCACTTCTACTGAGTTTTGTCATTGCAGAATTCTGGCAAATATTCTTGAAAAGATGTAGGTAAGTTCTAGTCCTCTTGGTCTAGAATTGCTTTAATTGGGAATGAAAACGGGCTTTTGTGGCAAAGACTCATTCGCTTGCAGTTCAAAGCCAGTCTGGCAGAAAAATCCCTCTAAAACTCCCATCTCGCAAGTAACCATCAAAGTACTCAGGGACAGTGCCCAGGCCTTGAGTTCAAACTCCTGTGAATGCCAACTGGGGCCAACACCTAGACTCCTGGGACTCGGCAGTTCAGGGAACAATGGATCATGGAGAGGAGTAAGAGGAGAATAATGTCACATCCTAAATGGAGTTGCTTTACACTCGCCCTTTCAAAATTAATCAGAGCCGGGGGAGCAAGAAATACTAGCATGTCCATCTAATGATCATACCTGTCTAATGTCTAACTGGACAGGAGGACAGACTGGAATGTATAAGAACCAGGCAAGTCATCCAATTTTTAATTTTCTGCCATAAACATTTCCTTTTGCCTTTTGTGTGCTTTCTTAGTATTTTGTTATTGTCCAGCCCCTTCCTCCTGAGACTTCTTCCAGGCTACATTCAAGGACTGGTGTCTACCACCAAGGGACAGCTGCTGCTTGCCTTCTCCCAGAGGGGCCACGTCTCTGCCTTTTACCCCTAACGTCGACGCCCCTTGCCAGCAGGAAGCAGCCAGGGAGTCTTAGTACTTTTCCATAATTTTAAAAGACTGGAAGGTAAGGTCCACCCAAGGAGCCACTCAGCACAGATGCCCCCCACCTGGTTAAGTCTCCACCCAGTTACCTGGGTAACCAGCAGACCTCCAGGAAGTTACTTTCCCTGAGGTCACATCCTAATCCACCTGGCCACACCCCCCCTGCCCTTGCCCTAGGTAAGGCAGGGCCTGGTGCGGGGTGGGGGGGTGGGGGGAAGTTCACCACTTCTCTCTGGCCATGCAACACCTTGGCCAAAGGCCAGCAGGGAAAAACTTTTCATTCGTGCTTGAATATCACATGGCGTCCTTCTTTATCGAAAGGCAACCTACTTTAATAAACCTTACAATTCCCACTCACAAAAAATATATATCATAAATGCAACCTGGCTGGAAGCGATATGCAGCTGAAGTTCAAGTGGTACTTTGAAAGGAATCTGGGTAAAGATAACTCAACTGTGAAATTTCCAAATAGCAGCGTTACAGGAATGAATGATATCCCTGGAGACCTTCAAGGTGTCCCTGATCATGTTTTTCCAAATAATGCTTCCAGATTTTCAATGGCAAACCAGCAACAATGAAATCACCCACCTGGTGGAGGAAGGACACCACAGATAGTGCCTGGATTTCAAGGGAGTAAGGGAGGAAAATGAGTTTGCTTTTTTCTCTTTTCTTCCTTTCTTCCTTTCTTTCCTTCTTCTCTCCCTCCCTTCTTTCCTCTGCCTCTCCTCCAGTCCTGTGACTTGAACTTTGGGCCTGGGTGCTGTCTCTGAGCTCCTTTTTTTTTTTTGTGGCCAGTCCTGGGGCTTGGACTCAGGGCCTGAGCACTGTCCTTGGCTTCTTCTTGCTCAAGGCTAGCACTCTGCCACTTGAGCCACAGTGCCACTTCTGGCCATTTTCTGTATATGTGGTGCTGGGGAATCGAACCTAGGGCCTCATGTATACGAGGCAAGCACTCTTGCCACTAGGCCATATCCCCAGCCCCTCTGAGCTCCTTTTGTTCAAGGCTAGTGCTCTACCACTTGAGCCACAGCGCCACTTCTGGCTTTTTCTGTGATTGATTGGAGATAAGAGTCTCACAGACTTTCCTGTAGGGGCTGACTTTGAACCACAATCCTCAGATCTCAGGCTACTGAGTAGCTAGTATTGCAGGCACCAACCACTGAGGCCTGGCTGAGCTTTCTTTAAATGAGTAGCTTGGTGTGTTTTCTGCACATCTTTTTGAAAGAAGGTGGGATGGGGGAAGACAGCAGCTCCAATTTCATCTCCAGTGCTTCAATTTATCTACAGCAGGCCCTTGATTACATCAATAATCTCTCCAGGTCTGTTTCCCATCTGCAAAAAAGGGACAGCAGGTCCAACTTGCCAGGATGAGCACCATGAGCCAGCAGCTGCTCCTCAGAGCTTCCTCTCCACAATGCTGACCTCCATTCTAGGCAGAAATGTAAGCATCACCCTCAGTCCTGACATTTAGCTTTGCTAGACCTCCTTCTCCTCATAGGGAAAATGGATTGGTATTCATGTCTTCTGAGCATACAAAAGAAGAACTTTGATCTCATATAGGAAATCCAGATAAGAACTCCATGAGTGGCAGCCAAGAGGTTTGATCTTCCACCTGATACAAGTCAACAAGTGTCATGAGCCTTCCCTCTTCCTTCTTGGAGCCTCTTTCCAGTCCAGAGCTTGTACCAGCCCTAGGGGAAGGACTGGGCTGCTTGGGTCTGCAGCGGCAGTGACAGTCCATAGAACACTGGCTTTTCCCACCACCTCAAAGCCAAAGTGAGGACCCCCACACAGCAGAGGCACCTATCCTAGGAACAGAGCTGGGAGAGGATAAACAGAGATTCTCTGCCCTGCCAAGTTCTATTTGCAGGCGAGGGAAACAGTGCCTTTGCATGTGGAAATGTAGAGAGGTGACACCCACTTCTAGGAGACACAGAAAATACTCTTCATTAGAATTAGGAAAGTAGGAAATGGCCTCTGAGACCTGAAAGCTAGCATTATCAAGGAAAAGATAGATAAATATGGACAAATCACAAATGGCCAACAGCTGGACTTAAAGAGTAAAGGAGAATATCATACAGTTAAGAAATGGTCTGAGATGACAACCTATCAAGGATTAACCAGGAAGAACCAACAAAACCATGAGCATAAGCTAGGGATGAACAATTCACAAAGGAGAGAAAAAAAGAAATGGCCACTGCATGGTAAGGTAGTCAAAATCACCAGGAATCAGGAAATGCCCATGAACGGGGTTCCTGAGTCACTGTCTCCTGCCATGCTGGATGAAGAGGTGTGAGAATGAAGAAGGCCAGCTCTCACTCTTGGTGGAATGCAATTTGGCAGTGGAACCCAACATTAAAATGCATGTCCTGCCTCTGGCTAGACCACTGTCCAGTGGAATAGTTCATAGAAGTCCACGTGTGCACCAAGAGGTGAGTACAGAATTTCAATAAAGCACTAATAGGAAAGAGCTGGAGAGGGTCCAATGTCCACAGTGGGTGAATGGTTAAATGAACCAGTTTGTCCAGACTAATAAATAGTATGCAAAGGGGCTACAAAGGAGCTCTTCCTTTCTGTACCAACTTGGAAAGACAGTATTGATTTTAAAACATTGCAGGTTGGCATGGTGGTGCATGCCTGTAATCCCAGATACTCGGGAGTCAGAGCAGGAAACTTGTGATTTGAAGACTAACCTGGGTAGTGGGAGTGGTGAAGCCCTATCTTAAGAACTAAAAGAAGCCCAGTGCTAGTGGCTCCTGACTGTAAACTAGCTACTCAGAAGGATGAGTCTGGGAGACACTTATCTCCAGTTAACCAGCTACAAACTGGAAGTGGCTCTGTGGCTCAAAGCAGTAAAGCAGTGGCTTTGAGTCAAAGAAGCCCAGGGACAGTGCCCAGGCCCTGAGTTCAAGCCCCTAGGTCTTAGCTCAAATGGAAGAACACTTGTTTAGCTTGACTAAGGCAATAGATTCAATATCCAGCATTAAAAAGAAATTGCAAGGCATATGTTCATGTTTTAAAATCATTTACTAATCACCTGAGCACACCCATCTTGCAAGGTGAAGTTGTACAAATGTCCCTCTCTGCTCTACTGCAGTGCAGCATGGTAAGTGAGCTCTATGTCCTCACCACTCCATCTGCCCAAATCAGGACCCCCCACCCCCAAGGAGGCACTGGGAGGGGAAACTCCACTACCCTGCATTTAAAAATCGCCAGGAGCCTTTAGAGCTGTCGCTTCTTCCCTGTCCCCTGTCTGTCCCATAGAAGGAAGCATATCTAATTGGCATGCTATCCGAGGACACAACACAGTCACAAACAGAAGAATGAGCCTAGGACAGAAACTACCACTCCTGTGTTCCCCAAAGTAAACTTCAGAAACAAGAGCTTGCCTGTTCATCTACCTGGATGTGTGCTTTGCTGGGTACAGGAAATTCAGCCCTAATGCACGGGAATGGACAGTGTTCTGGCTATTTCTTTCACACTTGCAGGACCCAGTCCCTACCCTTGTAAAGTCAGGCACATAGTTCCTCAGACCAAGTTCCCTCCAGCCGCATGTTGAATAAGTTCACTTTCCATGGCAAGCACTGTCTTAAGGAGAGTCAAATCTTCTTTTAGTTAGCCAGCTATGCGAATAAAAAGAGTGAGGGCAATCATATAGAAACCCACTTCACATCTAGAGATAATGCAAATGACTCCAAAGTTTCTGTCTACTTCTAAGGAAGTTGCAGATTGCTATAGGTGAAATCCTGGAAGAAAGTAGCCCAGAACTTGCACCATCATTGTGTCTGGAGCTGTCATCCTCTGTCCTCTAGAAACTAAACAGCCACACACAAACCTCATGCACACACACACACACACACACACACACACACACACAAACCCTGCACGTGCATACCCACGCATGCACCTACCTATTTATACATATATAAATACATATATATTAATTCATCTGTGTATAGAATGCAAAAACCATCAAACCTTGCTATGCAGAATGATGAGGCTGGACCCCTACAAGACAGGGGTGCACGCCCTCCCCCCTTCCTGCACGAGGCTGGCGGGTGTGCTTTGTCTCCCATTCAAGTCTGGAGGGGACAATGCCCCTGGGTACACTCATCTGGCAAGGGCAAGGAAGGACGAAATCCTAAACGGGGGGCAGATTGTAGATGGACTTCAAGGAAAACCACAAAACCCTACAATATGTTACCCTCCGCCTGAGTCTACTTGAGAAGCTTCTAAGGCGATGGTTTAAAGCCAGGTCTAGGCAGGGATTCCTGGTGCTCCATGATACCATTAGGGCCAGAACCGGCTTTGGGGGTGAGGTGGGGAGAGGGGAGACAAGTCCTGGCAGGGTGAACCCCGAGATTTATCAGTCCCCGACGGACAGGAGGACAGACCTCGAAGGGCCAGGAACAACCACCACCCCTGAGCCCCACATTGCGGAGTCTCAGAAGCACCCTGACCCCCGGGAATCACCGGTCTCACCGGTCGAGTGTCCCCCTCCCTCCCTCCTGTCCTGTGCCCGGCCAGGGGGTCGGGGGGCCGCGGGGCCCCAGCACCCTTGGGTCCCTGTGGGCAGCGGGGCGGGCCTTGGAGGGGGGTCGCGGGGGTCACGGGGGGAGGGCCGGGGGCCGGGGAACGGGGGCCGGGCCGGGGGTCCCTGGGGTCCCCGGGAGTGGGGTGGGGCAGGGATGCTGACCGTCCAGAGCCAGCATGGAGGGGAAGTCCTTGCAGTTGGCCACGCCGGTGGAGTCGGTGACGCACGTCTTCCAGAGGTTGGCGAAAAAGGTGGCGGTGGTGATGACCGTGCCGTCGATGGTGGACACCTTCCAGTAGTCGGTGGGCAGCGTGGACGACACCAGCACCCAGCCGGAGATGGAGACCATGAAAGCGACGATCTCCGAGGCCGTGCTCGCCATGCCGCCGCCGCCGCCGCGCTCACCGCCGTCGGGGATCTCCCTGGCGTGCGCCGCGACCCCCCGCCGGATACCCGGGCCGGCCAGGCTCCGCCCCCAGCCCCGCCCCGGACGCGCGGGCCACGCCCACCGGCAGGCCACGCCCCGATACGACCACCACCCCTCCCAGAGGCTGCAGATGGGGCGGCCCGACGCCAGGGGGCGCGCGCGGCCCCTCCCCCTCCCCCCCCCCCACGCCGCACCTGGGCTCCACCCCCTTCGCCGTGGTCGGGTCCCGGGGCGCTCACTCTGGGTGAGCCTGGTGTGTCAGTTGGGGGGGGGGGGCGGTGAGGGAGGGAGCGAGTCAGTCCCCTGTCCCCCCCCCCCCCGCACTCCCGATTCGGGGAGCCCGTGTGTGCGAAGGGGGAGCCGTCACCGCAGGCAGGCTTGGCTCAGACCCATCTTGGCTCTTTTTATTTTTATTATTTTTTTTTAAACAACTTCCACCTTTGGTGCCTAATTGAAGAATAAACCCATTCATTCCTGCATCTCCTCGCTGCCCTCTGAAGGCAAATAAAGATCAGGGTGTGCTTCCAGCCCCGAGGTCACCAACCCCAGCCTCAGAGGCTGACACACACACAGACACACACACACACACACACACACACTCTGGCTTCATTATAGGATGACTATTTGTCTACTTAACAGGGCTCGCAGGTCCTGCTGTGTGTGTGACCTTTCGGCATTCACTTCTTGCCAACCCTCACCCAAGGCCTCAAACATACAGGGCAGTCTGCTACCTAAAAGCCAGTTGCGAGCTTTTCATGATCTTTGTGAAGGGACATTTTGTGGTCCTGTATATGTGTGTGTGTGTGTGTGTGTGCATGTGTGTGCATGCCAGTACTGGGGCTTACAACCAGAACTTGGGGCTCTAGGTTTTCTTGCTCCTAGCTAGTCTGTACCACTTGAGTCATGCCTTCAGTCTGGCATCTTGGTGGTTAACTGGAGATAAAGTCGCCGAGACTTTTCTGCTTGGGCTGGCTTTGATTCTGGGTCATCCAGACCTCGGTTTCCTGTATGGCTAGAATTACAGGCATGAGCCACCTCCGTCACCACAAACAAACAAACAAAAAGATGTACATCTGTGTCGCTTATGACTATAATTCTTCTACTCGGGAGCTGAGATCCATGGATTGTGAGTTGAAGCCAGCTGGGGCAGAAACGTCTAATTAACCACCAAGAAGCCAGAAGTGGAGGTTGGCTTCAGTGGCAAAGTGATGGCCTTGAGCTAACAAGGCAAGATCAAGCCCCAGGATGCATACAAAACAACCACCCAAAGCAACCATAAGAGCGCAGAGGGAAACCAGGTGACAGTGGAGACAGGACGTTGGCCAACAGCATCCTCCAGGTAGAGGGGTATCGAGGGGAAGGATGCTGTTGGCTTTGGAGGTTGGCCTTGGAAGCTACTGAGACACATTCCACTCAATATGTTTCCTGTTTCTAGAATAATATTCAGATGCTGTGTGTGTGTGTGTGTGTGTGTGTGTGTGCGAGCGAGAGAGAGAGAGAGAGAGAGTGTGTGTGTGTGTGTGTGTGTCCTGGGCTTGAACTTTTTTGATCAAGGCTAACACTTTACCACTTGAGCCACGCCTCCACTTCCAGCTTTTTGGAGATAAGACTCTCAGGGACTTTCCTACCCAGTCTGGCTTCAGATCATGATCCTCAGATCTCAGCCTCCTGAATGGCGAGGATTACAGGTGTGAGCCATCAGTGCCTGGCTGTTTTGTTTTGTTTGGACAGCCCTTTGGGCAAACCTGTTCTCCATACTAGCTTCAAATCTGTCTCTCTTTAACTGCTACCCTAGTTCTGTAAACTGCACCCTGGAGGCTGCGGTCCTGCTGGAAGGGATGGAGGGTGTTAGTGAACACTTGAAGGTCTCCTGGCTGTGGGAATGGGGGTGTGGTTTGCTTGCAGTCGCCCTCTTGGGCTGCCCTTGTTTCCAATGTAGCCTGGGTGTCACTTTTTATTTATTTATTTATTCTGAAGCAAGCACTCTTGCCACTAGGCCATATCCCCAGCCCTGGGTGTCACTTTAGTTCACAAAATGTGGGTGTTTTCCTTGTCAGCTTCCCAGCGGTTCATAACAATCCTCTTCAATTGGTAGCTGCAGCGTCCTCTATTTTATTTCCTTTTTAGTCTGGTTTCTTGTCCCCCAGGATAGTTCCACTCTTATTTCTCACCCATCTTTCTTTCTGAACTCTATGTCCCTTTTGGATCCAACTTTCTACACGGAAAGCAAAAAGCCATTAGATATTAGTTATGGCGTTTCCTAAATATCAAGTGTTATACAGAGTTGGCATTATGTTTTTCTTTTCTTTCTTTTTTTTTTTTTTTTGGCCAGTCCTGGGGCTGGACTCAGGGCCTGAGCACTGTCCCTGGCTTCTTTTTGCTCAAGGCTAGCACTCTGCCACTTGAGCCACAGTGCCGGTTCTGGCCATTTTCTGTATATGTGGTGCTGGGGAATTGAACCCAGGGCCTCATGTATATGAGGCAAGCACTCTTGCCACTAGGCCATATCCCCAGCCCCGGCATTGTGTTTTTCTCTTTTGGACTTACTTCTTTTTGCTATGAGTTTGTATCTATTCAACGTAGGTACTTCCTGACTGTGTTAACAATTCCTTGTGTTGTTTTAAAGACAAAATATGTACTTGCTTTTGGATCCAGAATGCTTAGGATTGTGACTTTTAGGACTAACTCACCAGCTAGCTCGTTCATGAATTTGCATTGTTTGGATCCAAAGATACACTGTTTTAAAGAAAGGACTGTGCAGAGTGGTGTCGGTTCCTAGACTAGTCACCAGAAGTTGATGTAACATATAATACAGAACTCTGCCTTTTCTACTTAGGAAGGAAGGAAAGGAAGGAAGGAAGAAGGAAGGAAGAAAGAAAAGGAAAGGGAAGGAAGAAGAAGGAAGGAAGAAGGAAGAAGGAAGGAAGGAAGGAAGGAAGAAGGAAGGAAGAAGGAAGGAAGAAGAAGGAAGGAAGGAAGGAAGGAAGGAAGGAAGGAAGGAAGGAAGGAAGGAAGGAAGGAAAGGAAAGGAAAGGAAAGGAAAGAAAAGAATCCCCAATCACCACTGTAACATCACTTCCAGAACAAACAAACGAATTCTGGATTCCTGATTGGAACCCCAAGAAAGAATGTCATTCATGGAGAAGGAAGCCAAGCTCCAGGTGGCCTTGTAGCATTATTCTCATTATTATTATTATTATTCCCATTATTATTATTATGCCTAGCCTGGACAACGGCCTCAGCCTTACTGACTGGAAGTGGTGCTCATGCTCACACAGTTAATTTGGCATCGTTAATGGTGAGAATTAAGGGGAGAAAGTACATTACTTTCTTCATTGAAAACTTCAAAATAAGAAACATCCTGTTGCTGCAGAGATTGTAAGACACCGTTGTAACCTGAAACAGGGTTGGAAATGTCACAAACAACCCACAGATGATGACCTGGATGACAGCACTTTACTTCCTTTGCCAAATAACACAGACAAGGGTAATCAGGCCTGGGGCAGGGAGTATAGCTTTAGTGGTTAAATGCTTGCCTTGCATTCATGAAGCCCTGGGTTCGATTCCTCAGCACCACATATATAGAAAATGCCGGAAGTGCACTGTGGCTCAATCATTAGAGTGCTAGCCTTGAGCCAAAAGAAGCCAGGGACAGTGCTCAGGCCCTGAGTTCAAAGCCAAGGACTGGCAAAAAAAAAAAAAAAAGAAAGAAACAAATTGAATCTTTTGTCCTTTGTATGAGGTGAGACAGTGCTAAATTCTTTTCTTTTTCTTCATTGCATATGTACTGTAAAAGTCTATATTTTAGAACCTACAAGTACCTATCCAAAGAATGGAAAATAATCATTTTTTTAAATATCTAAAGAAGATCATGTCATACTCTAAGCCTTTATTTGAGAATGTTTTATATCTTAGGCTTTCAATTCAATTTCCTAAGGCATTACAATATGCTCAGGAATGTCCAGAAAATGAAAGCTGACTAAATAGAAGTTGGTTGTGCTATTTATTTATTTATTGCCAGTCCTGGGCCTTGGACTCAGGGCCTGAGCACTGTCCCTGGCTTCTTTTTGCTCAAGGCTAGCACTCTGCCACTTGAGCCACAACACCACTTCTGGCTGTTTTCTAGATATGTGGTGCTGAGGAATTGAACCCAGGGCTTCATGTGTACAAGACAAGCACTCTTGCCACTAGGCCATATTCCCAGCCCTGGTTTTTTGTTTTGTTTGTGTGTTTTTTAGCAAAAAATAATAGGTAAATGACATGCTTCTCTTTAAGATTATGCAGTCCCAAATAACATTTGCAGTTCATCTACAAACTGAGTTGAAGAAAGTACCTTTCAACCGATAAATGCTTCCTTGTTTTCTTTAGGATTTAGCTTGCTAAAATTTTTTAACTATTCACAAAAGACTTTTTCATTTAAACACAAGAATGAATACATGGCATAAGTTGTTTTCTCTAAAATATTCCAAGTAACACCCCTTTTACACTAAGTTTTTATTTACAGAAAATTTGCGAAACTTTTCCACTATGAAAATTACGACTTATAAATTTACAGACTTTTTTTGGTTTCTACCTGCAGATGTATAATGCCCCTGAAATATGCTACCCTGTTCATCTTAACACTGGAAGTTATTTCTTGGGCATGATTATGGTCATTAAGGAAAAATAGAGGACTCCCCACCCCCACCCCAGGGTTGTTCAATAGGAGTGAGAACCAGTTTAGCCAACTGGACAGGAGATTTGCAGAATTTCTTCACTTGAGATGCAAGCGCCCTGCCAAGCCACGCAGGTGTGCCTTTCAACCACTCAAAGATTTTCTAAGCATCAAATTAGGTTTCAGTATCATCAGCACCTTCCTCGATTCCACAGCGGTGGCAAGCTACTGATCAGCTGAGAGGAAACTGAAGTCCGGATAAATACAATATTATCTAGGAAAAACAACTGCCTAGGAGCCAAATAATGTTACACCACTTAACCTAAGACATTAATGCCGAAACCAAGATATAAAAATAGCCTATCTGGGTTCTTTTTTTTCCCTTCCATTTTTCCCTGCTGTGGTTGGGTTATCTCAATCTCTATGTGAGTTGTATGATATTTGTAATCTACTTAGCATGAAAACGACAGAGATAGGAGTAGTTAGGGAATGAACACTCACTCTTATGAATGATCCTGTTCATAAAAAATATGTGTGTATAGATATGTATGTCTATAAATGTCTATGCAGAACTTCAAATCATAAATATACACAGTTGCCTTATTTTGTCATTTGTCCACATCAGAACATTTCCATGGACTTATTACAAGTTGATGCCATTTCCCTTGTGCTTTTTTTTCATGCATTTGTTTGGAACCAACCCACTCACTTGCAATTTTGAGTTTGGGGGCACCTTCTAGATTCCTCTTGAGGCCCTGAGGAAGCGAGGTCTGGGATTCTAGCAGCCCATGTCTGTCTTGGTGATATCTTTCCAGCCTGAATGGACTCTCAGTGTTCTCATGCTCGGATACTGAAAACTTGCAAGCTTGCCTAGGGATTGGGTGCATTTGTTGGTCAATAAACATTGAATGAGCAGTAAATTGACCTGTGTACCCAGGTTGGAGCAGTAAGGAAATAAATCTTTGTGATTTGGGGCAAGTCATTTTATTTCTCAGAGTTACAGCTTTCTCATTTGTAAAACAAAGAGTTTTGATGGATTGCCTCCAAAACCATTTCCAACTCTGAAAGTCTGACCATTCGCAGACAGTATCGCCATGGAGAAAAGCCACACGTTTCCCTTTGTGCCCTTGCTGCCTTATTTTTCTGTTTCCTTCCTTTGCTCTGTCTAAAGGAATGGTGGTGTATTTACAGATCTTTGCAGGAGTGCATGGAGAAAATGTTTAAACACCTGTACACATGGTCTTATTTTCTCTTCTTAAAATTAGAGATGTGACAAATAGTGGTTCTATCTACTAGTGAAATTGGGTGAGATGTCATGGACAGTCGAGGAACATGAAAGAAAGTTCTAGCTCTGTGTAGCCTTAGGCAGGTCACCTCATTTCGCTCAAAACTATAAAGCAGGGATTGAAAAAAAAACACACACACCAGCTTCTTTTAATGATATTGTAAGGATTAGAGACAATGCGTTTATATAAAATTCAGGAATGGGGTCAATGTTCAACAAGTGATGGACACTATTCAGTTTGCTTATGCATTTTCATGTGTCTGTGTCTCTTTAAAACTCTACAGTTACATTTTCTGTAAAAGAAGTATTAATCAGAGTTTGACTAGCATACAGGAAGCCTGGAGTGCCAAGCAGCCTTCCACACACCGAATATGGCAAACAAAACAGACACCCCCCTGCCTGATTGAAGCTCTGCTTTTCATGGGAGACACAGGAACAAGGTAAGAAAAACATCTAGACTAGATCACATATGTCCTAAAGAGAAATGTTGATGAGAACAGGGATCAAGATATGTGGAGAGAGGGTCATCTTCCCTCCCTCCCTCCCTCCCTCCCTCCCTCCCTCCCTCCCTCCCTCCCTCCCTCCCTCCCTCCCTCCCTCCCTCCCTCCCTCCCTCCCTCCCTCCTCCTTCCTCCCTCCCTCCCTCCCTCCCTTCTTTCCTTCCTTCCTTCCTTCCTTCCTTCCTTCCTTCCTTCCTTCCTTCCTTCCTCCCTCCCTCCCTTCCTTCCTCCCTCCCTCCCTCCCTCCTTCCCTCCCTCCCTTCCTACCTTCCTTTCTTCCTTCCTTCCTTTCCTTCCTTCCTTCCTTCCTTCCTCCCTCCCTCCCTCCCTCCCTTCTTTCCTTCCTTCCTTCCTTCCTTCCTTCCTTCCTTCCTTCCTTCCTCCCTCCCTCCCTTCCTTCCTCCCTCCCTCCCTCCCTCCTTCCCTCCCTCCCTTCCTACCTTCCTTTCTTCCTTCCTTCCTTTCCTTCCTTCCTTCCTTCCTCCCTCCCTCCCTCCCTCCCTCCCTTCCTCCCTTCCTTTCTTCCTTCCTCCTTTCCTTCCCTCCCTTCCTCCCTCCCTCCCTTCCTCCCTCCCTTTCTTCCTTCCTCCTTCCTTCCTCCCTCCCTCCCTCCCTCCCTTCCTCCCTCCTTTCCTTTCTTCCTTCCTTCCTTTCTTCCTTCCTTCCTTCCTCCCTCCCTCCCTCCCTCCCTTCCTCCCTTCCTCCCTCCCTCCCTCCCTCCCTCCCTCCCTCCCTCCCTCCCTCCCTGCCTGCCTCCCTCCCTCCCTCCCTCCCTCCCTCCCTTCCTCCCTCCCTCCCTCCCTTCCTTCCTCCCTCCCTCCCTCCCTCCCTTCTTTCCTTCCTTCCTTCCTTCCTTCCTTCCTTCCTCCCTCCCTCCCTTCCTTCCTCCCTCCCTCCCTCCCTCCCTCCCTCCCTCCCTTCCTCCCTTCCTTTCTTCCTTCCTCCTTTCCTTCCCTCCCTTCCTCCCTCCCTCCCTTCCTCCCTCCCTTTCTTCCTTCCTCCTTCCTTCCTCCCTCCCTCCCTCCCTCCCTTCCTCCCTCCTTTCCTTTCTTCCTTCCTTCCTTTCTTCCTTCCTTCCTTCCTCCCTCCCTCCCTCCCTCCCTCCCTCCCTGCCTGCCTCCCTCCCTCCCTCCCTCCCTCCCTCCCTGCCTGCCTCCCTCCCTCCCTCCCTCCCTCCCTCCCTCCCTTCCTCCCTCCCTCCCTCCCTTCCTTCCTCCCTCCCTCCCTCCCTCCCTTCTTTCCTTCCTTCCTTCCTTCCTTCCTTCCTTCCTTCCTTCCTTCCTTCCTTCCTCCCTCCCTCCCTTCCTTCCTCCTCCCTCCCTCCCTCCCTCCCTTCCTCCCTTCCTTTCTTCCTTCCTCCTTTCCTTCCCTCCCTTCCTCCCTCCCTCCCTTCCTCCCTCCCTTTCTTCCTTCCTCCTTCCTTCCTCCTTCCTCCTCCCTCCCTCCCTCCCTCCCTTCCTCCCTCCTTTCCTTTCTTCCTTCCTTCCTTTCTTCCTTCCTTCCTTCCTCCCTCCCTCCCTCCCTCCCTTCCTCCCTTCCTCCCTTCCTTCCTCCTTTCCTTCCTCCCTTCCTCCCTCCCTTCCTCCCTCCCTCCCTCCCTTCCTTTCTTCCTTCCTCCTTTCCTTCCCTCCCTTCCTCCCTCCCTCCCTCCCTTTCTTCCTTCCTTCTTTCCTTCCCTCCCTCCCCTCTTTCTGCCTTTCCACCTTTTCTCCTTTCTTTCCTTCTCTCTTCTTTCTGCTGGTACTGGGGCTTGAACTTAGAACCTGAGCACTGTCATTTAGCTTTTTCACTCAAGACTAGTGCACACTTGAGCACAACTCCACTTCTGGGTTTTTGGTGGTTAACTGGACCTAAGAGTCTCACAGCCTTTCCTTCCAGGGCTGGCTTTTTACCTCACTCCTTCGGCTTCCTGAATAGCCAGGATTTCTGGCACCTGGCTGAGAGAGTGATTTTTCTATTGTAATGGCCGGAGAAAGAGAAGCCCTCCCTGGGAAGAAGGCTGGAAGGAAATGACCTTGACTGTATGGCTCGTTCCAGGCCAAGCGCTCCCACAGACGGAGCACACTGGGTTTGTTTGAAGAGCACTGGTAGCACCACTGGGTTGGAGCAGAGACTCAAGACGGAGAGTAGTAGAGCTGAGGACATTCTGTGTGTGTCCCTCTGTGTGAGAGCATGCACGTGTGCGTGTCTACATGAGTTCTATGCATGTGTCTACATGTGTTCCTGTACGTGGACGTCTGCATGTGTGTATGTATCTGTGCGTCTGTGTGTTCATGTACATGGGCAGCAGGTATGTAGGTTTGTGTAGCTTCCGTCTGGCCTCATAAGTTCTAGTGAGATCTTGGGCTTTTGCTGAGCGACAGGAAGCTATTGGCAGGTGTTTTGAAGTGAGGGGTGACACCCTACCTGGTTTAGGGCCACTCTGGGGGCACCTGAAGGGGGCAGGGGCCGGGGCAGAGAGCCTGCTTCTAAGATGGATTTTTGTAAACTATATGTAAAACTGGATTCTTACATCTACCTGTTTTATTGATCTAGAATGCTAGAGTTAGATCTTCTCAAACATCCTTTAATTCAGCATTTCAAATGAAGAAGCTTTGCAATGCAAAAGTGAATTCTTGAAACACCTGAAGTCATAAAGTGCAGTCACAAAGTATACGTTGGAGCACGGTACTGATGGGAATACCATTTTGTATATGTTGTTTTTCAAAAATGTCTGAATTCACCAGATACCAGTGGCTCATGCCTGTAATTCTAGCTACTCAGGAGGCTGAGAATCCAGGGGATTACAATTCAAGGTAAAAGTCTAGCAAATGCTACCCCCAAAATAACCAGCAAAAAGTAGTAGAGCACCAGTAAAGCAAGATCAAGACTCTGAGTTCAAACCTCAGTATTGCCAGAATGGAAACAGAAAACGAACAAATGTGTATGAATCTTATGAGTTATCTGAGTTGAGCGAAGAAAAAAGTCTAAATTAGCCAAGTGCTGTGGCTTATGCCTAATCCCAGCTACTCAGAAGGCTGAGATCTGAGGATTGCTGTTTGAAGCCAGCGTGGGCAGGAAAGTCCTTAAGACTCTCATCTCCCATCAGCCACCAGAAAACTGGAAGTGGCGCTGTGGCCCAAGTGGTAGAGTGCTAGCCGTGAGCAAAAGAAGCTTAGGGATAGTGCCCCGGCCCAGAATTCAAGTCCTAGGACTACACAAAAAAAAAAAAAAAAAAAAAAAATCTGACTTATAAGCCAAGTTTGAATGATCTTTCAAAGTTGAAAGTTACTGTGTTCTCAAAGATATGTTCATGTTAATAAAATATTTACCAGTAGTTTACTAAGAACTTTGTGGCTCAGGCTAATGCAGAATCCTATTTACAATCACTGCGAAGATCAACATGAAGAGAAAAGGAAGTCCCGTGGAATTGTGTGCTGTACTGTGGTCCACAGAGAACTGGCACACCTCACGGTGGGGCGAAACAATCGCTGTTTCTGTGTTTGATTTAGGGTTTGCAAAGAATGAATGCACAGATCTAGAGCACAAAGTTAAAGTCATGTTTCACCTGTGGTTAGTATAACCACCACGCCTCTAGAATGTCATGTCAGTCATTAATCTTCCTGACAACAAACGTGCTCTCTCAGCCGCCTCCCCAACCACACAGGCTGCCTGTCTGTGTAATCCCTGTTGGGCTAAGTAATGTGGCTTTGCTTCGTAAGAAAGCCCCACAAATGATTACATTGTCATAGTAAAGCAGCCAGGGACACTTGGCCAAGCAACTTGCAGGAGGCTGTTTGTTCCAGGTTTCTAGGGCTCATATACTATGAGGAAGAAAGCAAAGAATAAGATTCTGTTACAGAGTGTTCATTTCCAGATATGACTAAAAGAATTAAATAAATTAAAACAGGGCTACGATAGAACTAGGATCCTAAAAGTAGGAACACAAACAACAGCAATAAATAAATAGATAGATAGATAGATAGGTAGGTAGATAGAGACCCAAGCAGCTGGTAGCTGGTAGCTCATGCCTTTAACCCCAGCTATTCGGAGACAGATCTGAGTATCTGGCTTTGAAGCCAGCCTGGGCAGGAAAGTCTGCGAAATCCTTATTGCCAATTAAGTCAGAAGTGTCACTGTGGCTCAAGTGTTAGAGTACCAATCTTGAGTAAAACACCTAAATGTTCAGGCATTGAGATCATGCCTCTCTATACACAGACATGCACACACACACACACACACACACACACACACACACACACACACAACCAAGACTAAATAAATAACTCAAAAGTGAGTTGAAAGATGTTTCTAAAACATCTGGCTAGATTAGTGAATCTAGGCAGAGGGTTGGTTTTCTTTATATCAATCGTGGAGCTTGAACTCAGGGCCTGAGCACTGTCCCTGAGCTGTTTTGTTCAGGTTTAATGCTCTACCACCACTCTGAGCCACAGCACCACATCCAGTTTTCTGGTGGTTAATTAAAGATAAAGGTCTCAAGGACTTTCCTGCCTAGGCTGACTTTGAACCATCATCCTCAGATCTCAGCCTCCTGAGTAACTAGGATTACAGGTGCTAGTCACTGGTGCCTTGCTTAAGGGTTGTTTTTCAAGGCAGGGTCAAGGGGAAACAAGAAGGAATTGAGAGAGAGAAAGAAAAAGAAACCTAGGAGACAGAGGAAGGTAGAGAAAGTGGTCAAAGGAAGATGGATTTCTTGATGGAGTTGTTCATTAGCCAACAGGAGAATAGTTAAAGTCATCAAGAAATCCTCCCCTGGGGCTGGGGATATAGCCTAGTGGCAAGAGTGCCTGCCTTGGATACACGAGGCCCCTAGGTTCGATTCCCCAGCACCACATATACAGAAAACGGCCAGAAGTGGCGCTGTGGCTCAAGTGGCGGAGTGCTAGCCTTGAGCGGGAAGAAGCCAGGGACAGTGCTCAAGCCCTGAGTCCAAGGCCCAGGACTGGCCAAAAAAAAAAAAAAAAAAGAAATCCTCCCCTCACAATAGAAAAACCATATCGGTTTTTTTTCCATTTTCAGAGATTTCTTGAGTTTTGCCTCTACTTACTGCCCCATTTTCTTCCAGTTATGTTTACTTCTCTATATTTGCCTATTTAAACTAGAAGCGTAGAACATTAACCCAAACCTGAACCAAAGGCAGGATGAAGAAGGAGTTTGGTTCATTTTATGCGCAGAACTTGAGTTTCTAGGGCATTGGCACCTCTGTTTATTTTCATGGCGGGAATTAAGCAGGTTAACAACAAAGCCTGACTTAGCACTTGATTTAGCCCATGATTGTGAACAAGCGTTATAAAACACACACACATGCAAAAGAGCCAAACACCCCCACTTGAAACCTGAAAAGAACCACCTTTCTCTTTCAGTTCTAAATAAAATTGTAATAGATTAATATTGTTGGCAGCAGTGCGGTGTGTGTGTGTGTGTGTGTGTGTGTGTGTGTGTGTGTGTGTGTGTGTGTGTGTAATCAGCATTCCCCAATCCAACATAGCTTTCCTAGCCTCCTCAATTGTTCTAGGCTCTAAGTTAGACCTTAGGCTTGGTTAGATTCTTGTAGGTAACAAAGCCAACCAAAAACTAACATCATTTCTCATTTCTTTTTCCAGCCAGTCAGTCACTAGCCAGTATAATTTTTATTTAGTGGGGTTTTTGGGGGTATTTTCAAGGACACATCCAAGCTTAGTTTCTCTGGGAGCTTCGTCCTAGCTCAGAGCTAGCAGCGCTAGTGAACTAGCAGGTCGCGTTTCAGTAAAAGCCTCCTCATGGTTGGTTCTGCTTTTAGGGGCCAATGCAAATGGTGGATAAGTCCTCACTGTTTCCCTGGACCAGGCAGGTTGTTTTGCTAAATAGAGAAGTCTAAATTCAGGACCCAAGCCCCTTGCAGAAAGAGAGAAGAGCAAGCGATGAAATGCACAGGGCCTTCCGACTTGGCACTGCAGGGCTGTGGAGAGAGTTGGTGTCTTCATCTACACCTTTCCTGTAGCAGAATTTGGCTCAATGAGTTTTTGCCAAGTGCGGAGTTGCTTAGAGCGTATCACTGCCACTTAAAGATGGCGTCCTCTTGGCACCTCCTTCCTTCTCCATAACTTGCATTGATGAAAATCAGTTAATCTGGGTTATGAAATTCCCTTGACAAAATGTGCATAGAAGACGAGACTCACACTCCAGGGAGAGCTGAGAACAGAGCTCAGAGCCTGTCTGTCCCTTAGCCACACGTCACCACTTCCTAGCTAGGAGCTAGGGCTGGGAATATGGCCTAGTGGCAAGAGTGCTTGCCTCATATACATGAAGCCCTGGGTTCGATTCCCCAGCACCACATATATGGAAAATGGCCAGAAGTGGCGCTGTGGCTCAAGTGGCAGAGTGCTAGCCTTGAGCAAAAAGAAGCCAGGGACAGTGCTCAGGCCCTGAGTCCAAGCCCCAGGACTGGCAAAAACAAAAACAGAGGAGCTATGCCATTGAAATATCAACAATTCCAATTATACTCTCACCACCCAAAACAACAACCAACTTCCTCTGCCCCCCCCCAAAAAAAAACACCCATTATTTATTAACTATATGTAACTTCACTAGGTTCCCTTTAGGCTGTGGTAAAACAAAACTGTATCTTAAAACCAGAAGGATGTAAAGAAACTGGGTTTATTTTGTCCATTTACTGTTTAATTTTTAACTATTCTATCATAATTAATTTTGGCTACCTAAAATAGAAAAACCCGAACTTCATCTTACCCCTTTACATTAGCAGTAGTCTTCCCTCTTCTCAGCAAGAGCTCTGGGATGCTAGCCCTCCCCCTCCCCCCTCCAGGACTAAATTCCTATGCACATGTCACAGGCTTCTGCACCAATGAAGGTCCTGCAGCTGTGACACTGAGCTACTCATAGGAGCAACCTAACTTATCCAAATTTGTTTTCCATAAGAAATCTGCGCCCTCTGTTGAATAAAATCTGTTATGACATTTAAATGTGATTTCCCCCCCCCCACCACCACCCCTCCCCACCACCCAGCACTCAACAGCTTGAAAATAAACACATTTGTGTTGGAAAGACCGTGAGAAAGGAAAAGAAAGAACAGATGTGAGAGACATGCGGAGAGTTCACAGGGCTGCAATCCAAAGGCGTTGTGACTGCAAACCAGAAGCGGCCGTACAAAGGGCACAGGATTGGGAATCAGGGTTAGCCAAAATGTGTTGGGTGACTCTACCCAATGGGAAACTGCAGGGTGATGTTTCCTAGGGCTAAACAGTGGGCACACATAAAATAACAAAACAGATCTTCCTCTTGAGGCTGAACGTTTGGCATGGTGAAGGAAGACACTGTGCCTCAGGTGATCTTTCTGCTTGGCTGAAACAGATTTCAAAGACTGGTTCAGATTTCCCAAAGTACACAAATGTGTTTGGAGATACTGAGGCAGGGGGTTATTAGGAGTTTTTCTTTTTTTCAACGAAGCACGTTGATAGAGTTTAGAGTTGACTACAACCAGGGTCTTGTCTTCCTACCAGCCCATTCTCTGGTCAGCCTACCATAATGGAATTCACTTCCTTCCCTCCACACTGGACCACAACGGGCAGAGGGACACAGTAGTGTGACTCTATGTGGCTCGTGTAGATTTCCTCTGCCTCATCTCAGCTGTCCTGGCTGAGTCTTTTGCACAGCTGCTCACATTCTCCTTTATGAAATATGTTTGTTTTTCCCCCTTTGACTTCTATGGCTCTACTATCTATATCTACTATCTACTGTCTATATTAATATATATTAATGTCATATATGTTATTTTGAAACTGTTGGGAAATGCAAGTGTATAAAGCCTTCAAATATTATTTTAAATATTGACATGAATAGATACATATGAATATATAAATATATAGATATATAAATATATAAAAGAAATATATAAATAAAAATAACTATATAAAAGAAAAATAATGTTGGGAAAGTGAAATAAAGCTGACTGACTGCACCGTACAATACTCAACTGGTCTTTCTGGTGATTGCGTGATTATGAGCTTGATCAAATGAAGTTCAAGAAAGACAGAAGAATCTTAACTCTGCTGTGGCTGGGGTGATGGTTTGGAGAAGGAGGTGGAGTATTCTGAGGTGTTGCACAGAAGGGCTTTGTAGCTAGGCCAGATCATCTGGGTGAAGACCTATGGAGGAAAGACAGAAAAGACCAGTGTGGAAGCAGGGATATGGCTGGGACTAGATGCCTGCAGTCTACTGTGGGGTTGCGGTGATTAACTGCAGGTACCTCTCTGTGGGTCCGGGGCCCCAATGAGAGCGTGGCACCTGCAGGTAACACCTAAGTCTTGGATGCCTTTGTATTCCATGCAGTAGGCAGGTAGCAAGCACTCAATAAACACATACTCATTTATTGGACATGAAAAACTTGCTCTTCGTTTTCTTATGTCTTCATAATTACCAGAAGGCACTAAAAAATCTAGCCTATTTTATCGTGTGTGTGTGTGTGTGTGTGTGTGTGTGTGTGTGTGCATCTGTGTGCCAGTCCAGGGGTTGAACTCAGGGCCTGGGCCCTGTTCCTGAGCTTTTTTTTTTATCAAGATTAGTGCTCTGCCACTTAAGCCACAGCTCTACTTATGGCTTTTTTGGTGAATAATTGTGGATAGAAGTGTCATGAACTTTCTTGCCTGGGCTGGCTTTGAACCATGATCCTCAGATCTCAGACTCCTGAGTAGCTAAGATTACAGGCATGAGCCACCAGGCACTGATGGTTTGAAAAAACAATTAGTCACTTATTCTCGGATAGTCTAAAAAGATATTCTGTGAATATAATAAGAGAGTAATAGATCCAAGGAAAACTCTTTACTTAAAATCTACTTTCTTCCCCCAGATAGTTTCTTCTGAAAGTTTATATGCACAGCAATGTTGACAGAATTTTACCGCGATTCCTATTCCGTGTCCAAAATACGGATTCTACCACTCAACATCGCTTGCTTGTTTGCTTGCATTCTCTGTCCCCCCATCCTTCTCTCTATCCCTCTTTCTCTGTCCATCTTGTGGGAGTTTTCTGTGGAACATTATAAGTTGTAGGTATCTGTACAAATTGGTCTATGGATTTCAGTATTCATATCACTAGCTATAGGTTAATATTTAGTTCTTTCACTTAATGTTAAATTTACATACAGTAAAATGCTTAAACTGGATGCACTTTGTTTGTGCCTATAATCCTAGCTACTCAGAATGCTGAGAGCTAAGAATCTCAGTTGGGAGCCAGTTTGAGCAGACAAATCTGAGACAAATCTCTTATCTCCAAGTAACCAGCAAAAAGCCAGATCTTGTAGAGGTGTGGTTCAAGTCATAGAGCACCAACAATGAATGAAAAAGCTGAGCTGTAGTGCAAAGTCCAGAGTTCAAGTCTCATTACTCTTTTTTTTTTTTTTTTTTTTGCCAGTCCTGGGCCTTGGACTCAGGGCCTGAGCACTGTCCCTGGCTTCTTTTTGCTCAAGGCTAGCACTCGGCCACTTGAGCCACAGCGCCACTTCTGGCCATTTTCTGTATATGTGGTGCTGGGGAATTGAACCGAGGGCTTCATGTATACGAGGCAAGTGCTCTTGCCACTAGGCCATATCCCCAGCCCCTCTCACAGACTCTTAACAAATGAATAAGTCTGTTTAAATGAAACAAACTCTTATTAAGGTACAGGATATTATTGCCTCTTGAGAAAATTACATTTTATGCCTTTCTAGTTTCTTCTATTTCTCCATACTAAATCAGTTTTGTGACTTCAAAAACTTACCTAGACAGAATTCAACTTGTGCAGGATATCTTTCATTCTTAGAAAACTTGACTTCCCAGAATCAGCCATGTGTTACATGTACGACTACTTCACTTCTTTATTTTGCAGAGCTGTAATCTATCTCTGTAGGTGAAGTGGTTTGTTCATTTTTCTACTGGTAAACAAACAATCCTTTTCCAGTTTTAGGTTATTACAAAGAAAAGTGCTATGAGCATTGTGGCACAAATCTTTTGGTGAACATATGCTATCCCTGGAAATTATCTAACAGTGCAATTACTGGGCTGTAGAGGAAATGTATGTTTAATTTTATAAGAATGATCTCCCATTTCTCCCAAAGTGTTGTGCTATTTTACACCCCACAAACAGTGCACAACAGTTGTGGGTGCTCTGCCTGTTTGCCAGTATTTGATGGTGTCTGTCTATTGTGTTAGCCATTTTTGTAGACATTCCGTGATCCCCTGGGTGCTTTTCATTTCTCCGATGACTCATGATGTTGATCCCTTCCTGTGCTCGGTGCTTACATGAATACCTCCTTTATGAACCACCTGTCCAGATATTTCGCTTCTTTCTTAGAGACTTGTTTCTCTGTTGTTCTAAGAGTGCTTAATTTAGATAGATAAGCATTCCTTGTCAGATATCTATACGAGGCGAGCACTCTACCACTAGGCCATATTCCCAGCCCCCTTGTCAGATATCTAAAACAAAGCAAGTAAGCACACATATATTTTCTTATGGCATTTCTTTTTATGACCTCTTTTGTCCAATTCTGGCCTATCTTTAAGTCACGGTGATAATATTCTCCATTTTCCTCTAAAACTCTGGTTTTAGCTTTTGTATTTAGGCCTCGGAACCATCTTTGATCCATGTCTGTGTGTCTGAAAGAAGTGTGTGGTGGAAGTTCATTTTTCCTTATGATGGTCCAGGTGTCTTTGTTGAAAATCAAATGTTATTCAAGTGTATTTAGAATCAAATTGACAGCTAGAAGTTTCTTTGTTAAATATTACTTCTTTCTTTGATTTTTTAGATACTGTAATCTGGGGAAAGAATTCATGGGGAGGACATACGTTTTCTGATAGCCTTCAAGGAAAACAGACCCTGTGACTTTAAAATTGGAGTATCTGTCTCTTTCTTCACTGATTAATTTCCATATTAACCTCAATATGGGATTCAATACTAATTGAGTCCCATGTTAATATACTGATGATTAATATACTATTAGTTAATAATGTGTTACATATATTACATATACTGTAGCTATAATATATTATTAAATAATAATATATTAATCTTCAATATATTAGTGTGGGATCCAATTGATATTAATACTAATTATTAATAAAACCAATTTAACATTATATAAATCATGTCATTAATATTATTAAATATTGGTTATTGTATTTTATGTGATTGTAATTATATTATTTTAATTATGTTAATTATTAATAATATTAACCATCAATATATTAATAATCCTACATTAATAACCCAACATATTGCAAACTTCATTTGAAAATTAAGGGTCCTTACCATGCAAAATTAAGGATTATGTTAACGCTGTTGTCCTCAGTTAACGTTCACTATACTTGCTACAAAAGAAAGACCACTGCTTCCGCTTAGCTGTCCATTGAGCAGGCTAGGAGTATCGCAAGGAAATTAGTGAGTGAACTCAAGTAAGTGACTTCTTCCTTTGATATTTTTTTCATTCGAAAGAAAGAAAAGCAGTTCTTATACTGTTCCTATTACAATGGGATTTGGCAAAAAACCAACAACAACAACAAAAAAAAACCAGTGAGTTCAGGGAAATCCTTTTGTGAAACATGAATAAAATAAATAAACAAATACACGATAGTTGCTAAACACAAAGTGTTTCCCTTAAATGTCTGAGTAGCGGGCATCTCCTTGGCAGCCATTGTATTCTCATTCTGCTTGTCATTAGGGATGTGTCCTGTTTTGTGGGACACTGGAGAGAAACGCTCCCTCCCTTGACTGGGTGTGTCCACATAGGAGGGGAGTGGCCAGCCCTTGGCAGTCTCTCCTGAGCCGGCCTGTCCAGGTGCATTTGCCTGCTCTTGACACCGGTAATTCAATAGCTAGTTTCCTTCCGGTAAGGATTCTCTGACCACTTACAATGTGCCTTAAGTCTTTGTCTCACACCATTCATAAGTGTTGTGGTTTAAACGCAGAGAATTTTAACAACTCTCACCTCCCAACATAAACAGCAGTTATGAAAAATGTCAAAGGGTTTTCAGTGCCCAGGATGTGGGTTCTGTGGCATGGATTGGAATGATTCACAGAACACCATGGAAACTTCCTGAAGTACCTCCCTCTCTCTTCCCCCACCTACAGCTCCACACCAAGAAGAAACAACGACAGGCGTGAGAAGATGTAAGCCTGATAATACAGTTTTGAGTGGTGTTGGTGAACACCAAAACTCGCTTTTAAGCTTATGTTCAAGTATGTGGAATTTATGCACTTGAAATAATTTTTTTACAATTTCAGTAAAAATCAACACTATGTTTTAAATATTGAAAGTGGACTATTTATATTTGGTTTGCTTCTGGAATAATTTGCATCCTTATTTTAAAAAATGCTACTGGACTGGGACTATGGCTTAGTGGCAGAGTACTTGCCTCATATACATGAAGTCCTGGGTTCGATTCCTCAGCACCACATAATATAGAAAAAGCCAGAAGGGACACTGTGGCTCAAGTGGCAGAGGGCTAGCCTTGAGCAAAAAGAAGCCAGGGGAAGGGTTCAGGCCCTGAGTTTAAGCAGCAGGACTGGCAAAAAAAATTTTAAAGAAAAGTGAAGGGGGAAAACAACTACCAACTCTTCACATCTAATAGACGAGTTTTAAGGAAATGCTCTCACTTGTTAAGCCAAGGAACAACAAGATTAAACTCCAGGTCATTTGAAACAACAGCAAAACTAGGATCCTAGTTGTCAACTACTTATTTGTATATAAACCCTGGGTATACCTGTGTTTCCTGTACCTTTCATGCAGAGGAATTGGGAAAGTACAGATTATCTATGTCCTACAAAAGACTTTTGGAACACAATAAAGGACCACTTGTGCATGAATGCTGCCTCGTGAAGCCAAACATAATAAGAGCTACAGGAAGGTCAGGTGACTTAATTATTCCAGCCTGGAGGCTAGCTCACCGAGAAGCTAAGAATTTAGACTGCAGTCCAGTGGAATTCCCAATGCCCTTCACAGTAACCCACCCCCCCAAAAATCACATATTAATAAGGCCAGTGGTTCTTAGCAATTCCTTTCAAGCCCTGTTTTCTATACAGCCTGGCACATTCTTTTCAAAGAAGCGTGTTTATTCACATCAATTAGTTGAAACTTCACCTCCCATGGAAGAAATATTCCATGTGGTCTGGTGAAAACATTACCAATCTAGAAAAAAAAAGCTAACTGACTGATGGAAGAAATCATTTTATCAGCAAGGCAGGAAGAGATCTCAATCACAGACTTTTCTTCTTCTTTTGAGAACTATCCTTTTCAACTTAGACTTTTTTTTTTTTTTTTGGCCAGTCCTGGGCCTTGGACTCAGGGCCTGAGCACTGTCCCTGGCTTCTTCCCGCTCAAGGCTAGCACTCTGCCACTTGAGCCACAGCGCCGCTTCTGGCCGTTTTCTGTATATGTGGTGCTGGGGAATCGAACCTAGGGCCTCGTATATCCGAGGCAGGCACTCTTGCCACTAGGCTATATCCCCAGCCCCTCAACTTAGAAATATATCAGTTGCAGCATGCATCTACATAAACCTAGTTATATCAAAATGTTAGGGAAAATCTGTATGTAAGAAGGAGTATCTTACTGACCCAACCAGTTCTACATTTAAAAAAAAAAAAAAAGAAAATCTTGGGTTCCAGCTTTGTCTCAAAGGGAAACAAAACAGCTTTGACGGCCTATCACCCAGTCATGTGAGCAGGCACCTTTTCCAATTCTCTGTAGACAACTGATTTGTGTTATGCTCAGTTCCAAGAATCCACTGATGTGGTGTCTCAATGATCTATCTAAGTTGCCAATTACTGAAGGAGCTTTTTCCCTTTGCCAACTACCTATTTAGTAAAATGGCTGATGAGCATAGTAACACCTCATTGGTGGCTTTGCTTTGGCTCCTGCATTTGCTTCTGCTGGCGTACAATCCACCCCTGAGCGGTGGAGACATTCTCCCCTTCCTTACCTAGCTTCTCTCAACATTGCTTCTGTGAAAAGGAAATCATTATAGTTACTTCTATTGATTTTTCTTTTTTTGATACCTCATTTGACTAGATCACTCGCCCAGTTCTCAGCATCTTCTAAGCTGATGTCTTTGCCACACTGAATGTGAAAACAAGCTATCTCTGACACTGAAATGTACAGTTCACTCACATAGGGTGGTACGACAAAGATATGGTCACTTAGGGAAAGGATGATTTGAACAGACTATGAAAATAGCTGTCAATGAAGTTAGGAAAATACTGTGGGCTCACAGGAGTGGATGAGAATTAGGAAATGTCTAGGTCTCCACAGATTTTAGAGGTCAGTAGCTCCTAAAACAACCAATTCAACTAGGGCATTCATTAGAGAAGGAAAAAAAATATCCCTACGAATGCCATTATTCTCTTGAAGTAAATAACTGTAGCAGAAACTGAATGGAAACAATGCCTAGAAGTGCATTTGGCTTTAAGATGCTACAGAGTAACCACAGGCTGATTTTTCTGAGATCAAAACTGAAGAGAGAAGGTGAACATTTGGGAAAAGATGACAGGCATTCAGATTTACACTGGCTCTTTTCAAGGTGCCAGTAAAAAGACCACCTGAAATCAGGACTAATTAGATGACAGAGAAAGCAACATAAAAATTCAGAAGCTGCAAACAGGATTCCTAAGCGGTAAGCTAACAGAACTGGGAGGGTTGAATTCTAAGTCAGCGGCGAGGGGAACCAAGGCACAATCTATGTTATACTGTAGAACTACAAAGCTTAGAGGACTTCCAGAAACACGGTAAGAAGATCTGTTGAAACGATGTTGAAAAGGAATTTGATGCTTATATTTCCTACTCGAGGAGGGCAAATGCTCCTTTCTCTCTGATGCAGCAGACGGGGAGGCATATATTTATGTATGTATATGTATGTATGTATACATGTATACATGTATACATACATACATATACATATATATTTGAGTTGAGGGAGACTTGTTGCAAATAAAGTATCCAGTATCCTTACAAAAGCTGTCAGTGAATATTCCATGCTGAATGCTAAAATAACTCGTTCTTTCCTAACTATTTTTCTGTATTTAGCTCTGAAAACTCACAAAACAATGGCAGCCAGCCTTAAATTCTGTATACAAGAGACGGATTCATTTCTGACATCTGGTCAGTCCATGAGGAACAGCTTGAATAGCCTAATTCCTCATATATTCGCTGACATTTCCTCTGTAAAATGACTCCCTTCAAGTGTTTCCTAGTGAGATTCTTTGTAGACAAGCTTCATTTATAGTCTCAGAATTTTCCTGACTTCTTTTTCTCAGTGAGTTTGATGTTGTACAGAAAAACTACTCTTTGTTTTATGTTGATTTTGTGTGCTACTACCTAGTTAAAAATGTATAGGAGACCTAAGACTTTTCTAGTAGAGTCTTTAGGATCTTTTAAATGTAAATATATCCCTACAAACAGGAATAATTGATTTCTTTCTTTCCTATTTATACCCAATTCGTTTCTTTCTCTTGCCTATTTATTGCTCTGGCTAGCAACTCAAGCACTATATTGAATAAGAGTAGTGATACTGGACATCATTGGCTTTGATTTTGGGGGAAATTATTTTAGTTACAGTAAGATATGAATCTGCTTTTTAAAAAATTGCATTTCTTGGGCTGGGAAGATGGCCTAGTGGTAGAGAGCTTGCCTTGCATACATGGAGTCCTGGGTTCGATTCCTCAGCACTATATATATAAACATTCACACAGTGAGATCAAAAGAGGACATTTAGGAGAGGTTAATAAGGGTTCAATAGCTATGTGTGTATGGTCATATAAAATGGTGCTTATTGAAATAAGCTCCAAGAAATGGGAGCAAGAGGTTTTTTATTTTAGGGTTTGTTTTTTCTTTGCATTTTTCCCTGTTTTTCCACTTTTGTTGCTGTTTTTGATTTCTGTGCCTTTTGTCTTATGTGTAAGTTTATCTGAATCTGGGGATAGAAGGGGAAGCACAGAAACAGTGGGAAAAGGGTGAACTAAGTCAACAGTCATACTCACTAGATACTATGTTGGAAATGAAGTATACAACGCCCGGGGGAGGGAAAAAAACTGGGAGAAAATGAGGGAAGAGATGACACTGTTCAAAAAGAAATGTACTCAGTACCCGACTTAAGTAACTGTACCTTATGTAACAGCTATGGATACAATCTATGACAGACTTCTGGGATCTCAATCATCAATTTCTCTGAGTGGATCTGGAAGTACTTGGGTAAAATCTTGGTTCCAATGACAATGCTTCTCTGACGGCACGTGTCCATACCAAGAACGGTTACTGAACACTTACTGAGTGCTAGACACATGCATGCCAATGGCTTTTACATTTTTTCTTCATTCCATCATCATCACTCTTTGGCAAATAATGGAATTATTTTTTTTTTCCTTAGGAGAAGGAACCAGGGCCTAGAAATGCTAATTACTTGTCCTAGATTTCTGTATCACAAATGACAAAAAAGAAAATAAAAACCCTGCCCCTGGGAAGATTGGCTCCAAGAATCATATCCTGTATCCTGTCCACTGTCACGAAAAGCTGCTGGTTGATTATTAGTGCCTCGTTCCACGTTTTCCCTGGCAACACTGACTAGCCACACTTGAGTCTTGTCAGCAGCACCTCACTGCATGTGATCAGGCATAGTATCACCAAGTCATCACCAAGAACCTTCTGAAGAACATGCAATGTATCCATATTCTTGGCTCATCTGCTTTGTTATGGGAAGCAGCATTGTTGAAGTTCCCTTTAGCTGACTTTACCGTGCGTTGCCATTCTGTAATTGACCCGCTTTGAAGAATAGAACTAGAATGTTTCAACTAGATTTGCTTTTGTGATAATCTCATGGAGAGTGCTTCGGCTCCAACACAATGTTATTACATGGGCACAGGAAAAAGAAAAGCAACACAGACTGGCAGGAAGAAAACTGGAAATTATTGGCTTACAGAAATGAAAACACGGGGTGTGTTTCCAGGAGCTTAATCCATGCTCCGATGGTAGCAGCAGGACTCAGTTTTTCTCAGTCCATCTTGTATCTTCTAGAACGTCTGTCCTTGAGATCTCTAAATAACAGCATCAGCTCCAGGGCTTAAGCCTTCCCAGCAACTCTTATTTATAAATTTCATCAGAAAAAGTATGTATTTTAGGCTCTGCTCTGCCTAGGCCGAGTATTCTCTTTTTGCTTCATTGACAATTTTTCTACTTAGCTCTTAATAGTCAAATGTCAGCTTTCCTTTCTTTCTCTCCCAGGAACAAATCCTAAGTTTAGTAAGCGCTCAGCTCACCTTATGGTGCCCCATGTTTGTTTATTTGCCTGTGGAAAGGACTCCCAGAGGTCAAGGACCACCTCCCTGGTGTGTTCATGTGTACAGCTTCTAAGCACAGCTCCTAGTTAGTGTCTGGAAGAAAGGAAAGACAGAAGAAGGAAGGAAAGTGGGAAGAAAGTTGATTAAGGAAAAATTAAGAGAGAAAGGAAGGAAGGGAGGGAGAGAGGGGGTGAGAGAGAAGAAGGAGGAGGATGGAAGGGGATAGAAGAGGAGAGGAGAGGGAATAGACAGAGAAGGAGGAAGAAGAGGAAGGAAGGAAGGAAGGAAGGAAGGAAGGAAGGAAGGAAGGAAGGAAGGAAGGAAGGAAGGAAGGAAGGAAATAACTTATTAATTTAGAGAGTGGTTTCATTCATAGTCTCTTCTGATGAATATTTCTTTGGTTGGTGTCTGTCAACAATAAGCTCCTTCCCCCATGACACACAGTCTGTGCTGAATAATTCCTTAATTTATATAGCAAAGGCTTAAGAATGGAGGCCTTCAGCTGAGCACCATGGCTAAGGATCTTGGTTCAAAGCAAGCTGGGGCAGGAAAGACTATGAGATTTTTATCTCCAATGAAGCACCAGAAAACCAGAAATGTTGCTGTGGCTCAAAGTGGTAGAGGACTAGCCTTGAGCAAAAGAGCTTAAGGACAGCACCCAGGGCCTGAGTTCAAACCCTATGACAGACTAAATAAATAAATAGAATGGAGACCTTCAGAGGATAGAGTTCCCCTCTCTGCCCTGTGGCTTTCTGCACATGCGCATGTGGGTGGTGGGGTTGAACAGTCTAGCTATGTAGTCCAGGCTGACATCTAAATCAAAATCTTCCCTGCCTCTCTCTCTTAGGTTCTGGGATTCTTCCCCCCACCCCCCCTTCTCCTCCTCCCCCTCTTCACCTTCCTCCCCCTCCTCCCCCTTCCCCTCCCACCTCCTTGCACTCCTCCCTAGGAAGGGGCTCTACCATGCCCCCCCCACCAGCATTTTTCGCTTTTTAGCTTGGTTTGGCGGTATCATCTCCTACTTTTGCCAGCCTCAAACTGCAGTCCCCCTACCTCTGCCCCCGCAGTAGCTGAGATTACAGGTATGGGCTACCACCCTCTTTAAGGAGTCTTCTCCCACCACCTTTTATTTATTTATTTATTTAGCTGTCTTAAGTTAAAAAAAAATATTTTAGGAAAGAAAACCCCCGATTTACTGCTTGGGCTGCTTGAATAGTGTCCAAAACTGGTTTGAAAAGAAGAAAGTGCTAGAAGTAGATGTTGGTTAGAGGGATGCCAGGACATGAAAAGGGGTTGTTTCTATGACCCACTCCAATGCTAGTATTTTTTAAGCTTGTCGTCAGCACAGAACACACCCTGGCCTTCGTTACATGAAATGCAACGTTTGTCCAGCATTACCACACGCTCTGAGCTCCACTCTGAAGCATAGGGACTCGGCCCCTGGGCACAGGTGGCAGAGGGGCGAGACCACCAGATGTCTGGGGGATGGCCACCCAGGGCTGCAACTGACGCTGTGGAGGCCTCTGGGACCCCACCCCCACCCCACCTGCCCGCCAGCCCCCTTTGTGGCAGAAACTCAGCTGTTTTCCTTGGGTCCGATGGATTCCCTCAAAGGCTTCACCACCCACGACCCTCCCCTCTCCCATCCCTCCCTTCCAAGCCTGGCTAGAATTTGTTCTTGGGTAAGAGTTTCCCCAGTTTGGCCTGCTGGCCTGGGTCTCTCTCCACTCCGGCTACTGCAGAAAAATCTTGGACCCACAGTCCTGTGTAGAACCAGTTCCCTTCCCATCACTCCACTTTCTCAATACTTGTTTCAATGGATAAATAGAGCATGTCTCCTTGTTTCAGGCATCTTTGGTTTTATTTTTCTCTTCTCTTTTTGTTCTCTGTCGTTCTATCACCGGTCTTGCTTTTCTTCACCTAAAGGAAATCCCAGAAGTGCTTGGGTAAATGACACTAATCTGTGTTTATAGTATCTCACTTTACTGAATGCTGCCTTTGGTTCTTACAGCTGAGTGACTTTTGAATGTGTTAGGAGATTGGAAAGAGTTCTTGAAAAACTGGTTGTCAAATCCTAAATTCTGTAGAAGTTCCAAGAATCCCTGAACTTCAAAAAACAAAAGATCCCAACAATGACAAATGTTTTATTTTCTAGAAAATTCTTGTACCTGATAAATACATCATATTAACAGGATGATTTTATAGTTCAACTGTATTATTATTGTTGCTGTTGTTGTTGTTGGATGACAGCCTCCGCCGCACACTGGAAGCCTTTTTAATACCTTTATTTTGTACTTAGTGAACTGGTCTGAATACTTTGCGTCCAGTGGCAAGAATGGTCAGTAATGAAAGTAAATCTCAAATAAATACATCAATATCAACATCCTGGCAGCATAATTTATGAATTACCAATATTGAAAAATGTTCTTGACTGGGCAAAGATACTTGATGTGCTTATAAATAAAGTTTTGTCATCTATAAAATGTCCACATATAATTAATTGAAGGGGCTAGGAATATGGCCTAGTGGTAAAGTGCTCCTCTCGTATACATGAAGCCCTGGGTTCGATTCCTCAGTACCACATATATAGAAAAAGCCGGAAGTGGCGTTGTGGCTCACATGGTAGAGTGTTAGCCTTGAGCAAAAAGAAGCCAAGGACAGTGCTCGGGCCCTGAGTTCAAGCCCCAGGACTGGCAAAAAAAAAAGAAACAAACCCAAAAAATTAATTGACACGAGCTTAATATTCAAGGCCTAGAAAAGAGAAGATTAAAGAGCACCAGGTTCAGTAAATAAACAATTAAATGCTTAAGAAACCATTGTGTTTAGAGACAAGATTCTCATTAGGAAGTTGAAGCTTTTTTTTTTTTTTTTTTGGCAATTGTGGGGCTTGAACCCAAGGCTTGGGTGCTATCCTTGAGACTGGTATGCTACCATTTTGAGCCACAGCTCCACTTCCTGTTTTCTGGTGGTTAATTGCAGATAAGAGTCTCATGGACTTTACTGCCTGAGCTAGCTTTGAACTTCTATCCTCAGATCTCACTCTCTGAAGTAGCTAGGATTATAGGTATGAGCCCCCCCAGTACCTGGCTGAGACTATTGTTTTTATTTGATGGAAGCACAAAGTTTAAGAGTTCTGGCCCCAAATACAAATATTTGCACAATGAAAAAAATAAAGGATGCATTCATAAATACTAAGATGTGCTCCAAGGGGTGAGGACTACCATAGGCCTCTCAAAGGGGGGATCTGTTAGGTCAGAGGATGCTCAGTGGACAGGAGAGGGGAAGGTTGTCCTAAGCAAAATTCCCAGATGCAAGTCCCCAACTTTCTTCCTTTGTCAAAAGGCTTCGGTTGTAAGCCAGACCATCCTTCCAGTATTTTCCATGAAGAAAAGCCACCTCAGATATAGTTCATCTCTATCTCAGAGATTATGGTATGCTGGAATCTATTTGCCAAAATGTAAGAGAGCTTTCGCGCCTCGGTCATTTTCAAGAAGCCATTAACGACACATTTACATGAATACGGAGTTGCTTAGACCTGAACGTAGTTGAGTGCTCAATCTTGATATTTAAGATATGGCTGTGCTGGGTCCCACATATTTTTATGACCTAATAGAAACGTGGAGCTGGGTGCTGGTGTCTCACACCTGGAATCCTAGCTCCATAGGAAGATGAGATCTGGAGATCAAAGCCAGCCCAGGCAGGAAAGTCTGGGAGACTCTTGTCTCCCATTAACTACCAAAAAAAGCCAGAAGTGGTGCTGGGGCTTCCGTGGTCCAGCACCATCTCTGCGCCAAGAAAGCTGAGGAACCAAAAGAAAGAAATACGTCTAAACCATCACTGAACCTCTCCATCGGCACCCATCCTTATTTGTCAGGTTGAAGGCTGAGTCACTAGCTCTTGTCTGTCTTCAGAGCTGGCCAAACAGCATGGAGCTCTTAATAATCTCCTCAGGTTACGCCTTGTGGCATCCTTCGGTATACACAGCGCCTGTTTTCATGGGCTTCCTCCACCGTAAAACCCAGCACCCATACATGAATGGAGATGTGATACATGCATACAGAGAAACATGCACGAAACTTGGAAGGCGTTCTGCTATGTGAAAAGCCAATCACAGAAAGACAAACACCGTGTGATTCAGTTTTTATGACCCACCCAGAGCAGCCTGGTCAGTTGAGGTAGAAAGTACACTGGTGGTTGTGGGAGAAAGGAGGAAGGGGGAGTTAGGATTTCAATGGGTACGCAGTTTCAGTTTGGCGAGATGAAAAGGGACTGGTTGCACGCCAAGGGGAAGAGTCTGAATTTAAAATTGGTTAAGATGGTACTGTTCATGTGTACTTTTTGGCTACTTCAACGAAATATACTTTTAGAATAAGGAAAGGACGCGTGGCCACTGTACAGCTGGTGTTGATACTTGTCCTGGGAGTTGAAGTCGCCTTTGGAATACTCTGGATGCAGCTTGAGATGGTGTAGACTGAGCACCTGAGATCATGGAATGTAGAGCTTGGCTCCGGACTCCTCCTTGCGAGAAGTCAGGGAAATAATCATGAGAAGGTTCGCAGAGGATGCTGGGAGCTGCAAGACGTGCCAGGCCATGACCTAGACCTATTAGATAATTGTTCAAACATCCCCGCCTTCCTAACTCTCAAGTACCTGAAGTATCCTCAACAAAAGGAGCTGTGCTTTTGTATTCTTTTACCGGCTGTTTTATTTGAACAGGTTGTTTATTTGAACAGGCTGTACATGTTTTTCCTTTGGTGGGCTTTAACAAGCCATTTTGAATTCCATTTCCCTCCTTGTGGTGGTTTAAGTTTAATATCATCTCCATTTTTCTTAATGGTCAGGTCTGTCAACGTCGTTTTTCTTTTCTAAAGACCTCCTCCTTCTTTTCCCCTTGATGTTTGTTCCAGAATTTTTCCTCCCATTCAGTGGCCTGCTTTCTTTTGAGAGAAAGAAAAGAAACCCACAATGTGGGGCAATTTATTTGCTGGCTGCAAAAGTGCTGACCAGGTTTTAAGCCCTTGGCTTGTCCAGCTGGCCCTCATTCCTCACCTGTTACATAAAAGGGACCCTTAGCTCTTGAACTTGAAGCAGGACGATTGTGCCGCCATGTCACTGTTCTGGGGTCGTTTGGCAAGGGGAGATGCGGACAAGCACTTGCTGTGAATGTTCAGCCAGGATGCTCCACGAGTTGAAATGTGCATGCGCAGAGCCGGGGTAGTGGGCTTCTGTCCTTGTGTGGCTACTCTGGCCTTTCTAGCCAGAATAACAGCTCTGCTTCCTGCCAGGGCTGGGGGAGGGGGTGGCTGGCAGGAGTCCTGGACCACTTCTGATTCCCAGCACACATTTGCTTCATCTCTAGTAGGGTTTTCTTCTGGGTCTAAGTCACCGCCCCCACCCCCACCCCAGAAGCCTGAGAACTAAAATCAGGCTCGATCCTGACTCAATTGTAAAATTCACTGTGCAACCTAAACAGAAATGAAACGCTGGCAGATAGGACAGGAAACAAACGCCCATTCACTGTTAGTTAGCCTTTGCTTTTTCTCATTCTTCTTTTTCTTCTTTCCTTCCTTTCTTTCTCTCTTTCCATCTATCTCTTTCCTTCCTTCCTTCTTCCTTCTCTTCTTTTTTGTGTACAAGTCCTGGGGCTTGAAGTCAGGGACTAGATGCTGTTTCTGAGTTTCTTTTGCTCAAGGCTAGCACTCTACCACTTGAGCCACAGCTCTGCTTCCAGCTTTTTGGTGGCTAATTGGAGATAACAGTCTCAATGACTTTCCTGCATGCCTGGCTTTGAACTAGGATCCTCAGATCTCAGCCTCCTGAGTAGCTAGGATTATAGGTGCGAGCCTCTGGCTCAGCCTCTCTGTAGGTATCTTAAAGAATGGATGATTCCTATTGGGAACTCACAGGTTCTATAAAGTCCTGCAGTGAAGAAATCTATTCATATCTACTTAACCAAATGTGTCTCAAACATTTTTGACCGTGGTAAATCTTTTGCTTATAAATGTCTCAAAGACCACACTTGGGCGATACAACTGAACATGAATCATGCAACCCTGTGCTTGTAACAGTCCAGTGAAGTCAGAAAGTCATAGAGGGAAAGGATTTTAAATGAAACCAAGAGGATTGAAGCAATGCAGGTGGAGCTTAGGAAAAGTAGGCACGGGTCTGTGTCTGGGAGGAGAGGTGGCCAGTGCCATTGTAACAGAGAAAAGAGCCCGGGGTTCCCGAAGAGCCAGAGAAGATAAGGGAAAACTATGAGGAAGCTGTTTTGGGCGGTAATCTGGTGAGACAAAACTAGAGAGAAGAGTTCAAAGCCTTTCCAGGGCAGAGAATTTGATGATAAGGTGTGGTAGAGCCGCTGTTTAGCAAGTACAAGGTTAAATCCCAGTATGGGGGGCAGGGGGCGGAGACAAAGAAAGAAGAAAGAAAGAAAGAAAGAAAGAAAGAAAGAAAGAAAGAAAGAAAGAAAGAAAGAAAGAGAGAGATAGAGAAGGAAGGGAGGAAGGAAAGAAGGAAAGAAGGAAGGAAGGAAGGAGAGGATGGAGAGAGATAGATGGAAAGAGGAAGAAAGGAAGGAAAGAAGAAGAAGAATGAGAAAAAGCAAAGGATAGCTAACAGCGAATGGTCATTTGTTTCATGGGGGGGAGGAAGGAGGGAGGAAAGAAGAGGCAGAAGGAGGAGGGAGGGAAAGGTAGAGGAAGAGTGGGAGGGAGGGAGGAAAGAAAGATGGAAGGGGGAAAGGAAGGGAGGAAGGAAGGAAAGAAAGAAAGGCAAGGCAAAGCTCTGAGAGGAGACAGTTAACCTTGGACAGCTCTGGTTGTGAGCAACAGTTGGCTTGGGTGAAAGAAAAAGACTGGGCAGTAATGTTCTCTCGAAACTGCAGTCTCTCCTTTAGTTCCTTCCTCCCTTGCTTCCTTCCTCCCTCCCTTCCTTCATTCTCCTCTTCCTCTTCCTCTCCTCCTTCTCCCTGCCCCTCCCCCCCCATATTCAGGCTCAAAGTCCTCCAAATCCTTGGACACATGGAACCTTCTAGGTTCTCTCAAAGGTGGCCGCAGCTGTTCATAGACCCCCACCCCTCTGTGTGCAAATCCTGCGTCTGTGCCAGGCCACCATGGATTGTTTTGTAATCAGTGTGTGTGTGTGTGTGTGTGTGTGTGTGTGTGTGTGTGTCCCAAACACTCTCTAAACTTGCATTCGAATGGAACACACTACGTCAAAGCCATCTTGCCACAGGGTAATCAGGCAAGTTCTCAGCTTGGTCGGAGGGTGCGGAAGCGACACTGCTGACACCTGGGGCTCAGGTCACCAACAACATGAAACCTGTGGCAGCGGTGCCATACTGAGCATGACCACCGGGGGGCAGCAGAGTCTAAGCGGCCGTGTGAGAATGGAGGAAACATGGAGCAAGGCCCTGTCTAGGAGGTTCTGGGTTAAGGTCACAGTGCAGGCCGCTGACCTCACCCGGCAAGGTTCCAGCGTCACTGTGCTTCTGCGCGTGCATCTTTGCTACCAATCCTAGCTGCGTGGATGTCCTTTTCTGTGTTACTTGTAATGCTCCTAGCTGTCCATTTTGAGGCTTTAGCGTCTGAATATAAGCTGGCTATACCAAACCATCACTTGCTTTGGGGGGGCAGAGGGGGCTGCCTCCTTCATGCCCACAAAACCTTGCAGGTGTCTTCCTCCTGGGGGACGGGGTGGAAAGCCACAGAAGCAAACCCACAAGCCCAGACTGCTGGGCCGTAGCCACCTCCACTTACTGGTGGCTCTTCCCCAACGAGCCACTCTGCCCCCGCCCCCTCCCCATCACCCTAGGTACCCAACAACTCAGTCTGCTGAAATGCTCTAGGCCAGCCAACCTAAACTCTCGCGTCCTGCCTCGCCCCTTCCTTCCCAAAGCAATCACAGTGAACGATCAAAGGCTTCACTGGGGTTTCCTGAACCTCCTCCACCCCTGACAGGCCCTCCTTTGTGTTTGGACACCATGGTTCCTGTGGTGGGGGTGCTACCCCACCCCCACCCCCTCAGGACCCGCGAGGGACAGCTGTCTTTCCACCTCAGTGGAAAGGGTTCCCACCAGGGAGCATCCTGACCTGTGGGCTTCACCACACCTGGGTCACAACCAAGACAGATTTGGGCTCTCCTTCTGGGGTCGGGAGCATGGTTGCCTCCTGAGTCTTCTCCATCCTAACTCCTGGTCCAGGAGGAGTCCGGACCTATCTGGTGCCCACTCCACTGCCCGTGGTGTGGGCGTGCACAGGAAAGAGCTTTACTTGATGGCGACTGAGCAGGTGAATGAAGGCGGTGAGACAGCTCCGAAGCTGGCGCCTGAGACCCAAGCTGACCAAGCTGATTGAGTCAACGTTGTGGCTTTGCCTGCAATTTTGCTGGGGGGACTAAATGAGATAATACATGCTAAGAATCCTCTTTGCTCTGCACAGTGGCATCGCCCTCTGTCTCTCTGCCTCCTGTTCGTTGTGGACGTCTGGCATTCCAGCCCTGTCCTGCACACGTGTCCTGGGGGTCCTACTTACTCCCAGGGCTTCCGATCTCTGGATATGTCCCTGCAAATCCTGTGTTGAAATCCTTACCCCCCAGGGAATGGCACTGGGAGGTGAGACTGTGGGGAGATGGTTAGATCCTGGAGCCCCCCCTGTCCAAATGGAGTTAGTGCCCTTCTCAAGAAGGCCCCAGAAAACTGTCCTCCACCACGGAAAGACACATCTAAGAGGTGCTACCAGTCAAGACAGGAACCCGCACCAGCTGCAAATGTCACTGATTTGGTAGTTCCAGCCCTGCACAGCAGTGAGACATAAACTTCTGTTATGCTGTCTTAAGGAATTTTGTTCTAGAAGCCTGGGTAGACGAAGATACTAGCTCCCACTCTCCTCGTGAGCTCCGGATACATCTAACCAAACACCACCATCTTGTCTAGCCTCCCCCCCCCCCCCGCCCCAAATAGGTCACACTGGACCCCTCAGCTCCCCCCCACCTCAAGCCAGCTCACCTCTCCTCCACCCGAGGGCTGCACAGTCCCAGAGGAGGACATGGCCTGGGAAGAGGCCGTGCTTCCTGGGGGTCACCTCTGTGTTTCCTCCCATGGGCTACACATGGCGAGTTCTCATCCCTCCATGAGAAACTCGGAGCGGCCATTTCAGAAGCAAGTAGGGAACTCCTTGAGCCATGAAGACCGTAACCACAGGTCACACTGGAAGTTCTCGCGAGCATCCCCACAGGATGTTGTTCCAAGCTTCTCCAGCAAGTGCCTTCTAATTGATCTTGAGGGACTTGGCTTAGAATCTCTCTCTCTCTCTCTCTCTCTCTCTCTGTCTCTCTCTCACACTCACTCTCTTTTTCTCTCACTCTCCTTGCCATTAGTGGATTCGAACTCTGGCCCTCTACCACTGGAGCTATGCCTCCAATACAGTATTTTTGCTGGTTCATTGGAAATAGAGTGTCTCACACTTTTCTGCCTGGGCTGGCTTTGAACTACAGAAGATCTCATCCTCCTGAGTAGCTAGCATAATGCTAGGTAGGAGCCACAGGGGTCCAGCCAGAGTCTCCAATTTTATATTGTACCAGTTACCTGTTCTGGTCAATATGTTACCTGGACAAATGAAAATAAAATAGATAATACAATCTATCTTGCTAGGTATTTGGAACCAATTATTAAAAATTTTACCAAATGCCTAACTAAATGTATCATTGGCATGTTTTTTTCCTTACATATGTTGAGTGTTGAGACGAAGCTTTAGTAGGCCTCCTTGGCTCACAGTAAAGATGATGGCGCCGTTGATTGCCGACACATCGTGAGTGAAGGACCAGGACACCACTGCACCAAAGACAGCATGGCTTGTAACTGTCCCAGCTGCCACCTCAGTCTGTGATTTGAGGCAAGTTACTAGGCCCTGCGGGACCTCAGGTTCCTCCTCTGTAAACTGAGCTGACTAAACCAGATGACCTCAGGGCCCGGTTCCAGTCCCTCCTCTGCGGCTTTAGGACTCTGCCCTTTCTTCCATCACACCACAGCTCCATGAGTGACCAGTTGAACAATTGATCATTAGCGAGGATGGAGCTAAATATACTAACTATACATGGTTGAGTTAAAACAAACGCCAGTAATGTAACTGTGCATACATCCTTCCCTGAATGAGCAGAAAACTGAGTTAATAAGTAGTTGGCTACAGCACTTGAGTCCTGACCCCTTCAGAACATACCAATGCTGCCTTGAGAGTCGGCTAGAAGTTCTGCTGTCAGCTGACACGAGGCGCCTTACCTGTTTCTATTTATAAACCACACAATGGGCCCAGCCACTCCTAGTGGGTCTTTGCCAAGAATAAAAACTGAAAAGCAAACTACTCAAAGACATTTGAAAACTTTTTTTTTAACTCAAAGGAACTGTGGGTTTCAGTAATTCTTTTTTAGCCCATGCTTTCCTTCCAAGATTATATTTTCTCACAGTGTCATATTATGAAACAGTAATTGATTAAGTAGAAAAATAAATCATTTCTTTTACATTAGAAGCCAAGGTCTTGAGTTTAAGGAAGAGATTTTTTTTTAAAAAATCAAAGAAGTTAAATAAAATTTATGTCCGTTGGGAATATTTGGGTAAAACCTTGCTGTGTCTGCCTTAGGGAACACATTCTTCCTGACTGATTCCGTTGGAAGGCCTGGCTGAGCACTCCTAGCACCCACAATGCACTTTCTAAATACCACGTCCCACTAATAGGAGCAGATTGCCTTAAAGAAATGTCTGCTTCGAATTTAGGAAGAAGGCTGGAACATCCTGTCAAATGAGTTGGCTCTTGAGGAAGCTATCAAAGACAATGAGATTGTGACCAAAACAGCAACGAAAAAAGATTTAGAAAATAAGATGAAGAGCCCACTGACCAGAGATATGGTCAGTTCGGCACCAAAAAGAACATGAACCGTAAAGACCAAAACATGTTGAATATAGTCAAAATCTCTGTTGGGTGTGGTGGCATACACCTGTAATCCCAGCACTTGGGAGGTAGAAGCCTAAGGATGTAGCCTAGGCAATAGTTAGATTCTGTCTCCAAAAAAAAAAAAAAAAAAAAGATGAAGAAAACGAAAATTCTACGAATTCACATATTTTTCAACTTACAATCTAGGAAGCTGGAAATGTACTTTATTCAAGTAAACACTGGGAAATACAGAGGAAAAAAACCTAAGTAATTATTTTACCTGTCACCTGTAGCTCTGTATTAAAGTTATTATTGAAGGGCAACCAAACAGTCTAGGAAACAAATTTCTACTTTTGAAAAAATCCAAGCTAGTAAGTGCGGAGGGACTGATAGAATACAGGACTCCACAGGCTCTCTTGGGATAATGGATGGAGGGAAATGGATTTTCGTGGTTGCTGAAGGATTGGGTAAAAACTGATAGAGAATTTCACACACACGTGTGTGTGTTCAACCAGGGTATTGCTACATAGCAGCCCCACTCTTGGGCATCTACCCAAAAGATTACAAACAAGAAAACACTAAAGCCACCAGCACAATAATGTTCATCGCAGCACAATTTGTCATTGCCAAAATATGGAATCAACTCAGATGCTCCTCAGTAGACGAATGTATCAGGAAAATGTGGTACATATACACAATGGAATTTTATTCCTCTATCAGAAAGAATGACATTGCCCCATTCATAAGGAAATGGAAGGACTTGGAAAAAATTATACTAAGTGAAGTGAGCCAGACCCAAAGAAACATGGACTCTATGGTTTCCCTCATATGGAATAATTAGCACAGGCTTAGGATAGTCACAGCAGAGGATCACAAGAGCCCAATAGCTATGCCCTTATGAACACATAAGATGATGCTAAGTGAAATGAACTCCATGTTATGGAAATGAGTGTTATATCACTGCTGTAATTACTTTCAACATGCCATGTGAAACAGTACCTTTTTCTTTTTCTTTTTTTTTTTAAGATCCTCTTGTATCCCCTTCCTGTGGTTGTACCTGCACTATCACTGTATCTCATCTGAGTACCCTGAATACTGTATATACTGGTATTAGAACTAGGGAAGGGAAAGAGAATATCAAAATCGAGAGATAAAGGACAAAAAGACAAATGACTCCAAAAGCAATACTTACAAAACCATTTGGTGTAAACCAACTGAACAACTCATGGGGGGAGAAGGAAGGGGGGAGGGGGAGGGGGGAATGAAGGAAGAGGTAACAAATTGTACACGAAATGTTCCCACTGCCTTACTTATGAAACTGTAACCCCTCTGTACATCACTTTGACAATAAATAAGTAATTATTTTTTAAAGGGAGGGAGTGATAGAATATAGGACTTCACAGGCTCTTGTGGGATAATGGATGGAGAGAAATGGATTTTCATGGTTGCTGAAGGATTGGGTAAAACCTGATAGAAAATTTCATAACGAACAGACAAGGCTAGGATATCTTAGCTTGCAAATTATGCTTCATATCTAATGATGTTATGGAAATACTGTTAATTTTTGGATGGATACTTGTGTATGTGTGTGTGTGTGTGTTCTTTCGTGAACCAGTGTCTTGCTACATAGCCCAGTCCATACCACCACACTCAGATTATGAATATATTTTCTTTGCCTCCCAAATGATATAATTTCAGTCCTCCTCATCTATTTCAATAAGAAGACTTACACTTAAAGTCATATTCATTTACCAGTAGTAGTTTTTAAAAGGTATCGGAATTCATAGGTTCTGGTCCAAGCTGCCCCCATTGCTTCTTGCCTTGGTATAAAGTCCAGGGAGTGGCCTGGACAATCAGTCTCTCCTAGTCATGCTTTGTCCATCCACATTATGTATCAGACACACTTCTGAAAAAAAACTACAAGTGATGAAATACTTTCCAACCTAATTACATGACACCCAAACCGGATGTCTGGAGGTAGAAAACTCCAGGCAAAAGCCACTTTCAGCAGACATAAAAACCCTCAGTAAAAGCACTAGAATGCATCAATCTGCAGGTAGAATGATATACCTAAACATGGTCAACATGGCAAATTTTGCATTATAGATATTCTCATCACAATTTTAGCTTTTGGCTTCCTAGTGGGTCATTGAATTAAACCCCAGGAGAGGCTCAGGGGCCTTGAGTGTATCCGGGCTTTCCATTTGGTGAGAATCCTTTCTTGGGAGACACACACAGGCCAGCTCAATGGCATTTCCCAGGATGTGAGGGCCACCAAAAGATAGTCTGTAACTGGAAGGAAGGAAGGTAATTCCTAGTGCTAGAGTCTTTGAAACTGGAGACGGAAGGTAGGAACAGAACAAATCCTTGTAGCAATTCTCACACAGAAACAAGACTCCTCTGTCAGTTTCCAAGAATGGGAAGAAATCAGACCAAATCAGGGAAATCATGATTGTGTTGGTCTTCTTGAAGTTTCTACACATGTGGCTTGTCGAAGAAAAGCATTCATTTGTATACAACGTGAACTCCACAATGCGGACAATGCTTTAGGAAGCAGATTTCACAAGGTTGTGACACCTGAGCATTTAATGGAATTCAACACGTTGTTTGTTGGTGGTTTCACCATCGGTTCTGCTGGAAACTGTAATAATCTCCAGAGATGTGGACACACCAGGAGGCAGGTCTGCCACCAGACAGCCCGTGTTTAAGACACAGACCTGCTCCAGAAGCAGGAAAATCCATGTGTGACAACAGAGCTAGACGCAAGACAGATGCAGAGCAACCGTGGCGGCATAAAGGGCAGGCTGAAGGGTTTTTGTAGAGGAATTTGATGCGTTTGGCTGGGAACTTCTTATTTACACCAAGGACATCCCTCCATTTGTTTTATATGCATATATGTGTGTATAGATCACCTTTCTTCTATCCCTCCCTCCCCCTTGCTTCAATCGTGCCTTCAAATATGAATCTCTCTTGAAGAACAGACCCAACAACATGATGAAGAAGCGTACTGGGTTATTTGTTGTTGGACTGTTCAGTGCTCTTTTGCCAGGATTCTTGGCGTTCCTTATGGGCCAGTGCGGATGTCAGGACAGGACTCGAAGGAAAGGAATTGGGAGATTTGTTTCTTGGTCAGTCACGGGTGTTGAACTCAGGGCCTGGGTGCTGTCCTTGTACTTTTGCACTCAAGGCTAGTGCTCTACCACTTTGAGCCACATTGCCACGTCCAGGTTTCTGGTGGTTAATTGGAGATAAGAGTTTCACGGGCTTTCCTATCTGGGCTGGCTTTTAACTGCCATCCTCAGATCTCAGACTCCTGAGTAGCTAGGATTACAGGCGTGCGTCACGGGTGCCCAGCTGAATTGGGAGATTTGTGGGGACGAGCCATAGGCGGATGTAAAAAGTGAGGAAAAGAAGCCCTGGCAGAGTCACGTGGGAAAGCACAGAAGTCGGTAAAGGTGGTGGGATGATCTTCTTGGTGTGCGGACACTCTGGTTTTATATTTTAAGGGTGTGAAATTAAACTTTAATCCTAAATAACACACAATAATTTTTATTGCTCTTGACATCAGACTAAATAAAAGTTGCTCCCAGGTAACCTGCCTCTGTTTGGCCCAATTCAATCAATTAAAAAAAAAAAGCCAGGTGGTATCTGTTTTTGAGACCAAAACAGATACTTTCTGCTAAGTCATCCTGAACTCTAACTTACCTTGCGCAATGTGTTGCTTTGTAATTAAGTTAAAAAACCAAAGGATGTTTTGGCTAGAATAATCTTTCTTCAACCAGACCAGAGGTTAGACAGTGGGACCTGTAGGGATAGAATTCCTTCATCCAAAACATCCGGAACGGTCACTGGATTAATGTGCAACTCACTGGAGATTTTTGGTCCAGTTTGCCAAAGATTTTTTCATCTGTCCTTTTCCCTTTTCAATTCAGGTCAGTCCGTATGCATTTATTCAAGTCTCTTATTGAAAATGAGATGAAAAGTGTTAGAGTCCAAAGAATAAAGAAAATGGCAGATAAAATGCAAAAAAGGGATGAAATGTAATAAGAGAATAAATAAGTTCATTCATGGATAAAGAATTTATTCATGAATAAATAAATCCATTCATCCAACAAATGAACTTACAGACCTTTTATTTTTCTATGCACTGAGTAGGTAAAGAAGTGTTCAAGGTAGAGAGAAATATGTCACTCTTTCTATTATCTGGAAATTTTGAATTTTTTAAAAATTAGAAACATTTCCATTGGAAAATTTAAGTTCAATTTATGTTAGGCTCTTAATCCAATAAAAATATCAGAAAGCAATACACCTCAAACAATTTCCTGACATCTTTAAGACGTTCTGAAGCACTACCTGCGGGTAAGGGCGATACACCAGGCTGCCGCTCCTGAGTGTGCCAGCCCGCAGGTAAGAGGCCTGTGACCACTGGACAGGAGGCTGAAGGAGAATTAGGGTTGTGGGAAAGAATACTTGGCACAGTTGATGAGGAGTACATTGTTTTCTTTGAGCACTCAATGAACTTTTATTGCTTCATTTGGGGTGGGGGAGAATGACAATGGTGATGATGATTAAAAAAATGAAGTGACAAGTAGGAACACACATTACTAGGTTTTTTGGAGCACACTGAGAAAATCTCCACTCAGTCCCTTCATGTCCCAAACTTGGCTCCTTGTTGCTCACACAGTAATTGTTCAATGTTCAATGAAAGAAACCCCACGATGGAGCCTCCCGGATAGGGTCAGGGGAAGATGAGGAGCATTTGTGAAGAAAGATGATTGCTATGTCGATGACAGCATTTGTGAACTGTTATCCACTGTCCTCACCTTGATTCTTCCTGTTCCCATTAGAACCTAAGCCCTGTGAAGGCAAGGACTTTAAATAGCACACCGAAGGAGCTCAACAAATGTCCGTTGAATAGATGGGCGAATGGATCAATGAATATTTCTCATACGGTGGATAAAAGAAATGCTGGATCCAGTGCACCAGGACCAAAGAATAACTTTGTTCCATGATTTTCTGTGGTGAGCACTGGGGTAATGGTTCCTATCCAACCATCCATCCATTCATCCATCCACCCACCCACTCACCTACTCACTTACCCATACATTCTTTCATCTACCTATCTATCCATTCACTCATCTATATATCTATCCATCCATTCATGCATCACCCATCAACCCATTCACTCACCTACCTACTCACCCAACCATCCACTCATCATCCAACATCCACATACTCAGTCACTCACCCATCAATTAATTCATCTACCCATCCATTCATCCAATCACCCACCTATCCACCATCCATCCACCTGTCCACTCACCCATCCATTAATTCATTTACCAATCCACCTATCAACTTATCCATCCACCTAGCCATCCATTTATTCATCATCCATCCATCTATCCACCCACTCACCCATCTATCCATTTATCTACCCACCCAACCATTCATCCATTTATTCTGTATTTTCATCAAACATGTCTTGTTTTCTTGATACTGTGCTACTTGTTTGGCTTAAAAAGATATAAAGGGTAAGATATGAGTTCTGTAAAAGCACATGGTTCCAGTTCTAAGAGAGGATTATAAGGAAAGCAAGAAGAGAAAGGAACCAAGTAATCCCATATACATTTAAAAAAAGTCAAACAATGGGGCTGGGGATATAGCCTAGTGGCAAGAGTGCCTGCCTCGGTATACCCGAGGCCCTAGGTTCGATTCCCCAGCACCACATATACAGAAGACGGCCAGAAGTGGCGCTGTGGCTCAAGTGGCAGAGTGCTAGCCTTGAGCGGGAAGAAGCCAGGGATAGTACTTAGGCCCTGAGTCCAAGGCCCAGGACTGGCCAAAAAAAAAAAGTCAAACAAGCTGAGTTTCCAGATAAGCAAGAATTATAGGGACCAATAAATATGTCTTGACATAGTTCAACTTTCCATAAAAAGACACTACACATAGGGAGATCTAATTATGATCCCTTATTCCTTACCCTTATTCTTACCCATTGATGACAATGGGTACGATTGAATTTTAAGCTATAAGAAGCTTGCAGGTAACAAAAGAAATGAAACGAATGTTCGGGGAATTGTGAGGAAGAAGGCAGTGTGATTGTTGGCCTTTGGGGAAATATACTATGAAGTAGAACTGGAGGAGAAAGCATTTTCTCTCTTGAACTATATAAAGTATGTTTATTTATCCAATACAGTATATTTATCCAAGGGGGGTGGGGAGAGCAACTTACTCCAGTTTATACTAGTTCATGAGAACCAACAACTAAAATTTCAAAATTCTATGTGTTACACTTTAAAGAGCCATTTCAAGAAGTGAAGCTTAATACGATATCTTACACTGAAGAGAAAAGGCAATCAATACTCAAAAGCTATCCTTCTTTGGTTGTCATCTATGCTGTTAAGGTCTATAGGTATCTGGGGTCTGCATAGTCGCTTCGTATTGCATGAATCTTCCTAACTCTGGCATCACATTGCCAGAATAGAGACACATTTTGTTTTGTAGATGAAAGAAATGGAGAAAATGTTAAAGATATATATTACATTTTAAGTGGTAAGTCGACAGGCCTTCTATTATGAGTTAATACCAAAAAAATTAAGAAACATTTTTCTGACACTGGAAACTATTGACCAATACAGCAAACAGATTGCTCAGGTCATCGGCTACCATATGATATGACAAAATATGGATTCCTTGTTTTACCTTCATGCAAATGGTTGGCGTAGCAGCTGACAATTATGTCAAAATTACTTGTTCACCAGTCACACTCATTATTCAGCCATGGTTACAAAAATACAAGCAAATCATTTTGTAAGAATATTTGACTGCATGAAACTCGTGGTAAAGAACAAGTGCATTTAACAAGTTTTGTAAGTTGCGTGCTATGTGCTTCTTCTACCACTGAAATTTATGTTAAATGTAAGTACATATATTTATCTATGTGTACCTATGCATGCATTGACATGTTTCTTTTTTGTTGTCTGGCTTGTTATAGGAAGGCATTGTACATCCCTCCCTACCTCCTTGGTCATTTTTTTACTTTAGGTTTTTTTTTTTGGTGTGGGGGCAGATAGAGTCTTCCATTTCTGCACAGGCTAGCCGTGTATTAAAATCCCCATAGCTATGACACCTCTCATAGCAGAGTCCACAGGTGCCTGCTACCGTTTCTGGCTTGTATGTTGAGATGAAGTCTTAACCTTATCCCCAGTCTAGCCTCCAACCACTTTGCCACTGAATTGCTGGGATTGCAGGTGTGATCCACCTCACGCGGACTGACATGCATTTCTTGATGATGGAACTATGTTCTATAAGCAGCAGCGTTAGGCGTTGTCCTCTCTGTGTGAATTGCACATCGCATACTTATACAAACCTAGATGGCAGTGCCCACTGCTCACAAAGCCTATGGAGTGTACCACTGTGTGGACCGTAGCTGACGATATCACAAGTACCACCAGGGAAGGTCAGAGAGGTGTAGGGAGAGACCCCTGAGAAAGTCTGGAGTTTGGGTTGGGACATCGGTGTGAAGATGTTACTGTGGTTCTCTGAGACAAGGGGAAATACCCCGTACATATAGGAAAAATAGAAGTAGGAAACAAAAGCCAGGTTCAAAGGAAAAATCCATTGCATGCTGATGATGGGAGAAATCAAGGTTTCAGAGTAGGATGAGAAGGACTGGAGATTTCGGTTTAATCGTACAAGCTAATGACGCCTATTTTGAGAAGGTAGAGGAGATAGTCAAATTGGAGCAAGTGTTTGGTCTGGAAAGAGAGTAAGTGAAAAAAAAAATCCTGACAGGAAGGAAGTTCAGAGAGGAAATAACTTATTGTTAGAAAATGATTTCCACTTCCGATCTCAACTCCTTGAGTTAAACAGTGAGGCACATGAAAGAACGACGATTTCCAAACCCATCATCCTCAGCCATGTTCTGTGGGCGAGATAACCCTCAGGGAACTGGCTATCTTAAGAAGGCTATAGCTCATAATTTAGTCTGCTTACAGCGAATGGCATGTTATGTTTACCTTGCACTTTTACCAAGTTGCTCATCAGCAACCACCGAAGCCCGGCCCTTCTCCTGAGTCCAGCAGATGCGAGCTGGAAAGTTTGTTTTCTGCTGACCGTGGGCACGCGTGACTGGGCGACTTATGGACGGGACCAGAGCCATATCTATACCAGAAGGTGGCTCATTACCAAAGGAGAGACTCATTCTAGAATCACGCAGAGGACACAAAGTCCTCAGGGAGTCAAACCATGAACAACAACAACAACAAAAAAATCAGAACAATTGGAGACTTTTATGTCCCCTTCTGTTTTTAAAGTCACAGTCAGATTTCTCAGAAATACAAAGCTGTTTTCTGTTGCCCCCAAAGGAACATGGGTGATAGTGCCTGAGATGTTTTTCCTCCTATATGTCAAATATCTGGATAAAGGACTAAAAATGGTGAAGGACAAAGAAAAATAAGACCAGGGAGAAAATTAGAGATCAAGGAAATGTCCCAAATTTCAAAAGGGTGCATTTCAGAAATTACCATTGGTAAGGATGGTAGCCAAATCCTAGACATGTTCTACAACAGACAAAGAGATAACACTTGAACTCTTAGCTCTCAGTCGCTCAAAGGTCACAGTAAGAGAAGCAGCACTCAGGTCACGGGGGCGGAGGAACTCAATTCCCTTCTACTTAGACAATGCAAAAGGGCCAGGAGTGGGAGACGGCACTGCAGTGGGACCTGGGGGAAAGAGAGAGATGACCGATGCTGAAGGAAAGTGCTGGCCCTGTGCAGGCTGTGCACTGAAAAGAGGGGCTAAGCACAAAGCCCAGGTTGATGGAAGCAGGGGCCTAGGTAAAGTGGGGAGGATTGGTGTTGCTTCTTGCTGGGAAATGGCGACTACTGAAGGAGTTCCAGTCCTCTACAAAGAGTCTGGACCCATGAGTTGCACAGACATTGAATCCCATCATAGACACTCCCTTAACCATGGCCCTGAGCAAGTGAGGGTCCTTTTCTAAGTTTGCCCATAGCATTGACATGATCACCCAGCATGGAGGGCCTCCCTGGGGATCCAGTGAGATCACCTGTAGACTGGTGCATGGAGTAGATGCTCTGAAGGCAGCTCGCTAAAGCCCAGAACTAAGTTGCAGGAGGCTCTGCTTTTGGAAGTTACCCAGCAGTACTATGTGTGTAGCCTTGCTTAGAGCAGGTGGAAAAGCAGGAACTTCTTCTTTCTAAGGTTGCATCCCAATCGAAGCCAGCAGAGACAGCCAGGAGGTTGAGGGCAGAGACCCGAGCCCGAGACAGAGTGGCGCTCCCTGGCAGAGGGGGAGGAAGGGCAGCTGGCTCTATGGCATAAAGCACTGCTGGGCATCTGTCCCAAGGGGCAGCAGGAGGGGATGGTGAGACTCCAGATTCCAGCCGGGATGGCCAGATGCGTGGAGAAGTGAGGAAGGCAGGAAGGAGTTGTAAGGGAGACGCAGAGTGAACATCCAGGAACATAGAGGGAAGGGAGGGGCCAAGACTGCAAGGAGGACTGTTCCCATCCATTCCACAGAGGAGGAAAAGGAAACACAGAGCTGCAAGTAACCGTGATGAGGTCACACCACTAGTAACGGCAGACTCGAGGTATGACCAAGATGTTGGGCTTCTTGTTCTGAGATCTGAACAGAAGCTGAGATTATGGAGAAGTCACAATGTGTCAGACTGCAGATTTCTCACAGGGGAATAGTGGAAAGCTAGGAACTTGGAAGGGAACAAGATGACTTAACTATATCCCGGGAGACAGGGAGATGAAGATTACAAGGTAGGAGCTGCATTCACTGGGCTGGGCCTGCTCTAGGGCAGACTACTAGCCAGGGTACTTGATCACACCTCAGTCTCCAGGTCTGCATGACAGAGGTGTGCCGTATGTGTGAGGTATCTGCATAGCAAGTGGTACGTGCATGTATCCTTTGTGTGAGGTGCATGGCGAGTGTGTATACTCGGTGTGTGTGTGAGTCATGTAGAGGTGTGGGCCCACTGAGTGTGTGTGCACAGGCAGCCAGCCGTAGAATCTGCTTCTTTACATGTCCATGTGTGTCCGCAGTGTGCATTGGTTCTGTAGTTCGAGATGGAATAGGAGCGATTATCTTTCTCTCCTTACCTGGTGCTGGCGCCACTGGCATTTTGGAATGGAGCTTAGGTGGAGTTAACAGGAATGCTTGAGTGTTTTCCAGATGAAATAAATGGTGTGTGCACATGCACACACACACACACATACACACACACACTCTCTGATCATTCCCACTTCTAACGTGCCCACAGTTCAGAGACATGCTCTTCCCAGGACAAAGAAGAGCCAGTAAGTTCTGCTGTGGGAGAGACCTTGGAAAGCAGGAAAAACAAGAGGAATTAGGGGAATCAACAGTCACAGGACCCATCTTCTTCCTGGAGCCCAGACCAGAACCAACCAACCAAAGAGAGAGAAAGAGAGAGAGAGAGAGAGAGAGAGAGAGAGAGAGAGAGAGAGAGAGAGAGAGAGAGAGGCAGGCCTGAAGTCCAGGTTCAAGAGAGAAGCGTGGGCATGAGCAGAACTCCCGTAGCCTTGCCAGGCTGCAGGCAGAGGGGCTTAACGCAGATCCAGAGCATGAGGCTGGGCAGCTCAGTGGAGACAATTATACGGGGTTCACAGAGCAAACTGAAATCCCCACATATAACTTACTTGGGGCCTTTTGGGCAAGTCAATGAGAACACCTGGCTGCACTAAGATAAGGAGCGGCCCAACTCAATAAAAGCCCACATTTTGTGTTCTGCAGAAAATCCATCTCCTTCTAGGATGACTGGCCTCATTCTTACACGTGGATTTCCCTCAGCATCTAGAGACCAAAAATGTCTACCCACAGCAAGTCAATGGCAGACATCCCTCACTCCATCACCCAACATGGCACCTGGGTTTGGGAGTGGACAAGGTCTAGCCTGAGACTCCTAACTCTCCTGCCTCTGCTGCTTCAGTGCTGGGATTCTAGGCATATACAACCATGTCCAGCTAGGAGATAAGGTCTTCTCAGTGCTGTATTCCCCGGTATCCAGTACCGAGCCTGGAAGATGCTTACACATTGTTGAGATCAACGTACAAATCAAAATTCATGTGCTTTAAGATTTCACTTTTCTCTTGAAAACGGTGACATTGACCAAGACACATTATATTCCTAAACTGCTTTGTTGAATGGCAACTCCTTTGTACAACTACTTAAAAATATTTAAAAAATCTATTTTTTAAGATTTTGTTTTTCTTTTTTATGTCGACAGAATCTTGGATGTCTCAGCTGGGCATGGTAGCTCCTGTCTGTAATCCCAGCATGCAGGAAGACTTGTTCAGAGCCAATTTGGCCAGCCTGAGCTACATGGCTACATATCTCAACAATTTCCCCTACTTTGAAGAAAACAAACAAACAAACACAGAAGAAAACAACTATCACAGCTATCGACAAAAGAATCTTCGATGTCTCACACTGGAAATGACTTGAGAGTTGCTTGGTCTGTGGCCGCGGCCAGCATAAGAACTGGTCATCCAGTCATTGTCAGTACCCCAGACGAGCCTGGAACGCACTGTGTACCCCACGCTGCCCTTAAACTCACAACCCCCTGTCTCAGCTGAGATTACAGGCGTATACCACCACACCCAACTTTTCTTCTGCTCTTAAGGACACCTAAGATGACATTATTCTTTCTGATTGCCACATTTTCTTGTTGGTTTGTATCAAACATAAAAAAATGAAAAAATTAAATTCATACTATCCTATCTCACGCTGCACAACTGATTTCTTCAAAGTCAAGAATGAAGTTAAGGGGGCTGGGAATATGGCCTAGTGGCAAGAGTGCTTGCCTTGTATACATGAAGCCCTGGGTTCGATTCCTCAGCACCACATAGATAGAAACGGCCAGAAGTGGCGCTGTGGCTCAAGTGGCAGAGTGCTAGCCTTGAGCAAAAAGAAGCCAGAGACAGTGCTCAGGCCCTGAGTCCAAGGCCCAGGACTGGCCAAAAAAAAAAAAAAAAGGATAAAATTAAGAACCTGGGAGCTTGGAATTGTGGCATGGGTTGGGAAATCCTGTATGGAGTCAAAGGACAGGGACTTCGGCTGGGACCTGCTCTGTGGCCAGCTTTCTCTCTCCCAAGACTTCAGGCAGGAAGATTCCCTCCACCCCTGAGCCCTCAAAGGTCACCAGGTGTATTGACGTTCCCTGTACACGCGCTCCGACTGGCTCCCATCATTATCGTAGTCCAGGTGCTAACAGGAAGCATCACAGAATCTTTGTGTAGTGCAAATCCCATTGGGCATTCTCTGTTTCTCAGGTCTCAGAAGCTTTCTGCCTTCTGCAGGGAAAATCTGCATCCTTGCATGGAGCCCAAAGGTCCGCGGAGAGGTCCCCTGAGCGCATCCACCGTCAATCTCAGCTGCTCTGGAGATGTCATCCGTCCCACTTCCCTTGCTCTTCCCCCTGTAGGTGGCTCCCTCCTGCTTTAAGCCTTTGCTCTCAGCGTCGCCCACAAGTTAACTTATTTAATCCTGCCCACCCCCTCTGAAGCAGAAAGTGCTCCCGTTTCACAGATGAGGAAGTGCAAACACCCAGCATTCTGCCCACAGTTAGTAAGTTGTGGAGCTGCGTAAGTCCTTTAGCCTCAAATGGCCTCCTTCCCTTGGCAAACTTCTACCCGTCTCTTAAAGTAGGTCAAAAGCCAGCTGTTCTGGGAAGTCTGCCTACTCCCTGAATTTCACACCTCACATGGCACTGGTCACTCTGGCGCCACGGTTTGCAGAATGTCTGCCCGTCTTCCCGTCACTTCTTCAGAGAGGCCCCTCTCCTCCTCCCCCTTGAGACTTAAAGCTCTGCACCATGAGTCTGCCTGGATAATGGGACCCATTCGCGAATCACTGAATTATTATTCTCTACAAGGTTCTTTTTGCAGGGGTCATGTGGTACCAGAGAAAAGTCTTGCCAACTGCCAACCTCTGGTGATCAGATTTTTTTTTTCCTGTAAATACGAAAACTAGCAGCAGCTTAATTGTAGATGAGCTAATTATCACAAGCTGGATTGAGTCATGTAGTTTTCTGTAATGTACATTACCTAGAAGTACACAGGAGCAGACGGTTTTTAAATGGTTGTGCCTAGAGGCTGTCTTCTGGGCATCTTTCCTCTAGGATGAGGGAGAAGCAGATTCCTGGCAGAGCAGAGTGGGTGCATGGTCAGAAGGACCGTGAACTTCTGGAAGTGAGTGAGGGAACCCGGTAAAATAATCACCAGGAGGGAACACTGACAACGAGATGGTCATGAAATGATGGGATGGCAAAACCAGTCCTCTGCTGACATCTGTGTAAACCAAGCCGAGGGACCCAGCCTGAATTAACTATGTTTCTCCATCTTCTGTGTTCTCTCCACTCTAGCCTCTGGGACTGTGCGGACTTTGGGGTGATTGCTCCTCATGAGGGCTAGCTCATTTTAGGAAGGAAGCAGGACTCCTCCAGGGGCAGCTTTCCTATGCAAACCAACTGGTTCCAAGCCATATTCAGAACTGCTCCTTACCCGGCTCTGCATCTCCTGCCAAGGGTCTCATCCCTAATCACCTCAGGGCCGAACTAGACAATTTAGGACAGCTCCTGTACCATTCCCCCTTCTCCGTCCTCCTCTTCTTCTTCTACTGGACAGAAAAGGTGCAGGGAATTTAAAGGATTCATCCAACATCACACAAGAACTTAGCGACAAAGTTGAGCTCTAATCAGATACAGATTTGGGACGAGGACAAATCACTGAGCTTTTTCCCAAAAGATTTTTCAGAAGGCCACTCCGAGCTGTAAATACGGTTCCTTGTGGAACTCGGCAGCTTGCTCTGTGAAGTGCACACCATAGCATTCTTTTGGGTAACTAGGAGAGTGGAAGTAAATGTGCTTTCGGAAGTGCAAAGTGCAGGACCCATGCATTTAAGAGTCACCGGAAACCCACGGCCTCATTGTATATGATCAAAGTCATTATTAACAACAAGTTCTCTGCCTTCTGCCTTGGGAGCTCCTCAGGAAGTGACAGAAAGGTTTTACAATATCGCTTCATTCAGCTCCTCTCAGCAGTCCCATAAAGTAAAAAATAATCCCAGTAAGTAATTAGGTCAAGTTTGCATAGTTCACCTGAGTTTTACAGAGCTACAATTCAAATCAATATATTAGAGAGCCTGCCTCAGCCCTCAGTGTAAGAAATATTTGAGTAAAGGTTTGTCCTGTGTGTCTGCCCAGCATATAAACACATTCTAGACTCGGTGGAGTCTGTTTTTCCCTTGTGGGGCTCCACAATCATATATTGGTATATAGCAATATATGCTTGACATAACAGACAGATATACATATTAAGTGCAAACCTCACTGCTAAATGCTGGGTAGTTTTGCTTTATAAGGTATAGCAAATCCCAAACGCAGAGTATATTTGCACAAAAGCAGTGTCTTCAATACAATTGTGCCATAGGACACATCGCAAAGCATCATTAGGCTTTAGAGTCCAAGAAACAGCTACTCAAGTCCAGGATGGAAACAAATGAATGGGATAGAGGTAATGACCACTCTCCTGCACTGAAGATGTAAACTTTTGGGGGAGGGGGAGGAGAGCGAGAAGGGGGGAGGAGGGAGAAAAATGAGAGAGGAGATAAGATCGATAAGAAACGTACTCACTGACTTACGTATGAAACTGTAACCCCTCTGTACATCACTTTGACAATAAATAAGTAATTTTTTTAAGATGTGAACCTTGAAGGCATGGAAAGAGACACTCATAGTAATCATTGCAATCTTTAATGGAGAGCCTTCCTTCTTTGTGTCAGGTATTGTAGACAGCACATTTTATACCGATACAAACACCATTGAACAAGAGCAGTTAACCCAGGGAATTAAGACCCTCCCATAATCCCGAGTTCACTAGACTCTAACTCTTCATGTGTTTAGAAAACTCCTGGAGATCTCACAGAAACAAAGACTCAAAGGTTTGTGGGGAGCGGTCTGAGCGTCTCCATTTCTAGAAAATTCCCAGGGGATGCAGGTTGCTGCTGGTCTGTGTCCCTCCAATTCAGGAAGCAGTGAAGCTGTAGCTCAGCATGGTTTGATTAATCCCACCAGGAAATACACTCAAAGTTTTCAAGTTCCCTAAGTACCTCCCTAGGGCTTTTCCCTTTGCTGTAGAAGTTTTGGTTGCTTATAAGCTACTTGGTTTAGATATAGTTTGGCATGGCGATCCAAACAGTCAAACACAAGCACATATTTCAATTAGGAAGAAAGCCAAAGTTCTGATGTCACATACCTTCAGGAACTCCCTAGAAATGCAAAAAAAAAAAAACAAAAAAAAACAAAAAAAAACAAAAAACACCCACAGAACACTTCCTTTCTCTGGCATACACCATCCCATTCTTAAGTCAGGGCTGGGGAAGGAAGGCCAGCCTTCTGCAGGTGGTCGTATCATTTACCCGTGGCGTCCACACCAGCATTTTGTCCCATCCCTGTGGAATTCTAGCACCTTCCCTTGGAATGTGTGGCCATTTGAGGTTACTTAAACCTACCTCCCCCAGAATCGGATACGATTCTAAATACGCAGAAACAAAAGAAGCCAGGCAAGCTAATAGATAAATGGGGGAGGGCCTAGTCCCATGAACAATTCTAATACGGGGGCCTGTCACAGCTCTGGTTCTTGGGCAAATGCTTACTGCCAAGTATTGAATTTGGATTGAGAGACGCCTTACGAGACTCTATTACAGTCCAGGTCTCTCAATTTATGGAGGAGAAAATCTGTGGATGAGGCTGAGAGAGTAATTGCTGAAGTCAGTCTCCCAGCTGCTTCACAAAGGAGGCCCGGTTTGATATTTGCTGAGCTGCAATCCAGAGCTCCTCCTTCCAGTCCCTCATCTCTAAGTCAGCACCCCACAGACTGCTGCCTAGAAGTCAGTTTTGTCCTCATTGAAAACACTCTTTAGTCTAATCTCTTGTTAGGTTAATCAGTTTCAAATATTCAAACATCTATCCTAAATATTCAAATATTTTTTCAAATATATCAGAATATATATGTATATACACCTCTTTCTCTATCTTTCTCTCTCTATTATATATAATATTCACTAGGAGCGCAAGGCAATTGTACAGAATAATTAAATCCCTGCCCAAGGTAACTATGACTTGGCTCTAGTTCCTTTTGGCATTGCTTCCTGGGAATTAGAGCCAAATAATAGTTATCTTGGGCAGTACAGTAACTGCATTTTTTTTCATAGAAATTTTGCTTTAGTATGAAAAAAAGTGGACAGATTGTGTTAACTCTTGTGTGTGTTCTAACAGAATCGTGGCCAGCAGACAAGAGTTTTCAAATTACCTTCAGAGTAAAGAGTATACAGAAGACACAAAGTACATTATTTTTACTATCAAGAAGTGAAATCAGGGCTGGGAATATGGCCTAGTGGCAAGAGTGCTTGCCTCATATACATGAAGCCCTGGGTTCGATTCCCTAGCACCACAGTCGGCCCACGACTGCCCCCTCCCCAAAACAAAAACAAAAACAAACAAACAAAAGGAGTGAAATCAACCTTACGGGTCAAAGGTTATTTGGGACACCATTAACACTAGCAACAGACGTATAAACTGTTGTTTTTGAAGACATATTTGGAGAAGTAGTGATAAAGGATCACATGTACCATGGTTCTTTAGGCCACTTTAGAGCTAATTTTTCCTCAGTGCGTGCCTTTTAGTGAGAAGTATAAGAAAATCTTTAATAATTCAATATAGTATTGTTTTGTTTTTTGCTATTCCTAGGGCTTGAACTCAGGGCCTGAGCACTGTCCCTGAGCCTCTTTGTGCTCTAGGCTAGCTTCTGGCTTTTTTTTTTTTTTAGTAGTTTATTGAAGAGTCTCATGGGGATTTTTCTGCCTGGACTGGCTTCAAACTACAATCCTCAGATCTCAGGTCCTAAGTAGCTAGGATGACAGGCATGAGTCTCTGGTGCCCAGCTACAATTTAGTTTTTAAAGAGATGTGTCCATGAGGCTGGGAAGATGGCCTAGTGGCAAGAGAGCTTGCCTTGTATACATGAAGCCCTGGGTTTGATTCCCCAGCACCACATATATAGAAAATGGCCAGAAGTGGCTCTATGGCTCAAGTGGCAGAGTGCTAGCCTTGAGCAAAAAGAAGCCAGGGACAGTGCTCAGGCCCTGAGTCCAAGCCCAGGACTGGCAAAAATAGATAGATAGATAGATAAAACAGAGATGAGTCCATGAAAAACAAAGAAACAGACTCATCCTCAAGCCAGGTCTTCTATTTGCTACCCAGATAAGGATGGGCTGAGGAGAGAAGACCTTAAGAAGTATGCAGAAGATAAGGATGTCCTCACTGACATGCTTCCTTTGCAAACTCAACATTTTGTGGCAAATTTCCTATGGCTGAAAGAGTTTTAAAAATACCTCTAAAAGGGACTGGGAATGTGGCTTAGAAGCAGAGTATTTGCCTAGCATGCATAAGGCCCTGGGTTAGATTCTGTGGTACCACATAAGTAAAAGATTAATAGAACTTTAAAGAAAAGAAACCAAAAGGCACTTCTAAGTAAGTTTGAAGGTTTGAGTTTAAGAACAGACATAGCATTAATTCCCCCAAGAGGTTGCTTAGAAAAGTACATGTTATCCAAAGGTCTTCTTAGGGTGACCAGGCTTCAATATTCCCGTTGCTTGTCATTGCAAATCTCCTGGCTTTGCCTAAGTATTATCTCTTAATCCCTTGGCACCTGCTGAAGACTAACTGCACGCACAGCTGACACAAAACCCCATAAAACATGATGCTTTAGTAATTTCCTAGTTAAAATGTGATTTCATTTTCTTGACCAGGGCCAAGGTACAGTTTTCCCAGATGATCGTAAAAACTGTATTTTACCAAAAACCAGGGGCAATTTTTAACGTAATAAACTTCCAGCAGGGCAGATTTGCAAAATCTATCAAAGTTTTCAGAGACTAGGAGAGACAGCGATCCTTCCATGACATGAAAGCAAATGAGGCTTCCTTCCTGGAAGTAGCCTTGGGTGGAATGGTGCCTTTTAATTTTATTTTTAAATATATGTTTTTTAGTAGTTGTATCAAAGGTTTCCAATTCAACGCATCAATTTAGGAGTACAACGCGTGAAGATGTCCCTTTAAAAGAAATATTCCCTCTGTAGGCACACAGCCTTGTAAGAGAGTTTTGAAAATGCATAAAGATGATCATTTGCCCCCACACTAAAGACAAAGAAGGAAGGGAGGGTGGGAGGGAGGAAGGGAGGAGGAAGGGAGGGAAGAAGGGAAGGAAGGAAGGAAGGAAGGAAGGAAGGAAGGAAGGAAGGAAGGAAGGAAGGAAGGAGGGAGAAGGAAGGAGGGAGAGAGAGAGGCAGAGAGAGAAAGAAAAGGAAGGAAGGAAGGAAGGAAAGAAAGAAGGAAGAAGGGAGGGAGGGAGGGAAGAAGGAAGGAAAGAAGGAAGGAGGGAAGGAAGGAAGGGGGGAAGGAAGGAAGGAAGGAAGGAAGGAAAGAAAGAAGGGAGAGAGGGAAGGAAGGAAGGGAAGGAAGGATGAGAGAGAGAAGAAGTAACCAAAAAGAAAAGTTCATTGAAATGGATGCAAGTTCATCCAGCCTAAAACAATACCAGCAAGCCATCACCAAGCCTTAGAGCCTCCGAGCGACCGGAAGGAACTCTCTGGAACAATCCAGTCCTTCCCACCCTTTCAAGCCAGTCCTGCCCCCTGAGGATTTCCAGGAGGTCCACGCCGCCGGGAGTCTTCCTCCTCCCTCAGTCCAGGGAGCGGATGACCCGCCTGTCTTCAGCCCCGGGGCCCAGCCAGCCCCCTGGCTCACCGTGGGGCTCCGGCTTACCTTCCACTCTGAAGATGGTGAAGTGCGGGCGGCAGTGGAACGAGCCCAGCGCGTTCCCCGCGCAGTTCATCCACAGGCCCTGGTACACCCAGGTGGCGGTGATCACCGACGACGCGCGCGTGGTCACTTTCCACTCGTTGGAAGCCGTGGCAGCCACCAGGGCTCCGAAACCCCCGATGCCGAACACCAGCCCTGGGATCTGCACCCGGGACATGGCCCTCGGCCTGCAGAGCGCCCCGAGGACCGGAGGGTGGGGGGGGGGGGGGATCTAGGCATGCGGCCCGGGCGCGGCTCGTGGACACCGCTTCCCGCAGGGCGCTGTGGACGGGTGGCGAACCTTCATGCTCAGAGGGCTCTCGGGGTAGGCCTGGGGTGGGGTGGGGGGGGGGTTAGAACACACTCCCCCTGGCCGATGGCATGCTACGGGCAGCCTGGCACAAACCAACCTCGCTGCCTCCGGAGAGATGGACCAACATGGGGCAGTCGAATTTTTTTTTTTTTAATTTTATTTTGCAGATTCTTCTCTTTACCTAGCACCGGAGTTAATGCTTAATTCCCTGTTAGCCCCAAGCCCAACCAACCGTGCGACTATCAGATATTACAAAGTACAAATTTTACGGTAACACTGAAAGGTTTTTTGGTTTTGTTGTTTTTTTTTTTTTAAGACCAATTGGTTTGATTTTGCATGGTTTTAAAATGGAGCCACACGTTGGAGGGTTATTGTGATGATTATTTTTAATCTGTCAGCTTTTTTTTTTTTTTTACACACTAGTCTAAGATCTGGTTCATGTTGGTGAATGTACTTGTCACCCGTTAAACATAGCTGGATACGGTATTTCATTAAATGAACAGATCAACATGCATCTGTTTTCCTAGCGATGAACGTTTGTGTTGTCATGTCTCCTCCAGTCATGATTGGCGTGGCTAGAAGTGTTCTTGTGAAACTTTCCTTGTGCCTCAAAGCAGGGGTATCTTTACCACCAGGGTAAATCCTAGAAGTAGAATTGCTAGGATAGAGAAAATACTCATTGACCTGTGTATAATGATAAACTGCTTTGCTGTACATTTATATCAACTTAGAGTCCTTCTAGGAATGAGAAAGTCCTTGTTGTTCTACTTCCTAACTCCTGGTAGTGATTGTTTTTATTTGGGTCAATTTGATGAGCATAATGATATCATTACAAATGACTAGTTTTATACCTTTGATTACTGTAGGTGCCTATTTCTTGGCTAATTGTGTTCTTATTTACAATGAAACTTGAAACTTTTGTTCTGGTGCATTGTTTGATGATATAAATGTGTATGATATATGTACACACACACACACACACACACACACACACACACATATATATATGACAGTAGTCTTTCCATGATGATTATTTATATTGTAGATTTCTTCCCCCGGTTTGTGGTTTATTTTTAATATGACCATTTGATAAACTCTTCATTTGATTTTCATCAAAGCTGTGCCTTTGAGATCTTGAGATATTTCTCTTCAAGATCTTGAGCTATTTCTATTCAGTGGTTCGAATGGTCGCTTAACATGCACACACACAGGGGAAAAACAGTCTCTTCAAAGAACATGATATTTTTTTTGCCCTTTACTTCTAAACATTTTTAGGTTCAGAAAGTACCATGCCAAATTGTGCCATTTGGGTAAACTGATGACATCAAGCCTAGGACAGCTGGGGAACATCAGTTACAGAGAGGGTTGTGTCTGAACTTCCCTTATCTAGCTAAAGACTGACCCCCCCCACCCCCACCAAGGATGTACTTATCCTGGTCCCTACCCAGGAATATTGAACTCCTGCTTATAATTTTTCTCACTTTCCCCTCCCCTCTATGCAATTCTTATTTTTTTTAAATTAAAGCAGTGAAAGAATTACAAGGGTATAGTACACAGGGTGCTTAAAAAAATTACCTATTTTGAGAGAGATGAGGGCACTTAGAGATTAGGGTGACATCAAATTCATTGGCGTCTGGACTGTCCAGGTTTTAGCAGTGAACATCTTGTGTTTCTTCAGCCTGGGTCAAAGAGGTGGTCTCCATTTTTCAGGCTTTGTTGGGGGCAGGGGAGGATGGGGAGAAGAGACAGCAAACGTGATCCATCCCCTGTTAAAGACCTGCAAGGTCCCCGTTTCAACTTTGTCTTCTGCTCACACTGCCACCTGCTGGTAAGCAGGGAGTAATTCTTGCCTTGAGAAGCCACTTGGATGAGAAGCCTGGGAAGTCAAGTCCCCTCAGAACTTCCTTTCCCGATCTGCACAGGTTTCTGCTTCCCATTGTATTTTAGTACCTTGCTTCTCCAACCTAAGATGCACATGGCTGCAATCGCTGCCTCCTTCTCTTCCTTCCTCCCACTTCCTCTCCTTCTTTGCATCTCTTTGCTTTTTGTTTCCTGATTTTAGGGGCAGGTGTTGGATTGACCATCCATTCCATCCTTTTTTTGCACTGCACAAAGCTTCTCTCTGATTCATTCCTTTTTATTCCCATTCCCTGTGGTTATTTTTCTTCATACAACAGTAGCTTCTTCTTCAAGAAACTGTTCTCTTGACGTCATTGTGCCTCGCACGTATTCTTCAGAAATGACACATGTTTTCTTGGTGTAGGTTTTGTTCATTGGTAAACATGGGAGCCTGCAACATTTCTGTCTCTGTCTCTCTGAGTTGTCTATCTTCCTTGCTCGCCAGCATAGAAACCCATCTGTGGAGCTCTCTGCACAGCTCAGGAGTTTAATCTATTGTTTCTAGCAGCTCTAGCATGTTCCAGAGGGAGCATCCGCCACAATTATCCTGTGCACATCTACTCTGAGGAGCAGAGTGACACAGGAATTATTCAGGAAGTTAGGAAGCATGAGGGCTGGAAAAAATAGCTTGGATGTTGATTTTTTACCAATAATAATAGACTGTCCCATGTTACCCACTAGATTCTTGGTGACCACCATCCCCCCCCACAGCACATGGAAAATGGCAGTCCTGATTTAACTGTCAAGGCCTGAACTTCCCCTGACAGATACTTGAGCAGATACACTGCTCAAGCGTTCCCCTTGGGCTAGCTTCCACCTTGCTTCACATGAATAAAGCCACTCCTGATTCCATTGTGCCTTGGCCCAGCCTTCAGTTCTTACTGCAGCGACAGAACCACCGGGGCCCAGGCTCCAGAGGGATCTGTTAGCGCTAGGATGCCGTCAACTCTCTCTGTTGCTGCAACAACACTGCAGTGAACAGGTTCACTGGGACTCTCATGGATTTGTGAGGATCCATCCCCTTAGATGAACAGCCAGACAAAGGGTTGGTGGGGGCTGAGATTTGCGTTCGTGATACTTGATTTTCCTTCGCACCACTACATTGCCCTTTCACCCCATCCACACGCTCATCTCAGACGCCTGCCAACACTTTCAAGTCCTGGTAGTCTTGTCAGTATGAGCTGATACTGTTGATTAATTAATTATGAGTTAACCATTCTATCTCCTTTGGAGTACTGAGACCATCCATCTTCAGTGTTAGGATTGAAAGGCATGCAGTAATTCCTGCCATTGTGTTGTTTCAATAGGATTTGATTCTTTCCTGCTCTTCATTCACCTATCTGCTTCTCTGATGAGATTTATTGTTTTTTTCCCGTTTTCATGATTACATTTACCTTCCCCTTTTGTTTGTGAGGGTCCTTAAGAATATCTTCTGCAGTGCTGGTTTTGTGGCCATAAATTGTTTTACTTTGTCTAATGCCCTTCAGTTATGGCTGATACCTTTTTCTGAGTAATTTAGGTTGGCAGTTGTTTACTTCCAGTACATCGTTCTAAGCCTTCCTTGCCGAGAAACCTGCTGTTATTCTCATGTGTTTGCCATTAAAGTTGACCTGGTACTGGTCCGTTTTCAGTGTTACTTCCTAGTTCTGCAAATTCGGTGCTTTAACTATGAAGTACTTGTGGCTATTCTTTTCTCCTCTGGCCTGTTGCGTGTCCTAAAAGCTTTCTCCCTTGGACTCTCTGAATGAGGAGGGTGAGTAGCAAAGGAGAGACTGTATTCAGAAAAGCCAAAGTGAGGACAGCCCCAAAGAACCACAAGGGAGAAGCAGCATGAGTGTAAGGTGACAGAAATAGGAAAGATTCCAGCCTCAGTCCCAGTGCCCCCAGAGGTGGGAGAGGCTAAAGCCTCTATGACAAGGTAAGCCTGGTAGCCTCAACAACAGACTGGCAGACTTCACTGTGGGGGTAAATCCACACCACTCCAAATCCTAAACCCCACTGTGGTGATTTGGTGGAAGAGAAGATTTGGTCTTCCTCAGTGTGACAAGCTAGAGTCAAACAAGATCATCTGCTCTCTCTCTCCTCTCTCTCTCTCTCTCGCTCTTCCTCAGTGTGACAAGCTAGAGTCAAACAAGATCATCTGCTCTCTCTCTCCTCTCTCTCTCTCTCGCTCTTCCTCAGTGTGACAAGCTAGAGTCAAACAAGATCATCTGCTCTCTCTCTCCTCTCTCTCTCTCTCTCGCTCTTCCTCAGTGTGACAAGCTAGAGTCAAACAAGATCATCTGCTCTCTCTCTCCTCTCTCTCTCTCTCTCGCTCTTCCTCAGTGTGACAAGCTAGAGTCAAACAAGATCATCTGCTCTCTCTCTCCTCTCTCTCTCTCTCTCGCTCTTCCTCAGTGTGACAAGCTAGAGTCAAACAAGATCATCTGCTCTCTCTCCTCTCTCTCTCTCTCTCCTCTCTCTCTCTCTCTCTCTCTCTCTCTCTCTCTCTCTCTCTCTGAAAGCTACAGTGGAGGACCATCTTCAGGGAGGGCCTCCAGCTTGAGACTGAGGTGCTCAGTTTACATTAGCTGCATGCAGCCAGCCAGGCCCTGAGACAGCCACAACCAGGCCTTAGCAACCATCAACAGTGGATCAGGACTTTCTGGGCCACTCAGCTAGTGTGTGGGTAGCAGACTGCTCCTGGAGATGGACAAAGACAGGGAGAGGTCTTGACTTGGGCCCAGGAGTCAGTGGCCACACCCTGCCCAGTCTGAGCTCTTCATGCCAGGGGGCCATTTCAGAGCTCATATTACACAGTAGCCTGGGAGGTTTATAGATCAGAGAACAATTGGCAATCAGGGATTTCTGAGTCACTCCCTAATAGTATTTGGGTAGGAAACTCCCACCAGAGTCCTACATAGCTTGGACTCAGGTGTGCCAAAGGCTCCTGGCAAGAGCTAAGGAAATGAGAAAAAGCCCTAGGGGTTGGTGTCCACACACTGCCCACCAAGAGGAGTTTCCTTGTCTAAAAAACCAGCAATAATGCAGAATGCAATATGTTGTCCTCTGCTAGCAGAGAGCTCAGATTGCAGGAGCTACTGAAGTGTCCGATCTACATCCATCACTTGTAGGCAGCCTGCATCCAAGCAGGCCTGGAGACTAAACCCTACCATGCAGACTTGGAAAACAAGGAGTGATCAGAAAACAACCATAGAAGTGTCTGTGGAGAGAGTGGGCTTAGATGAAGGCAAGCTGGGAATTGAAAGAAGCAACTGGAGCTCAAGCAGTGAAGAGCCACAGAGTCAGGAACTCCACACACCCTGGCTAGCCCAGGAACAAAGGCCCGAGGATCGCCACAGAAATCCACCAAACCCAAGGCTAGCGGAGTGCTAAGCATTTAGAGCTATCAAGTAACTTTAGGGGTCTTGCTGCCAGGTGGGGCTGTGAGTTGCAAACACAAGACATGCACACACACACACACACACACACACACACAGCCCCAGCCTTCCTCCAGGATGATGAACTACTGGGAAGGGTCTGAATGTGCAAGACTTCCAGGATTCTATGAAGAGACCAAAAGTAAAAATCATGGGCATGGGAGAAGGAGAAGTACAGCAAGCTAAAAAGATTTTTTTTTTTAATTACACTCGTAAAATAATCAGAGGGGAAAATTCTCAAATACAGAGAAGGAAGCAGCCGTTCCAATACTGAAAGCTTTTAGGACATGCAGCAGGCCAGAGGAGAAAAGAATCACCCCAAGTACTTCAGTTTGTCAGCACAGCACATTCTCTTCAGTCCTGGGCTCAATGAACGCATCCAATATTCTTCAATCTAGAAGCCTAATTGAGGGTGGTGGGGGCGTGTTGCTCAGTGGTTGATCTGTTGGCTAGCCTGTTCAAAAGCCTTGGGTTCAATTTCCAGTCCCGCCTCCCCCAAAAAGTCTGATGGAGAAATAGTGAGGGTGCTGTCAGTGGTCAGAGGAGACAGGTAAAGCACCCACATTTCCCTTAGAGAAGCACACTTTACTCAGCGTCTGACATCAGACAGATTGCTGTGGTACATCTATTTTTTTATATTATTCTAATGTAATCATGAGCCACAATTATAGTTTTGCTGCAGGAAATTATCAAATGCCTTGCCTTGCCAAATGTGCTTTCATTTTGGCACACTCATTTGAAAGTGGCTTTCAAAGCAAATATAATGGACTCATTAAACTCGGTAAATTGAATCAGGTTCTGTTAAAGCAATCAGTACCCGGATACATTGACAAAACAAACCAATCCAAGACCGTGCTTGCATTAAAGAGTCCCGCTGAATTGCCTGTTGCCTTTCTCAACAAATGATTGAATGTATGATGCAAAGCACACCGGAAGAACTGGAAAGTTTAGGCTTATAGATTTGAAGTGAATTTTCTAGAAAGCCTCCCCCCCCCTTTTTTTTTACCCAGTTCTAACTTCCTACTTTCAAGTTGGTTATTAGGCACCAAGAGCAGTGAACCAAACTATTTGGTTTGGCTTTTTGCCCAGGATAGAAAGACTCAGGCCTTTCTACTTACAAATAAACAAACAAAATTAATAACAGTTGTTCTACGCATTCTTGTTTGCCAGAAAGTCAGGCAAGAACTTCCATTAGGTACAACGTGTGAGGGCCACTGTTCTCCTAACGTGCAATGTTGCCCAATACCCCGGCATGCTCAGCTGGAGACTCTCTCAGCATCCTCCTCCTGGGCACCCTGGAGGACGCATGGCAGCCAGGCCAGGAACTTTGCTGACACATCGTCTCCATCCCCAGACCTCAGTATTAGCAAAAGCCACGCTGCAAGGAAACAGAACACAGAAACTCTCCAGAGCCTGGTCCCTCGACTCAGACAACACTTCTGTCTTCTCTGCACTGTGCAACAACACACACACACACACACACGGACACGGACACACACATACTTTTGTACACAGATAACAATGACACACTTACTATGAGAATCCAGATGCCTCTACTCAGAAATTCACTTTTCTGTAACCTTCATGAACAGTCTGCCATTTGCACATGTGCCTCTGCCTTCCGATTCCATGATTACTTCCAAACTTTTTTTAAAAAGAAAGTTTTACAACTACTCTATTGGGGGTATGGCTGATATGTACAAAGCTGTGCCTATTTGATGTGTAGTTCATTTCCAACACGGTGCCTACTGGCTTTCACTACTGAATTGGTTCACCCTTTGTCCCACTGTTTCTGTGTTTCCCTTTCCCCTCCCCAAATCAGATAAACTTATATACAAGACAAAGTGTACAGAAATCATAAACAGTGACAGAAGGAAAAAAAAACTGAAGAAAAAAGAAAGAAAAAAGGAAAATCACAAGCAGTACAATAAAAATACTCTTGCTTCCATTTCTTGGAGTGCATTTTGATAAGTATCATTTTATGTGGTCATATGCACATAGCCATTGAGCCCTTGCAATCCTCTCGCAATCCTCTCCTAAGAATGGAGAACCCTCTTCTTTGTTCTCATGGTGTGAATATTTAGACTGATATTTAATTAATCATGTCCAAGTATAACTTTTGTCTTTTACTATTCATTGGGTTTACTTGTAGATTTACAGGCTCATTCTAATAATTATAAATGAGGGAAACCATGCAGTTTCCGCTTCTTTGGGGCTTGCTTACTTCACTTATTATAGTTTTTTTCTAAGTCTTTCCATTTCCTCACAAATGGGATGAGGTCATTCTTTCTGATGGAAGCATAGAATTCCATTGTGTATATGTACCACATTGGCTTGATCCATTAGTCCACTGAGGGGCATCTGGGTTGATTCCATATCTTGGCTATGGTAAACAATGCTGCAACAAACATGGTTGTGCTGGTGGCTTTAGTGTAGCCTGGCTTGTAGTCAATTGGATAAATAAATGCCCAGTAGTGGGATTGCTGGATCATAGGAAAGCTCTATGCTTGTTTTTTGTTTGTTTGTTTGTTTTTGAGGAAACTCCATACTGCTTTCCAAAGTGGCTGAACAAGTTTACACTCACACCAACAGTGTAATAGCTTTCTCTTCTGGCCACATCCCACCAACATCTGTTATTGTTAGTTTTCTTGAAAATGGCCATTCTAACTGGGGTGAGGTAGAATCTCAGTGTTGTTTTGATTTGCATTTCTTTCAGACACCATACCTTTTGTCATCCATTCTTACTCCTGTGATCCTTTGCTTGTCTATTTCAATTGGCAGCGTCCTTCTTGGTATTACCAGAGGAGTCAGTTAAAAACAGGAACACTACTTACTTTGAGCATGAGTAAATCAATGTCACTCTCTTTCAAGAAAAGAAAAAGACTTGCTGGAGAACTTGGCCGCCTCCATCAATGCCAGTCCATTCCCACAGTTGCACCGTTCTGCCACCAGGGGACACTGTGCACCACTAAGACACTGGCTTGCTGTGGCGTCAGGCTGCTGTGCAGTTGCTCTGTAAGCAGGAAAGTGCTTAACATCACTAAGGGCCAGAAAAATGAGAATCAGTACCACAGGGAGCTGCCATCTCACATTCATTATGACAGCCACTCATAAAATCACAGAAAATCCCAAGTGTTAGCCATAGCATGTTGCCAAGGCAAAGTTGGAACCCATGTCCACTATTAGTGGCAGCATCAAATGCTGCAGTCACTATGAAAAGCAGTATTGGAGTTCTTCAGATATTAAACTCAGAACCGTTGCACCACCAATATTGGTATTGCACCTGCAATACCAATTATGTACATTGTTAGGGTTGAGGTACAAAATTGTCCCCAGCAGGTGGCACTGTTGAGAAGTGATTGAGTCATGATTGTGCCAACCTCCCTGAAGGATTATTAGCATTACTACATTATTTCACATCAACAGGTTATATGGAGGAAGTAGATCACAAGAGACATGTCCTTAGGGGGTTTCTCTTGTCCCTGGCCTCGTTCTCTCTTTCTCTCTCATACTCTCTCATTCCTAGCTGCCATCTCAAGCAGCTTTTCTCCACCATGAATTAAAAAAAAAAAAAAAAAACATCTATAGAGGCTCATGGTGCAATCTTTGATGAACCTTGAAGATAGGATGCTAAGTGAAGTAAGGCAGACACACCAAGCACAAACACTGCATGACTTTACATGTCCTTAGAGCATCAGGTTCGCTGAGATAGAAAGAACACAGGTCACCAGGGAAGGTGGAGGGAAGGTGGAGGGGTGGAGAGGGGGTGCTAATGGGCCCAGAGCTTCAGGACAAGATGAATGGTTCTGGAGGTGGATGGTTGTGATAACTGTTCTTAATGCCACTGAAACATGTACTTTGTGTAATGTATATTTTTACCACCATTTCTTTTCCAAGGAAAAGATAAAAGCCTAGCTACAGAAGTTCTCTAGAAAGTCTGGATTAGTTAATTTATATGTGTGGAGAAAACACAAATGGGGAGAAGAAAACACGCTGTAGGACCTTTCCCACCCCTTCCTTTTAAAACTCACTTCTGTGTCCAGACACTGAGACAAACTCCTGAAGACATATTGCATTCTGGGCCCAAGAAGACTAGCATGAAAAAGGCAACAGGACACCAAAGAGCATATGAAGCCTACTACCTTTTCCCCTCTTTTCAGAAACATCAAGTCAATGACACCTATTTTCTTCTCTTCCGGGAAAGCTTGCCAAGCTATAAATGCAAGAACGGGTAAATTAAGAACGGGTGTTGTTAAACAAGCCATTTCTGTTCTCATTCATAATAAAAGACCTTCCAGTTTCTATATGGAAATAAGTAGGTCTTGATTTTAACGATAAACCCAGAACATGGAGATGACAGAATTCATTGAGGCCTTTTTGAACTTCACCCAAAGTTGGTTCTGGAAGAGTTTGGCAGAGTGTAGGGAGATCTGGAAAAATCAGAGTAGACAAAAATCCTCACAGTGGAGCTCCTTCTCAGAGAAAGGAAGATTTTGACCCAAGAGATTAAGAATCTGACCTAAAGGCCACAAAAGAACTTGTGAAAGACATTGCTGGTAGGTGTGTTCTAGAGCTGCCCTACACAGCTCTCCGCCAAGGGCTATCCCTCGACAGGCAGCGATGCACCTGTGTGCAGACATTTTGTGTTCACCCTTTTCCAGCAGACATACCACGAATTCTGCACTTGCCTTTCCCACAAAAGGCAGATTGAGGCCAAGATGATGCCTGCAATGCCTACATAGTATATATGTGTATGTATGTATGTATGTATTGAAGACTATCACTCCAGTAAAATGTGGAAAGCTTAAAAGTTTAATAAAGAACATGAATGGATAAAGTTGGGTGCAGTAGCTTATGCCTGCAATCCTAGGTACTTGGGAGGATTATAGCTCAAAGCCAGCTTAGCTCGTGAGACATCTATTTCAAGAGAAAAAGCTGTACGTGGTAGTGTGTCCCTGCCACCCCAGCTCTGGCAGAAAATGTGATGAGTGGGAAGATCCCAGTTCAGATTAAGTAGCAAAATAACAAAAAAACACAGGACTTTCCCCTCTAAAATAAGCAGAGTTAAAATGGCTGGATAAGTGGCTCAAGTATTAAATACCTGCCTGCAAAAAATAAAACACACATGCACACACACACACACACACACACACACACACACACACACACACACGAAAAACAAGATCAGGACAAAATGTTTGGAATTTGTTGAAGCTCATAGACGTTTCTGGCACTATTCTCTCTACTTTGAGTTTCATTCGAATGAATAGACATGTCCCATCAAAGGACAGGAAGGCCTTTGATATGAGGTTGTAATATCACTGTGTCTCCACCCAGATTTCCAAAATGTCTAACATGGCTCATTTCCAGACGGGAAACTTATTGATCATCTGGCTTCTTGGATCCCACAGTTTTCTACTGGATCCATTTCTTATCCTTATTGAAGTGTATTCTGTCCGACCCTCTGTAGTGCAAAGCAAAGCACGTTTGCATGTGTGTTCAGCAGGTAACGGGCCTTCTCGATTCCTCCCTGGAAACAAGGTCCAGACCCACGGTGGGGAAGTGTGGAACAGGAGTCCTGTCCTGGCTCCTGACTCTGAAAGCATGCTTTCTCATTTGGAATTGTGTCTCATACAGTTTTCTCCTAGGTTCCCTTTACTAAGGTCAGGAATTTCCCTTCTTTTTACATTTTGGGTGGGTGGGAAGTTTAATTGTGGATTGCTATTTAAGGTAATCAAAACCACTTTACAATGTACTAATATAATCATATGGATTATCTCCTTCTATCTGTTTTAAGTTACATTATTTTCTAAAGTCAGAGGATGACATTATAATTTATTTTAGATCTTAGTTAGCTTTTTTAAATTCATTTTTAAACGTTACTACTTGAACTTGTCATTGTTGCTATACCACTTAAGCCAGGCCTGTAGCACTTTTTGCTTTAGTTATTTTTCAGATAGGCCTTGTACATCTGCCCATACTGGGCCCTGGATCATTTTTTTTTTGGCCAGTCCTGGGCCTTGGACTCAGAGCCTGAGCACTGTCCCTGGCTTCTTTTTGCTCAAGGCTAGCACTCTGCCACTTGAGCCACAGCGCCACTTCTGGCAGTTTTCTGTATATGTGGTGCTGGGGAATCAAACCCAGGGCTTCATGTATAGGAGGCAAGCATTCTTGCCACTAGGCCATATTCCCAGCCTGGGCCCTGGATCTTTATCTTCCTACCGAAACATCCCAATTAGCTGGAATTACAGGTATGAACAACTATGCCCGACTTGTTCTTTGAGATAAGATCTCACTTTTTAAATTTTTTTGGCCTGGGCTAGCCTTGAACCAACATCATTCTGTATCTACCTGGGAGATAGAAATTAGCTACAGACATAGTAAGTAAATAGGAAGGCCAGTATAAGCCTAGCTATTGATTGACTTTATTTTGATTCTAGAATCAGGTGACACCATTCCATAAAATAGAATAAATGTTCCAGTAAGTTGAATAGAAGAGGTTTGTTTTATAGGTAGAGAAGGACTAAAGGAAACAGGAGTAAAATTCAGATTAATCATTTCAAAGTTTCTTCCCTCGTAAGGTGAAGACAGAGAGACAGACAATGGAAAATACAACCAGGTTAACTTAGGTTAACTTACAGTAAAGAGTAAGGCACAGGGAACATATTATACCAGTTGAAACAGATCTGTTTGGGCAATTGGACTGTGGTTTCTCTGATCTTGATTTCTCAGGTCAGATAAACAAGAATGATTTCCTTTTAACTTTTAGCTTAATCTGTTGGGGTGCAGTATGAAAACCAAGTCCCAAACAATGGCCTGTGATGACTGATTGACTGATGGATTGATTTCACGCTGGAGGGGGGCAAACCCACGGCCTCAAGCATGCTAGTCATATGCCCTAGCTTTTGCCCCATCACTGGTATTAAACCATCTTTGAATTATTGAATAAACTCATTGCAGGTCCCAAAATATACTGTTGGATTTCATTTAAATTGTTTTGTAGTACTCTGATTTTTGGAATAATCATGTGGCATTTTTTTTTTTTTTTTTTTTTGCCAGTCCTGGGGCTTGGACTCAGGGCCTGAGCACTGTCCCTGGCTTCTTTTTACTCAAGGCTAGCACTCTGCCACTTGAGCCACAGCGCCACTTCTGGCCGTTTTCTGTATATGTGGTGCTGGGGAATCGAACCCAGGGCCTCATGTATATGAGGCAGGCACTCTTGCCACTAGGCCATATCCCCAGCCCGGTATTTTATTTTTTTTTAAATTTATTTTCTTCAAAGAATTTTCTGAACTTCAAACGGTTGCACAAGGGGTCAGGATTTAACACTGCATCTAAGTGTTCAGTGTTCCTTTTTTTTTTTTTTTTTTTTTGCCAGTCCTGGGTCTTGAACTCAGGGCCTGAGCACTGGCCCTGGCTTCTTTTTGCTCAAGGCTAGCACTCTGCCATTTGAGCCACAACGCCACTTCTGGCCGTTTTCTATCTATGTGGTGCTGGGGAATCGAACCCAGGGCTTCATGTATACGAGGCAAGCACTCTTGCCACTAGGCCATATCCCCAGCCCCAGTGTTCAGTGTTTCTTGACTAGAGTCACCCCTCCATTCCTTCTGTCCTTACGATCACTTTTAAAAATCCCTTTCAGGGGTTGGCGGCATGGCTCAGTTGGAAGAACACTAGCCAATGGGCAAAAGTGTTGGGTACAGAATTTGAGTCCTGATCTCGGACCTAAAAATAAAAAAGAAATAAAATCCCTTTCAACCTTACATTTAAATTTTTGCCTCCTTTCTCTCTCTCTCTCTCTCTCTCTCTCTCTCTCTCTCTCTCTCTCTCTCTCTTTCTCTCTTTTATTAAACTTGCCATTTTTAATCTATGCTATTATCTTTTCCAATGAATCAACTCTAGTCTCCCAATGTATGTCTTTGGAGATATCCTTTTGTTGCTATGCCAACATACAACATAGTAATTAATATGATACATTGTACAATGATTACCACAATCAAATTAGCTAATATCTCCATCATATTTAGTACAGTTGATTTTTTTCCCTCTTTGTATCACAGTCAATGAGATCTCTCTGAATGACCATTCTTTTCATTCCCTTGTGGCCTAAGGAGATCTTTACATGTTTCATATCCATTCAACAATTCTCTGTTTGTTGGGCACAGACTAGTGTATAATAATTAGATCAAGCTTGTCAGTTTTATATCTGTGTTAGTTTTGCATTTGATTTATAGTTCCTAAATTGAACAGAAGTAATAATCTCTCATTAGAGGGGTTATCACCAGAAGGGATGATTTTCATCATGGCCGAGTCACCAAACAACTGGACTGGGACTGGGGATCGATCACCAGATCTCCAAAAGGCAGGAAGGAGGTCTCTGTCTGGCCCTGAGGTACTAAGCTCATGATTCTGTCAACAAAAGAAGAAGAATTTTAGGACGTATTGAGGAAGATACCAGGAAAGTTTGTGAATAAAGCCAAGCAAAAGCAAGAGAGATAGTACACAACAAAGACAGGGCTATGGGTGCATCTGATAGCAAGTCCAATGAGCGCATTCACACCCAGGTATTTACAGTGAAAAAGTCATGTGGGGTTTGCTTCACCTTCACCTTGGGCTAAGTGTCCCCCTTTGATCTGACATTGGTACACTCCATCCTTGCTGTTCCATGGTTTGATCAGGTTTGTTCTGCTCACTGAACTTCGGTAGCTGATGTCTAGACTTTCCGTTACACAAAGGGTGGGTTCTGCCACACAATCTCCTCAAGATGGGTGCCCATCCCTGCCATTTGTAGTTTTCTTTCCAAACACACTTTGTGCTTGAAAGGAGTCCTTTTCCCAGAAGAACTGCTTAGTCCCAGAGTATGTGAATCATCTGGGCGAGTGGACAAGGTCAGAGAAAAGCTGCTCTTCTGATCTTTTTTATTTTCCCCCATAAATGTTGCAGATTATGAAAGAGTACAAGGCTTAAAGAAAACAGTTCTTATGTGCTTTTAATCAAGCTATTTATTACTACAGCATCCGTGCCTGAATTCTTAGCTACTGTTTCCTATGCTTCATTTTGTCCTGATCTATCCTGCCTCAAAAATGATAATTTGAGTCTACGTAATTTTGATTTTCACAATGCTAAATCATGTAAATAGTTATGCATAAATTTGGTAGTTTTAACTTTGTATGATTTTTTAAAAAATTCCCTTGTATTGCTTATCTTTATCTCTAATGTCCTTCCTTTCCCTCCCTCCCTCCTTCCTTTTCCCTCCCTCCCTCCTTCCCTCCCTTCATCCTCCCTCCTTCCCTCCCTTCTCCTTCCATCTTTCCCTTCCTTCCTATATGGGGTCTACTTTACCCATTATTCATGTATTAGTCCATCAGGCTGCTATAACAAAACACTCTATACTGAGTGGCTTACAGCACAGAAACTTGTTTTCTTACAATTCTGGAGGCACGTTTCCATAAGAGTGCAATATGGTTGGTCTCTAGGGAGGCCTTTCCTACTGGCTTGCACATAGCTACTGTCTTGCTGTGTCCTCACAGGACCTTTTGATGAGAGAGAAAGGGGGGGGGAGAGAGAGAGAGAGAGAGAGAGAGAGAGAGATCTCTTCTTACAGGGATACAACTATCAAATCACTCTGGATCTATAAAGACTCCATCTCCAAATCTATATCTATATTCTGACCCACATTGGGGTCAGAACTTTAACATAGGAATGGATACAAAAAACCTCCATCGAGGCTGGTCTAGACTGTAAGCCTTCTAATTTTATGCTTATTGTCCTTGCTGGGGTAGCATGCATGTACCATCCTGCTAGCATTTTCTGTTGAGATAGAGTCTGTTAATTTTTGCAGCCAGACTAGCCTGGAATTGTGATCTCCTGACCTCACTTCAGTCTCTGAACAGCTGAGAAACAGGTTTAAAGCCTTATGCCTGGCAGAGTAATCCGTTTTTGTTTTTTTTTTTATTTGTTCAAGCCAGGGCTTTGTGCATGCTAAGCAAGCACTTCGCCACTGAGTTACCATCTTCTCTCTCTTTCCTCTCAGCCCATGAACAAATTTTTATTAGACACATAGGTCATTGCTTGAGGTATAATACGTGAATTGACATATATTGAATTTTGGGGAGTCTTTGTTGATTGATATGGACAGATACTTTCTTAATACTTAAGAATTGCAGGTAGCAATTTACTTGACTATAGACAAAACGAAACTATATCAAGTCACAACAAAAACCAGAACACCAAAGCAAACATGGGTTTTCTTATGTTTACATGTTGCTCAGAACACAGTGACATCTTGGTCACAAAGACTGAAATCTCGTTATTTCCTCCTATCCTCCCTGCTATGGTGACATATTACGGGGCCAGAACACGAGCGAGAAAAATGTAGAGATTGCAAAGGAGAAAGAAACAAGCTACATGCTGATGAAAATAAGAAACAGAAAGAGGCATGATAAAAATTAGCAAAGAAAGTCCACTACTATAGAGTCTCAGCTAGAAAGGAAGACAGAGAAAGCACCACTTACCAAGAATGGCTTCCTTGCCACAAGGTTGAGATCTGAGCACCGTGGTTTGAAGGCAGTCTGGGCAGGAAAATTTGGAAGACTGTGATCTGAAATTAACCACCAAAAAAGCCAGAAATGGAGGTGTGGCTCAAGTGGGAGCGAGCACCAACCTTTGAGTGAAAAAGTTAAGGGTGAGTGCCTAGGTTCTGAGTTCAGGCCTCAGTGCGCACACACACACACACACACACACACACACACACACACAGAGTGCATGCAGTGCACTGCACACCCTCGCTGTACACTGTGAAGCATTTCCAGTTAACCGCCCGTCCTGGTCCTCGTGTTTGGTGGTCCTCTAGGCATCCTGTCGTTTATGGAGAGAGGCAGATACTCAATGCTTTTGGACGCACTGCCCCTCTCCTGTTCCCAGAGCGTTCCTCCCATACCAGCAGCACTGCGATCCCCGCGCTCACAGAGCAGTGAGCTTCGTTCACCGCAGTGACCACGACACAGAGAGGGGAAAGGGAGGGGGGACCCTACGGCTTCCTTAGTGGAAGCCACATCAGCTTAAGACGGTAGCCATCCCAGGCCGGTTTCCACCAGGAAAGCCAGTGAATGTCTCACTTGACCCCTACGTTTCCAAAAGACGGTACCATGGTACTGCTTCTGCTCCTCAGGGGTCTTGGTTCTCGTCTTGTGGTCAAGCTGCCAGGCGACCCTCCTCTCTGAGGGGCGTCGTGTAGCGGTGTCTTGACACTGGGATGGGATTAGAACGCCACTTGTTGTGGAGATCTACCTTCCTGGGTGTTCTGGCTGAAATCGCTCAGAAAGGAGCTGTTAGCCCGTGGTGGGAAGCTAACCAGTGCTTTACTCAGAGGTCAATGAATAGCACTGCTGATGCCCAGGCTGCTAAGTCATCGCCATCAAACCACATTGCTATACTGAGTTTCAAGACATTGTGGTAACTATTACTTCACCCTCCCATCCCCCCCCCAAAAGAAATAATAACCCGCATCTCTTTCTTCAATTTTTTTTTCCTGCCTTGGGGGTGCTTAAACTTACTGTTCAAGAGGCTCTGTGTTCATGCTGACAATGCAAAAAAAAAAAAAAAGAAAGGAGAAAGAGAGAGAGAGAATTTTGCCAAGTCATCCCTACAACATTTCCATGCGAAGAATGTTGATTTTCCTGGAGCACAGCCACTTTTCTGGCATCTCGAACTATTTGGTTCCAAATTCCAAGTCCGTGAGGTGAAGATAAGCAGGTTGTAGAGTGCTATTAATCATACCCCCCCGGGTGACTACAGGTCACCCCTGAGTCTTCCTTTTCACATTTGGTCCCCCACAGTATGCCCCTGAGGCAGGGATTCCAGGTCTGAGCCTCATGATTTTTTTTTTGTTCCGTTCAAATGCAAGAGAATGAATGTGTCACAGCACACTGCTAAAATAGAATCTGTATAATTGCACAGGTAAGTGCTGACTTGCAGATTTCCTGTCATTCTGTTAACGAACAAAGTTAGCTGGGTGCCAGTGGCTCCCACCTGTAATCCTCCCTACCCAGGAGGCTGAGATCTGAGGCTCATGGTGCGAAGCCACACAGAGCAGGGAACTGTGTAAGATTCTTATCTCCGATTAACCACCAAAAAGCCAGAAATGGAACTGTGGCTCAAGTAGTAGAGCTCAGGGACCAGACTCAAGCCCTAAGTTCAAGTCCCAGGACTGGCGCACTCAAAATAAATGCAAGACAAATAATAATAAAACCAGATCTTCCAAAGGATCTGATTGGAGAAGAGAACGTTGGGACACTCCTCTCAGGTGAGGTTCAAGGACTGGACTTGAGCAGTGCCTCTGGACTCGAGGATATACCAGAGGCAATGTCTAGACAAGAAAAAGAAGATAGGGTTACCTTTTTAGGCTTCCATGGAAGGACCAGGAGAGGAGCAGAGGGTCTGAGCTCAGGGCAAAATCAGAGACAAGTGTCAGAGCAGGCCCAAAGAAGGTAGTGCAGCATGGAGGCTGGGACCAAGGGCTTCAGAGCCCTCCTGAACCAGAGCTCAGCCTCTGTCACTCCGTGCTGTGGCAGTGCACCCGTGACTTGAGATCTGAATGGGGCAGTTTGCTCATCTACATCTATTAGATTCTTCTTGGTGGCTTTTGTAGCTGCCAAAGGTTTAAACGTAAAAGACAGCTAACTACACTCCTACAATCTAGTTATTAGACTATAATAAAAGCTTAATTCAATTGGAGTTCTGCCACCTACAGAGTCATTTATTATTAAGCATTTATGAGCCAGCAACAAAGAATTCCTGTAACTTGTTCTACAAATTCCATGAAAACCCAGCTCTTGGTACGTTTAGGGGTCCTGACCCCTTCTCCTTTGACTTGAGTTTACAAAACCAGCAAGCTAATTGCAAGCGTGGGTTACCCACTGGCCATCCAATTTCTCTGAAGTTCTGAATCAACATATGCGCTCATGTCAGAATCGCATTTCAGGATCCATTCTGAAAGCCTTCCAAAGTCTAATTTATATTCTGTTCACACAGCGTGTGGTCTGAATAACTGTGTATATAATATTTTAGTCCACCCACATATGCTGTATACTAACGATGCACCATTTCTAGCAACTAGTATGCCAACTAGAAGATATCTGTGTCACTTGGGAAAACACAATACTGGGTTTGTTTTAGAGCTTGATTTCTAAATTAGTATGTGGCAATGATTGATAACTTAGGTCCTTCCCATTTGTCTATTTATATACCCTATTCCTTCCAGTCACTATCTGTTTTGGGTTGAAGTATGTGTAGTGGTTTTGTTTGTAAGAAAGGGGTCTTGTTCTGTGGCTTAGACTGGCTCCAAACCTCTGGGCTCCAGTATCCTCTTGCTTCAGCTTCCCAAGCAGCTGGAACTAAAGGCTCACTCAGGTTAAATTTCGTTCCCGATCCCCATCGGGCACCTACGATTGTGATCTTATTTGGAAATCTGCAGATATGATCAAGTTGCTTTGGGTGACTCCAAATTGAATCACTGGCAAGTACAGAAATGCAGACTCATAGATAACATGGCCATGTGAAACTATAGGTAGAAACTGGAGGGATTTCAAGGATAGCTGGCATCCAGAGTCTTCCATGACCTCTATTCCTACTCCCTTTCCCACTTTATTCAGTCATTGTGACTCAGAGTGACTGAGCAAAAAAAAAAAAAGCTACTCTGGAGTAGGAACACCCAGTTTGAACATATCCTTAGCAATGACAGATTTCTAGTAAACATTCGTACGGATTAAAAATACTGTCTTACTGTGGGACTATGCTAAAAAGATCCATCTGCCCATCTGTCCATCCATCCGTCTCTATAACTGGTTCTAAATCTTTCACCCATTCATTTCTATAGTTGGCTCGGATTTTAACCACCATAGAAGGTAGAACCACTGGATGCCAGGCAGGCTCTAGAGAATGAAAATAAAGCCAGGCGTGGTGCCTGAAGTCTGTAATCCTAGCTACTTGGGAGGCAGACTTCAGGGTTTCGGTGCTCAAGGGTAAGGGCAGAAAAGTTCATGAAACTTCATCTCAATGCATGACCAGGGACAGTGGCTTGATCCTGCCATCCCAGTGACTAGGGGAAGTACAAATCAGAGGCTTTATACTTAATGCCTGTTAAACAGGGCTATAGCTTGATCATTTAAAACAAAAAAAAGGGACTGGCAGAGTGGCTTGGTGGTAGAGCCCCTGCTTAAGCAAGCATGAGGTGCTGAGTTCAAATCCCATTACTGCAACAACAACAACAACAACAACAAAAAAGGCAGTGTGGGAGAAGGGACAGAGGGATAGGGGAAAGAGGAAGCGGGGTAAAAAGGAAGAGACGAAGGCAGCAAAGGAAAAGAAATGTCAGAGACAGCCACGCCAGCCAGGCTGTCCAGGAAAAGTGGATATTTGCCCACAGAGAGGATTTCTCCTGGACTCACTCCTGTCCTAAGTGTGGCTGAAGAGGCTACAGCAGCCCGCTTGTCCCCGGAAGGACATCCTGCGCCCAGTCTGCCTTTGCCTCTTCTCTAGGCCCTGGTGAAGGGATGTGACTGCGAGGTGAAGCAGACAGGTAGCTTGGGTACTCACAAGATGATGAAGGTCGCTGCGAATTCAATGGTGGCATAGTGCCAGAAAATTCGTTATCTTATATCAAGATTATAAAGGGAGGCATGTTCGTGTCCGATAATATCCACCTTCCTTTCATGCTCTCTGTTGACTTACAGAAACAATTTGCTTTTCAGCAGCCACCTGTCAGGTACCTCATTCTGTGGTGATCTTTTCTAGAAACAAATCACACCTGGAACAGGTGTAATTAGCGTTACCATCTGATGAAGCTTATAATAACCCACGATTTTTATTCTAAGGTCCATCTGACTTTCACATTTCTTATACTTGGGGGTACAACACAAATTACCACTTACAGATGAGAGTATTGGTTATTTTCTAGGGTCTGTTCTTCTCTTACATTCTATTACCATAGAACATTTGTTTGCAACTTTGAGACATAGTTACTCTCTCTTACTGCCACAGTACCTGTGGGACTAAATTTGAGTGGAAGATTTTTGTGCTTCCATTTAAATGTGTGTTCATGTGTGTGTGTGTGTGTGTGTCCATGTGTGTTTGTGTGTGTGTGTGTGTGTGTGGTTTTCCTACCTTATTTAATTCCTGTTGACTGAAGCAAGCGCATAATTGTTGGCACACCTGTAGCCAAAAAGCTACATTAGTGGATAAGTTCACTTTGCGTTTAGTATGAATGAAGAAAAGAGAAGTTGCATGGTTGGGAAAGTGGAAAGGACTTGGAAGAGCTGACTGAGAAGAGGCATCTTGTGAGGTAGGAGAGTCAACAAAGCAAATCTACTCTGGAGAACAAGAGAAGTAAATTAAAAATAGTTACTCAAGAATTTTACAATGATTTTGAGCATAACCTGGGCTAAGGAATAATTGTTGAATCTAGCAAAATGTTATTAGTGGCTTATATAATGTTTTCTTATATTTAATTTCGGGCTGTGCATTTGGGGGCAAGCATACTGATGCTGTGGACTTTTCAGTTGATCATATAAAGAGATGCATGATATCAGTAAGTCTCAGTACTGGTGACACCACCTCCAGCAAAGATTTCCAAATGGTAAGTTTCATACTTCTTTGAGATTCATCTTATAAAATAAATGTTTTAAGTCACGACCTACCATATCAGGCTGTTTCACACTGGCCAAGGAAGGCTTCACGTATCCTTTGAGCTGACATCATCTGAGGATTTGAGGCAGTAGTAAGAAGGCAAAAGGGAAAAGAAACTGATAAAAGGAAGATAGTGATTTACAAAAGGTATGTATGTGTCTAGAAGGAAGTATGATGGACTCTAGGGGAGGAAGATAAAGAATAAAATCAGTTGGGCTACTACATGGGATACAAGATAAAAATGAGTAGGGGTGTGGGGGGGAATTGGGTGTGGAGCTAGGTCCTGAATTGGGAAAGTGGAAAGGACTTGGAAGTGACTGTTTATCATAGTGCGTTTGCCAACTGATATTAGCATTTACTCCTGCATGTAAGTATTTTTACTATGGTGTTTAGCATAAAAAGTGATTTAGAATTTTCTCCCTCGGTCATTAGTTGGAAGTAGCATAAGGAAGCCTCTTCTGTTCACTATTGAGAAACAGGCATTTTCCTGTTCTGGCTGCTGGCGAGGGTGTTTGTGATAACGACTTGGAGTCACCTTTATCCAAGAGAGAAATCCAGGGGCCTTCTGACCCCAGAAGAAAGAAATGACCTTCCGTTTTTAACATTGTTCTTTAAATTTTGATGTGCTCACATTGTCATGAACTTCATGACAACATTTTCACAGTAAACCAGGCTATCACATCACCAACTACCTTCTGGGTGACTACAATCATTAAATCCAAAGAAAAAGAAGAAGGACAGGGTAGAAATACAATAAAAATTTAGCATTCAGTTCCAGCAGCAGAGAAAGGACACATCTCTCAAAGCCAGCACGGGTGAAATGATGACCTTTATGAACTCTGATCGCTTTAGATAATCAAACAAAGCCTTTTCATTGCACTTGGCAGGAGGCTCTGGAGATGCCTTTGACTCAAGAACAAAACTTTGATTTGAAAGGGGCCTGTGGCTTCTATTTTTCCTTCATTGGAGCAGGCCACACAACCTTTCCTTCTTTACAGAAAATTACCCTCTATAGGTCGAGAAATAAGGGCAAGATGTTTTATTGGATAGATTTCAAGTGTTTTAGGGGTGGGAAATCACCGTTCTTCACAACGCCTCTGTACAGGAGGGCAAGGGATAGAGAATTACTCTTCTTTGTGTAAAAACAAAGCAAAAACCAGAAGGGGCACTACGGAACTGAAAAGAGCGTGAGCCAGCTTCTGTAGAGGGGAGGCTGACGGTAGAGACATGAGGTGATAGCACCCTCCCAGGCAAATGGTTGTTGTCAGTGACTTAGACGATTTCATTCCAGTGTCCTCTCTCCATTATTTAGCTGTCGTTCTAGCCATCATTTCTCAGAGTCCATTAATCTCCTCTCACTCAAGGTAAACCCAGGAGCACAGCTGACCTTCATTCAATTCCTTGGTCAGACTGACCCTTCATGACTGTTGTGTCAACAAATGACAGAAAACTAGAAGTGAACCCTCCAGTCCCCCTATTTTCCTCCAGCCCCATGTCTAGGAGTATTTCCTAACACAAACAAGACCATATTCTCTTTCTCATAGCAGGTAGAAGGCTGAAGGAGGGAAGTCAGGAAGAGAGATAGAGACTGGATCACAGTGACAGTTGTGAGCACACAGACTAACTTAGTCCATCCCTATGCTGTCCAAATGTCACCTGCTTACCCCTAGCGCCCCTTCAACCACTCAGGTCCAAAGGACTATGACTTCTCTCCTGAATGACTGGACTCACACACAGACATGTAATGCTCAGCCCAGTGCTTTGCCACCAAGGGCACCCTGAGCCCCAACGTGATTTTTGGCAGCAGGTAGATATGTTTCTTCATTAGCATAACTACGGTAGGGGTTGCTTCTGAAATCAGCTGTGTAGAGGCCAAGATACTGCCAGACCGCTGCAGGGCACAACAGAGCCCCTGCAAGAGGAATGACCTAACTATTTTCCATGATCTGGATTCTTGTAATACATTTGTGATACACACACACACACACACACACACACACACACACACACACACACAGAATTGTTCTTTAAAGAACAAATTACACTATGTCACTCTACTGCTTCTCATGGTTTCCCAGTATTCTTAGTGGGAAGATTTAAAAGAAAGCCTTAGTTCCTCAGTTCAGGACCTAGCCCCACACCCATTCCCCACCCCCTACTAATTTTTATCTTGTATCCCATGTACTAACCCAACTGATTTTATTCTTTATCTTCCTCCCCTAGAGTCCATCATACTTCCTTCTAGACACACACATACCTTTTGTAAATCACTATCTTCCTTTTATCAGTTTCTTTTCCCTTTTGCCTTCTTACTACTGCCTCAAATCCTCAGATGATGTCAGCTCAAAGGATACGTGAAGCCTTCCTTGGCCAGTGTGAAACAGCTTGATATGGTAGGTCGTGAGATTTGCGGGGGAGGGGGGGAGAACATGTGATATGGCAGGCCATGTGATAAAATGGGCCATGTAGTGGTCATGTGACAATCTCTGTCCTCTTAGACATCCTGTCAGAGCCTTCATACATGAGTGAGATCATAGAAAGCCAGCCCCAGGTGAGCTGCCAGTAAGGACTATAGGAATGTGCTAGCACACATGGCTGCTGCACCTCCTTCTGGGGCGTCTTGTTATCCAGTAGGATGGTGTTCCTCGTCAAGCTCACTGGCATGAGAAGTGCTGAGGAGATTAGTCAAGCACTTCTGGGTATGTTGGTGAGGACATTTCCGGAGAAGATTAACTAAGGGAAAATCCCTGTAGTGATTCTGGGCGAGCATCATTCAATAAGCTGGGGGCCAGAATGGATGGAAGTAGAGAAGAAGGAGGAAGGCCACCATCAAAGGCTACCTTGGTGTCTGCACTTCCTGGCCACCATGAGATGAACACCTTGGTATGGAAATTCCCTCCCACCACGATATTTTGCCTTACCACAGCCGAGAAACAACACAACAAGCTGGCCACAGACTCAGATATCTGAAAATATGAGCCCAAATCAAGTATTCCTCTCTTAGCTTATTTTTATTTTGGTTGTTAAAACAATAAGAAATTGACTAAACTGTCCAGACAGAGATTTCTGTAAGTCTTCCTGAATATTCCAGAAGCCAAGTGAGAAATCAATGCTTTCTTTGGTCTATATGTGAGTCTTTTCTGCAAAGCTGTCTACCCACCTGGTTTCTATCAGAAAGTAAGGCACGAGCCATACTTGAAGGGAGTTTGTGTGTCTACTCCTGCTTTGCCCTCAACCTGGAGACTTGGAAGTGGTGCAAGGGATTCACAGCCATATCTGACTTGTTGTGTTTCCAAATCTTTGCTCTTTTCCACTTTGGGAAGGTTTTAATCTTCATTCCTGTAGTGAAAAATTTGGCTGGCAACATGTCCTTGCAAACTCCACCGTGTATGCCAAAACCCATCGGCCTTTCCAAACAAAACAACAAAACAAAAACCAAATCCAGGAATTCCATTCTTTTCTTCTTTTTGGTCTTTTGTGTGGCCTCCTTTGTGTTCCAGGCCAAGTGGCAAAGGAATCACAGCGATGATGTAAAAATAACACCATGTATTATGTAAGGAATGATAGGCTCCAGCACCTCAGCACTCCCCTTGCTGCCCCAGGAGATGAAAGGATTGCCACAGCCAAGTGTGTGACACATGGGGTCAGCCAAGAGGCCTGAGAACTTCAGAAGCTGTTCAAAGAGGCAGAAGATCCCATCAGAACCCGTTGATGGGGAAAGGGAGCCTCTGAGCCACCACAACGCATAATAAAGATGGAAGGAGCCTGCCAGACAGGACTTAACCCACAAGGATCTTGAGTCACCGTGGGAAAGTACAAACACGACATGCACATCAGCTGTGGGTTCTGCCAGGCTGGAGGAGCCTAGAGTACACAAATGAAAGTTGCCTGGTGGAATGTACCTAGGATGCCTAGCTGCAAGTACACCAAAGCTATGACATTGCCGTGGAGAAGTAAGTCAGCTTTGGAGACACTGGACACTGGTCAGGTCTCTAGACATCAAGTTAGCAACAGCTGTTTTCACCACACAGTTACCAGTCTCCATATTGCTCCGTTCATACGTACTACTAAGTAGAAGATTAACAGCAGAGAAAATAAAACTGTATAATATATGATAATAACCAACTAAGACATTCTGGCAGCAAGAATTTTCTGGTAGCCACTGTTTGGTAAATTTTGGAGAGTTTTAAAGAATTTGGTTTAAGTGTTGATGAAGGTAGGTATGGTACTTTTTTAATCCCTGTGCAATCTGTGAAGCGACAGCAGCAGCTGTACTGAGTGTAAGAATTCTCAGTTCTGTGCTACACTCGACTGCATTCTCCCCCTTCCCTGCTTTATTCTTCTACCCTCTCCCCTTGACCTCGCCCTACAGATTTCCTGGTACTTAGTTTGTTGGACTTTGACTCAGTCTCTTTAAAAACTTATACTATTTGTGCTCTCTGCAGAGTCTAATATACTTCAGATAATTCATTTGCTTGCCATCCACTGTGTCCACTTGTAGATTTATAGGCATATTCTAGCTACCACAAATGAGGGAAACCATGCAACCTGTGTTTCTCTGAGTATGGCTTACTTTGTTTAATATAATTTTTTCCAACTCTTTCTGTTTCCTTACAAATGGTACAATATCATTCTTTCTGGGGGATGAGTAGAATTCCATTGTGTATATATGCCATGTTTTCTCACTTTATTCATCTACTGAGGGGCAGCTGGGCTGATCTTGGCTATGGTAAATAATGCTACAGTGAACACAGTTGTATTGGTAGCTTTAGTGTGGCCTCGTTTGTGCTCTACTGGAGAAATGCCCAGTGGAATTGCTGGATTATTAGGGAAGCTTTATGTTTAGTTTTTTGAGGACCTTCCATATTGCTTTCCAGAGTGGCTGAACAAGCTTACCTGTCAACAGTGTGACAATTCCCTTTTGGCCACATCTGCGTCAGCATTTTTTTATTGTTTGGCGAAAGTGGAATCTCGGTGTTGTTCTGATTTGCATTTCCACACAGAACAAGATGCATTGTATATATAAACTGCTTTGTTAAATGTCAGAAAATTAATGCATAAGCTAAAAATTAAGAAAAGTGAGGGAAGGGATAAATGAGAATATTGAAAGAGCTAACGTTAATCAAGATGCGATGTTTTATAACCTGCTAGGGCAACTCTTTTGTACAACTAACTAAAGATAATAGAAATAGTATTAAAGTAAAGATACATAAAAGAAAGAAATCTCAGACCTACTGAATCAGAACCAGCTTTATAATGGACCTCCAGGAGACTCATACGAACATTAGAACTGTGAGGTATTTCTTGATGCATTTTTCACATTATAATAAGCAATAAAGGCATGCTATCTATGACATCAGATTGCTATCTCAACAATACAGTTGACATATTAAAATAAAATTTATTTCACATGAGATACAAATTGCCATTTTAATTATGACAAAAGCTTACATCACTTAGGTTTTCCAGATCAATGGTTACTTTTAGTTTGGAGTCATTTACGTACTGGGAAAATTTGCAAAGGCAAATCCCTTTCAATTTTCGGATTTTTAAATCAAGGGAAAAATGCTGCCTTGTCTTTCTTTCTTGAGGGTAAAAATCCAGGATGGTGAGGGGCTGAAAAAACTTTAACTTCGACTTTTCACCAGTGACTCAGGGTGAGGCTGGGGGAAGGTTGTAAACTAGAACTGGGGACTACGTGGGATGAGAAATACTCAGATACTGTGGAGAAGTTAGAATTACTGTACATGAGAGTCAGACACAGTCTCACAAAGCAAATGGCTTCTAGTCGTTGACTGCATCTCTTACCTTTATGTTATTGATTACAGGAAAACAGTGTTGTCACAAACTAAAGACTGATTTCAAAGACACCACATAACAAATGAGTGATAGATACGGGGCTGTAGACATAGCCCATGGACACATGCTCATAGGCAGCCCATAGAGGTGCCTTATTGCCTCATCCTCACCGCAGTGGGCCCAGACTCTGACTTGATGCAGCTGTCCTGGCTGTACACCTTAAAGCAGATGGCCCGACATGGTTAAACTCCTGAGCGCTTCTGATGGAAGCAACCTTCCTGCTGAATCAGAGGTAGAATCTCTTGTAGCAGGTTCAGAAAATACTTTTCCTAGTGAATGCACTGGATTGTTGAACCCCACTCCATCATTACATTGGTGCAGAAAGGCAGATAGCTCAAAGCTAAGGGAAAACATCCAGCCACCCGGTTTGCACATTCCACACTAGTCATACATAAAAAGCAAAACTTCTATCTGGGCGCTGATGGCTCAAGCCTGTCATTCTAGCTACTCAGGAGTATCTCAGGAGGCTGGTGCTTCAGAGCCTGCCCAGGTAGGAAAGTCTATGAGACTCTTATCTCCAATAAAACCATCAAAAAGCCAGAAGTAGAAATATGGCTCAAGTGATAAAGTGCTAGCCTTGAGCGAAGAAAGCTCAGGGCAATATCCAGGCCCTGAGTTTAGGCTGCCTCAAGATCACACACACAGACACACACAGACACACAGATACACAGACACATAGACACACACAGACACACACACACTCACATAGTCAAAACTTTTAGTGGGGAATTGGAGGGATGCAAAGTTTACCTAAACTTGAGTAAAAGTCTATTCTTTACATGAGCTTTGGGCAATTGCACATAGAAACCAAGAACTCCTTTTGCTGTCAGTAAGCATGTACAGGATCCACACAGTTGTCAACAGAACTCACACGCAACAAGATACCTGTCCCGGTCCACAGCCCTATCTACCTAAGAATGTCCTTCTTAAAGAACAGGAAGTTCATCTCAGAAGCTCACCGCGCAGAATCATTCTTTCTTGTGAATAAATGGGTTTCAACATCCTTGCCCTGTAACTAGAGTCCATGATTATCTTTCAGTGTCCAGAGATGTTTGTATGCTCCACAACTTTCTAAAGGCCCATGTGACCATTCTACATGGGTAAATACCCATGGGTAAATACCTTATGACTGTAGTAAGTGGGTTGCTTTATACTTTTATCAAGTTCAGTAAATCCCACTTGAGGGTACCAAGTCAAGACTGGAGCTCATAATAGTTCTGGGCAAACATCAGTCAGTATTCTACCCTATGCTCCTCGTATGATGCTACCTTCAGCCTGCATCCCTATAACATGGAGCTTGATACCCTCCAAACACCTAGATATGCACCATCATCATTTCCTGAGATGTCGCAAAGAGCTCCTATGCGAGGACACGTCACCACAGGTTTGCTGAGTGGGGCCATTAAAACAGGAACTGAGATTAGTTACTAAATAGCAAAAGCTTATACTCGTTTTGTCTCTCGTTTCTGAGATAGGATCTCCCTGTCTCCTTTTGTTGCCAACAGAGCAGTCTCCGGCTCTCAGACCCATGCCATCCTCCTGCCTCAGCCTCCCTAGTGCTGAGATTAAAGTCACCATGTCTGGCTCCATGAAAGTCTTTTGGAAAGGTCATGGCAAATCCAGGATGGAAGATAGAAGACAGAATTAGAGGCAGTCTTTACAGAAAAACATTTCCAAGATTCGGTCACTAAGCTGAGCTTGTGAAGATGTCCTTGCTACTGTCCGTGGGCCTACACAGAATGCCTTTCACTGTTCTTGGTTCCTGTGCTGTCTTTTGGAATAGAGTCTACCCAGGCACTACACTCTGTATCACCATCTCTGAGTCAACACTTCTGAATGAAAATCCAGCTGTTAGTCTGGCCAGGTGCCTATATCTTGGCTGCAAGGGAAGCTGGGAAGGAAAGTATTAGGATCCCACTAGGAGAGCCCACCAAGCCCTGGAAAGTGGGAATCCTCCAAAAGGATACAGGGGCGTTGATGCCGGGTGTCCAAAAAGAACCGGGGAAGCCACTCCATTTACTCACCCCTGGGAATAAATTCAAGGTAATGTATTTCCTCCCCAGAGGCAGCTGTCTCCAACCTCCGTGTCTAACTATGGTGTGCAAGGACATGGTTCTTGAATTCTTCCAAACCCTTCCTGACATTAGCAGCTCACAGCGCAGAGGTAACATGTCCATTCAAGTATGAAAACAAGGACAGAGGTGATGGTCATACAACTTGGTCACATCTAATGAAACTGTATTTGCCACAGCAAATGGCCTGCCCCCAGGTCATCCAGAAAGTGGACCCAGAGTGTCCTCTGGAACCATGGTCACTGCACTAAGGGGACACTGTCCTAGATTCCTTTCCCCTCTGTTCACCATTGGCAGGAATCTAACACCACTGAGAGTGGTGATAGACACCTATAGTCCCAGTTATTCAAGAAGCTGAGGGCAAGAGGAGCCATGGAGCAATGGAGTTCAAGACCAGCCTAGGCAATGTAGAGACCTTAGTTAGGAAGAAATGGCAGCGATTACTGGGTAGTCAAGCTGGGTTCAGATCCAGTGTTGCTCTCTGGACACATTCCTTAATCTCATGGTGTTTCACTTTCCTCATCTAGAGTGACTTGGCAATATTAAAACCACATCATAGGGTTGTGAAAGCAAAGCCTAATCACCTGGGTGGATCACTGAGGGCTGAGGTTTGAAGCCAGCCCAGTTTGACAAACACAAGAGATTCATCTTTAATTGACCAGCAGAAAAGCCAGAAGTGGGGCTGGGGCTCAAATGGTAAAATGGCAGCCTTGAGTAAAAGAGGTAAGTGAGAATGTAAGGCCCTGTGTTCAAATCCCAGTAATGGTACCCCTCCCCTGCAAACACAACCATGCCTAATGGATTATCAACACACAGCAAGGTAAAATATTACTGATATTATCATTATTTCTTCTTTTGTAAACTGGCACTGCAGTCTTCATCTTTTACTCTTCTTCTTCCTTCTCTTCTTTGGTCTCTCTCTCTCCATTTCCCTCTCTCTCTCTTTCCACATGGTCTTACTATGTAGCACAGGCTGGTCTTGAACTCCCTATCCTTTTTCCTCAGCTTCCCTAGTGCTGGGATGACAGATTTGTGCTATTATACCTAGCTATGTTTTCCCTGAACAAAGTATTTTTAGTATATCTAGATATGCAATAGATAGCATATCGTATATGATTATAGAATAACAAAATGGATCATATATAATATTGTATACAATAACATATATAATGTTTTATATTATGTACAACTCCTTGCCAGTTTTATTACCTAAAATGTATGCAATGTTATCTCTCTATATCTATCTATCTATCTATCTATCTATCTATCTATCTGTCTGTCTGTCTATGAGATGTACTGTAGTGATCTGTCTGGGAAGCCCTTACTCTAGTCAAGTTAGTACACAAAATTAACCATTGCAACAAATCACCTCTAAAGGCAGTGGCTTGAAATAACCTTTCTGCTTTTTGGTGGTACGAAGGTTTGAACTCAGAACCTCATGCTGATCAGGCAGCTACTCTACCACTGAGTCGTGTCTTCTGCCCTTTTTCACTTTAAACTTTTTTTGTTTGTTTAGTGTGTCACACACTTTTCCAAACATGAGCCTCCGAATCTCCACCTCTCAAGGAGCTGTGGGATTAGAGGCACCCGCCCCACACCTGGCTTGAAAAAGCACTTCTTTAGCTCAGTTTCGGTGGGTCAGGAATCAGCATTGCTTAGCTACGTCTAATGCGTCTTCTGCATTAAGGTCTTTGGCAGGCAGGTTGCAATCAAGATGTCCTCCGGGGCTGCAGTCTCACTTCAAAGCTTAGCTGGCGACGGAGGCACTTTCATGGCCACTAGAGGTTGTGTGTCGGAAGGACTTGGTTCTTTACCTGTGGATGGCTGTAGGCCATCTTCTGTTCCTGGCCTCCTGGGCCTTTCCCAACCCTGTGGCTTACTTCATCAAAGTGTAATGGATGAGAAAACAACACAAGACAGAAGTCATCAGGATCACAGAAGTGATAGCCTCTCACTTTTGCCTATTCCATTTGTTAAGTGCAAATCACTAGGTTTAACCCGCAGTAGGGACTCGGGGTAGGAGGTGGGGATTACAGGGAGGGAAGCTCAGGAGAGCCACGCATGAGCTGCCTAGCACAATGGATTAGGGCAGGTGTGCTTGTTCTGAAATTCACTACAGGAAAATCAAGATGTGCTGGAAGGGTATTACTGGGTTTTGAATTACCATTGTTAAGGGTTTTCCCCTGTGTCCATTGCTGGGTAATGAATGCATTGCAAGTGAATAATCTCATTCACTTTCACAGCAAGTCTGGAGGTTAAGTAAGAAGTCTCAGTAACAGAGACAAAGCCTTAACTTCTCTTGCTGTCAGAGAGAACTTTGCAGTCTTATATGCTTTGGCAATGTCTGTCATCCTGGGTGTTGGGATGGGGCTGGAACAGGACTGGCCATCTCTATGACTGGGAGTGTGAGGTAGGTTTAGCACAACTTTACCCCCACTACGTGCCATGGTCACAGCACACATAAGACTATGTATGCTTCAAGGGCCTGAGAAAATATTTGGAAATTGAGGAGATGGGTAGGTTGGGAGAGATAAGGGCCAGTGATGGAAGATCAAGATGCCTTGTACTCACAAACCGACATGCTGAGTCAAAACTCCTTTGTACAACTACCTAAAGATAAGAAGACAATATCTGGGTCTACGAATTAACTTTCAGATTCAAGGGGTCAAAAGAAAATACAATCATGGTTTTACCAAGGTACAGTTCAACATTCATACAACCTAACTCATAATAGTTTCACTCATTGCCAAATTTTAGTATTCATAAATGTTTTACTACCTTTGGAAGCAAGTCGAAAAGTCTGATGTTCTTGCTGCCCAGGAATTCCCAACCATGCACAGTAGATATTTATAGAGCTACCGGAGCCTGCCACATAATAAATGAGCTACTTGGGACCACATAACTTCAAAAGCAGACTTTTTTTTAAATGATTGCAATGGAATTCTATAGATCATCTGTACATTTTGTGACATGTGATGTCATGTGAGGTTGGACCATCAATCGTCTCCAGAGTCAAGCCGTGGGATGTGGGCATATGACCTGGGCATTTAATCAGGGTCTCATTCGGAAAGGAACATAGATCAGTTTAATGTTTTTCTGTTTTCATCTTAGGAGTATTAGTGATTTTTGAACAAGCCTCATATCTCACTTTGTACTAGGTTCTACAAATTATGTAGCTGATCCTGTCCAGAACTGAAAACAGCCCTGGCTAGAGCTAAATGTCATCCTAAAACAGTAAAGCTATGTTGCTTCCTTTGCTTTGCTTTATTTTTAGGTGCTGGATTTAATTCATTTAAACTATGTGTGGGATTTGTGTGCGGGTGTGTGTGCGTGCGCATGCGTCTATGTATGTTCAAGGTAGCTGCTATGATTTGAATATTGGTTCCCAGACCCATGAGTTGAAACTTAATCCCAAAGTCATTTGTTAAGGCTATTTGGACCTGGGATTTTTAAGGAAGTGAATGCGTCAGGGAGAGTTCTTTAAAATTAAATCCAGGCTAAGCACTTCGGAAAGTACTGGAAGCCAAACTAAGCTAGGAACCAAGGGTGGACAAACATCACCACCACAAATTAAATTTTAGGTGGCCCTGAAATGTATAATCTAGTTAAGGTTTAAAAAAACGGTCCTATCTATCCATACTCGAGCAAAGGACTGTCTAGACAAAGAACAGTATTTTCTGTTTGGGGAAACCAGAGGAGGAAAAACATCCAGGCCGTATCCTGTTGATAGCCTAAGAGGCTCAAAGGCAGGATAAGGCCCTGCGTGCCCAGGTCGCAGGCCACTAAGCACTTGGCCCTCCCCTTTCCTCCACGCCTCCCGGAGTCACCAAGGCCAGGTGAGGACATTGCCATTTTGCTGCACACAAAAGGGAAGCTCAAGTTAGGCACGCGTAAGCAGACACATTCCTCCTAGAATAAACCCCGGGGGCTTCTGGGACAGGGAAGGAAGGGTGGGGTGGGAAGGCATTAGTTCATCATCATTCTCAGTTTTATTAGTAAATTTCATTTTAATTTGCTGGTCCACTTTTTTTTTTTTAACCCTTAAAACTACCCGTGTGTCACCAGAAACTTACAAAATATAGACAGGAAAGGGAGATAAGAAAAAAAACCACCCAGAATTTCACATTTGGAACACGGCATCATTAATATTTAGACGTATTCCTTTCTGGTTCCTTTTTTTCACAATATTATTTGTTGTCCTGTGGGTGTAATTAAAAGCATGTGTTGATATTCTGTATGTAATTTTATTTCCTTTTTCTTAAATGATGTGGCCCAATTGGGATAAATGAACAGGGCAATATATAAAGTTACTATAATAAGTTAAAATAGACTAATCCTACAAAAAGAGATAGAGACCGTCATACTGGAGGAAAAACAAAAGCCACACATGTACTGACTACAAGAGACAGAACTAAGTCATAAGAACCCATGAAATTAAAGAAAAAGAAAAGAAACATTACAGGAAATAGCCAACTTAAAGGAAACAGTGGCCATCATTATATCTTACACACACACACACACACACACACACAGACACACACACACATACACAATGTCTATATCTATATCTCTCTCTATTTACCTATCTGTATTTATCTGTTGACGGGCTTGAACTCAGGGCCTGGGCACTGTCCCCGAACTCTTTCACTCAAGGCTAATGCTATACCCCTTGAGCCACAGGTCCATTTCCAGTTTTTGAGATCACTGGAGATAAGTCTCCCAGAGGCTTTCTGCCTGGGCTGGCTTCAAACCATGACCCTCAGCTCTTAGCCTCTTGAGTAGTTAAGATTACAGGTGTGAGCCACTGACACCCAGCACACAATTTGATTTCTAAAATCTTATCATCAAAAGGAAACACTACATCATCAGTCTAATTTTTCCAGGAAAATAGGATGACTATAATTGTATTGCTGAACAACACAACCCCCCCCAAAGTAAACTTTACAGAATTACAAGGGAAAAAATTGAGACACCTAGAAGTCTAATGGGAGATTGTAAAATATTCCTCTCAGTGGAATAGATGCTTGATGCAAACCCCAAAGGTGGAAGAATAGAAAGGACTGGAACAATACAACAATAGCCATCTTCCTATTGACAGATGCAGAACCTTACATGCACAAATTAGGGGAAGCATACTCTTTTAAAACCTACACAAGCAGTGTGACACTGGCCATATGTTAGCTTGCATGGAGTCTTGACAAATGCCCAGAAATTAATAGAATACACCAATCATATTTTCTGATAAAATTAGAAACCATTTATTAAATTGACTAAATCTATTAAGAAATCTAAACATTAACTTGTAAATTATTCATAGATCAAAGAGACTATATGATGGCAATTAAAAATCCTTAGATCTGAATATAAGGGAAAGCTTTCCATATGAAATCTTTTAAGGTGCAGACAATGTGCACTTCTGGGAAATTTGTGATCACAGTGCTAAAATTTGAAAATAAAAAGATCCTGGAAAGTACTGACTTAAACATTGTCTCAAAAGTTACAAAAGAATGGGCCCTGAAGAAGATGGAAGGAAAGAATTAAAACTGAGAGTAAGCATACAAGAAATTGAAACTGAGCATACAAAATCGAGAACAAAGACACAAAAGACAGTATAAAAGAAAGACAAACCTACAGAGAGGTTTATTGAGAAACAAAGAAATCCTGATAATGACTTAAAGTGAACATAATCACAGATAAAGAGGTGAAAAAGAAGATACTAAGAGTGATTTTATGCAGTAAAATTTTAAGTTTAGGTCAAATGCATAAGTTCCTAGAAAAACTGAGGAGTAGAAACCTGAACACATTTACTCACTACACACACAAACAGCACTTAACATACACTGTTCTACAGTATACACTATATATGACACACACAGTTAAAGAAATGAAATATGGAGTTTATAATGTATTTGCTAATAAAATAAATGAGCAGTCCCAAACAGGTGAATTTTGTCTTATCCAAGGATCATTGAATCTCATGGTTATAAACTCCCTAAATGAAAAAGGAGATATTTTCTAATTCATTTGATGAAGCAAGGATGATCTTAATATATAAAAAACAGCAATACTAGACTCAATTTCATTTACAAACACTATCAGACATAATTTTTTATTTTTTATTATTTATTTTTTTCTAATTTTTATTATCAAACTGATGTACAGAGAGGTTACAGTTTCATACGTTAGGCATTGGATACATTTCTTGTACTGTTTGTTACCTTGTCCCTCATACCCCCCTCCCCCCTCCCCCTTTCCCTTTCCCCCCCTGAGGTGTTCAGTTCACTTTCACCAAACAGTTTGCAAGTATTGCTTTTGTAGTTGTTTGTCTTTTTTTACCCTGTGTCTCTCAATTTTGGTATTCCCTTTCAATTTCCTACTTCTAATACCATTATACACGGTTTCCAATATACTCAGATAATATTACAGAGATAGTGTAGGTACAACCACTGGAAGGTGATACAAGAACATCATCAATAATAGAAGCTACAGATACAGATGGGACGTTGAAAGTGATATAACTGTGATATAACAATCGTTTCCATAACATGGAGTTCATTTCACTTAGCATCATCTTAGGTGTTCATAAGGGTATAGCTATTGGGCTCTTGTGATGCTCTGCTATGACTTGCCTAAACCTGTACTAATTATTCCCAATAAGGGAGACCATAGAGTCCATGTTTCTTTGGGTCTGGCTCACTTCACTTAATATAATTTTTTCCAAGTCCTTCCATTTCCGTACAAATGGAACAATGTCATTCTTTCTGATAGAGGCATAAAATTCCATTGTGTATATGTACCACATTTTCCTGATCCATTCATCTATGGAGGGGCATCTGGGTTGGTTCCAGATTCTAGCTATGACAAATTGTGCTGCAATGAACATTGTTGTGCTGGTGGCATTACTGTGATTTTGTTTGTGGTCTTTTGGATAGATACCCAAAACTGGGGCTGCTGGGTCATAGGGGAGTTCTATATTTAGCCTTTATCAGACATAATTGTTTTCTTTAAAATATTGCCAGGATGGATTTTATTAATGTTTTAGGAATTAGAAAGTGAATATTCCACTTAATCATGAATATGTAAATACAAAAATCCAATACATCTTCTAAATATGAGTGTTAATAATGAGTTAAAAATTGTTGCATGGAATATCAATAGATTAAAAGTGTCATAGACAGAAAACTGGAGACGTGGTTTAAGAGCTTGAGCATAAAAGCCAAGTGAAAGCATAAATCTTTGAGCCTTGAGGCTTGAACACACACACACACACACACACACACACACACACACACACACAAAACCATCATATACAATACTAACAAACTATAGAAAATAAAGAAAAGTAAATCACAGTTCTTCCTTTTGCAGCTCCTAAACTCAAGCAGCCTTCCTTCCTCATTCTCTTCAGCCTCTAAAGTACTCACAAAAGTATTTTCTAAAGTAACAGAAAAACTCCTGTGATTATTTTGTTTATGAATAAAGAAATAGATAATAAACGATATGAAAAAAAATATAAAACACTGAAAACTTCTATATTGACAGCTGTTCCATGTTTCTATTGACCCAAATCAATGGAAAACTACCGTCATGAACAGACATGCCAGAGCTACAAATCTGCTGGTTAATTTGTATATTCATAGTAATACATATCTATAATTCCTGTATATGTACAACAAATAAATATTGTCAAAAATAATTAGTTGACTTAAAATTCACAGGGTGGAGCTGGATGTGTTGTTTAGCAGTAAAGCACTCAGCATTTCATCATTCTTCAGATTACAAAACTATAATACTTAAATTCTATGGATTAGACAGTGCATGAACAGACAAACAGATCAACGGCCCAGAGGAGAGGCCAGAACGTGATTGATGAACGCAGGGAAATGCTATGGTAGAAGTGCTAGTAAGAAGATCTGTACTTTGGGTGCTGGTGGTTCACATCTGGAATCCTAGCTGATCAGGAGGCTGACATCTGAAGAGAGCAGTTTGAAGCCACACTAGACAGGAAAGTCTGTGAGACTTTTTTTTTTTTTTTTGCTAGTTCTGGGGCTTGAACTCAGGGCCTGAGCACTGTTCCTGGCTTCTTTTTTGCTCAAGGCTAGCACTCTACCACTTGAGCCACAGTGCCACTTCTGGCTTTTTCTATATATGTGGTGCAGAGGAATAGAACCCAAGGCTTCATATATGCGAGGCAATTACTCTACCCCTAGGCCATACTCCCAGACCTCTGTGAGAGTTTTATCTCCAGTGAATCACGAAGAAACTGGAGGTGGCATTGTGGCTCAAATGGTAGAGCCATAACCTTGATCAGAAAGGAGCTCAGGGACAGCACCCCAGCCCAGAGTTGAGCCCCAGGACCACAAACAACAAAAACAGAAACAAAAAAACAAAACTATAAAAACCAAAAACAGAAGAACCGTGGTACTGGTGGCCAGGTCTGGCAGTGCATATCTATAATCCCGGGTTTTAGGAGGTAAATTGACCATGTTAGCCTGTTGCAGGAGGACTGATTGGCTGCCTTAGGTACACTCCCATCCTTACACAATCACCATCTGCAAAGCTTTCTCAGCTTTCCAAACTGAAACTCTGGTCCTGTTAAACACAAGTTTCCCATTCCCCCTCCCTGAGCCCTAATATCTATTCATCTGCTGTCTATGAATTCACCTACTCTTGGAAACTCATATAAAGGAACAGTAAAAAATGTTATCTGTTTGTGTCTGCCTTATTTCACTTAGGGCAATGTCCTCAAGGTTCATCTGTGCAGTACGAGTTGGAGTTCCCATGCTTTTTAAGGCTGAATAACATTCTACCGCAGGTATCCATCCCATATATAACACACATGGGCAGTCTTCCAGTTGGCCTTGACCTAACAACCAGCTAGATTTTATGTAAGGGAAGAATTCTGCAGTCAGTCCTTTGCGTCCTTCTTGTGCTGATGGCCATTTATCAGCTCTATCTTAATGTAGCAAATTGAACCCAGAAGAGCAGAATTTATTGTCCCTGATCCCCTGAAGACTGATTCATGTGTCCCGTGGAAGCTGATGTAGGAGGCATGGCTTCAGGTATTGAGTCAGTCACACAGCAGATGGAGAGGAAACTAAGAGTATGCGACTGAAAAATCGAAATCCGACCCCAAACTTTTATCATTGGTGCGTTTGTAATATGTTCCATTTTTCTGAATCCCTGATAGATCAGATGTACTTTCATGTTGCTACTGGTCTGGGAAGTTTTTATTTTATTTTTAATGTGAAAGACTATGATCTAATAGAATCTTCCTTTCCCCCCTATTTATTACATTATCGCTAAATAGTTGTACAAAGAACTTTCAGTTCAACGTGTCAATTTATGAATGCAATCTTGATGTTATCCCTTCTATCATCCTTCCCTCCCCAAGCTCAACCCCACCCATCCTCTCAGGTTACCTGGTTCTAGTTTTATATAAGTACATTGGATAATTATAATAGTTGTATTCGGCTACTTGTCCTTTCTGGGATGATTTAAAACTTGGCGTCCTTGACTGCTGGACTCATTGGTTTTTCTGCTGCTCTGATTGTAATATTGACTGTAGGGTTTTTAACGGACCAAAGCCTTCTTGCCAGTCATTCTACCAAATTGGCTTGGGTGACCCCATTTCAACTTCCTCTGTGGCAATGCTTGGCAGTTGCATCTGTCATTACTCATGCCTAGGTTTGGGCTGCTGAGTTATATCAGGCACATCAGAACTGTTGACTCACTGACCGTGTTCTCTGACTTTCTGTTGACATTACATAACATCAGAAGACAAAGAGAGAGAGCCAGCCCTGGATGGCACAGAGTTCATGGGCTTTCCCAAGTTGGTTTTTTTCCCTCATCATGGAGAATCTATTTCCTCATTCTCTAAACTTCAATATTTACAAAAAGAAAATACCACCTACCCCACACTAACATAGCAAGGAGTTAGTGAGATGGAGTAAATTAGCCATTCAACAAAGGATTGCTATTGTGATTGAAATTTTTTTTTAAATGACATTTTGCAAAAGGATTGTCTGATATGACATAATGTTTGGTCCAAGGCATGATTCTATAGAGTCAACTTCTGTAGAGGCTAGATTTTTATGTTTTTTCATGCGAACATCGGTCCTTACTTATACTCTGTTCCTGACAAAGCTAGCATTAACTGGTTGTGTTTTTTTTTTTTTAAAGATAGACTTCCAAAAACGCAATTTCTGTTCATCTGCATCATATAATCACAATGCTTCCCCAAAACACACTTAGCTTTCTCTTGTATAGTTACTTTAGAAAACTTGCAAGAGATTTTACTTCCGTTTTTATACATTTATTATTCTCAAATTCAGAAATTATCGCTGGTACTATTTTGGAGTATTTTCTTCCAACTGACATAGTGATTTTATATTATTATATGAATCTTTTCTCTTTTCTTTAATTTGAACCTTGAAATCAAATTCTTAAGCCAAGATTTGAATGCTAAGCCACGTGTGCAACTATAGTCCCATCTGCTCCTGAGGCTGAGGCAGACAATCTCTTGAAAGCAGGAATATGGGGCCAACTTGAGCTACAACTATGAGACGCTACTCCAAGAAATTAAAAAAAGAAAAGAAAAGCTGGAGTGTAGCTCAGTGGTAGAACATTGCCTTACATGTATGAGGTCCCGTGTCTGATCCCTAGCTCCACAAACACAAACAAGCAAACAAAAAGTTTGAATGCTACAGAGCTGATCCCAAGAAACACAGGTGACTGGGCAGGGAGGCGAGACAGTGTAGTGTTATTTTCTGGGACTGTGACCACATGCCTGAGATAATCAGCTTATTTTGCCTCCTGGTTTGAGAGGGCTCCATTCACGGTTATTTGGCCCTGTTGTCTTTGGCTTGGGGTGAGGTGCACCATCATGGTAGGCATATTTGTGGTGGAGCAAAGCTATGCATCTTTTATCTCAATGTGGCCAGAAGAAGAAGAAGGAGAGAGAGAGGGGGGAAGAGAGAGAGAGGGAGAGAGAGAGAGAAAGACAGACAGAGACAGAGACATGAAGAGAACAAGAAAAAGAGAAAGAGAGAGGGAAAGCTATGCATGTCTTATCTCATGGTGGCTGGTCAGGGAGAGAGAGAGAATGAAGAGAGGGAGGGAGAGCATGAAGGGAAGGAAGAAGGGAGAGAGGGAAATAGAGAGAATGAATGGGGACCGGGATCTTCATATCTCCTTCACGTGCGCATCCCATGACCACATTTCTTAACACTAGCCCTCATTTCCTAAAGGTTCTACCACCTCCCAACAGCATCACAGGCTGGGGAATAGGATTTTAGGACATGTGCCTTTGGAGAATATTCTGGATCCAAATTATATAGCATGCAGGGGAGAGAATGAAACTTTCATAGGGAGGATCAGTGATGCATGGTTCCAGGATATGGAGCCTATCTCTGCTGGGAAGATTTTGAAGCCAGTGGAGACACAAATCTCACAGTTGAATTAGAATTACCTGGGAAGTGAGTGAACTGTGTTTACACAACAGCTCCTATCAGCCTACTGACTGAAGAAAGACCGGAAGGAGAGCCCGCCCTGACACTTGGGGCCTTCTGGGTACTTGTGCAAAGCAGGCTGGGTAGAGAGAGCGCTCAGACACAGGCATATGGATTCAGGTTACTGTGAGATGAGGGTGGAGGACCTCTGCACAGACACCCGTCAGGCCATACCGTTATTTAAAATGGCCACAGAATGGCCCGCTGTGTGGATGGACGTCTTTTCAAGAACCTCACACTCTTATGATGGTTTGTCTTTTCTTGGTCACAGCAGCAAAATGTTTCAAAGAGAGTTCAGTGTGATTGTTGTTTCCACATCTTCATTTACTCTTCTTTCCCCAATGCATTTTAATAGGTTTCTAGCTCCCTCTCTTTAAAATACTGCTTTGATGAATTTCGCAATGGACCCACCCAGTCAAATCCAGGGCCTGTTGCGCCCTCCATTTCTCAGAAAGCAATCTCCAGCTTTCTGCCTGGAACATTCTCTTCACTCCAAGAGACTCTGCGTTTCCTCCCACCTGAGTCTCCTTTTAGGATTCTCTCCCTAAAAATGTTGGGAGGCCTTGATCTTGGGATGCTTCTCTATTTTTAATTTATATTCTCCCTTAGTTTATATTTTCCCTTAGTCGGTCTTGATTTATTTTTAGAGCAGTTTTAGGTTTACAACAAAACTGAGTGGAAAGAGCATTATCCACAAAGGGTTTTGGAGGCTTGAAATGCAACTGGCCCCAGTAGAGATGTCCTGTAAGTATACAATGTAAGATGATTTGAAAGACGATACCAAGGGATTTTCAGTTATCTCATGAGTGATTGTTACACCAACTACGGGTTAAAAATAACAATATTTTGAATGTGGTGGTTAAAGATAACCTACTCAAATGTAAAATAATGGCTTGTGGCACATTATCTGCTTCTGTACTGGCATGGCCCTAACCAGTGAATGGGATCTAATGTCACTGGTTTCTCCCACTGTCAGGGAAACTGGCACATAAAGGTCATGTTATTAGATAAATAACCATGCACGTGCTCTAATCCATGTGGAGAAGTCATCCTTGGATTTCAGAACTTAGCTATTTGGGAACAAATTGCTCTGTCATCCTTCCCATTTGACCTCAGTCATATCTGAGGGAACCTGACCACACAAGGCCAGTGGTGTGACTAGCTTGTGAGGTCCAACCTTAGCTCAGTATGTTTTGCTTACTTATCCTTAATATTGGAATGGAATAATGATGCTTTGCTTTTGGTCTTCTGGAAACCTAGTTCAGTCCCCCAAAACTGTTGAAAAGTCATGAAGATGTGCTCAGAAACGGGTATTACCCACCCCCTCGCCAAAAATGAAGTCCCTGCCTTCAGTAAGCTCACAAACTCAGAAAAAGGTGGGTCAAAAGCCTCTTTCAGGCCTTCTCCATACAAATGGAAGGCACAGTACCATCATTTTTCAGGTTATGTATGACCTCGTAACTTTAGCAAACAGTTCCCAAACATCTTCACATTCGCAAACAAATGATAAATCAAAACAAGTACACACAGTTTCCACTTACCAAATCCACAAAGATTTTCTTTGAAGTTTTAGCAAGGATAGTTTTCACTGTAGGGGGAGAAAAGAGGAAGAAATAGAAATAAAGACCAAGAATTTCCTGCTCTAAGTGCAAGAAATAGGAATTAAAGAGTCTTCAAGTCAGTCAAGATTTGTAAAGCAGAATATCCGCTAATGAAGACCAAGAGTGATCAGCACTATACTTCATTATCCATAAAATGTAAACTAAAATAGCCTTGTCAGAAAACAATTTGCAATATACAGTAAAGTATCCATATCCTCATTCAGTAATAGTTTCACTTATGGGAATCACCAAGAAATGATATCATCTACAATAAGTAATGTGTAAATGTATTTATATACTAATACATGAATTAGTACAGTGCCCACTTTAGTACACTTTAGAAGACAGCTAGACAGCAACAATGGAATGGTTATTTTTGAGCAAGTACTTTTTGAATTTTCACCGTATATCAAATAGTGGGGTTTTACAGTAAATAAAGCAAATGTTGCTCTTCTCTTAACATTTATATTCAAATAGAAGGAGACAGAAAACAACCAAGTAAGCAATGAACATGAAGGTAAATTCAAACTGTGGAAGATCTGAGAAGAAAATAAATAGGAAGTGACCAGTATCTGCAGGGGATACTTGGTGAGCCCTTACTCAAATTGAGCAGTCCAGGAAAGCTGTTGAGTAGAGACTATGAGCTATGGAATCGAAGGAGCCAATCTAGAGCACCATGCTTCCTGGACAAAAGGCAGAGTCCCTTGTGAACCAGAGATAGGAGGAGCATACACTGGGATGGTGACTATGGAACACAAAGAGGAACAAATTTTGCACAGTGATGGGAGGTTGTGAATTTCTAGGTCATGTTAAGAATCATGACTTTGAAACCAAGATCAAAGAGCCACAGCCTGTCCAATTCCCAAGTCTGTGACATTCTGGGACACAAGTCTGTGGAGATGGCAAAAATGATTGGTAGATGCCAGTGTAGGAGGCAAGTTAAGGATAAGAGGTGGAACATGAAGGATTCTCAGGGCTCTTTAATGTTAGGTACATGGCATGATACATGTGTCATGGATTGCACAACATTAAATTTGCATCCTGGAAGCTAGGGATGTGTACTGGTGGTGGAACTTTTGTCTAGCACACCCCAGACCCTGGGTTCAGTTCCCAGCACCACACACACACACACACACACACACACACACACACACGTACCAGTGGCTCATGCCTATAATCCTAGATACTTGGGAGACTGAGAGATCTGAGGATCATGGCTGAAAGCCAGCCTGGACAAGAAAGTTAATGAGACTCTTATTGCCAATTAACCAAGGAAAAAAGCCAGAAATGGAGCTATGGCTCAACTGGTAGAACATCAACCTTAAGCAAAAAAGCTAAGGGACAGTGCCCAGGCTCTGAGTTTAAGCTCCAGTATCAAGCGTGCGCGCGCGCGCACACACACACACACACACACACACACGAACCATACTATCAGTTATGGATTTGGGGTCACAGCGATGTTTTATAACACATGTACAAGTCAAGGTGGGGGTTAGTGGATTTGTAAGAACAGAACGTGTGAAGACTCTATGTTAGCAGGGATTTAATTGGGGCAAGGGCACCGACTTCTCAGTAACTAGAAGGGTATTTTTGCTAGGTGTCTTATAATTTGGGTTCCCACAGTAGCAGACCTTGACACAAAGACTGGAGTGCTAGTTGTTTATTTTGGAGGTGATCCCAGCAAGCACTTGTCGGGGGTGGAGACGTGAGACAGAGAAGGGAAGGACGACAAAGAAGGGTGGGGGAGAAGCTCAGACAAATGGACTCCATCCTGCTGGGATCCAGCTAAGAGGCAAGAGAGTGGGGTGTTTATCTACCCACTCCCCATCCATCCTTGGCTGCAGGTGACTCCAGGACTTAAGACGTGCCTTTCCAATGGGCCTAGTGAGCCCCCACGACCAGCAAAAGGCTAGGTGCCCATGCAGGGCACTGTATTAGTTCTGGAAAAGTGCCCAGAGGATATGGGCTGGGAAGTGGCAACTTCTCAACAGAAGTCACACGAACTACGCAGAAATCATATTTGGTTCTAGAACACCAGAGTCTCAATGCCACCAAGACTCTCCTTCATACCACCTGTCTCACTCATTTATGTACTGGAGGGACCTGGCCGAGTTCTTGGCATGCAGTAGGTGTTTAATAACTAACAGTTGACTGTATGGCTTCCCTCTAGGCACCTGTTTTCTTCTCTCAGGCTTCTCCATACAAATGGGAGACGCAGTATCAGCAGTTTCTAGGTCATGAACTTGTATCTTTAGCAAACAGTTCCCAAACATCTTCACATTAGCAAACAGTTCCAAACACTTTGGCCACAGCTATGGCCTGGTAGAATTGTCTAGATTCGAGATAGGTGCCACTTGCATCCCCAAAACTTCACACATCATTACAAGTGTCAGACTGTGACAGTAATTATATTTGTGTCTTTAAATTTTTGAAGGTCCTGAGATATCCAAATTTATCCATGAAGGTGTCTTAGTAAATTGCTTGCTCCTTGCCGTTAGTTTTTTTGACAAGGATGACATTACTTTTGCCAGCTACTCAAGTTAGAAACTTCAGAGTTATGGCACCTGCTCATCTTGCCTTTCTGAACATTTATTCAGTAAATACTAATACCATTAAGTGCTAGGTTCAATGGTCTTTAGAGATATGAGATAATCCCATAGTTCTTTCTCTAGAAACATCTCACTGCTGGTGGGTTTTTATTTGTGCCAGTTCTGGGGCTTGAACTCAGGGCCTCAAGTTGTCCCTTAGCTTTTTTCTCAAGGCTGGCTGGTGGCACTCTACCACTTGAGCCACACCTCTACTTCCAGCTTTTTTTGCTATTTTATTGGAGCTTAGACTCTCATGAACTTTTTTTGCCCATGCTAGCTTGGAACCACAATCCTCAGATCTCAATTTCCTGAATAGCCATGACTACAGGCATGAACCACCTGGGCCTTGCAAATCACCTCTTATTGATGGGCCTCTCAGTTTTTGCTACCAGGCTCCTTATTTCGTCAGTTTCTTAACTACCCACAATTCCCTTCTCTCTTCTTCTAAATCTGTACTTCATGTCAGTTTTCTCTCTCAGGGACATACAGACCGTTCATTTTTTTAAAATTTCAATTTAAAATATTTTGTTATTGCAGAGGTGATATACAGAAGGCTCTTTTGTTGAAGGAACATAGCTCCATTACCCCAGGGTGGCTTCCGGGGCCTTTGCTAAACCTGCCCACAAGCCACGCTGTCACAAGGAACTGTAGAGATTCGCGCTCATGCATGCATGGGGCAGGAATATATCTCAGTGTCGTGTTTATGCCTTTCCATCTGAGGCAACATCATTGTCTTTCTTGAATTGTGATGTCTGACTCTTCATGTCTGGTTATGTGGAAAATTTCCTAACAACCTGAACCACTCTTGTTCTAGGTGGAAACACTTCCTTATTAGTGTTCTCTAGTATCTCCTGCATCTATTTATTTAGTATTATTTTGCAGCGCAGGGAACTGAACTCAGAGACTCATGCATTGTAAAACAAAAACAAAAACAAAAACACCTCTCTACCACTAGGCCATATCTCTGCCCCCAGCCCTGGCATTAGTTATTGTACTTACATTCTATGAGGATTATTGCATACACATAATTCTTTCTGCCTCATTCAATGCTTTTCAACTCTGACCACTCATTAGACTCGAGCAAACAGTTAAAAACATGCAAGCCAAGTAAGACTCCAGACCAAATGAATCATACTCTCTACACTGTGGGCAACTCAAGGGCAGAGATTCTTTTTAGCAACTGGTATATTTTCAAATGGCATATAATAGGTGTAACAAATGCATCTGGAATTTAGTGTATCTTAAAGAAATTAAAGCCGGATGCTAGTAGCTCACACCTGTAATCCTAGCTACTCAAGAGGCTGGGATCTTGAGGATTGAGGTTTGATGCCAGTCCAGGCAGACAACCCCATGAGAGACACTCAAGGCCAAAAGTAGCGCTATGGCTCAAGTGATAGAGCACCAGCCTTGAGTGAAAAAGCTAAGGGACCATGCCAAGGCCTTGAGTTCAAGCCCCATCACTATCACAAAAAAAGAGGAAAGAAAGTTAAAATTTACAATAGAATATGCATTTGCATGCCATACAATACCTGGCTAGCAAATCTAATCTTTCACACGCCAGACAAGCATTCTGCTACTGGGCTACACCATCAGTCCCTTTCTTGTTTTCCTTTTAAAGGATATTCACAGGGTTATGTACAAAAGAAACCCTGTACCTAGTAGCAGTCACTCTCTATTATCTCCAATATCTCGTCCCACCAGGCAGATCTGCTTATTCTGAATATTTTTGTATGGAAGCACAGCATTTAGTATTCTGTGACTGGCTTCACTTTCTTAGAGCTATAGTTTGGATCCGACTGTCACCCCATGGTCCTGATGCTAAAATCTAGTCCCTAGCCTGAGGTGGTAAAGAAGGGGGGAACCTGTAAGGCGTGAGGCCTCATGGGAGGAAATTAGGTCTTTGGAGGATGCTGCCTCTGAAGGAGATACTGGGAGACTGCCCTTTCTGCTCACTCTCTTTGTTACCCTGAGGCTATGAGTTGAACAGTCTTTCTACCCCACTACAGTGTACTACGCTACCACAGGACCAATGCGACCCCACCCACTAAAACCTCCCAGAACGGAGCTGGTCCTCCTTTCAAGTTGATTTTCTCAGGTGCTTTGTCACACCACTGTGTATCTGACAAATGTACCTAGCCTAGTTCTCAACTTCATCCATGTGTAAAAATATTCAGTCAGGTTTCATTCCTTTTATGAAATGTCAAATAATATTCCATTGTACGGCATACCACATTTTATTTATCCATTGGTCAGCTGATGGACCCTGGCATTGTTCCTCCTTGTCAGCTGTTGGGAGTAATGCTATTAGGACATTTGTGTGGCAGTTTTCACGAGGGCATGTTTCCATTTGTCTTGGGCATATCCTTAGACTGTACTTGCTGAGTCACATGATAACCCTTAGCTTTCTGAAGAATTGCCAGACTGGTTTTGCACGGTGGCTGTACTAGTTTCCATTCCTACCAGCGATGCTTGCACTCCGCTTTCTTTCTGTCTTTTCGTTTACAGAATGATTTGAGGCCAGTCAACAAGTGTTGATGATCTTTCTTTTCTTTCTGTGTCTCTGTCTCTCTAGTTCCCTCACTCATGTCTTTCTTCTCTCCCCTTCCCCTTCCTCCCTTTTTCCTCCCTCGCTAACTTTCTCTCTTTCTTTTGGCTAGGATTGAATTTAGGGCCCCATAGATCTACCACTGGAACCATGCCCCCAATCATGCTTTTGTTTAGTTTAGTTTCTGAGTTAACTGCTCAGGCTACATTTACCTAGGTTGTCCTCACTCCTCCATCTCCCTACCTCTACCTCCTTAGAATTACACATAGGTTACACTCCCCCTGGCCAGAGATCTTTCTTAAAATATCCCTGTGCCCCTCCTCCCAGCCTTTGCAAGCTAATACCTTGTGTAGTTGTCTAGTACCAAAAAAGGCCAAAAAGATACTCAGTGAAAAATAAAGTACCTATTATAAGTATTTAAAATTTGCAGCATTGGGGCAGTACACTGCACTTAACCACTGAGTTACCGCCCTTTCCACTTATTTGTTGAATGGGGAAAAATCCTTTCATTTACAAGTTGTTTTTGTATGCACCCACAAGTTATAAGGACTCAAAGAGCCCTCTTTAGAATGAAGAGCGGGAATTCTGGTTCTCACTATAGATTGGAGGCGAAGAACCAGAAGGCCAGGTAACAATGAAAAGTCAAGACCAGTCAACACAGTCATTTTCTCTCTACAGTCAATCTGGTTCGCAGCATTTCTCCTAAATACCCCATTAATTAAGTTCAGAAAAGAACGTTAAGAAGTTTCAAAGGAGCTTAGTTAAAAAAAACTCAGCAGAAGCTGAAGGGACTAAGTGCTTTGGCAGTTTAGAGACTGCTAATTATGGTTCTGACATAGTTGTGGAGGAGAGAGTGTACAAGCAGAGTTCAGTTGACTTCTAACTTTAGCAAACAGTCTTCAGCTTTGAAGTAGCTGAATAAGTACCAGACTAGAAAATTTAGGGGGTTTCAAAGAGCACCAGAAATCAGGAAACCTACTTTGGTTCATAGATTTGTATTACCGAAGAAAGTTAATGCAGATATAAGCCAATGATCACAGTTTTCTTACAGTATACAAATTAAAAATATTGTCTTCGTGGTACAAATTGTGTAATAGAGCCAATCATCTGACTCAAAATTACTAAAATTTTGCCATCCTTTCTTGGCTTTTATTTATTAGTTGTTAAAGAGGCAGGGCCAAAAAGCATGTTGCTTGGGAACTACTGGGCTCAAGGGAATTCTCCTGCCTCAATTTCCCAAGTGGTTTAGACTAAGGCTCCGGGCACTGTCTGGGTACATTTGAAATAAGTGGGCAAAAATAAATGCTTGTATACAGTATGGATTTCTTTAAAAAGCATTATTAATCCTATCATTTTAGTAAGTGTACATGAAAAAGATGAATGATCTTGTTGCTAGCACCATGAACTAGTAACTTTCAGCTTTTTATTTCTAGTGGCACCAGGAGCTTGAACTCAGGGCCTTGTTACCCTAGCTTTGGCTTTTGAACTCAAGGCTCTACCACTTGAGCTACTCCTCCACTTTCTCCATCTTTGGACATAAACCATCTTAAGTACTTTTCTGCCTGGGGCAGTTTGGATCTGGGATCCTTAGATCTCATCCTCTGGAATAGCCACCAGCATCTGGCAATGAATTTGGTAGGCAGCCTTTGATCTTTGTTGCTTTAGGAGTGCTTAGGAGCAGCTGTTGAGCTGATAAGACCCCACTACTACGGAGCCCAAAGGTTATTAACAAGCTTTTGTTCTTCCATTCATTTAAGTGGGGCTCCAGGGTGCTCTTTGTGTAATTACAGTGCTAGCTTGGGGGCAAGAGAAGAAGTTAGGTCCCAACCTCAGAGACCCAGACAAGCAGTTCTCTAGGCATTGTTTTTTCTTATGCAAAAGAAAACAAACAAACCCCTTTTCCCCACAAAGCATTGTTAGTTAAAAGCCAGGTAAAGTACTCATAATGTGTATTAGTGTCCTAGCTAGGCCCTGGGTGGCTCCAGCCTAGAATCCTACTCAGGAGGCTGGGATCTGAGATTCACGGTTCGAAGCCGGTCTGGGCAAGTAACTCTGTGACTCTCAGCTCCAAGTAACTACTAAAAAGCCCGAAGATGAGCTTTGACTCAGGTGGTAGAGAGCCGGCTTTGAGCCAAAAAAAAAGCTCAGGGGCAGCGCCCAGGCCCAGAGTTCAAGTCCCAGGCCCAGTACCCAAATACCACCCCCTCCCCCAAACTCCCCACAAACCAGGGTCCTGAGACTTGTGTTCCCTTGGCCACTATTCTAGTAGATTCTGGGGGTGGGGGATGAAAGAGCTGCACCAGGCCCCCTCCCTCCCTTCCTCAACCCAAGCCTGGGCCCCCCGGAGCTCCCCACGGGAGACCCTCCCGGCCGGCCACGCCATCTGCGCGGAGCCACAGCCCCGGCGGCGTCCGAGCATCCCCCTAATCTCACGCTACCTGCTGGGCGGAGATAACGCCGGCACCACACCTCGGGGTTGTCCCGGGTCAGATGCGGAGGCCCCCCCCGCCCCCCCGAGGATGGAAGAACCACCCCCCCCCCCCCGCGGCGCCCGGTTAGGTTCGCCGCGGGCGCCCCACCGCCCTGTCCGGGTGTCCCCGGCCCGCGTCTGAGGCGTTCCTGGGCGGCGGGGCGGGCCCGGCCGGCGCCGCCCCCGCTCCCTCCCCACCTTCCCCCCCCGCCCCCCCCCCCCCGGATTTCAAGGTCGCTGCCTCGGCGCCGATCTCAAACTCGGACCAAGTTGGCCGCCGCCGGGTCTCCAGGACCCGGTCTCCGTGCGCCCGGCCAGGCCCTCCGCGGCGCCCCCGCCGCGCTCCACGCGCCGCTTTCCCCGAGCGCGGACCCCGGCGGCGGCGTAGCGGGCTCCCCGAGGCTTCCCCGGGAGGCGGGGACAGGGCGGGTCGCGGCGCCGCTCCCGGAAGCGGCGGGTTATCCGGATCCCGCCGCGCGCGGACTCCAGCGCGGGTGCAGCGCCGGCATCCCGACCCGGATCGGCGCCCGCAGGAGCCGCGCCAGTCACCGCCGCCCGGCCCCGGCTCCGGCCCCCGCCCCGCGGCAGGATGCTCCCGGTGCGCACGGAGCTGAAGCCCAACCCGCTGCAGGACGCCAACCTGTGCTCGCGCGTCTTCTTCTGGTGAGACACGCGGATTCGCCCCGCACCGCCCGCACCCCGCGCCCTCGGCCCGCGCGCGCCCCGCGTCCGCCCCCCGCCGCTGCTGCGCGGGCCGGTGTGTGTGTGGGGGGCGCGCGTGATCCTGCGAGGCCGCCGCACGCGGGGGGACCCGGGACCGGGGATCCCGGGGGAAGGAGGGCGTGCTGCACGAGGCCGCCGTCCCCGCACCCCGCGCCCCGCGCCCCGCGCCCAGGGCGGCCCCGGCTCTCCCGCGCTAACACGGCACTTGCGCCTTCCATTCGGAACAGCTGCCTTTATCGAATCGCAGCCCGAGCCGAATGGGCGTCGGGGACGCGCGCCAGCCGCCCGGTGGCGGCTCCGCCTCTTCTGATGTTCTTGACAATAGTCTCCCTCCAGGCCTCTCCCTCCTACTAGGGTGCCCTGCTGGGGTGTCCGTCCAGGGTGCCCTGCCTGGGTGCCTGCTGGGGTGTTCTGTTAGGGGTGGCCTACTGGGCGTGACCCTGCTCGGGTGTCCTGCTAGCGTACAGGGTGTCTTGCTGGGTTGTCCTGCTTGGCTTGGGCGTGTGTCTCTGTGACCATGACCATGCCCTTGTCTCTCTCCATGTGGGCCGGGAACTGAGAGATGCACAGTGTGTGTGTGGATAAAATACTCTGTATTTTTGTGCTAGGTCTGGACGCTGTACCTGAAGCTTGCTTTTTTAATTTTTTTTTTTTTTTCTGTTCAAGGCTGGTGCTTTCCTACTAAAGCCACACCTCTACTTTGGCCTTTTGGGTGGTTAGTTGGAGGTGAGAGTCTCGTGGATTTTCCTGCCCTGGTTGGCTTGAAACCACCATCTTCCCATCACTGCTTCCTGCGTAGCTTTGCTTTACAGGTGTGAGGCAGCATCTCTCCATTTATAATAATTATTATTATTTTTATCTGTGAATGAGGATACTTGGCGAGCAAGAGCTGTTCTCAGGTGTGGCTTTTGTCTTTGATCCCCATCTAGCTGGAGTAGGTCTCTGAACTGATTTCCCTGTTTGGTGGGATTTTCTGCCATGAAGGATGGAGTCCCCAGAACCTGTGGGTCTTACTTGGGGTAAGGTAGGCCCCAATCCTATAGGCTGAAACAGGCTGACTGATTACTAATAGCTTTTGTTCTTGACCTCTGCCCTTTATTTTTTCCCCACAATCAGAGGGTTCCTTCATTTATGGGAAAACCTAGGGGATCCCAAGAGAAAAATGAGTCATCTAATGTTACTTTAATTGTAATGTGCTCTCTGTTAGGACCTGCTCTGAGGGTTAGAAGGCAGAATATGGCTATGGTTAGTGTAAAAAGTAGTCCCAGTTAGGTGGCACTCTGTCTTCTGAACACCATGCAAGACACAGAAGTCTTCTTCCTTTCCCTTTCCCCTTCTTTCTCCTCCCTCCTTCTTTCCATCCTTCCATCCTTCCTGTTTTCCAGTTCTGCTCTTACCTCAAGTCTAGCCAACAGCTTTTTGGTGGTTTATTGGAGATAAAGAGTCTCACAGATTTTTCTGCCCTGGCTGGCTTTGAACCATGATCCTCAGATCTCAGCCTCCTGAGTAGGATTATAAGTAGGAGGCACCCGTGCCCAACTAGGACACAGAACTCTTGATATATGTTCTCTTACATGCACTTCCAGAGTGTAAGTGCAGGGAAATCCAGGCATGGCTATGCATACCTGTAGTCCCAGGTACTTTGGAGCCGAAGTGGGAGTATCGCTTGAGCCTTAAGAAATTGAGACCAGTCTGGGCAACAAGGCAGACTCAATCAGATACATTTGCTTTTTTGACTTAGGTTTTGGGGGATGGGACTTTGTATGTGACTGATTTTTCTACCTATGGTGTCTTGCATGGCTGGGATTACAGATGTGTGCTATGACATCGTCATTTTTGTGACGGGAATGTCACCAACCTTTTGCCTCACTGGCCTTTAACCTTGAGCCTCCTGATCTGTTTCCCAAGGATTATAGGTATGGACTATGATGCCTGGCTAGATCTGTCTTTAAAAAGTATAGGAAAAAAAAATCTGGGTACCAGGGGTTCATGCCTGTAATCCAGCTACTCAGGAGGCTAAGATATGAAGATCATGGTTCAAAGCCAGCCAAGGCAGGAAAGTCTGTGAGACTCTCATCTCCAATTAACCAGCAAAAAGCCAGAAGTGGAGCTGTGGCTCACGTGGTGGTGTGCTAGTCTCTAATGCAAAATCTCAGGGATGGTACCCAGGCCCTGAGTTTTTCAAGCCCTGGGAATGGCACTTGGCACATAATATACATCTAATAATAATAAAAAGCAAAGGAAAAAAGTAATGACTTTTCCCATTTCGGTTTCTGAACCAGAGTGAGATTTTGTCTCTATTTTTGCATCTGATGACACCTCAAGCTGATATATTTTCATTATTTATCTAGAATTGCACCGGTAATTAAGTATTGAGCAGGATTCTTGCTACCCAGCAAGCCCTGCAGTTGTGCCTCTTCCCGGGCCTCTGCCCTGCAGGTTGAAAATTAACAGTGAGGGAGTGTGGTTGTCCTTCCCCTCCCCCCCCCCCACGCCTCCAGGGCCTCCTGGAGCCAGAGGCATATGACCCTTAGAGAATGGTGAAATCTGTGCTCTCCTGTTGCTGGCCAAGTCTCACTTGGTGAAATGTCATCTTGTAGAGCTGGGCTGTTGTAGAAACTGCCACTGGTGACAACAGGACAGACTCTCTGGGGACTCACAGAACTCTGATGACATGTGGACAGAAATGCACATGGCTTAGGGAGAGGTTGGCTGGTGTATGTATTCTATCCTTTTATATATGTATGTATGTATATACATGGATGGATGTATTTGTGCTGGTGCTGGAGCTTGAACTCAGGATTGTGCCCTTTGCTTATATAAGGCTACCACTTTGGGGCTGGGAATATGGCCTAGTGGCAAGAGTGTGTGCCTCATATACATGTAGCCCTAGGTTCGATTCCCCAGCACCACATATATAGAAAATGGCCAGAAGTGGCGCTGTGGCTCAAGTGGCAGAGTGCTAGCCCTGAGCAAAAAGGCCAGGGACAGTGCTCAGGACTGCCAAAAAACAAAAACAAAAAAAAAAAACACCAAAAAACAAGGCTACCACTTTGGGCTTTTTGCTGTTTAATTGCAAATAAATGTGGCACAGAATTGTCCACTTGAGCTGGCTTTGAATCAGTATCCTCAGATCTCAGCGTCCAGAGTAACTAGGATTACAGGCATGATACATCAGTGCCAGGCTAAATTTGGGGTGGTGTGTGTGTGTGTGTGTGTGTGTGTGTGTGTGTGTGTGTGTGTCCTGGAGCTTGAACTCTGGGCCTGGGCACTTCGAGTTTTTGTGCTCACGGCTAGCACTCTACTGCTTTAAGCCACAGGTCCATTTTTTTTTTTTTTTTGCTTTTTAGTAGTTAATTAGAAATAAGAGTCTCATGACTTTTCTGCCTGGGCTGGCTTTGAACCTTGGTCCTCAGATCTCAGGCTCCTGAGTAGCCAGGATTATAGTCATGGGCCACCAGGACCCGGCTCAATTGGAATGTTTTAATACTGGTTTTGGAACGCCCCTTATATGATTCTGTCACTTTGTCATTAACAGTCCAAGTGTAGATGGAGGCTGGGTTGTCTTTCCAAGGCTAGCTCTTGCTCTGGAAAGATCCGAGCCAGTTCTTCTCTCTTGATTGTTCAGTTTGGCCATTTGTGGCCATTTTATATCACAGGTAGACCTCCAAATGAGATGTAGAACAGTTCAAAAACATATTGAAATCTACTCACAATTCTTTGCAGTGAAATACGCATGAAAACACACCTTACAAATTTATTATATATTTTAAAAGTCTTTCTGTATTCTTGCTGTTTAATATCTGGTCAGCAGGCCAGATATTGCCTGGTGTTTTGTTCTCCCACGTCAGGTGGATAATTTGTCTTTGGAGTTTCCTTGTGGCTTTTGATCTTTATTCTTTTTCATTGTGGTGTACCTGATGGGCTAAGTCTTGTCTGCTGTTGCTGGGGTGTGGAGCTCTCCAGCACCTCAACAATGTGAACCTTCTTATGCTTAACCTGGAACTTTTCTGTGGTGCCAGGTGCTAGAGATAGCTCACGATGTTGCGTGTCACGTAGGAGTATGGACGCCAGCTCAAATAGAACTCAGCCAGGAAAATTTACTTCTACAGTACAAATGCGTGTGCATCAGACAAGGCTGCTCTTTTATCCCTAACCCAGCAGGCCCCGCCCCTCTGCTCAGATTGGCAGAGCTCAGGGTCACAATCTGGGGTTAAAAAAAAAAAAAATGTGGCTTAATTACCAGGAATAGGATGTAACTGAAATTCAAGGAGCTTCTAACTGGATGAGTTAATTAAACATTGCAACTGGAAAAGGATGTAATTAAAATGTAATTAACAAGGGCTGGGCCACCTGCCTCAAAGCAGGAACTTTTCAGAAAAACAATTATCACCAGGTTAACCAAACAGAAGTGACCTACTCTGATTGGAAAGAGCTTTTTTCACACTGAGAACCACATCCATCCCTTTGTGCCTTTCTGACCCCCTCTCCTGCCCTGCAGGCGTTTGAGTGTTTTTATGTTCAGGAGTTGTGCAAAGGTGAACTCAGGTGTGCGGGGAAACCATCCCAGCCAGGTGTAGCTACATTCCAGTGTATCTCTCTGAGCGGAAGCAGAGGAAGTTAGGGCCGGGCGGTGGGGGGGGGGGGGGCTGCCTGCAGGCCAGGGTCCACCTCAACCATTCAGAATTTGCATTCATTTGCACCCCAATAGAGGGTGCCAGATTTGGGGAATAAGTCTTCGGTTTACTAAAAGACTGATCGTTTAAAGATACCTTTATATTATGTTATACCTGGGAATTATTTGAAAATGGATGTCCGAAGAGGGTTAGCATGATATTTTCTTTAACTGTTGAAGACCTGCTGAACAGTATTTTCCAATTTAAAATGCAGACTCAAGGCCCCCTAGCTGGGTATTCTGATGGAGATAAGTCTGGGTGGCTCCTGGGTATTCAGATTCAAGGCCCCCTACCTGGTACAGGTATTCTGGTTCTGCTAAGTCTGGGTGGCTCTTAGCTATCTGCATTTTAGTAGCTACTTTGTGTTGTTGTTGTGGGAGACAATCTTGGGGTTTGAACTGAGGTCGTCATACTTGCTAGGCTGGCACTCTCTTGCTGAACCCTGCCAGACTCCAGCCCTCTTTCGTGGTAATTAGTTTTTAAATAGGGTTTTGCTTCCTGCCTGTGATCTTCTGCTTTAGGCTTCCCATAGTTGCTGGGATGGCCAGTGTTCATCCAGGCATCTAACTTCTGTCCTATCATCAAGAGATCTTAAGAACTTTGCTGCTCAGGCTGCCCTGGAGCAATTGTTATGCCCAGATTTCGGGGTCCCAAAAGACCACCAAGGAGCCGAAAGCCGATGGAATCACATGAGTCTTTATTATTGCAAGCTCAGTTTTTTTTTTTTTTTTTTTTTTTTTTGGCCAGTCCTGGGCCTTGGACTCAGGGCCTGAGCACTGTCCCTGGCTTCTTCCCGCTCAAGGCTAGCACTCTGCCACTTGAGCCACAGCGCCACTTCTGGCCGTTTTCTGTATATGTGGTGCTGGGGAATCGAACCTAGGGCCTCGTGTATCTGAGGCAGGCACTCTTGCCACTAGGCTATATCCCCAGCCCCTGCAAGCTCAGTTTTCTGGCAGTGTTAAGTGTATTCGCTGGGCTGCAGATCTCTGTGACGGGAGCCCCCCTGCAGACCACTGGCTTTCCAATAAAGACTCCCGATTCGACTCCCACATTCAAAATGTGGCTTCTCAGTTTTCTTGCTGTACTACAGTAGGGTCTCAATGTGTAGCCCAGGCTGGCCTCAAACTTGAGATCCTCCTGCCTCCATCTCCCCCAAGTGCTGGGATTCTAGGTACGCATGCATCATTATACCTGGATTTACTACTGCTAGTTACTAATACCCATTGGATTTTGGTCATTTTTACATATAATCCTCATTTTTTTTTGGGGGGGTGATAGTCTTGAGGCTTGAGCACAGGGCCTGGGCCCTGTCCCTGAGATTCTTTTTATCAAGGTTAGTGCTCTACCATGTGAGCCACAGCACCACTTTTGGCTTTTCCTGAGTAGTTTATTGGTAATAAGAGTCTCATGAACTTGCTTGCCCAGGTTGGCTTCAAACTACAGTCCTCAGATCTCGGCCTCCTGAGTAGCTAGGATTACAGGCGTGAGCCACCAGCATCTAGCAGTCCTCATGTAGTTTAGTTCTCAGACAGTGAGATTAAAAGGCCCAGAGAAGTTGGTGACTTGTCAGGAGCATTACAGCTAGGATGTGGTGGTGGTACAGAGTATTCCCTGGGTTTGCTGTGTCTCAGACCAAGGCCAGCAGACAGCAGAGCCCAGCATTTGCCTATGGGACTTTAGCTTCAGACTGGTCCATGTTGGTTGACTGACCGACTGTCTGCTGACCGAATCCTGCATTCCTTGCATGGAGGTGAATGAATGGATATGCTCTTTACCTGTGCATACATGTGAACTACATTTCCCCCTCTACATTCTATTGAATTACTGCAGCTCCATTGAGTTGGCGGTTGGTATGGAGTCTATTCAATTTTCAATTCTTCACTCTGATCTTCTGACATCAGATCTTCTTGATTCAACTTTAGAAATGTCCTTGAGCCTCGTTCATTCATTCAGCCCATGCTTTCTGAATGCAGATGTTGAGGTCCTCAAGGGTTCTGCAGAAATGCTTACCTTCCTGCAGCTTGAATTCAGCCTCTGGCCTTAGCCAGAGACCCTATCTGCAAAGGTGTGTTTTGGATCAGCTAGAGTGGGTATCTCTATACCACAAGTGTGTCCGTGGCTTGATTTTTTTTTTTCTTTTTCCCCCTTGAAGTCCCTGGGTCCTCTCCCCAGTCTTATTTCTTTAGCTAGAGAGAGATTATGTGTAGCAGGCTTTTGTATTCCTGGCTGGAAATGAGACAGGCCATTTGCATGCATATCCCATTGGCCAGACCGGTCATGTAGTCACCTCTGTCTAGATGTATGGTCTATGGGTTCCACAGTCTGTGCTCCAAGTCAGTCCAAACATGTAGTAAATGTCGATGCCCGTGTCACCTGCCAGGGGCAGGGACTGTGGTGACCAAGGGGGGGGGTGGTCCTGCAGGCTCTCACCTGAAGCCATTCCAGCCACGCTCAGCACAGGGATTCCTTCAGACTTGGGGCACTGGGGACGTTTCTTTCTTTCTTTCTTTCTTTTTTTTTTTTTGCCAGTCCTGGGGCTTGGACTCAGGGCCTGAGCACTGTCCCTGGCTTCTTTTTGCCCAAATCTAGCACTCTACCACTTGAGCCACAGCGCCACCTCTGGCCTTTTCTATATATGTGGTGCTGAGGAATTGAACCCAGGGCTTCATGTATATGAGGCAAGCACTCTTGCCACTTGGCCATATTCCCAGCCCCTGGGGACGTTTCTTACTTCACATTTGACTCTAGGTTATTAGAATTCTGGATCATGATGTATTGAGCCAGAGATTCCTTGGTTGGTTGGCTGGTTTTCAATCTTGACAGTTTCTCCCCATTTTTACTTCCCTTTCACACTGACTGCCTCCCTTCATATGCTGGCCCTTTTATAATCAGATAACTAGCATGGCCCCATTAAATAACCATCTTGAAGAAAATTTCTCCAGTTCCCATGCTTTCGTAAGTGGCAGTATCTTTTTTCACTCCCTTCATCCATCTGGTAGAGCCCAGTACTCTTTCATTTATCCCTTTTTTTTTTTTTTTCATCTGGCATCTAGAGCAAGACAGAATATGCCACAGGTTATCCATTCCATCTACAAGCTGGTATCTGTAAATAACTTCCACAATTTTACAGTAGTGTGTGAGGGTGTATGTGTGTGCGTGCATGCACGTGCATGTGTGCACATGCATGCACTAGCAATCACCTCAAGGACTTTTGGGGTGCTAGGAAAGTGCTTTAGTACTCAGCCATATCTCTATCCATCAGATATTTTTTGAGCGCTTGCTAGATTGTAGACAAAGTTTTATACAGTGGGTTGGCAAATTAGACCTGCAGTCCAACACGGCCCACAGCCTGTTTTTGTAAAAAAAACAAACAAACACAAACAACTCACTGGATCATGGCTAGGCCTGTATATTTATAGGGATCGTCATCTCTTGTGCCCTCTGCTCAATCTCAAGTGTTTAGGACAGGCTAGCAGACACTTTCTAGAAATGGCTGGAATGAATGTTCCAGGTCTCTTTTGTCTTTTTTTTTTATTTTTATTTATTTTTTTTTTTGCCAGTCCTGGGCCTTGGACTCAGGGCCTGAGCACTGTCCCTGGCTTCTTTTTGCTCAAAGCTAGCACTCTGCCACTTGAGCCACAGCACCACTTCTGGCCATTTTCTATATATGTGGTGCTGGGGAATTGAACCCAGGGCCTCATGTATATGAGGCAACAAGCACTCTTGCCACTAGGCCATATCCCCAGCCCTCCAGGTCTCTTTTGCAGGTGGTCCGTGTTAGCATTTCCCTAGCCTCAGGTCCTCAGCTCCTCCCATTAGCCCCCAGATCCACCCATATCTAATGAGCCACTCCCACTCACTTCCCCTTTACCCCCAGAGAGAGAGAGAGAGAGAAGCTGCCACCTGGATAAGGTGCAGACGCCACGCCACGTAGCTCCCTCTCTTGGAGGAACTATGGCCCCATTAAAACCTTCTTATGAACCTTCTTCTCCTGTCTGTGATTATCTCCGCATGGTCCTCTGGGACGGCCTGGACATATACTTTCAGTCCACACTGTTGTCCTGGCCCATGATTATTATTTGAGGGGGAAGCTTGGGGAAAGGGGTCTTTGAGGGTAGATAGGGATGTCTCTGAGGGTTTGACCTGGTCCATGGGTAGGATGGAGCTTGGCCAAGACTGTGGGAATGGCTTAACAGAAGTCAGAGGTTGACTTTTGATCACGTTGAGTCTGACATGCCTGCCTTGTGTATTGAGTGAAGATATTAGATAGGGAGTTGGTCCTGATGGGGCACTGGGGAGGAGGTCTGAGCTGGAGATAAACGAGTGCCCAAGCTGCAGTGCTTGCAGATACATGATCCACAGTCCACTGGGCGCACAGCCTGTGGGGGCTGGGTTTGTCCTCACATAACCTGCTAGCTGGGTTCATTTGGTTGGTGGCAAAGTTGAGCAGCCATTGTGGTTGCTTGAAAACGTTTTTATAAAAACAGAACAGTAGGAAAGACAAGCCTGGACTGTCCTTTGATTGTGTCTGATCCACCGAGCCACACCAGGCGTAGTAGGTCAGGTTGTCCTCCAGTGTTGGGAGCGAGTTTGGGATGGGGTATGCCCTTTGCCCTATGGGAGTCCACAGGTTTTGGGTGTTCTGGGCAAAGATTGGTGTTAGTTTGGTGGCTTTTTTCTCTCTGTCCAATCACAGGCTGCTTCTTGGTACTAACCTTTTGTGAATATATGCTCTCAAATTGCCTGCTTTCAACACCTGCAGATGCCATTGCTGTGACGTTTACTAGGCCTATTTCATTTAAATTCCTTTTTTTTTTCTTTTTGGGGGTACCGGGGATGGAACCGAAGGCCTTTGTGTGTTCAGGATATGCTCTGCCACTGGGCTCCTGTCATTGTTGAAGACCTTTGTGGTTAACACCAGCTGTGTCTCAGCCAGACTCTGTGTGAAGCTGAGTGTTGCCTGGGCCTCCATTATGAGCAAGTCACCTGGGCAGCCAAAAGATCACCAGTGCTTGGCCCACTCCTAGGTCACTTTGAATGTCCATTTCCAGGGGGCCACCCAGACTTTTTTTTTTTCCTTTTTAACTTACTTTTAGAGGGTTCCTTTGGAGTTTTCATTGGTATGAGAACAGCTGGTTCTCAGCTTCTCAGAAGTGGCCAACATTTCTGCAGGCATTTCCCTTTAGGCCAAGATTCTGAACTTCTCTGTCCCCACTCCCTTTGGGTTCCTCTCAAAAGACTCTGATCTCAAAACATGACAACCAGGCCACAGTGGGACTTGCTTGTCCCTGTAGGCTCTCAGTAGGTGGCAGTTGGGGGGAGGGAGAGAAGGGGTTGCTATGGGTCTGGGATCTTAGTGAAAGCTGGTCCTTGAACCTTGTTGAGGGTGATTGTGTCCTTAGGTTATTGGTGAAGGAAATGGAAACTTGAGAAGTCAGGTCTTATAGTGTCATCTAGTTAGGATGTGATGGCGAGTACAGTCAGGTAACGAGCTCCAGGCATGGATTTGTCCTCTGTGTTCTTCTGTTTATTGTCACGTTCTGGGACAGAGATCGAGATCAAGAGGAGCCCAGAGGAGTCAAAAATTGCTTCTATCATAAATATGTTCTCTTTAGTTGCAGATCTTTACTCTTTGGCAGGGGTACTGGGATTGAACTCAGTGCTCCATGATTGCTAATCTAGCTTTCTGCCTCTTGAGCCACATCCTCAGGGTCCTTTTGCATTGGTTATTTTCGAGGCAGGGTCTCACTTTATGCCTAGGCTGACTTGCACTGCAATCCTCTTATTTATATGAGTGTGGTCCTCCTAACTGTTGTGATTCCCTGTGTTGCTGGTGATGCAGGTACACAACACTGTGTCCAGCCATTGTAACAGGGATAATAGGTGTATACCACTATACCCAACCATTGGTTGAAGTAGAGTCATAAGAACTTTTATACAACAGCTGGTCTTGAACCACAAACCCCCCAGATCTCCACCTCTCATGTAGCTAGGAGTACATACTTGATTCATTTGTGACTTCAAAAGAAAGCACTAGGTTGTTAGTTCTCTGGGGTTGTAACCAGCGTTTTCTTGTTTTCTTAGTACCCAGCTGGGCATCTTGAACTCAGTGTTCTTCGTTCATGATTCTAAATTATTACTTTAGTCTTAATGCAGGCTTCTTGCACTTGCAGTTGCCAACAGCTGACCTTAGCTGGGCAGAACTGAGCCCTATGACCTTGGCCCACGAGAAGCTACATGACCACTCTGGGCTTTGATGTCATCTTTTTACATATTTATACAATTAAACCATCTCATGTACATTCTATGGTCATAGGATAGCGTTCTATTGCCATTCAATTACATAGTGCAAGGCAGCAAGAAAATAATCTGAGGGCCGTGCATGTGTCAGACTCATCTGTGGCAAGTAGATAAGTGACTTGTTTGTGTTCACTGCCCCCTAGAAATGAAGATCTATTAAAAAAGAAAAAGCCACTGGTCACCAGCGGCTTATACCTGTAATCCTACCAACTCAAGAGGCTGTGTGAGATCTTTGTGGTTGTAATTTGATTAGAGAAGTCTGCAAAACCCCACCTTCAAAATAAGCAACAAAATGCTGGACTGGAGCTAGCTATGCTCACATGGCAGAGCACTAGCTGTGAACAAGAAAACAATGAGAGCACAGGGCCTTGAGTTCAAGTCCTGGTGATGGCAAAACCCAGATCAAAACAACAAAACAGGGCCACGAACGGAGACACAACACAGTTCATCCCGAGAGCTAGGCCTCTGTCTCCGGAAGTCCTGTGAACACTCTCAGGCAGTGCCACGCCCCCAGGCGGAGCTGCGTGGTTAAAGCTGCTCAGATGGTACTGCACTTCTCTGAATGTGGACATGAAGGGTCTGGTCCGAGAAGGGTCAGGATGTTGGTGGCTTCTGGTTCTAACTCACTTGGTCTACCACAGGCCTTTTCTTTACCCAGTCCTGCCTTGTTGCTTGTGCTGTTCCCATCCAGGGCTTTGATAGTGTCTGTTTTGGCCCTCAGTGCTCTGCTCTCCTTGGCATGGGACCAACCTAGTGTTTTCTCAGATAGGCAGCTGTCTCACCTGTGCCCTCACCGGTCCTTTGCTGCCCTCGAATGCCCGCTCTTTCTATTGACAGTAGCTCTGGGCTCTGCTGCCAGCCTCCTCTTGGAAAATCTGTTCCTCAACCAACTTGTAGCTCATTTTTCAGATGTCACTTTTATCATCATCATCATCATCGGTCACAGTCATTATCATCCTTTCGTGTGGGTATGTGGTACCGGGGCTGGAACTTAGGGCCTGGACCACTTAGCTCTACTTGGCCTTTTCTGCTCGTAGCTAGTGTTATTTCTGGCTTTTTGGTGGTTCATTGTAGATGAGTCTCACAGACTCTCCTGCCCAGGCTGGTTTTGAACCAAGATCCTCAAATCTCAGCTTCCTGAGTAAGATTGCAGGCATGAGCCACCGGTGCCTGGCTGGCGGATTTAACTTTAAAAAAAAAATCTTTAAAATTTTTTATTTTGCGCTGGGAATATGGCTTAGTGGTAGAGTGCTTGCCTTGCATGCATGAAGCCCTGGGTTCGATTCCTCAGTACCACATAAACAGAAAAAGCCAGAAGTGGCACTGTGGCTCAAGTGGTAGAGTGCTAACCTTGAACAAAAAGAAGCCAGGGACAGTGCTCAGGCCCTGAATTCAAGCTCCAGGACTGGTTAAAAAAATAATATATATATATATACATATGTGTATATATATATATATATATATAGAGAGAGAGAGAGAGAGAGAGAGAGAGATATCAAGTAGTTGTACACAGAGGTTTCAATTCCAAAAGTCAATTTATAAGTACAATGCATCTTTTTAAAAAATATATATATAATTTCATTGTTATTATGGTATGTCCAGAGAGGTTACAACTTCATAATTTAGGTAATGTGTACATGTCTCTTTTGAACAGTGTCAGTCCTGTTGCCAAACCTAGGTGGGTAGGGACTGTTACTTTTCAAGATCATGCTTTTCAAGATCATACTTTTCATCATCATCTGTGAATGGCAGAGCCGGGCTTGAAAGCCAGTAGACAGCTTGTTCCGGGAGTCCTTGCTTTCTGCAGCAGTGAGGTGCTTGTTTGTGGTGTCATTACTGGGGACAGAGCGGGGAGTAGCATAGCTATGAAGCTCATGGTCAGCTCCCTGGAGGTGGGGTATTGTCTGTGTGTTCATTTAAGAGCATGTCCCCCGTGCTTGTGCCAGCACTGGGTACCAACAGGGCAACTCTGCTGCTGTTCTAACCAATCCTGCTTGTGCCTTTCCCACTGTCCCTCCCGTGAAGGGGCTGCTGCTAATTATAGGGATAAAAGACATTTTAATTTGTTTCCTTCCTTCCTGTGGTTCAAGAAAGGGCCTGGCTGTTGTCACACAAAGTTCTTTTGGCAACACTTGGCTAGAGGGCTCCATCCCTAGGTTGTGAGAAACCTTTTTGAAAACTTGGTGAAAGTGACCAGGGCACCAAGGGCTTTGTGCCTGGAATCCTAGCTGCTTAGGAGGCTGAGATCTGAGGATCCGAGTTGGAAGCCAGCCCAGGCAGGAAAACCCATGAGACTCCTAACCAGCAACATGCTGGAAGTGGAGCTGTAGCTCAAGTGGTAAAGCACTAGCCGGGAGTGAAAGAGCTAAGGGACAGTACCCAGGCCACACAGATGTGTGCACGTGTGTGCACACTTGGTGTCAAGGGCTGAGGATAAGGAGCAGGACCTGGGAGTGTACGAGAAGGTGGCATTGTCATCAGGAAAACCTCTGCATCTCTACTGTGTGCTTCTTTGCATTTCGGTCCTCTGAATCCTCTAGCAGGTCTTCAGGGCTGGCATCCATCCCCCTGGTTTCAAGGTAAGAATTGAGTTCCAGGGAGGTTAAGACGCTTGGCCAAGGTCGCACAGTTGTTAGGTGGTAGCAGAGCCTTCTGGCGGCACAGGAAAATGAGAGCCTGACAGGAGTGGAGAGAATGAGTGGGGACCCAGTTCTTGTTCCCAGCCAGGGGAGAGACGACATTCAGGTAGAGCCTGGAAAGAGCTCATTTCTGATTGGCCTTGGGCTAAGACATAGCCGACTTCCCCAAACCTCTGTACCCCAGTGGTGACCCTTAGCACCTTCGGATGTGATGTATTTAGAGATGAAGTCTTTCAGAGGATAATTAGGTCATTGGTGTAAACCCTCATCTTATAGGACTCGTATCCTTATGAGAAGAAGAAATTTGGGCACAGAGGTGGTACAGAGACAAGGCAATGTAGAGAAAAGGCGAGGTAGAGACCCAGGGAGTAGACAGCCATCTGTAAGCCTAGGGCAGAGGCGTTGCGGCCATCTTGATCTTGAGGGAGTACATTTCTGTTTCTTGCCACAGAGACTGGTCTGTTGTGGCAGGCTGATGTCACCACGTGCCTTCTGGAGGTGTTGGCTGGACTTAGTGCCACTGGCTGTTGGGGAGCAGAGCTTCAATGCATGGCACCAGCTTGACCTTATCACCGAGCTTGAACTCACCGAGCATTCTGGCCCTCTTCTCAGCGTCGTTGATAGCTCTTTCCTGATGAGTTTTCCCTCAGACTTGTGCATCAGGCTTCATTCCGAGAGTTTTTCAGCTGTGGAGGCAATTCCCATCAAGCTTGTAGCGGGTTGATCAGGAAGAGGAGAACATGGTCTGCCCTCGGTGTTCCCAGGACAATGACTGTTGTAGAAATCAGATCACTGTGACAGCTGGGGTTTGCCCCCCGAGCTGTGCTAGGTGGGGTGATCTTTGGCAGAAGGCTGTTTGTGTAAGTAAGCCTTTGTATTCTCACAGGCTATGAAACAACTCCGGTCCATGCCCTGAACCCTCTCTTTTATATCTCCAAGCAAAGTTCTCTAAACTGTTTTACCTGTTGAGGGGGGGAAAAAACCCCTAGATGAGTCCTTAGGCTATCTAGTATCCAAAGTGGAGAAAAGAGATGGCTGCTTCATTGTGTTCTCCCCACAACACAAAATCCTCTTCCCTCACCTAGAATATAATGTAGCATTGTTTTCCTTAATCTTTTTTAAAGAGAAAATTGGTCTCTTTGGAGTAAGCCAGAATAAGAGCTCTCTTCTCCCCTCTTTCCTTCCCTCCTAACCCTCCTGTTCCTCCCCTCTTCCTCCCCTCCATGGTTCTTTCCCTCTCTTTCTTCTTAGGATTTTAGTCATTTCTGCTAGGAGCTGCCCAGAGAGTAAGCTGAAGGCATTTGAAGGTCATTGCCACAAAGCTGCCCGGTACCCACTGTTCCCCAGGACTCCTCCTTTCCTGTAAGAGAGGCGCTGGTCAGGAAGGATGAGGTGCAGCCGGAAGGGATCCCACAGAGCAGCCAGCCCAAGGATGTAGAAGCAAGGAAGGAATGGCCTTGGATTTCGGGGAACAAGCATTTTTACAAAGGACAAAACAAAAGGAGAACCAGCTTGGTGGCAGCTAGGGGAACGGAGTGGGGAGCTCTAACTGGAAACTTGTGATTCCCTGCCTCAAAAGGAGTTTTGATGTTGAGAAGCCGGTGACAGGCGGAGGGTGCTTACTCAGGGTTTCACAGAAAAAGTCAGTTGTGCCGTATCTTCCCTGTGCGGGGCTTAGCTCCAATTCCTAGCCAGAATTCCAAGGAGGTGAACTTGGCCATGAATGTTTAAAAGGACCTGGTGCCAAATGGCACTGGGAGTGTTCTTGTAGTTCGAAGGAATTGGGCCAGAAACAGGTTATCCTGAGCCGGGCACTGGTGACTCGTGCCTGTAATCCTAGCCACTCAGGATGACATCTGAGGATGCTGGTTCAAAGCCAGCCTCAATAGCAAATCCAAGAGATTCATCTCCAGTTAGGCGGCAAAAAGTGCGAAGTGGAGCTGTCCCTCAAGTGGTAGAGCACCGGCCTTGAATGAAAAAGCTAAGGAATAGCACCTAGGCCCTGTATGCAAGCACTAGTATGCACACACACACACACACACACGTGCACACACACAGATACGTACAGAGAAAGACACACACAGATACACACATAGAGAGACCCTTCAGTCTCAGTTCCTCCTTGGTGCTGACTTCTCTAGGCCTTTTCTGCTTTGTGTCCTGCCTTCCCTCCTGTTCTTTTGTCTGCCCTCCCTGCTGTTCTGACTTGCTCAATTTTTTCTCCCAGCAAAGAAGCCCCATGGCCTGCTTCCATAAAGATACTACGTGCAGTAAGGATAAGGAGATTTTCAAAGATGGGATCATCTACGTCTCTCCAAGACCAGAAGCCCTGGTTCCCTCTCAGCCATTCTGGACTAGCAATAGCACGTGCAGACTGTTCAGAATCAGTTCTTTTAAAGACAACCTCCTTTAGGACCAGGTGGCATGCTACCATAGCCATGACTAATGTGTGAAAAGGCTTTGCTGTGGGTGGTCACGTGCTCAGCCTTCAGGCCAGCAAACCGGGGGGCAGAGAGCTTAACTCAGGCCCAAAGAAGCAGAATAAGAAGAGGGCGGGCGTGGGCTGTCTGATTCCCATCGCCAGGTGTTGCCTGCCACAGGCAAAGTATCTCAGCAGGTGAAGGAAGGGGCTGTATTCCCGAGTGAGCATGTGCGCATGTGCAGGCGCAGGCCCAGTGTGATCTGGGAAAGGCTTCTTGTGTTTTACTGTGTGTAGAAATCTGCTTTCCTGTCTTTATCCCCAGTACAGAAATGAGTTGCCTTGGCTAGGGTTGCCAGTCTGCCCTCCATGTTCAGGCCCATTGTTTGTTTCTGAAGTTGCCTGGCATTTGGTCAGTTAGTAGGAACACACAGGTTGTCTCCTATCAGGCTGTGGTCCCCTGGGTTATTCATGGATCCTTTTATTTCAGAAGGTAGCACTACCCCTCACGCTGTGGTTTACCATGGAATCTGAGTAATGGTGGAGTTTCTAATTCCCTGAGGTCAGAGTTGTGGTTAGTCTCTCCCCTCTCTCAAATCCTCCTTTCAGGCTGTGCCAGGTGGCCGGGTTGTCCCTGGGTTACACCTATTGTACCTACTTATAGCTCCCCATTCAATCTTAAGTCTATCCCAGGTTGGATAATTGATCGCTAACCCAGGTGAAGCTAATACACCTTTAGAGATACCTTTCCCTCCCCTACCTGCTTCCTTCTCTCTATAAGTGACATAAGTGATATAAGTGACATAAATATTTGCTGATCGTTACCCAGAGTGAACATTATGAACACATATTTATTACTCTTCATGTGTGACGAGATAGGCTCAGAAATGGCCTATAACCTTGGCTTTGCATGTAAGGAAAAAGACTGACTGTGGCAGCTATAAAGAAAATACGTGGTCATTGCTATGCTCTGGGGTAACTAACCCCTGCCTTGGCTTGGAATGGGTCACACTCACCTGCTTTGGTGCTTGGCCAAGCAGTGGCATGTGGGTTGGTCCGTCCTAGGATTAGTGGGAGCTGGGTCAGTATTGACAGGCACCTGGGACATCGACTCATGTTCAAGTTCATGGAGGCCACCGGGGTGTCCTGAAGACGCGTGTGTTTAACCAGTGGAGATCGTTATAAATAAGCAGCTACATCCAGAGGTGTGAGGCAGAGGGGCCACACTGGACAGAAAGCCAGAGCTAGGGGACCTCACCAGCTGCCCAGGATTCTGACATCGGGAGTGAGGGGCAGGGCCTGGGAAGTCTGTGGTTATGGGGCCTCTCCCTCCCCACTCCTCAGCTAGGCTCCACCAGTCACTTGATTGTGTCCTGTTGGGGTGGGCTGGGAGAAGCAGCAGGCCTGGGAGCTGCTTGCCTCCTGTGGGGAGTATTGAGGTCACAGCAGCAGGGGGTGGGGGTACCTGGCCCCGAGGAAGGGTGAATGACTGGGGCCTGAGGAGCTGGGGCTTGGGTGGAGTGTGCCTCACTGGGAGTGTCCCTGGTGTGGGACAGCGTTGTGATTCCCCGTCCAGCGCCAGTCTGAGTTCTGATCTCTTTAACTGTCAGTTCGGGGTGCGGTATTCACTCTGTGGTGTGGATGGATTGGTATTCACTCTGGTGTGGATGGATGAGCCTGGAATTGAGTTCCTTGCGTTTCCACCTAATGCCCTGCCCTCCTTTCCCTGAGGAGGGCCCAGCATGGTTTAGAGCTGCTTTGGGGGTGTCCCAGGCCTCACCCCTCTGCATGAGCTGTTCTCTTGGCCGGGAACACGCTGATCTTGTATTTGGCACTTGGAGAGCTCTATCCCTTTTGCCCCATCTCAGGTAGCCTGTTGAATTTACTGGGTGGCTGTCATTCTGGGCCTGTCTGTCTGTCCATCTGAGCTCCATCAAAAGAACCTGTCTGTGGTTTAGAACCCAGACAAACAAGTTCCCCTTGCATGGCGAGTACCGAAGAGTCAGGTCAAATAGATTGTTGTCATGATTCTAGCCCCCCCCCCTTTTGTTATTATTAAGTTGTTGTGTAAGGGGGCTACAATTCCATAAATCAGGTTATGAGTACCATGCTTCTTGGTCAATGTCACCTTTTCCTTTGTTCTTCCCATTTTACCCTACCCTTAAGTTATATAGTTCACTTTTTACATAATTGTACATTGAATATGATTGCCTTTCCCCACTCTTCCTTTCTCCATTCCTGTGCCCTCCCCTGAAACAGGTTTCTACTTCCTGGTGTTGGTTTTGATAAACAGTACCTTAATTGTGCAGAGGAGTTACTCCTTTGGGTCCCTTCCCCTAAGCATTCCTTCCCTTAGTCAGTGTGTGTGGAAATGAAATGGGGCCTGTACATGTTATCATGCCTACTTATATTTTAGGTTTACCTTTCACATATGACAGAAAACATTTGTCTCTGTGAGCCTGGCTTATTTTACTTAACATATTTTGTTCTAGATCCATCCATTTCCTGCAAATGACATAAAAGTATTTTTTTCTCGTGCACCATATTTTCTTGATCCACTCATCCATTATAGATATGTGCACTGTTTCTATAACTTGGCTATGGTGAATAGTGTAACAGTGAACATGGGTGTGCAAATATCTTAACTGTATCCTGACTTGTGGGTAGATGCCCAAGAATGGTATGGCTGGATCACAGGATAGTTCTAAATGTTCTTTTTTTTTTTTTTGAGGAATCTCCAAACGGCCTTCCAGAGTGGTTGTACTTGTTTATGTTCTCACCAACATGGAATAGTGTTCCTTTTCCCCTATATCCCTGCCAGCATTTGTTATTGTTCAAATTCTCAATGCTGGACAATCTTACTAGTGGGAGATTGACTCTAACTTTTTTTCTTTTTGTAATTTATTTATTAATTAAACAACATTTTTTGACAAGGTGTTATGCAAAAAGGGTACAGTTACATAGTAGGGCAGTGTGTACATTTCTTGTGATATCTTACACCCTGTTTTTCTTTCCCTTTCCTAGGTCAGGTAGACATATATACAATACACAATGTACCAAGAACATATACAGTAGCCATGTGGCCTACGCCAAAGAAAATTTGCCTAGGGCTTTAAATGTAATTAGACAATATGTCGACACTAACTTTTTTTCTTTTTCCTTTTCTGGTCCTGGGGCTTGAACTCAGGGCCAGGGTGCAGTTCTTGAGCACTTTTGCTCAAGGCCTAGTGCTCTACCAGTTGAGCCACAGCCCTACTTCTCTCTTTTTGGTGGTTAGAGATAAGAGTCTCATAGACTTTCCTGTCCTTGTAAGCCTGAACTATGATACCCAGATCTCACCCTGTTGAGTAGGACTGTCGCGAGTTGAGCCTAGTTTCTTTAACAGTCTTGTTGAAACTCCCACTGAAGAAAGGTAGTTTGTGGTTGCATCCTTGTTTGCTAATAAAGTTGTTACCCATTTGCTATAGTTGTTGGAGGCTGGGGATGAGGAAGGAAGATTCCATTGTGTTCTAGCCTCTTGTCTATTTGTGAATGCCTAGAGTCTTGTATAGGTTTGTATGTCCAGTTATATTTTAGTTCTAACTTCCACATATGAGAGAAAGTGTGGCATTTGCCTCTCTGAGCTTGACTTACCTCGCTTGGCATGATTTATTCCAGACTCATCCATTTCCGTGCAAATGACATAATCTCATTCTTTACTAATGGATGAGTAACATTCCATTGTGTACCTATACCACATTTCATCGATCCACTCATCTGTTGTGGGGCATCTGGGCTGTTTCCATAACTTGGCTACTGTGAGAGGTGCAGCAGTGAACATGGATGCGTGAGTATCTTTACTGTATTCTGACTTGTGAGGTTCTAGGTAGATGTCCAGGAGTGGCTGGGTCATAAGGAAGTTCTATGTTTCGTTTTCTGAGGAATTTCCAGACCACCATCTAGAGTGGTCGTACTAGTTTACATTCCCACCCACAGTGCATTTGGGTTCCTTTCTCCCCACATACAAGCTAGCATTTGTTCTTCGAGTTCTCAGTGTTGTTCAGTGTAACTGGGGTGATAGGCAATCTCAGAGTTGTTTTGCTCTGCATTTCCTTTATGGCTGGGGATGTTGAACATTTATTTCCTCATGTGTCTATTTGCCATTCTTATTTCTTCTTCAAGGAAGTCTCCCTTAATTAAGCTCCTTTGCCCATTTATTGATTAGCTTATTAGTTTTGGGTGAGGGTATTGCTCATAGTATATTTTGGATATTAGACCTTTGTTGGATGGATTGCTAGTCAAAACAGGCAAGTTTGATGGAGGAGCAAGGGGCCGAATGGTCTGCTTGAAGGAACTGTGGGGCTTGGCCAGGCCAGAGCAGGATTGACAGACCACATGGATGAGCAAAGATTCTCCTTCATCATGTCTGACAGAACCAGCTCTGTTCTTCCACCTTTGTGAGCATTGGTGGTAACATGGAATATTTTCCAGTGTGAAGACACCCAGGTTCTTCTGAAGGCTGGGCCCAGAGATTCGCCTTGGTGTTTTTCCCGTCTTCGTGTATTTCCTCCCAAGGAAGCCCTTTCCTAGACCTTGTAGGGAGGCTTTTCAAAGGATGTTTTTGTTCTTTCTGAATAGGCAGCTCTTCAAGCTGAGGCTTGGTATGTTCCTAATTGACCTAATGCTTTAAAGAATGAACTGGTTCAGCTGGAATTTTCCTAAAATCTGTCCCATTGACATAGTACTGCCCAGTTCGAAAAGTCTATGATGTGTAATTAGCTTTCCTCCGTTAGCTCCAAATAATAGGCAGAAATGTTAGTACAGTTTAAATGAATGTTACTCTGTGTGTGTGTGTGGGGGGGGTGCATGACGCCAGTATTCAGGATTGAAATCTGGACCTTACACTCTTGCTTCCTTGCTAAGACTGGTGCTCTACCATTTGAGCCACTCTTTTACTTCCAGCTTTTTTTGCTGGAGAACATTTAATTGGAGAACATGATGGGGGGGGGGGGGGAAAACCAAGGTCATTGCCCCTTACTGACCTTATTACAGTTGTGCTACAACCTTCCTCCAGGGACCCAGTCATCCCTCACTCCTGGAATCTTATGTGTCTTCTACCCAGCCAGACCCCCAGAATTGGCAGGGATGCTTCCAGCATTCCTGGGGCAGGGGTGGGGATGGGGAGGGAGGATGCTTCCGTACCTAGCCCCCAGTTTCTCCTGGAGGGATAAAAGGAGATGCCCTCCAACCCCCCCCCACCCCCCAGCAGCCAAAACAGCTTCTAGTCCCTTGTCTGTTCTTCCAGGCAGCCCTTTTCTTTTTCTTTGCAGCAAACTTTCTCTTCTGTTTTAAGTTTTTCATGGTTGCTGGCTTTATTTCTATGTTGTGCACCAGAGAGCAAGAATGTACGCATTTGTGCATCAAATGAAGAGTCTCATGACTTTCTTTTGCCTGGGCTGGCTTCAAACCTCCATCCTTACACCTTGGCTTCTCAATTAGCTCGGAAGCCGGGCATGAGCCACTAGCACCTGGCAGGTACTGCACATTGCTGAGGACAGCTCTTGTCACACGGTTCACTATGGTGCTCTGAGCCTGCGTTTTGAGGGGCTGTTCTTTTCTTCTCTTCAGAGGATTGCACAGGGAGTTTCTTCTGGGTCTGGAGCGATTGCCGGGAGCTCGGTAGAGTGCCTAGGAGAGCCATGGTCTAGGAACCCGTAGGGAAGCAGTCTTAATTTATGTGGAGAATTGCTTCCATGTTCTAAAACAACACAGGGATCAGAGTTTTGGTTCACACCTTTAGTTCTGTCCCAGAGCTTGGAAAGCTTTCTGTGTGTTGTTTGTGGAGCTTAAGCAATCTCAGTTATTAGCGCATGAGTAAGTACTAGGAGTACAAACTCAGATCGTGCTCATTAGGGTGCGACGTGAGGATTCAGTGGAGACCTGCGCTCAGTTCTCTTAATAACTACTTCATTTACTTGCAGTGAAGTCATAGCATGGCAAGCAGATGCCCTTCCTCTTCAAGCTTTATACCATTGGCCAGAAAAAGTGTTTTATTTTGGATTGTAGGGTAGCCTAGTTTGAGGCTGATGTGTTCCTGTAAGGCTTTATGCATTCAAAATGAACAGGGCAGTCTTGAGAGGGGGGTGGTTGAGCACTGCAGTTCAGAAGTTCAAGACCCCCGGGCTTGATTGCCATTACCACAGGTGCACGCAAATGGAGATGTCTGTTCCTGTGTAGCCGCATGTGGAGACCGGGGAGAGGGTCAGGGCGGCAAAGCTTTCGGAGACAGGGAAGGGGGCATGGCGCGCCCTGCGGAGGCCACGAAGGAGACACCAGGCTGGTGAGGAAACCGAGGGGCTGGAGTAGTGGCAGCGCCTCGGGGAAGGCAGGAGAGGCAGGTGGGTGGTTGTATCACTGTGGCGGGCTCTCAGCTGCCCGGGTTGCTTGGTACCTGGCTCTGGGATTGTTCAGGCAGTGGGGACAGGCCAGGAGGGGATCTGGTCCTGCGATGGTAGTTTGTGTGATAGGAAAGACAGTTTCCCTGGAGTCTCAGCTATTTTAAAGAGCTGGCTAGCTCCAGATCCATCTGGGCAGTCTCTCCTCCTGCCAAAAAGGATTTGAAAATGCCAAAATATTTTAACCTGCAAAAAATTATATATATATGTGCACATATATATTCATATACCTATACGTATATATGTATACACACACACACACACACACACATATGCAACAAAAGGCTGGTGTCCAGAGGGCAGTAGAAGGCCCAGGCAGAGGAGAAGTTGCTCAGGCAGAAATGTAGAACCATGTTGGAATAAGAGGCGGGACATGGTGATTCCCTGTTAAGTGTTAGCACAAGCTTCCTGCGTATAGCAAAGAAGGCATTCTGCCTGGAGGTCATATACTAGAAGGGGAAGGAACAGGACTAAGGATGTTATTCGGTGTTTTATCCTGATCCAAGCTAACCGCTGTGGTCCTGGGACCTGGACAAGATGGCCCTATAACCTGAAGTTCACACATTTATTATAGGACGCCGCCATGCACGGCCAAAGCCAAAAGAGACACCAGGAGAAGAAAATCCCCCGCATTTGTTGTAACATGAGTGCTGACCCTTTGGGAAGTTTGGTTTGGAAGGGTCAGGGAGGGATTCCAAAAAAAGAAGGGCACTTGCTTGGCATAAATTGATTTTTTTTTATTTGCGTATGCACGTGTGTGTGTGTGTGTGTGTGTGTGTGTGTGTGTGTGTGTGTGTTTTACTGGTGGTGCTTCAACACATGTCCTGTCTTTGAGCTTTTTTGCTCAGGTCCACTTCCAGCTGCTTGCTACTTTACTGTAGGTGAGAGTCTCATGGACTTTTCCTGTCTTGGCTGCCTTCAAATGGCAATTTTCAGAGGTCAGCCTCCTGAGTAGCTAGGATTACAGGTGAGAGCCACCAGTGCTTGGATAAATGACCCCTTCTGCATGTCTTTTTTAAAACTTTGAAAAACTTTATTTTGCAGATAAATTATTCAGCAAAGATTTACCTAAGTACTATGAACTAAAATTTATTTGGGCTAATTTTGTATGAGTGCTCACTTCTTTTTATGAGCCCATTTGAATAGAACCCTAGTTGGGGGACTTTATCATGTAAACATTTCTGCATGTCTTCGAGTGTATTTACGGATCTAGATTTCTCCTGGATTCAGCTGGCCTTCTCTCGAAGGCCATATGAGACTGGGCCTTCCTGGGTGGGTAGGAGCTTCCTGGACTGAGCTCAGCCCATGTTCTATGCTGTTCTCAGAGGATAATTGGAAGCAGTGGGAACTCCACTCCCTTCTTGCTGTTGTGTATGATGCCAGGTCACGTGGTACACTGTTTCTGTTAGGACTGCTGTCTGTTATGTCAATAAGAAAAGGAACGCACAGAAGGTTATCGGAACCAAGAAAGTCCCAAAGCAAGCCAGAGTTTTGGAGTATCCATGAGCGATACTACAAGTTCTTAGGTACTTCGTGATAGATAATTTTGGACAGATAGGATGGCATTCATAAACACCTAGGATGTTTATGAATGCTAGGGTGTTTTTGGCGGAGATGATGCAAATATTTGCCGAGGTTTTACAGATGTGATCTGTGAATCATCACTGTGGCCTCAGAGAATAAACAGCCTGTCCATGGTTGTGCACAGGAATTGCCTGGCTGTTGGGCACCTGAGCAGGCTGGAAAGGCTAAGGCAGCATGGACCCTCTTGTCCCCCGCTTCCTGAGCTCGGGTTTGCAGTCTTACTCTGTGACCACCTTTGGACATCTCTCCTGTTTGTTTATAGCTGCATCTGACAGCTCAGTGCGTTCTGGCTGCAGTGGTCTCTGGACTCATTGGCTTGCTGCATTTTGAAATTAAAGAGTTAATACTAGACCCAAGTTTGTTATGGATCAAGAGAGAAAGACCAGCTGGTTTATTCTGGTTCTTTGTTGGCTTTTCCACTGTTTACCATTTGACCACCATCTCTGGGGTAGCCGAAACAGAGAAACTTTGAGTGGTGGCTCTGTTCGAGCCTCCCTGCTCACTGTGATCTGCAGACAGTCTGGAAGGCCATTGCCCCGGCCTTGAATCTGTACTTCACTGAACTGTACATTGCTTCCTCTTCAAAGCTGGGGCTTCTCTAAGTGGATGCTCACACCGGCGGTCTGAGTATTGGGCATGTGAATTGAACTCCTTTTTTTTTTTTTTTACCCCCTTGATCGCCTGTGAGATGTATATTCAGACTTAAGCTCTTTCTTGTTAGCTCGGGTCTCTTTTTCACTGCACAGTACTTCAGTACTTCTTGGTGGCAGCCATTTTTTTTGACTTCTTTGTTTTGTTATTTCTGCCCTTAAAAACAAACAAACAAACTTTTAATTTACTTTGGTGATTTAGCTTGTAGGTTTGAGTACCTAGATTAGGATGGTTTTTGGGTTCTGACTTCTGATTCACCTGGTTTGTCTTGATGGCATGCTTGCTGGTAGAACATTCCAGAATTGTAACCCAGCAAAGGCAGGTGAGATTTGTGTTGCTGGTGGGAAGGAAGGTGGAGAGGTTTGCGGGAAAGAAGGAATGTGGGTAGTTGTGCTTTCTTGATTATACATCTGCTTCTTAACTTTAAAAACCTTTCATTACCTCTACTGACTTCATTGTGAAGGAAGTCTAATAAGGCTTGGGATACAAAACCTGATTATCCTGGTAAGCCTGTAGCTTGGCCTCTGTGGTCTTGGAACAATGTGACCTGTGATGAGGTCCTTTGTTTAAGGACAACCTCTTTCTCTCTTTGATAAACTCCCGATTATTCTAGAGTTTGCTCCAAAGTTGTCTCTTCCTAGAAACCCTGGCTGAATTCCTTTCTTTACAAATGTCGCAAGAGGCTATCTGAAAAACTGCTTTTGCTGGGTCAGCCAGCTTTGTGCCCTTTGATCTCTGCCCTCTGCCCTTGGTTCCCCAGTGCAGTCAAGTTTCCAATCCCCTTGTTTCTGGAGGGAGAGAGAAAACACAAAGGAGCATCTTGTATGGAAGGCAAACTGGCCCTCCCAACAACCAATGCCTTCTTACCTTGAGGCAACAGCCAAAAACTCCAGAGAGCACTTGGTTCCTGTTCTGTTCCAGTAATGAGTGATAGCAACTTCTCCAGAATTCCTCTAGGACGAAGACTGAGCTAATGGTCAACCAGGCCATACCTGTGACTTGAGGCCGTCTTAACCCCGTGCTCCCCACTCCTCTGCCTCTATTTCTCTCTATTTAGCCTGAAGCTAATGTCGGTATCTCTGAAGATGGCTGAAGATGTACTGATGTCTTCCCATGGCTGCCATGTACTAAACCTTCTTTCTCTGCCCTTCTTCACGGCTCTTTATGTGACATGGGAGTGAGTGGCTGGACCTAACTTGGGACTCTGGACATTGGGCTTGGGGGTCTACGAATCTGGGATCGATGACTCCTAGACTTAGCTGATGACCAGGATATGCTGGAGGGCAGGACTGATTAGCATCTGTTGGAGTTCATCTTAGTTTTTGCTCTGACCCAGGCATTTGGAATGGGACACTGTCATGTGTGGATTATTGCTTTAAAACTCCCCAGGGGGGGCTGGGGATATGGCCTAGTGGCAAGAGTGCCTGCCTCATATACATGAGGCCCTGGGTTCAATTCCCCAGCACCACATATACAGAAAATGGCCAGAAGGGGCGCTGTGGCTCAAGTGGCAGAGTGCTAGCCTTGAGCAAAAAGAAGCCAGGGACAGTGCTCAGGCCCTGAGTCCAAGCCCCAGGACTGGCCAAAAAAAAAAAAACAAAAAACAAAAAACTCCCCAGGGGAGGTTGGGAGTTTGCAAATGAGCCAGGGTCAGGATGATTGGTGTATATACTAGACCCAATCAGGATGCTAAAGCACATTGCCCAGTAGGTTCTCACCTGAGGGAATTAGTATGGTACCATTTGCTGTATCCTACAGGGTCTGGAATGAGATCTGGAACTTTGCACTCCGGTCAAATAAACGTAGGCTCACTCACACTGTTGGTCCAAAGACTGTGCTTTGAAACCTGTGCTTTAGAGAAGTTGGATCTGTGATGAGCTGAGCACATCGCAGATAAGATAAGAAACCATGAGCTGAGGTCCAAGCCCCTGCCCACATCAGTCCTTCAGTTGAAATTCTTTGCCAACACCGATCCCTTGCCCCAGAGTGTAACTGAGAATTGAGCTGGTGAATACAGCAATGGCTAATGTTCTCAGATGTCTTCGGCACTAAGGGTCTGCCACTACTCCCGTAGCTTCTGTCTGGGGCCAGCCTTTGAGGTGAAGGTTCTACTGCTTTTCCAGAAATTTCTTAGAACAAGTTTTCTGACCTATAGAATTTTGTTACCCAGGTAGCATTTGGTTGTCTGGTGGTATTTTTGTTGTCGCATCTTGTGTGGGGATGCCTCTGGTTTGTCAGGGGTAGATGCCAGGGATGCTGGGTACTCTGTCTTAGGGGAGGAAGAGCCACTGAGGTAGGATGGGTCTTAAGGGAGATCGTTCCTGCTATGTGCCGTACCGTAGTTCCTCCCTGTCTGTTCCCTTGGATCCCTCCCCAAACTGGGCCACAGGAGCTTCCAGTGTCTGGGCTGGCAAACACTGAAAGGAAAACTACTCAATGGTTAATAACCTGATAGAGCAGCCGGTGTTTGAGAAGTGGGGTTTTCTTTGGACACTGAGTGCTCTTGGGTGGGTTGGGTGCAGGGGTTGGATGACCTGCTGACTTCTTCCTGGACCTGTACATTCCTCCGGAAGTTGCTAAGAGAGGGTGGAGGTGGCCTGGGGGTGTGCAGCTTCTCACCTTGTTTCCTTCTTTACCCTACGGGCTTGTGAGCGGCATTCGTGTGCTTGGCTCATGACCTGCGCGGGATGATCCCATACCTTGCATTCCAAGAGCACAAAAAAATGAAGAGGCAGATTATTTCTGATCCAGACAGACTGCAGTAAGTAGATGAAGAAAGCAGGGTGAGGTCGCATGGGAGAACATCTTATTTACCACTCAGTAGGAAGCCAGGCTTCTTTTTTTTTTTTTGGCCAGTCCTGGGCCTTGGACTCAGGGCCTGAGTACCATCCCTGGCTTCTTTTTGCTCAAGGCTAGCACTCTGCCACCTGAGCCACAGCGCCCCTTCTGGCCGTTTTCCGTATATGTGGTGCTGGGGAATCGAACCGAGAGCTTCGTGTGTAGGAGGCAAGCACTACTTGCCACTAGGCCATATTCCCAGCCCCGAAGCCAGGCTTCTGTGGGCCTGATGAGGTGGAGAGCTGAGGGAGAGTGGTTCGGCCATAGCAGAGGATTGGAAGAGCATTGACTCCTCAAGAGGGCAGGGGACACTTGAGCCAGGACACTGGGGCAGGAGATCAGCGAGGTTGGCCACTTAGGCAAGACCAGTGAGTTGTGATCTCCACAGGTCTTGTCCTGTGCTTCCCTGCAGGGAACACAGTGTCATGTTTTGAAGACACGCTGGCTTTTTGGAAGCAAAGTCTCAAGGACCCCCAAGAGTACAGCGGGGCAGCTCAGCGAGGGGGTGCAAAGCACTGAGAGCCTGTGGCACTAGGGCCAGTGCACTGGAAGTACAACTGTAGGGAGGCAAAGGGTCAGGGGGTCGGGTCAGGGAGAAGTACCGAGGGTGAGGGCCACAGGTAATCGTTGTGTGAGTGCTGGGCTCAGTGGTAGCTGTTTGCAGAGCTAAGGAAGAGTAGTTTGGGCAGGAAGATGAAGAGTTCCATGTAGGACTCTGACGTGGAGCTGCCACTTAGGTGTCTGTGAGGAGGGGACACAAAGTGGCAGGAGTTTGGGGGTGCGGCCTGCTGTGGCCTGGTTGAGAGCAGTCAGTATTCAGGTGGTGGCTAAAGGCTGACGGTTGACCAGAAGGCCAGAGGCTCAACTTAGACAGTGGCCCACAGGGCTCTGGGGGTCTAGGGAGTTGGCTGGTCACAGGGGTGGGAGAGTGGAGAGGGGTGGGGATGGAGGGCTGGGGGAGGTTTCCGAGCGTTTGTTTCATCAGAAGGCTAGGGATCCTGACACCGATGTATTTCATCATATGTCCATAAACCATGGTGCACATCTATTCAATTGTGTATCCATCACCCATCATATGTACATAAAACATTGTTTTTCCATTAGTGTATCCATTATCCATTCACCCACCCTACATACATAAAACATTTCGTATAGTCATTCACCTTCTCAGACACTGTGTTTATGCCAACATTTTAGCTTCTGTGAAGAAGGATGCTGTTAACTTGGGTATACAATAACTGGCGCTTCTTTTTTATTTTTGGCAGAGTGCTAGCTAGCTAGAAAATGTTCGAGTAGAGCAGGGACCCGTGGACACTGTCCACACGCCTTCTTCCGAGGGTTGGGAGTGTGGATTTTATGCAAAGTCTCCTTAATTGTTGTAGCTTTTATAGTTAGAAATCATAGGTTTGTGACACACCACTCAGTGCATTTGCTGCTAGGATTTCCTCTGTGGACCTTCAGTAGCACAAACATGAGTCTGTGCTGGAGACTTGTGTGAATGTCACAGAAATGCCATGAATGTCGCAAAAATGCTGTGAATCCCAGGAAGAAGAGGTTTACGGCAGAGTCAGGGAGGGCTCTTGAGAAGGAGCTGGAACTTGTGAAGTAGGGAATGAGTCAGATGACAAAGGAAGTGGTAGTGGAACTTCTGTTCATAGCTGGTGGGAAGGCCGTTTAGTGGTTTCTTAAAAAACAACAACTGTGTTCTTATCACATGACGGAGCACGCTCCTTGACATTTACCCAGACGAGTTTAAAACGTACATTGACTGAGCTGGCTATGGGGACATACACCTATCATCCCAGTGGCTGAGACTGTAGGCTCATGAGTTCAAGGTCAACCTCGTCACATAGTGATTTCCTGGCCAGCCTTGGCTACATGGTAAAACCCTGTCTCAAAACTCACCAAGCCAAACCAGCCCCCAGAACTTAGGTCCCTCCAAAACCCGGTGCACAGATGTTTATAGCAATAACCAAGGTGCTGTTTAGTTGACAAATGAATAAGCAAACTGTGGTAGGTCTAGACAACGGAAAGAGTAGCCAGTAATAAAAAGAAATAACCAACCAAGCCAAAAGACACGGGGGATGCTAAATGTCTGTTACTAAGGCAGCAGCCATTCTGAGAGGGCTTTAATTCTGTCTGGTTCTCACTAGGTGACATCCTGGAAAAAGAGGTACTATGACAGTAAGAAGATGAGTTACCAGAGTAGGGGGTGAGAAAGGCCTAGACTGAGCACCGAGGACATAACTGTCACACAAGGGGGGAGGGGTAGGTCGATGTCCTTACACATTTATGAAAACCTATAGGTGTATCACAAGGAGCGAACCCGCATGTCCTCATGTATCCGTGTAGGTTCATCTGAGTCGTAACGAAGGGACAACCCACCTGAACTGTCTGCTTTCTGTTCCATTCTGCCGTGAACCTAAAACTGCTCTGAAAAAAATTGGAAAGTGTAATAAGCAAACCAAAGGGTAGGGGGCCTGCTGGATTGGCGGTAGGCAGGTCAGGGTGTGTTTAAGCGTTCTTGTAACGGATGGAGAGGAGGGGAGCAGCTTGGGGGGTACCTGGTGTGCACAGGGGCGTATGGCTCTTCATACGGGGCCAGCTTTAGTTAGACCCAGGGCGAGATGGCGTGTCTCCTCAGTGGATAAAAATGCACAAATGTGTATGTGCCACGCATGGATCAACTTTGAGCAGTATTTAGTTTACTTACAACTAAACAAACGTGAATTACGCGTCCACAGGCCATGATTCAGCTTCCAGAACATTTCTTTAACCCAAATAAATGATATTCTTTTCTGGGCTTCTAGGTGTACGTAGCCTAAGGAGTGGCACGAAATGCTTGCTTCGTTAAGTAGTCTTCTTCCTCTTCTCTCACGGGGCTTGAGCTTGGAAGCAAGAGCTGTGTTATCCCTTGGGGGGGAGGGGGAATGAGGTTGAGTCATTTGGAAGGAAGCATCTGGTTGGAGGAGGCACAAATAGCCAGAGAGTCACAGTCAAGCAGCGCATCATCCCCAGGGACTCAGAGGGCTCTTGGTGACAACTTAGTCCTGCACTTGGTGGATCTGGGGTAGTGACACTAGCTGTGAGAACCTCTGCTGGAAACGTGCAAGGACAGCCACTCTTTCCCATCGTATAACGGATTTGGGAAGCAAAAGCCAGATGTTAAATGGGATTCCTTCTTGTAGTCTGTCAAGTGGATTTTTTTTTCTTTTTTTTTTAGGTGAAGTAGGTTAGGTGCTTATCCATTCATAGTAGTTGTAGATTGTTGGAATCAGTTGTATGCAGTATGGCGAAGGTTCTGGGAGGATGTGCTGATAAGGGAGGGGCTGTGAAGATGTGAACAAAATGGATCAAGGGAAAAGGGAGCTGAGGAGCCAGGGATAAAACCAGGGCAGGCCCTGAAGCTCTGGGGTAGAGCCTCCCAGCTGGCCCCCTTTTTATCCTTCTCTTTGCTTTGTGGCCACTGTGAGCTGAACATATTTTCCATCACATGGTCCTCTCATGATGAATTGACTTGCCGCAGGCTCCAAAGCAATTAAGAGCACCAGCCACTGAATGAAATCTCTGAATAATGTGGGAAGACCCAGAAATAGAAACCATGTTTGCGTTGAAATCCTGGCACCAGAACTGTGTCTTTCCAATAGAAAAAGCTCACAGAAGTTACCATTAAGGCCACAGTCTAGTTCATATCCATTGGGTATCAGCTGTCTCTCTGTCTTTTGTTGTTGTTGGTCATGAGGCTTGAATTCAGGGCCTGGGCACTGTCCCTGGCTTTGTTACTCAAGGGTAGCACTCTACCACTTTGAGTCATGGCTCTACTTCCAATTATTCTGGTGGCTAACTGGAGGATTGGTGTGTAAGGGACTTTCTTGCCCAGACTGACTGGCTTTGAACCATGAACCTCAGATCTCAGCCTCTGGAGTTGTTAGGATTACAGGTGTGAGCCACTGGTACCTGGCTCTCGGCGTTAGAGGATAGACATCCGAAGTGTCCCCACCCTGCTTGCTATATAAACTGTTACCTAAGTTTGTAGCTTTGGGGACCTGGGCGCAGATGCCTTTTCCCACTGCACCCAAGGACACAGTGTTTCCGGGGTAGGCTCAGTAATTTGAGAGCAGAGAAAGTCTGTTCTTTCGTATATTTACTTCCAGAGATGGGCGAAAAGGGTCTTCTTTTATTTCATGGAATATTATTGTAATGTCTTGTGAGGTTTATTAGGCTTGGATTTTGAGAGGAATATTAAAAAAAATGAACTTGTTCATTAAAGAAAGAGAATACCTTTGATTCAACAGATATCAAGTAATGAAATAATATTTTGGTTCCATCTCACCCAGTAGTTACAAATGAGGAAGAATCGAGCAGAGAGAACATGGGAAGGGCAAGGGAGGAGAGGCAAGCAGGAAAGAGAAAGGAGGGGTATTTATCCGCCCAAAGGTATGTTACTTTTTATTGGCTTCTCTGCCAATATGTGTGGTGGACATGAAGTTCATGGAAATTGAATATTTGGCTCCAGACCAGAGAGGGGAGCTATGACCGACCGCTACCCAGAAGGCTTGGCATTCTTCTTTTTATACCACATTGAAGAAACACCAGTCAGAGCTTCTCACAGTCTTGAAAAAATAAAATAATAAAATGAAGCGCCAGTAATGAAGAAGCAAAGCCTCCATATTCTTAGTAAGCTGTTGGATTGTAATGCTAGTTGGAGAGGGACTGTGAGATCATCTCCTTTGGACATCTCTCTCCTCGCTGTCTCCTGAGCTCATGGCTTTCTGTGTTTGGAAGTGATCCAGACTGTGTTACAATTCTATTTACTCCTATAGAATTCAAACTAGGCTTTTAGACCCCAGACCTCAAATTTAAGAGTCTCAAGTTAGTCTGGTCACTCACCCCCCATTTGCCAAATAAAGGGACATGGTGAAGAACAGAGAAAAGAGATTGATTACATGGTAGCCAGGGGAAAACAGCACTTCAGTCCACCTTCAGCCATCTTCAGGGGCCCAGACATTGGCGTCAGGTTGAAGAGGGTAGAACTGGAGCCAGGTGTGAGAAAAGTACGTGTCATAGCCATGAGCCCTGGCTGGCCGTTAGCTCGGCTCATCCATGGAGGAGTTCTAGAGACATTGCTGTCGTTTTGTTACTGGACCATAATAGGTACGTGGGTAGTCTCCTGAGTTCTGGGTTGTTTTAGTGATAAGAAGAAGGCACCAGGTCTTTCCAGACTAACTGAGTTCTAAGGGTTGTGGAAAGAGCAGGAAGGAAGGGACCTGGCTAGGGCCACTGGGGTCTTTTGGGTCCACGTGGTTAGCTGGATGTTCCCACAATGTCTGTCTAATCCTGGGGGTCTGTGGGAGCTTCCAGGACAGATCTTTGTGCCTTTAGAACGTCCTCAGAGCCCCTGAGTTCTGAGGTGACTGGATGGAAACGAACCTTCTATCATGCTCCTTGTTGCCACTGAATGCTCACCATAACTATATCAGGCCTTCTCTTCCCCCAGCTTGTGGATTTCCCCAAGGGAAGGACTTCCCAGAGGACCCACCCAGGCCCCCTGTCAGACATATCCTCTGAAGCAGCAAAATCTGAATCCTAATGCTGGAGGCTTTTCAGCTCCGATGAGTTCAAACAGAATACAGAGGGGTGTTTTGTGGGACAGTATCGCCCATGCTAAGCCTGGTGCGTAGGGCTTGACTTTAGAATAACTCTAAAGGATCCAGTGAGTGGTCAGATCTGTTTGGTGGACAGTCTAGCCGATCTGTACTTTTCGGGGCGCTGGGGTTGGTAGAGCAACCTAGAGATATTTAGTGATGAGCAAAAGGTCACGGAGTTGCCCGGAAGTAGAGGGGGCAATGGTAGAGGGCTGGGATTAGACTCTTGGATGCTTCTAGCTCCAGGATCTGAGATCCTTGGAGGACTCAAGCTCCCAGGGTTACCTGAGCCCACAGCTCTGCCTCTGTGGTTGTGCTCTTAACAATTTGCATATTCATGGACTCCACAAACATTCCTGGAGCCCTTCCTGTTCCCCCTTTAGCCCATCCTGACAGGATTAAATAAGACCAACACCACCTCTGTTCTAATGGATTATTATTGTGTGATCTTAGAAACATCCTCCCCCTGCAAAAACATCAGTAACCTAATAATTATCTTTGAAGTACTTCTGAATGTTATTATCAACTAATGCGATGGATAATGATCAGTTTTCTTAGTAAAACAGAATTGCAAAATAATTGAATAAGGTTTTTTTTTGCCATTGTTTTTCCTTTCATAATTAATAAGTATCTTGTAGGAAAACAATTGGAGGCTATATAAGTACCTCATTTCAGTTATAACTTTTACCTATTGATTCATCTTCCATTGGGAATTTCTCTCTCTCTCTCTCTCTCTCTCTCTCTCTCTCTGTGTGTGTGTGTGTGTGTGTGTGTGTGTGTGTGTGTGTGTGTGTGTGTCCGTCCTGGGTCTTAAACTCAAGGCATGTGCTCTGCCCCTGTCCCTGAGCTTTTTGGCTCAAGGCTAGTGCTCTGCCACTTTGCAGCTCCACTTCTGGCTTTTTGGTGGTTAATTGGAGATAAGAATTGTATAGACTTTGCTGCGGGAGCTAGCTTTGAACCACAGTCCTCAGATCTTGGCCTCCTGAGTAGCTAGGATCGTAGGTATAAGCCACAGTGCCTGGCTATCGGTGCGAGTTTTCTAATTCCATTATTCCTTCTGTATAAGAGCTTTCCTTTTCTTTTCCATATGTTGCAGTCAGGATTCATAGATCTTTTGCCATTCCGAGTTATGAGTCATGACTGTTATTATTATGTGTTTGAATGTTCAAACTACTCAGGTGGAACCCTTCCGACTGGCTTCTCTATCCAAGGGACCCGATCTCATGATTGAATAATTTAGATGTTTGAGACCCATGTTGTACTTCCTTACCCCAGTCTTGAAATTAGCCATTTCTTTAAGGAGCTCTTGTTCTTTTCAGGGAAGGAGAGTGGTATTAAAAAAACCAAGATCTGGGCTGGGCACCAGTGGCTCATGCCTAGAATCTTAGCTATTCAGGAAACTGAGAACTGAGGATTGAAGTTCAAAGCTAGCTTGAGCAGGAAAGTCCACAAGACTCTTATCACCAATAAACCACCCAAAAGCCAGAAGTGGAGCTGTGTCACAAGTGGTAGAGTACTAACCTTGAGTAAAGAAGCTCAGGGACAGCATACCAACCCTGAGTTCAAGCCCATAATCAGCATAAAAAAGAACCCAAGATCTGGGAGATGGATGCTCTCATATACCGGGGTGTCATTGCATCCAGGGTCCTCTTAGTTCCAGAAGCAGTGTGTGTGTGTACACATTTAATTTTTTCCTAGATTCTCCTTGAATACAAATGTGCAGTTTTGTGTGTATGTCACTCCTGTTCTCTTACATTTTAACAGGTGGCTGAACCCCTTGTTTAAGATTGGTCATCAACGGAGGTTGGAAGAAGATGATATGTACTCAGTGCTTCCTCAGGATCGCTCCAAACACCTTGGGGAAGAGCTGCAAGGGTAAGCCAGAGGCACTGAGAGAAGGGGTAAGAAGAAAGAGAACTTCAGAGCTTGTCGCCTTCCTGGGTCATTCCCTTTCTCCCCCCCCCCCCATTTAACAGCTCCCTCCCCTGAAGCTGTTCCTATCCTTGCTCTCCCTCTCTGACTGATGGAAACCAGTTTCTGGTGCCTTGGGAAAAGGGGGTGTGTGTGTTCACGCCCCAGGCCCTGGATGCCTGAGGCCTGTCCTCAGATGGAATCACTCTTGGGAGATGTCTGGCTTGCTTGCACCCTTCTGCCTTCTCAGGCTCTAAGGAGGCTGTAACTCAGCAAGCGAACTTGTCTCCTGTAGTTTTGTTTTTGCCTAATACTGTGGCTTAAACTCAGGGCTTGAGCTCTGTCCTTAGCTTTTTCTGCTCAAAGGTGGCACTGTCACACTTGAGCCACACCTCTGCTTCCTTTTTTAATTTTTGGTTGTTTATTAGTTGGAGATGAGAGTCCTTTGAAACAAGATCCTTCGGTCTCAGCCTCTAGGAGTAGGTAGGATTACAGGGGTGAGCCACTGGTACCCAGCTCTCAGCTTGTTTTTGAGGCCTATTTTTCTGGGGCTGCAGATTTCACATCACATTTTCAGGAGCCCTGGGGACCCTTAGCCAGCATTTTTGGAGCAGCCTCTGGACACTCTAATAAATGCTTTCCTGTCTGTATGTCATCGCCTCCCCTGATTTGCATAGGATAGCATAGATTGTGCTTGACCCAACTTTTGTCTCCTCGTAGGTACTGGGATAAAGAAGTTTTAAGAGCCGAGAAGGATGCACGGAAGCCATCTTTAACAAAAGCAATCATAAAGTGTTACTGGAAACCTTACCTAGTTTTGGGAATTTTTACATTAATTGAGGTAAATGCTTTTTCTAGCCAGTGGGTTGCTTTTCAGTGTATATGGAATAGACATGTTAGCTGTCAATAAGCACTGAAATGGGTTGGGACCATAGGAGAGAAGAAGCCGTGCTTGTGGGTTTGAAAGTGTGTTGGGATCTGGGAAGCATGAGGTTAGCAAATCAGTCGTGTTTGTCTTTGGAAGGGCAAATACTTAATGATTGCAATTCAAGGTCATTACGATGTTTTCTTTGAACTGATGAAAATCCAGTGTCATGGAAGGATAGTGCTGTTCTATACCAAACTCTGACAGTGTTGATGCTTGGTAAATGTTATGAATCCTAAGAGCCATCTTTGGTCACAAGGGAATTCTACAGCCTGGCAGAAATGTGGCCTGAGGCACGGAGGAAATGCATTTGGATCAGAGCCCGGAAGAACAGGAGACAGTTTACTGGTACCCAACAAAATAATTGTTAACCTAATCATACCAAACCTGACAAATCCTTTCCAGAGAAGTACTATCCCGATAGTATCCTGATAAATGCTGTTGCCTAGCGGGTAGAGCTGGGGTGGGGGGGCTGGGGGGCTAGCCAACTCATCTTCCAGTGAATTTGTGTGCCTTCATGGTTCCTTGTCCTGGTTATTGGGACAGATTGCTGATAGAAGGTAGCGTTTGGCAGTCCGGCATGGCAGAGTTTAGCAGTGGACATTCAGTAGAAAACCCAAGACAGAGAGACATGGGAACAATGGCCTGTATTTTTGGAAGGGCTTCACCGTCAGGGAGTCTTTCAGTAAGGCGTTTCCTGCCTGGGACTCATTATGGGCGGGACTTCCTGTTGTGGATTGAGACCTGCTGGAGAGGATGCTTGCTCCTTGAATGTAGTCTCTTTAAGTCCCTGATTGTGGCCAGATCCCATTTCAGAATGGGCTGCATGCAGGCCTTGTTGGGAAATGGAAGCACAGAGACAGGCTACAGAAGCTGGGGGCGGGGGGAGGGGGAGCTCCCATGCAATGCCAGGAGCATGGCTGCTGTCCTTGGCCAGCCCTGGTTGTATGTATTTCTGGGGAAGGACTGGAGAGAGCTTCATTGGGTGCAGTTAGTAGAACTCTGGCCTGTCATTTAGGAGATTTCTTTTGGGGAAGCATGGCAGGATAGTGGAGAACAGAGTATTCAGGTGTGGGGTTCATACTCAGGAGGAAAGGCAGTGGTGATAGGAGGACTAGAAGCAGCAACAGCGGTACCTAACAGGACTAGGAATAGTACAAGGCGTAGCAGCAGTACTTAGCAGCAGCAATAGTACCCAGTAGGACTAAGGAGCAGAACTAGAAGCAGCAGCAGTAGCTTTATTATTAAGAGTTTATACCCTGGAGTGTTAGTATCCTTCAGTACTAGTACTGTGCTAATGGTATAGACCTCATGGTAGTAGTGTTAGCAGCAGCAGCAGCAGTAGCAGCGTTAGTAGCACTCAGAACTGCTGCCGCAGTACTGGCGGGTTTAATAATGATAGTACTGAGTACACGAAGAGCAGAGTGTGGCGGTGGCTGCCGTGAGTGCTTTCTGTGAGGGTGGCTTTAATCCTTTGGTGAGGTAAGAGGTGCTCCTATTAGTCCCACTTTTGGAAGGCCCCTGGATGTCCAGGGTTACATAATGAGCTCAGGGACACCTATAACATAAGGAACTGCTGGAGCTGAGATTCCATTTCTGGCACTCTCATTTAGGAGATACTAACTATCTCATCCAGGGTATATCCTGACAATTGGGTCTGATGGGTCTAAAGGTCTCTTTTCTTGAACCTGGCCCAGGGATAATGAGTCAGGCGTTTAAGAGTGGCGGCACGGCAGGAAGTCCGATTAGGGGTAATCAATTAGGATAGCGTTCGGACGACTGTATCATCCCCCTGTGGCCAAGAGAGTCAGTACTGGTGGGCTAGAACATGACAGTACATTCGTCTGAACCAAGGATTCTTACAAAGGGTCCCCCTCCTGCCCATCAGTGCCCGAGATGGGGCTGCCCTCCCTACCCACATTCTTCAGCCTTGCAGCACCTTGCTGAGAGGCTCCTCAGCACCCTGAGTAGAGGAAGTTGTGGTCTTTAGTGACAAAGCTGAGACTTACAGTCCCAGCAGAGGCCAAGGCTCTCTTTCTGTTCTGGGCCCAGGCCTTTAAGTATCTGGGTGGCCAGCTAGGTTGTCCTGAGGTGCTGTCAGCTGAGGCACCGGGCAGATGGAGTTTGAGCTGAGTTCAGACCAACATCTCCTTGGCTTATAGTCTAAAGGTAGGGTCTGGTGATTCTCTAGATGAGACCAGTATCTGGCGGTTACTTTGTCATTTTGACCTTTGGGTTAATGACTGGCAGAAATTTTAATGTTAATGAAATGATTTTTCTTTTAAACTAGGAATCATCGGAGTTCAAGAAAGTAAAACCTTTTTTTTTTTTTTTTAAAGCTGTCAGTAAACAGGAGCCCGAACCCAACATAAACATCCATGTTTTCGTAGACTTGCCTTTGGACACTACTGCTTTAAGAAAGTCAGAAATCATTTCTTACCTGTGAAGCAATTTGAAAATCTTTTTCTGGTGCTGTTTGGGGCTTTGAATCATAAACGCTAGACAGGATGGACATTAGTTTAATGACTGATTTTTATGAAGTGGCTTTTTTGTGTTGTGGTCCGTGTCCGGGCTGTGTGTGGGTCTCTTGAGTTCTAGACAGTGGGCAGGCCAGGCTCCACCGGGCAGGTTGTGGGATGCAGACACCGTTCCTTTGTTGATCTCCAGTTAGTGCCTTCTTGGGGCCTGGTGCTGGGCATGACACCCTCAGCATCTTCAGAACTCCTCAACTGTGTGTTACTCAGCCAGAGGTGGAGTGAACCCCTGAGCTGTGTGTTACCCAGCCAGATGTGGAGCCGGGGCCCTCCCTCAGTGCGAGGGGAGGGGCACCAACAGGAAGAAGCAAGTGGTACCTGCTCCAGGGTGGCTTCAAGCTGGGGACTTTAAAGCAGCACACGCCTTGTCATGCAAGAATTGCAGAATAACTACAAAGCCTGGAGAAACAAGTCCAGGGATGATAGTGGATACACACGCGTGCAAGCCCCGGCTGGCTGGAGCGGAGCAGTGAGTGCCGTGGGGACGGAAGCGAGTCTGCACCTGCACAAGGCCTCCCCATGGAGGGGAGTGGCACGGGGAGGTGGCACCCGCTGGGGCCTTTCCTGTCACCCCAGGCCCGTGACACGATGAGGAGTCTGGCCTGCTCCAGCGTGAAGTCGTGGGAACGCTGGAGAGCTGGCCTGTGCCCACTTCTCCTAGCTCTGATAGAGGAGGAGATTTGGGGTGCGGCCTTATTCCCTTGGCCTTTAGCATGAAGGTCCCAGTTGGCCACCAAACTTAGCCTGTGGACTTGGTGTTGGTTCAAGGTTTTGCTTAGATTGTCTTCTCTTCAGGTGGAGCTATAGGAAGCTGCTGGAAGCCAATGTGTGAGGAAATCCTCGCTCTGGAAGTCATGTGACTTCCACAGTGATATTTGTGTTTCACGCCAGGCTGGGTTGTTGTCCCGGGCCTTTGCACCACCCTTCTTCCGAGTGCCCCTAACTTGCTGCACAAGCCAGGAGGTGGAGGAGGCAACGATACCATGGGTTCTGAAGCTGGTAGAGAGGTGAAGGGGAGGCCTGGAGAGAAGCAATGGGCGTGGCGCGCTGGGCTCCTGGCGGTTCTCGTGTACCTTACGGTAGCGTGGTGTTGTTCGTAGTGTGGTCCCCGAGTCTGAAAGGCAAATGCTTTCATAGCATGGACTTAAATCACATCTTCCCTCCCCACCCCCTGCCAAATCTGGAAATCAGTGACTCATTTGCAAAAGATTGTGATTATAATGGGAAACCAAACCAAACCAAAAAGAACCCCCCCCACCCCCCGAAACTAGCATCCCAAAACACTGCTAGAAAGTGGAAGTTACCTAGGAATTGCTGGAGACACTCGGCTTTTCCAAATGACTTTGCTCAAGATTCTTCTTTTACCATAGTCTGCAGGCAGCGCAGTAGGATTTTTCTAAGCCCTTAGTGAAATGTGGCATGGGGCCACAAGAAACAAAACAAAACCAAAAACCAGAACACAATAAAACAATAGATCTTTCCCCAGGACTTTCCTTTCCTTGTGTAAGTTTTATGGTGCAAGACCAGGAATTCAGTGCCACCCAGCTCCACGCAGGGCTTTGCTGTAACAAAAAAGATCCGGGCTTCCACTGCGTTCTACTTGGCGGTGCCCTGCTCCTACAGCTGTTGTAGCTCATTTGGTTGCCCCACGACCTGAGGTACACAGAGCAGATTTCAGGGAGCGTACGGCACACTTGGTCAGGTGTCATGGAAGCGGCAGCCCTGGCTTTCAAGGCAAAACCAAGTTCCTCATTTAGCCCCGTGCCCCAAGAGAGCTATACCTGGTGTGGTGATTTTCTTTCTTAGGTTTTAAAGACTATTTCAGATGATAAAGGGTAGAAGAGGAGAATAAAGCTTGGCTGCCTCTAGCCAGCTGCAGAAATGACCAACTCATCACCAGACTTGAGCCATCTGAAGCCCCACTTTTGCCCTGTTGAAGTCGTCTTGTGATCTCTTCTTACCTAGGAGTGTCTCAGTATCTACCTTTATTTTATTATTTATTTATTTATTTATGCTTTTGTTAAACCAGTCCTGGGCCTTGGACTCAGGGTCTGAGCACTGTCCCTGGCTTCTTTCTGCTCAAGGCTAGCGCTCTGCCACTTGAGCCACAGCGCCGCTTCTGGCCGTTTTCTGTATATATGGTGCTGGGGAATCGAACCCAGGGCTTCATGTGTACAAGGCAAGCACTCTTGCCACTAGGCCATATTCCCAGCCCCTCAGTATCTACCTTTAAAACGTGGAGATTCTTCATAGACTGAATAAGCTCAGGGCTAGAACTCTTACTAGCGTGTGCAGGCCCTGGGGTGGTATTGACACTATCACCTCTAACATGATTTGTGAAATACAAGAATTTTGAAGTTCATATACTACTTTTGTTTGTTTAAAGACCACTTTCAGTCTTTCTATTTGTTTTGTAGAATTGAACCAACAATTGGATGGGCATATATTTAGGCACATTTGATTTATTTTATTCTCAAGTTTTAGGGATTTTTTAAAAAAAGAAATTTCATTCATGTTCTATATATAATTGCTTCCAAATCAAAGAGGTTGTGTTTTGTTTTTTTTTTAAGAAGGCACTTGTCTTTGTCTTTTCTCCTCTGTTCCCTCTCTCCTTTTATAGGTAGTTTCAAAAGCAAACTATAATTCACTCTGTCATTTTATAACTATTGGGGAGGTGTCTCTTTTATTTTTGTAGATGTGGAACTGTTAGTGTTACTGCCTCAGCCTCTCAAGTGCTAGGATTACAGGTGTACGCCACCATGCCCAGCTCAATGGAGCCTTTTCTGATCACTGAATTTTTTTCTCGTTGTACAGAAGGGAAGGTCTTTATTTCTGGATTCTGGGCTTCTGTTTTTTTTTTTTTTGTTTTTATGAATGATACATGACAACAGCTCTGATTGCATCCCTTTGTGATTTTTTTTTAAGCCATCTCTAACCCCTCCAAATTGAGGCTTAGGAATGGAGCAGGACAGGAGGAGAGTGATACTTAGCTAGGGTTGGTTTCCCTCCTCCAGAATATTCCAGGGAGAGGAAGCGCAACCTCATCTCATCACTGAATTCTGAGTCGGGAGCCAAGTGTCTTCTGTAGGTCCTGGGGATGCTCAAGTGTAGTCACCTGCTTATGCCTCCTCCCAGTTCACCTTATCATCCCTCCTTATTTCTGGACCTTCCTCACTTACCTTTGTCACCTGCTTGCTCATTTCTAACTGGAACTGCCTGTTTGTTTCCCCCATATGCTCATTCTTTTCTTTTTGTGGGTCGTGGGGCTTGAACTCTGAGCCTGGGTGCTGTCACTGAGCTCTTCAGCTCAAGGCTATAGTGCTCTACCACTTTGAGCCACAGTGCCACTTCCGGCTTTCTGATGATTACTTGGACATAAGAGTCTCACAGACTTCCCTGCCTGGGTTGACTTTGAATCATGATCCTCAGATCTCAGCTTCCTGAGTCGCTAGGAATATGGGTGTGAGCCCCTGGTACCCGGCATCCTCCTTCTTTTCTCTGATAGCTAGTTTGTATTTCCTCTGTTTTCTTTTCCTTCTGCAGGCCAGGGATGGTGGGTTGAGCAAGGGGCGTCCCCTGTTCTGGGCCAGTGGGAGGGAGGCCCCGCGCCTCCCCATCCTGTCAAGTCCTGTAACAAGTTACTCTGCAAAGAGAAATGTGTGGTGGCTGTTATGGAGGCTGAGTACCAGAGGCGCCATTGAGAATGAATACCTTCCTTTTCAAGCACTTGGAGACTCTGGCAGAATCTCGAACTGTGAGGTGTTGAGAGGTCATATTGGATGCTAACGAGGCTTTGGAGGTCATAGTTGACAATGGTTGTAGAGGAATCAAGCCAGTGTTCTTAGTTGGTTTGTGGAAGATTGGTTGTGGGGCACAGGTAGGTATCCAAGATAGAGGATTTATGTGCCTTTTGATCAGAAAGTTTAAACTTAGTTGCTTTCAAGTTTCTTTTAAAAAAATATTACTTCTTATATATTTCCGTTATCTTAAGTAGCTGAACAAAGGAGTCTCAATTCAACATGTCATGAATGCATCACCATTCTCCCCATCTCTCTGAACCTCACTCCATCTTCATGTATGGACATTGAGTATTCTGACTGTATTCACACACTCTTCTCCTTCCCATTCATCTATCCCCTCCCATAGATGCATTCAACCTCCCTGGTATTCATTTTGTTAAACTGTGAGTTAGCTGTTCAAATGAATCACACAGTTAGAATCCTTTCCTACATATAATTTAGTTAATATGTTTGTGTATATATGCACATGACCCTGTGTATGTATACGACTCTGTATATGTGTGTATATATGTATTCATAATTTAGATCTAACTTCTACATATGTCTCTCTGAGCCTGACTCAGATCATGCAACATAATTTTTTCCAAGTCTACCCGTTTCTCTCAAATGACATATCTCATTCTTCCTGAGGGATGAGTAAAATTCCATTATGCTCTATGTATCACATTTTCTTGATCCCGTCCTCCATTGAAGGACATCTGGGCTGTGGTGTGCAAGTGTCTTTACTGTATCACCAGATCGTAGGGTAGTTCTGTGTTTCTTTTAGGCATCTGTACACTGCCACAGTGATTACAGCGGCTTACATTCCCACCAGTTGGCACGTTTCTTTCCAGTTGTTTATTTCTTACTACTCGAGTGGGTAGGATCAGGGATGGATGGGTCTGTGGAAGGGAAGTAGCTAGGGACCATAAACCACTGTTCCATGTTGCTGAACCTGCCTGCTTGACCGGGCTGGGAAATGCCGGCTCCTAGAAGGAAGTGAGGACATGGTGATATCAGGAACCCGCCTCTTGCAGCACCGTTTGGCCTTCTGTGTTACATCTGTCATGGTTCTTTCTTTCTCTGAACCATGCCTGTGTCTGTGTCAGGAGGACTAGACAGGGGCCGCCCCTGTGTACAGCGTGATTTCCTTGTCTCTGGGTGGACCCTAGAGTTTCATCTCAGCAAACTCCAGTGTGTGCGGCCACAGTGTCACGATCTCCCCAAGTCTTTGAGCTGGGTAGGGGTGTGCTGGGAGTGAGGCAGCCTTTGCACCCCTCAGAACTGGCAAGCTTGGCTTTAATTGCTCTCATCGTGTTTGCTTACTTCTGTGTAGTGGACGGAAACTTCCATGACCTCACAGAAGACAGCGTGTCAGCTGTGTGTGTGTGTGTGTGTGTGTGTGTGTGTGTGTGTGTGTGTGTGTGTGTGTGTGTGTACACAGCAGGTCAGAAAGGAGTGTGCATGTCATGGCCCATTTGAAGGCCTGGGACATCGTCTGTAAATACCCTGACCAGTTAGTTTGGAAGAAAATGAGTGTTAGCTTGCTTTCCCTCCCTTCCTCCTCCTTCCATCTATTCTCCCCGCCTCTTGTGGGTGGGTCCCTTATTTAAACTATCCTAAACAAACCTGTCAAGTATTTGCATGCTTATAAGGATAGGTTATTTAAAAGGAAAACTTTGTTCAAAGTCAGGTACTTGGAAGACTTCCAAACCTTGGCATGTTTTTTCATTACACATACATATACATCTCTTTTTACACACACACACACACACACACACACACACTCTTTTTTCCCTGGTCCTGGAGCTTGAACTTGGGGGCTCTGGGTACAGTCACTGAGCTTTTTTTTTGCTCAAGGTTAGTGTTCTACCACTTGAACCACAGCTCTACTTCCAGCTTTTTGGCTGGCTTTGGACTTTGATCCTCAGGTCTCAGCCTCCTGAGGTGCCCTGCTTGTTTTGTCCTTTGAGGAGGAGGGAATGACACTCAGGGCCGATGGGTTCACATTGTGTTTGCAGAGAGCTTTGGTTTTTCCTTGAAGGGAGAGTCCCTGGCGGAGGGCTAGTAGGGAGGAAGAAGGCCTGGAGTGGAAAGCCCTCCTCCAGAGAGAGAGAAAGAGGCGGATGAGCAAGTCTTGGAAAATTCCTTTGCCTACTGTATACCAGCACAAGCACTGCTTTGCTGTTTCTCTGCCTTTAGTTGTGCGGAGGAAAATGGTTTTCCCTATGTCTTGTTCAGGAAGTAAACCTAGTACATTGCATCCCATTGCTATAGGAAATCCTTCCTTCCCTCCCTTCCTTCCTCCCTTCCTTCCTCCCTTCCTTCCTTCCTCCCTCCCTCCCTCCCTCCCTCCCTCCCTCCCTCCCTCCCTCCCTCCCTCCCTCCCTCCCTCCCTCCCTCCCTCCCTTCCTTCCTTCCTTCCTTCCTTCCTTCCTTCCTTCCTTTGTCCTTCCTTCCCTCCCTCTCTTCTTTCCTTCTTTCCCTTTCTCTTTCCCTTCCTCTTTCCTTCCTTTCACCCAGTATTAGTATTTGAACCCAGGGCCTTGTTATTTACTTGGCTCACATCCTTGTCTTAGTTCTGCTTCCTTCACTTACTTGCCTTGCCAGCGTTCTACCACTTGAGCCACATCTCCAGGCTAGCTTTTGCTAGTTCACTGGAAATGGATTCTCAAGGGTTTTGTTTTTATCCAGGCTGGCTTTGAACAGTGATTCTCTGGATCTCAGATTCCTGAGTAGCTAGGGTTAAAAGGTTGAACCACTATCCCCTAACTGATGATTAGTATTTTTCTTTAAAACCAGCACCTGGAATTTAAGGCTGACCGAGAACCATTCATCGCAGAACAATGTCTTTTGACTAGACTAGTGCTTTGCTTAGTTTCTTTTTGCTAGGCTAGTGCTCTACCACTTGAGCCATACCTTCAGTCTTGTTTTTTTTTTGCTGATTATTTTTGAGATAAGGTCTCACAAACTTTCCTGTCTGGGCTGGCCTTGAATTGCTATCCTTTTGTTTTCAGCCTCCTGAGTAGCTAGGATTATAGGCATGAGCCACTGTATGTTGGCTAGTGTTTTAACTTTGGACTCAAGACTGCCTGAATAAAGATGGCAGCACTGTTGGTCACATTCCAGGTTCTAGAGGGTAAAGCAGGCTGAAGCTCCTTCCGTATCTGGGACTGAGAGCCTGGGTATCTCACAAACCTGGCTCCTTTTTAGTACTTCCAACAAAAGCTAGACTCACTTGTGGATCTGCTGATATATGGCTGGGAAAACCACAGGAGGTTGTCTTTTCTGTTTCGGTGTGAGCAAGGGTAGCTCAAATGGGAGGAAGTGGCAGGAGCGGGCCAGCCGTATCCGAAACACTTTTATACTTCCCCTTGCTCTGGGATGTGATGTTGAAGATCTAGAGGAAATGGCCTATCAGGGGCTGGGCTGTCCATACTGATACAGATTCCTTATGCTTTTTTCCTCTTTGGCCAGTATTTTTTGTTGTTCCTTATTCATCTTCAGCCAAGAATTATTTAGTAAGTAGCTTGCCAAACATGCATTGATAGAGCATCTGCCTGGCCCAAGCAGAGGGCTAAACTTGGAGCTTGTGATTTGGACTGCAGCTTCACCCGGTCACTTGCTGTCTTTAAGGTGACAAACCGTTCTTTGTTGTATTTTTTTTCCTTTAGGCTAATCAGGGTGAATGTTTTATCTTTTTAAAGCCCCCCCCCTTTTTTTTTAAAGTGTGTCTAAAAGCAAATCTGTGATTGAGAAGCCTTGCTACGGGTTCTATTTCTAACGGAAGTGTTTCCTTTTTTCTTTTAGGAAGGCACCAAAGTCATCCAGCCTATATTTTTGGGGAAAGTTATTAATTATTTTGAAGACTATGATCCTGACGATTCTGTGGCTTTGCATGTGGCTTATGGGTACGCCGGGGTGCTGACTGTGTGCACGTTGCTGCTGGCCATTCTGCACCACCTCTACTTCTATCACGTCCAGTGTGCGGGGATGAGGCTAAGGGTAGCCATGTGCCATATGATTTACCGGAAGGTAAGTGACCACCCGCGGAACGCGTGTGCTCCACCGGAAGCCTTAGGGGAGAAAAACTGTGGATGTAAATAAAGTCACTCAAATTACACTAGAGAAACTTGCTACTTTGCCTCGAGCCTTTTAAAAATATAGATTACTCGTGTGTGTGTGTGTGTGTGTGTGTGTGTGTGTGTGTGTGTGTGGCCCCTGAGCTTTTTTTGCTAGCACCCTGACAATCTGAGCCTTAACTCTACTTCCGGCTTTCTGGTGGTTAATTGGAGATAAGAGTCTCATGGACTTTTCCTGCCTGAGTTGGCTTTGAACTGCCACTCCCAGATCTCAGCCTCTGAAGTAGCTAGGATTGTAAGCATGAGCCCCTAGCACCTAATTTTTTAGTTTTTTTAACCTCGCTATTGAAAGATAAAAGTCAGGGCTGGGAATATGGCCTAGTGGCAAGAGTGCTCTGCTCATAGGCATGAAGCCCTGGGTTCAGTTCCCCAGCACCACATATGTAGAAAATGGCCAGAAGTGGTGCTCTGGCTCAAGTTGGCAGAGTGCTAGCCTTGAGCAAAAAGAAGCTAGGCCCTGAATCCAAGCTCCAAGACTGCCCCCCACACCCCCCAAAAAAAGATAAAAGTCAAACAGTTTAACATAGCTGCTGGTTTGCTTTTTTATTTATCTGGAGCTTCTGTTCTTAGGAGCCCTTTTTTGGGGCCAAATGCAAGGTCCCCTCCCCAGGTCCTGCTTGAGTGGTGAGTCCTGGAGGCCTGTCATCTTAGAACCGACGGTGGGCTCTATCCATCCCACAGTTTCCTCATCTGTGTCCTGGAAATGGGAACTGTGTCAGTTCTAATCAAGAAGGCTTCTGAATCACCATCATCACCATGGTTACCATCATTAGCCAGTGGCCCTCCCTTCTACCATGAAGGGCACTCAGGTTTCTCTGTAGATTGATTGGCTAGATTTGCCTCTTACTAGCTCCTGCTTCGATGCCCAAACGCATAGGAAGTTTCCTTAACACCGTGTGGACACCGGACTCCCTGGAGTCAGGTGTGAGGTGCTCTTACACAGGTGAGTTGTTGTTCACCTGTTTTTCTTCCTCTTTCCACTAATGCTTTGGAAGTAGCCTTAGGGAAAGCTGATCTAGCCTGGCAGATTTGCTTGCCTGGATGTAAACATCTCCCAAAGGTATTAATTTGCCAGCTCGGTTATCCAAGAAGAATCGTCTCTATAAAGTCAGAAAATGCATGGGTCAAACTATAGACTTAACCTGAAAGTCTAGAAATGTGGGAAATGTGCTCTTGACCGCCTTGTATCTGTAACTTTGCCAAGATAAAGAAATAGGACACATCTTCCTCTTGGGAGGGCTGCTTGCCCTGTGAGGCCCTGCTGCGAAGTTGCAGGTTCCTGCTCATGCCTGCTGTCCATCCCTAGTTCTGGTAGAAATTGGGTTGGGTGTTATAAATGGAGGGACTGCTAAGCTTCTTTCTGTAGTTTGTGGTGTTGAATAACCTTATGGGATGAATCATAGATAAAAATGACCTGCTATTTCCTTATCTTTACAACCTTGGTAACGTTATCAGAGGCTTTCTATCACTAACTTTTACAAATTAGAGTAAAATATGTGTAAACACAGTAACCAAGTATTAGTTATTTTACTTTTTTGTTTTTAAAGCATGAATTTTTATTTTTTGGTCAGTCCTGGGGCTTGAACTGGGCCTGGGCACTATCCCTAAGCTTCTTTTGTTCAAGGCTGGCACTCTACCACTTGAGCCACAGCGCCACTTTGGGCTTTTTCTGCTTATGTGGTACTGAGGAATGGAACCCAGGGCTTCACGTATGCTAGGCAAGTACTCTACCACTAAGCCACATTCCCAGCCCCTAGTTATTTTATTTTTTGTGTGGTATTTGGATTAGATTTCAGGTCTTGCTAAGCAGATGCTCTACCAATTTAGCCATTCTGCCAGCCCTTTGGGCAGTGGTTATTGTTGAGGCAAGGTCTTGCTTTACTGCTGGATCGGCCTGGACTGTGGTCTTTCTATTTGTGCTTCGCCACATTGCTGAGATAACAGGTGTATGCTACCACACCTAGTCATTGTTCAAGCATTCTCCCAGTTTTTTTCCCCATGCCAGTTCCACAATCTCTGCCAGCAAACTAGCTAAGAGTATAGGCTTGAGCCATTGCACCTGGCTGTGTTATTGTTTAAGTGTGTGTACGGCTCAGTGTGACATTATTTGTATAACATTGTTGCACCACCATTGTCACTCTCCATTTCCAGAGCTTTCCATTTTCCCAGATGGCCTTTTTGCCTCCATCAACGGTAGGCCTGCTTTCCCATCATCCTTAGCCACTGCCATTCTACTTCCTGTCTGTGAGTTCGAATGCTGTAGTTGCTACATGGAAGTTGGTCCTTTTGTGTCTGCCTTACTTCTTGCAGCAGTCTCTAAGGTTTGTCCATATTGTAGCATGGCTTACAATTGAATTTCCTTCGAAACTGCCCCATATTCCCTTGTGTGGACATGCCAACTACTGGTGGATATTTGGGTTTTCTGCATCTTTGGGCTTTTGTGGCTGTGGGTGGCAATGGCTGTACAGGGGTCTTTTGAGCCCCAGAATTCATTTGCTTTGCTCACATACGCGGAAGTAGGATTGTTGTTGGATCGTGAGGGAGTTCTGATTTTCACTTTATGAGGTAGTGCCATGCTATTTTCCTCAGCCGTTGCTCCAGTTTACATTCCTATCTCATTAATGTGATTTTTCTGGTTAATTTGAGGACTAGATAAGGAAAAATACATTTTTTGGAGTCCTGATCTTGCTGTACTTGCTCTAAAGCCTAAACTCCCCTCAAGCTTGTAATCTTCTTGCATCAAGTGTCCCGAGTGCTGGGATTTCAGAGGTGTGCTGCCACACCTGGATTGAAGAGAAGTTTTTATGAAGTCAGCCTTTTATTTGGTCAGGTGGTATGGTGGTTTGTTGAAATTCCTCAGCTCTCTGGGTCATTTGTGAGAGACTTTTTGCCAAAGCGAGGGACTGTGGGGCTCTGGCTGGTTTTTCAGTGAACCCAGTTGGCAGTGAGTACATGAGTTCCTCAAGGTGTAAGAAGAACTCATTGGCTGTTGTCATTTTGGGAGATGGTACGTGGGGATCCTGAGTCCCGTTGTCTCAACAGAGTTGCTGTCACTTGCCCAGCAGTTCCAGTGATCTGCTTCCTGTTCCTTCCTAGCTGAGATTCCTAGCCTGGGATTTGTCCAGCTTCAAGGAGTGCCTTTCTGGGCCTGAGCATGGGAGGCGGCACGCACTGGGTGAGGATGGGGGCTTTGGTCATGGTGAGACTGGACTAAAAAGGTCTGAGGTCCTCCTCCCAGGTACTCATGGACATGGGCCAACCTTGGCGAGGGCCTGTGAAGAGCTGAAGCTGTGTGCTGGAGTCTGTGTATGTAGAGCAGGTGGGCCGAGGCTCCACATTGGGCAGGATCTTGCCATCTGCTGTGTGTTGTACATACACAGTGGGGTTTTCCTCACTGGCCTAATGAGTTGTAGATTTCCTAACCTTGGATCCGGGGTGGTTTCCCGCTGGACTGGCTTCTGAGGAGTGGATTTTGCTGATGGGTTGGCTTGCTCAGTCTCCCAGTTGGAGCCAGAGCAGTCCCTCAGCTGGTTGGCACGAATCTCTGCTGCAGCTTTATATGGAGCAGAGTCCTTGCAGAACCTAGTTTGGCCAGATTTCTTATCCTTGATGAAACCACTGGTCTAGAGTTACTTCCAAGGGAAGATTGCAGCAGCAGGATTGTCCTCTGTTTCAGCTTCTCCTCACAAGGTATTGTCTATCTGTCTTAGGAAAATGCATATCGGAGTAGTTATAGATGCACATAAATGCATATCCTGACAGTTATAGATGCATATAAATGCATGTCCTGATAGTTATAGATGCATGTGAATGCATATCCTGGGACTTTCCCAGCAGACTGGGGGAGAGGCTGTTGGTAGAAAGCCTTGGCATTACCTGAGCTGTGTACAATGTCATGTTTGTAGTTCCCAGACAGAGGTTAATTTAAAAAATTGAATGCCTGAAAATGAATACTCTGCATTGCCTTCTATGTAGGCTGGACAATGTGAAATTATAACTTTCTGGGACCTGAAGCCAGAACTTTCATAGAGTTCAGTGGGTATCTTGCCTGTGGGTCCATGGTTTGGGTTCCTTTCTGAGCCCTTTCAGGGTTGTCAACATGAAATGGTGCTAGTTTTGGAAATAAAGTATCTTTCTTGGACGCATGGGAAACTCTGTGTGTTGTCTTCCAGTGGGTTTTTTTTTTTTTAAAACAGTTTGACAAAATTAGAATGACTTAGCAGTATTACCAATGTAGTACACGAAAAGGTTTTTCTTCTAACTGTTTATGTCCATGTTTTTCTATTTCACTTGGGATATGAACCAGATCTGGGTATTTTCTTTTTGAAAGTTAATCTCATCACGGGCCAATTGCTTAGGGCCGACTAATCCCATCAAGAGCAAATTCTGGTTTGCCAGGGAAGAGGGAAGAGTGAAAAGGAGCTCACCTTGCTTGTGGCCAGGAGTTGGAAGAACTTTGTCAGTAGCTGTTTGCCTTTTTCAAAGGCAATCTCTGTTCCTGCTGTGTAAATAGGAGCAGCCAGGGGTAACTTTTACCTGCTGGGCCCTGCAGCCAGGAAGGAAAAACTGCAGCTCTGCTCCCAAACTGGGCTGTGCACACACATTGCATTCACAGAGGAAATCTTCAGATCCACACTGATGTCTACTTTCTACCCCCAGACATTCCTAGTTAATTGGTTTAGATGTGTGTGTGTGTGTGTGTGTGTGTGTGTGTGTGTGTGTGTTGTAAGTTCCATGTCATAGGAATAGCTCTCACATTCAAGTTCAACGTAAGTCTCTTTCTCCCCTCCCCTCCCCTCCCCTCCCCTCCCCTTCCCTCTCTTTTCCTTTCCTTCCCTTCCCTCTTCCCTCTCCTGTCACTCTCCCTCCTCTTCCTCCTTTTTGCTAGTGGTACTGGAATTTGAACTCTGGGCTTTTTGGTTACTACATAAAAGCTCTACCACTTGGGCGGGGAATGTGGCTTAGTAGTTGAGTGTGCACCTAGCATGCATGAAGTTTGATTCCTCAGCACCACATAAGCAGAAAAGGCTGGAAGTGGCGCTGTGGCTCAAGAGGCAGAGTGCTAGCCTTCAGCAGAAAGAAGCCAGGGACAGTGGTCAGGCCCTGAGTTCAAGCCCCAGGACTGGCCAAAAAAACAAAAACCAAAAAACCCCAAAATAACAAAAAGCTCTACCACTTGAGCCACACCCTCATTTACCTTTTTACTTTCGTTATTTCAGATAGAGTCCAAGATCTAGAGCCTATGCTCTTTGCCATGTCTTTCCTCTCTCTGCCTTTTTCATAGCTGTGTGTATTACCACACCTTGCTTGTTGAGTTGAGTTCTTGATCATTGCCCTGGATGGTCTTAAACGGATCTGTACCTCCCAAGTAGCTAGGATTACAGGTATGAGCCAACGTGCCCAGCTTTTCTGTCTTACATGACTTACGATCAAGACTTCCTTGTGCATGGGGGGTAGCAGAGGGTTACATGTTGAACTTGTCAGGAGTGAACAAAGTTTTTGGAGTTGCAAGTACAAATCCCAGTGCTGCTGGTCAGCCTCGAGTGTCTTAGAATCTGGCTGAATCCTGTGTGGAGTTGTGCTCAGGTGTTGAGTCGCGCCCCATCTTCTGAGAAGGACTCTGTAGCCCAGCAGACAGGACAGAGCTCTCTCTGGAGATGTAGCTGGACGCGGTGAGCACGCAGACGCAAGTCTCAGGCCTGACTCTGCCCTGTGCTAAATGGTAAAATCTTAGAGAAGCTCATTTATGTCTCAGAGCCTGTTTCCTGATCTTTAAAATGAGAATAAAAATTAGCTGCTTTATAGTGGTATTTATAAGCCCTCCTTAGAACAACTTAGAACTTGATACAGAAGTGAATTATTTAGGACAGGGGCATTGGAAACTCGTTTGAGGCTCTGTAGTTGCAAGGCCCACTTTTCCTCTTTCTAGCTGCTTGCTTCTGGCGAATGGCTCTGAGCTCAGCTGGGTTCTCTTGTAACGTGAGAAAGACTTGAATGTGCTCATGACTCGGTGAGTCGGTCTGGTGCTGGCATCCTGCTAGCTAGTTTCTGTTGTCTTAGTTGTTGGCACTCCGTCACAGAAGGTTTGGCAACACCTGATTTGGCAGATGGCAGCGAGAGAGCTCGATGGTGCCAAGCAGGTGGGGTTCAAGGTTTAGGGAAGGATGGGGTGCTTGGTGGATGTGTGGGAGGTCAGCTTAGAAAAGCACATTAGACCCAAGTGGTGGAGGACCTTGATCATGAGCTAAAGGCAAGGCCGACTCATGTGTTCAACCGAAGATAACCCTTGAAGTTTTTCCAGGAAGGAGGGAAATGAGCTGGGTAGTGATTTTGAAGAATGTACCTATTGATTACCTCATGCAGGGCCAGGGGTGACCGTGATCTTGGGATTGAAGAGAGAGGAGATCTGGGAGGCAAACTGGGAGTCTCTTATAGACCACTCATTCATTCTGTCAGTTACTCAAGCATTTAGTTCTCATGAATAGTTCTTAACATCCAGCCAATGAGAGTTGGCGGGGCGGGGCGGGGGGGAGGTAGGTCATTGCAAGAAAGTATTGTCTCATTTTCTTCTAATTCAGGTGCAACTGATCTAATAATAAAGGTTGAACAAATAAACAAAATGAGATAGCCAGCACTCCCTTAAGTACCTAGTCATATTGCTGATTGATATGAACTGGAGTTTTAAGACACCCCCCCCCCCACCCCAAGACCCAAAGTTGTTGAGAATTTGTTTGGTTCTCATTTTCCTAGGACAAGTTTATAGTAAGTTTGTTTTAGGGGAAGGTTTCTTAATTTTAGCCTTCAATAAAACCTCAGGTTTACTGTCCCTGTGACAAGGGGATTAGCCTCCCCCCCGGGTGGCAAGAGCCAAAGGAGGAGACAAGGAGTCAGGGACCAGATCCTTCAAGGACCCCCTGCATCAAGTCCCACCTCCAAAAAGTTTCCAGAACCTTCCCAAACAGCAAACATTTAATACGTGAGCCAGTGAGAGACATTTGACGTTTAGACCATGACCCTTATCCACGTGGGCCTGGATGGTTCTTTGTGACCCGGTGCTGGCCTGGGCAGTGGAGGATACTGAAGGCCAGGGTCGCCTCCTCTCAGGGTTTGTCTTACCCACTGCTTATTTTCCGGTGCCTGCAAGCACCTGCCTCAGGATTGTCCCTCTCCTGGGTGGTTTTTGGTAGTGTGGGAAGTGCCAGCTGCCCCCCTCTGGTGTACTGCTCAGAGCAGCCCACTCGCCCCAGGTTTAGCAGCTAGGAGTGTGAGCACAGCGCAGGGCGTGGCCACCTGAACTGGAGGGAGGGCCTGTCTGACATCAGTGCTGAGCAGGTGAGGGAAGGGTGGGGGAGAAGGCTGGATCAGGAGAAAGCTCTGGGGTTCAGCTCCAGGAGTCACGTGTGTGTGTGCTTAGCAAAACCCCAAGCGCCTCTGCTAGAATTGCCTTGGAAAAGACCCGGAAATCAGCGTCATTTGCTCGTGCTCTAAGGAACCTTTGGGGTGTGCTGGCTTAGGGGGCAGTGAAGGAGGCAGGTGGGGGGGCTTTGTGGGGGTGGGGCAGATGGCCTCCTGGGAATGGGAATGGGAAAGGCCAGCTTCAAATCTCTGCATTTCTTTCTTTCTTTTTTTTTTTTTTTCTGGGGCAAAGGCCGAAATCTGAAATTTCTATCATCTTTACTTTGATTTTTAAAGCTTTTTTGCTAATCTGAAAAAAAAATAGTTTTTTTTTCTCCTGATTATATTCTTTGAAAGGGATTTCTCTAGGCTTAGAGTTTATTTCCTTTCTAGTCTTCAAAGGTAATTTGTTTGTTTGATAACCAAAACGTCCATTAAAGAATTTAAAACCCGCAGATTGCATCCTATTTACCATTTAGGTTGTTTGAGGCATCAGTTACATCAGCACCATCCATCCCGGAACTGTTTTTCGGTGGCGGCAGAAATGGCCATTGAAGACTTTCCTCCCCTCCCCCCCTCCCAGCCACCGCCTTCTGTTTTCTAGCTTGGTGAGGCTGAGGGTTGTGAATGGGGCGTTCAGCAGCTGGAGGATGTTTGCTCTGTCTTTCATGTCGTGCTCTCGGGTCCCTTTAGTTTCTGGATCATTTGAGATCGTATGTTTACTCAGTGTCCGCTGAGCGCACCCCACTCTCCCCATGTCCCCAGCTATGAAGAAATGCACACCCCAAGTTCCTAGTTGAGGACAAGGTGAGTTTGAAAGGTTCCCCCCTTCCTGTCGGCTCCCCCCATCTCAGCGAGGACCTGACTCGGCTGTTTTGAAGTTCTCTTCTTTCTACTCCCTTGGGGACCCATTAGCCAAAGGATCTGGGCCCATTTCTCCTGGGTCACAGCTGTTGGCCCACCGCTGCTCTTTGATAAGCTCATCTTTCTATTCTGATCCGGGGAGGGTGGGTCTGGAGGAAGCGTGGCAGAGTACAGTTGGTTTGCTTGTATATACGGGCAGGCATTGGAACTAGGGGAGGGAAGGGGAATATCAAAGTGGAGAGACAAAGGATAAAAGACAAACCAACACAACAGCAGAGCTTACAAAACTATATGCTGTAAACCAACTGTACAACTCATGGTGGGGAGGGAAATGAGGGAGGAGGTAACAAGTTGGATACGAAATGTACGCACTGCCTTATGGATGAAACTGTAACCCCTCTGTACGTCACTTTGACAGTAAAGGAATAAAATTGAAAAGGTGTATCTGTAAATAAATCCTTAGGTGCAGAGAATATATTGCAGTGATTTGTCTACTCACAGTTCTTTTCATTGTGTGTGTGTGTGTGTGTGTGTGTGTGTGGTATATGCAAGTGCTTGTACCAGGGCTTGAACTCAAGGCCTCTGTGCTGTCTCTTAGCTTTTTCAATCAAGGATAGTGCTGTCCCAGTTGAACCACAGCTCGACTCCCAGCTTTTTAGTGGTAAGTTGGAGATAAGAAGAGTCTTGGGGACTTTTCTGCCGAGCTTGGCCATCCTCAGATCTCAGCTTCCCGGGTAGCTAGGATTACAGGTGTGAGCCACCAGAGCTCCCCTTCTTCTCATTTTCTTAACGCCTCAAAGATGATATTAGGAAAATGAGGAAATGAATAAGGGCAATGATTTCATGAATGATTTCAGCTGCAGAACAGCTGACCTGTTCACATTCAATACTTTGATAATTATACAACATGGGGAAAATTGCCTTGGTAAAAGATTCTTATGTTGACTAATTCTCAGTCAGATGTTGTGCTGTGTTGTCTTAATATGACATATTGCTCCCTGCCCAGTTATTTTTTTGTCTTGAAAAGAGAGACGCATGCTAAGAATAATAGTTAAAACTCTGTAGGCAAATTAATTATGAATATAGCTGTTAAAGAAAACATAGCACCGGCTTCATGGCAAAACGCGTATGACAAAATATGCTAGTTTTGAGAAGATACACCAGGAATATTTTTATTTGCATATTTTGTGGGGAGACAGGTATGTTGGAATTTGAACTCAGGGCCTCAGATTTTGCTAAGCATGTGGTTTACTACTGATTCATGCCTTCGGCTGTCTCTTTTTTTATTATTTATTTATTTTTGAGATAGGATTTCTCTTCTTGCTTAGACACACACTTGTACTGTAATCCTCCCATTTTAGCTTGTTGGTGTAGCAGCTTTTTACATTGAGATGGAGTCTTGCTGACGTTTCTGCCTGGTCTGTCCTGGAACTGTAATCTCCCAATTTTAGACTCCCACATAGTTAGGAGGACAGACATTCATGAGCCTGGCTTGTTGGTATTTTTATGTTTTTCTTTGAGAAACAAAGCAGAGATGATAGAATTTTGGTTCTTTACCCTTGTCTAAGAAATGCATTTCATTTATTCTGTCCCCAAGGCTACCTTTTCTCTTTTCTTCTGGTCTCTATGTGTTCTTTGGTTTGTAAGCTTTACCACCACTGTTAAATCTCACGCAGCTCTGTTCTCTCTCTTGGCTGGTAAACCAGTCAGATGCAGCTTCTCTTTCAAAGAAACTGAGGACAGAAGGGTAGGCGGCTGGGAGTCCTTCAGTCACTGCATGAGGGTATGACCCTCGTTGGAATGGACTACCATCAAATTTCGGGTCCTGTTTTTCCTCATGGGTAGTAGTAGATAAGGATAGTTCAATTGTAATAATCCTTACAAAGCATCTGCGCTCCTTCTGTACTTAGGTCTTTTAAAATGAGCCCAAGAATTAGGGACATTCTGGGGCTTGTGAGAGTAGAGTTTGTTTCTAGCTCTGTCACCAGCAAACGGTTGAGAACTCCAGCGTTTCCCAGCAAGGCCAGGTTGCTGGGACCTGCTCTGCTGTGCAGGGGGCCTGGGAGAGGCGGGCCTCAAGAGCTGCTGAGAAGCAGCCTCTTCTCTGGCTCTCTGAGGGGTGAGGTGGGGGGGATGTGGAGAGAGGCCTCCGGATCAGTTCAGCTCTGTTGGATGTCCAGAAGCGGCCAGTGCCGGATTCCCAGCCTGATCTCAACCGTCTGTTGCAGGTTCCTCCCCACACATGGAACGATTCTTGAGGTCCTCATTGTGGCCCAGGGCCAGACAGGCCTGTCTCATGTTTTTTGTCACCCTGTGACTGTGAGGTTATGGAAACGTTGCGGGGGGGGGGGAGGGGGGGGACTGGGAAGAAAGCTGCGAGTACCTTGCAGAGGCCAATGCCACATCCTCCTTTCTGGACAGGTCTGCCCGCTTGTGGGCCAGCCATGGAAAGTCAGGCAAAGCCCAACAGAGCAAAACAAAAGACGGCACCCGCCCACCCCCCCCCCCCCCCCCCCGCCCCAACACACCACACACCTTGCTAAGGCAGCAGAACTGTGCGATTATGGAGAGTGGCAAGGGGCTGCTTTTGTGTTTACTTTGTTTTTCGTTTCCTGGGTTCTCTTTCCTTGTGTGGAAGCACGGAGGGTTCATGGAGTCTCTCCCTGTGGGCCAGTCCCCCTCGTATCCTCGGGGAGGGAGGATTTGAGGCCATTCCTTGACCTCCCCCTCAAGCAGCCGGGAATGTCCTTAGATTATTCAGTCTTGGAGCAGGCATGGCAGCATTACTAAGCAGCTCTGGCCAACAATATTGGAAAAATACAGGCAATTTTCTGCTTCAGCGAGCTAGGCATACTCATCATACTTCCCCACCATAGTCATGGCCGGGTACCTGGATGCTGAGTTACTGGCCAGCCACGAACCAGGAAGTAGTCACAAGCACCCACCAAAAGTCCTGTAGGTGTTTTCTGAGCCTTTTTACAGTGATTCGCGTGGTGTGTGTGTGTGTGTGTGTGTGTGTGTGTGTGTGTGTGTGTTAGAGATTTAAAATACGTATTTTAAAATAAGCATTTAAAAATATATTTAAAATATTTTAAGATTTTCATTGGTTTCACCAATTAAATAATTCACCAATTAAATAATACTGCTTTGTTATTTTAATTTGCATGGCATTTAGTACTGGTTACTTTGAGGACTTCCAGCCATTTGTGGTGGTATTGTGAACTTCCTGCACTTGTTATTTTAAGTTGTTAGCTCTCCTAATTCTCGATTTTTAGGTGATCCTGATTTATTAAGGACCTTCATTGTTGATCTAGCATAGGTGGTGCAAGTATTAACCTCAGTCTGTTCTACTTGCCTTGTATTGTTCTTGTGGGGGAAATTACTTTGCTTTTTCTCAAGGAAAAGGAGTCCAGTTGGTATAAAAGGAAATCATTTGGTATCTGAAGGACAGTTGTGCGTGCATGCTGCTTGTGGGCTGCCCACAAGCTGGGCTGATAGTCCTGAAGTGCTCTTGAATGATCTTAGGAATATCCAAAAGGCCCTGGGCAGATCCTCTCTCATGGGGATACTTTCCTTCCTTTTTAGTATGGAATATTGAAAGCCAGATTTTCCTTCAAAAGACTTATTTTACATGTGTCCCACCCATCAGGATATAGGATATTTTAAACTTGTCATCTATTAAAAAATAGTACTAGTGTCCCTCCAAATGTCTTTTTAGCTGGTAATTAAAGATACGTTGTTGACTTCCAAATGTTTGGGCTTGCAGAGCTCTTGCGAGTTTCCAGTTTAATTCAGTTGTCATCGGAGCATGTCTGTGTGCAGAATGTATGCAGACTTGTGTTCTGTCTTAGCAGACGGTCCATGTGCTCAAGTTTCCTTGTGTCCTTGAAACACTGTTCTTCCATTGTTGGGTGTGGGTTCTATAAAGGTCAGTTTAATTTGGTTACTAATCTTGTTTAACTCTTCTGTGCACTTATCTTTTTTGTTTACTTACATCAGTTACTAAGAGAGAAATATTGGAATATATCTTTGTGAAGTTGGCTGCATTTCCCCTTCAGCTCTGTTTTCAGATATATATATATATGTATGTGTATATATACATATATATATATACACACACACACTCACACACACACGTCTCTATGATTAGGTCCCTGGGTAAGAGTGATGAGTTGACTCCCTTGTCATTTTCACTATGAAATGTCCTCTATCTCTGGTAGTTGGTCTTCACCCTACAGTCTCCATTGTAGAAACGATAGCAGCTACCCTGGCTTCAGGTGCTGTGTGTCTTTCCTATGCTTTGACTTCTAACTTGTCATTGTACTTAAAGTGCATCTCTTGTATTCTGCATATGTTTCAGTGTGAGTGTCATTTGCTTGGATTTTTTTTGGGGGGGGGAGGGACGACAACAGTATTCAGGGTCTCCCACTGGCTAGACAACTGCTGTATCCCTTGAGCCCCACACCCCAAGTCCTGTTTGCTTTAGTTACTTTTTGGGTAAGGTAGTATACTTTTTGCCAAGTACATCTTTATCCCATGTTCAGACCATGACCCTTCTTCCTCTGCTCTCACATAGCTGGGATTACAGGCATGTGCCACCTACTCTGCTCAGCTTGTTCTTTGAGATAGGATCTCCCCAGCCTTTTTTTCCTGGGTTAGCCTTGAAGTTTGATCCTCCTGGGATTATAGACATGAGCCAACACACTTGGCTCCTGGAATTATTGGTCTATTTACATGTACTGTGAATGTGGTTAGCTTTATGCTGTTCTACCTGCTATTCATTTTCTCATTTTTTTCTCCTTTCTTGTTTCCATCTTGATTCCATAAATGTATTTTGTAACTCCATTATCATATTCTTTTCTCTGTTTTTTTGGTCTGTCTGGTCCTGGGACCTCAATTCAGGGTTTGGGCACTATTCCTGAACTTCCTTGCTCCAGGCTAACATTTTGCTATTGGAGCCATAGCTCCACTTCTGGCTTTTTGGTGGTTAATTAGAGAGAAGAGTCTCAGGATCCTTTCTGCTTGTGCTTGAGCTGGCTTTGAACCTTGATCCTCATCTCTCGGCCTCCTGAGTAGCTAGGATTACAGGCCTGAGCCACCAGTACCTGGTCCATTTAGATTTTTAATTGTCTTTTTTAGTAATATCTCTGTTTCTATTTTTCTGTAGCCTGAGACTTTAAAATGGTCTTAGTATTTCTGTTGCTGCAGTGTTTCCATTTACTTTTTGGTGGTAGAATACAACAGTAAAACTCTATTGCATTTCTCTAACCTTGGTGTGAAGAGACTGGATTCTGTTATGTTTTGCCCAGACTGAGTCTGGACCTTTGGGCTCTCTGACCTTCCTCCTCAGATCTTCCAAGTAGCTGGAGTACAGGCGTGCTGTCATATCCACCTTCCTTTTCCTTTCTTCTGTGCTGTTATATTTTATATGTCTCTATCCATCTCCCACTATTCCTTCAAGCAATCTGTTGCCTTTCAAAGAAATTTGGAGGAATAATACAGTCTTTCATATTTACCCACATACTTGCCATTTTGTTTTTTCTGTGTATCCAGCTTTTTATCCTATGTCATTTCTCTCTGGTTTGAGGAATATTCTTTATATCACTTTAGTCATTTGTTTAGGAAGTGGTCAGTTCACCCTTTAAGAATCTGAGCATGCAAGCTTGCTTTGAACTATAATCCTCCAGTTAGTTCTAAGCCACTTCAGTCGCTGGAATTTGAGGCATTAGCCTCCAATGCCTGGCTTGTAAACACGTTGTTAATTTGCATGTTCTCCCGTCTGCATTCCATAATATTCAGAGAGCTGATAGGAAGTATAGCTGATAGCCACGCGGATAAACCATCATACTCATATTATAATTTACCTCTTTACTGTTACTAGAAACAATTTATTTCCCTTCTTATTTTTTGCCATTGTTCCTTTTTTTTTTCTTTTTTTTTCTTTTTGCCAATACAGGGCCTTGGACTCAGGGCCTGAGCACTGTCCCTGGCTTCTCTTTGCTCAAGGCTAGCACTCTGCCACTTGAGCCACAGCGCCCCTTCTGGCCATTTTCTGTATATGTGGTGTTGGGGAATTGAACCCAGGGCTTCAAGTATACGAGGCAAGCGCTATTACCACTAGGCCATATCCCCAGCCCCATTGTTCCTTTCTTTTGATATCAAGACAAAGATTTGTAAAATAAGATGAAGCTAAAAAAAAATAAAAGGAATCTGAGCACATCACTGTCACATTAGTGGGGTTCTTGGGTGGTGGACGCCTGTGTTTTCTGGCAGCTCTGTAGTTGGTCCCTTAGTTCTGATGAGTCAACGCTCACCTTTTTTTTTTTTTTTCTATTCCCCTAGATACCTTGCTTTTCTCAGGCTGTTTTCAACACTTACCTTTTTCTTGGTGGTAGCCAGACACTCTTACTGCTGAGCCACAGCTCCAGACCTGTTTTTGGCTGGTTGTTTTTGAGGTAGGGTCTTGCTTCCTGTCCACACCTGTGCCTCTGCCTTCTCCACCTGTGGTAGGCAAGGAGTCTCATGAACTTTCTTGCCCAGGCTGACTATGAACTGCCCTGTGTCCGTAACCGACCCATTGTCAGCCTCTCAAGTAGGAAGGATTACAGGTATGAGCCACCAGCGCCAAGCAATGACTTTCTCTATTATTTTTGTTTTTTTACAATTTTATTCATGATGTAACCCAGCACAGATTGTTTCTTTTTATTCATCTTGGTTTTAACTAAGATTGTTGGACATGTGAATGAGCATTTCTTCCAAGTTTAGGAGAACTACAGTCATTCTCCTTTGCCTGTCTGTGTGTTCATCTGCGTGTATGCTGGAGGCTTGTACATGCTTACGCAAGCACCATACACTTGGTTCCCCAGCTTTTATTTCTGATAAATGTTTTCCCTCACCATGCTCTCCTTTCTCTTTCAGAATCTAATCCATGTATACCATTCGTTACTTTATATTTTTCCACAGAAGTCTCATGCCTCTTTTTTTATGTTGTTATTGTAGAATTGATATACAGAGAGGTTATAGTTACTTTAATCAAGTAATAAGTAATGAATGCAATTCTGTTTTAACCATGTTTTCCCTTCTGCCGCTCACTTTCATGCTTTCTTTTTTGTTCTTCAGCCTCGGCTCCATTTACCTTTGGTTTGCTTTTCACACCCTAACTAAGGAAATAGGGATTGGGGCTCTGGGAATGGATCAGTGGATATAATCTGTTATTGAAGTTAACGGATACATTTTTCATTTCACATATTGTACTTTTTCCCTCTATAATTTCCACTTGCTTTTTTTTCTTCACAGTGTTTCTCTCTGAAATTATCTATTCACTTATAACTTGATTTTTCTTAGGCTCATTTTTATAATATTTGTTGTCTAATTCTTCCTTACCGATTCTCAAACCAGGATCAGTCACAGTATTTGTTTCTGTTGACGTTCCCGCTTTGATTATGGGTCACTTCTCTCTTTTTATTTTTTTCCATGTATAATAATGATTTACTAGGTTGGAGGTTATGAGTGGTACCTTATAGGGAGTGTGAATCAAACAGGGTGGCGTTTTGTTTCTGAGACTGATATGATCAGAATCAGTTCTGCCTTTCCCTCTGCTTCTCCATTATAGGGCAGCTGTTCTATTGCTTGTAGCAGCCATCCGTATCTTCTTCCTCTGCTCAGGGAAACTAGTTCTGCTTGGGTAGAAAAAGCCCTCAGGCCCAGCAGCAGCCAGTCATGGGCCACCCCTGAATTTCCTTCCCTCAAGGCTCTGTTCTCCATTGCCTGCGGTTGGTGCTGGGGAACAGCTGCTTCCCGTGGGGTGTCCCGTTTTGACAGTTGTACAGGAGAGGGCAGCAAGCGGCAACTATTCTGTCTGTTCTCTTGTGGTTAGGAACAGAAGTCTGGGACTTTGCCTTCCTCATTAGCCATATTAAAAGGACATTACTCTTTTGTTTTTCTGATCCTATCTGGAGTACAGCTGATTTTTCTATCAACACAAAGAGTTTTCATTAACTTCAAGTAGTTCTGCTGTAAACCCATGTGTCTGAGCTTCCTGAGTCTGGCCTTACTGAGTCTCGCCTTGCAGACTCCCTGTGGACTGGCTGCCCAGTGAGCCACCCGGATGTTGTCTTTCTGTAGATCGCCATCATTGCCTTCCTACTCTTAACTCACTGTCGGCAGTGATGACTGTCTGAGGATATCTCAGGCTGGGTCCAGGTGTTCTGGGGGGGTAGCTCACCCCCCTACCTTCCATCCCTCTCTCATCAGTTACAGACTCAGAGTTTGATGTGTGCTGGCGTATGTTGTTGGGCCTTGTTTTACCTATTAAAATTAGATATGGGGTATCTCCTCCTTTGAAAATTGCATTGCAAATATGTGTCAAGCCAGGGTGACACAGCAGCACACACCAGTGATTCAAGATGGACGTGTTGGTATGTCACATTGGCTTGACACATATTTCCTCACCGCTTCCAGTGACTCGGGCACAGTAAGTTGTTTCTTTTCTGTAGCCCATATTCATATACGCTCCATCTTCCTATTGACTTGGTGCTGGATTTGCTTAGGTTTGCATGTCTTCTGTTCCCTCAACCTCATGACAGGCTTGTTATTGCCTGCCTGGACTCCGTGGCCCAACCCCTCTTTTTTCCAGGAATCTCCTGGCCAATCACTCCCATAGTTTAACTTTTCAACAAAGCAGAAAATACCCACGTACAGATCCGCTAGCTCGAGGCCACTAGCTGCTTCCTATAAGCCTCCGTACGAGCCAGGCTTTGGGTCTTCTTAACTCAGCTGCCTCCACGTTTGTCCCTTCTTGATGCTTCTTGGAGCTGCTCCTGCCAGCCACAGTACGTTTCCTATCTCCGACATCCAAGGTCCCTCCTCCCCTGGGTATCCAGGCCTCTGCGCCGCCTGTCCCCTTCACAGTGAATTATGGGTATTTGTGCCCATGTCTCATCCTGTCTCTGCAGATAGAGGGCTGGGTGGGACTGTCCTGGGCTGCCACTGTGTCTCCTGGGCCTCCTGGGGTCCTCTACCTGGTCGTAACTTCTTGTCATTTCTCTCCCATTAGGACCCTATGAGTGAGGTATTTGGGGGTGCATTTTCATTTACAGGATGTTTGCCTGCCTTCGCAGAGAATTGATGATTGACTCTAGACGTATAATCCCAGTCCTGTAACTGTGTTCCCTTGGGAAGCTCCCCAATCCTATCTGGCTCGGCCCACACTTACTGTGGGCGGTCCCTTGGTATACCCCGACATCCTTTTGTACATGGCCATTCTCACTGTCAGTGAGAAGTGAGGTGAGGATCTTCCCCCTCCTTTTCTTCCCGGTGCTGATTCTCAGAGCCACTGACCCGAGTCTCCTTGGGGCTTGGTAAGATGTGGGCTTTGCTGTGTGATGTTATACATTCCAGTCTGAATGCAGCTCTCAATTCTTCTCTTTCAGGCACTGCGTCTTAGTAACCTAGCCATGGGGAAGACAACCACGGGCCAGATCGTCAATCTGCTGTCCAATGATGTGAACAAATTTGATTACGTAGGTTGCCCCCTAGAGTTCCCTTTTCAACACATGTTCCATTCCCCCCTCCCCCGCCCCCAATAAGGCTAATCTGTCACAATACCAAGTTGTTCTATACAGACCAGGATTCTTTTTTTTCAATCTTTATTTACTTAAAAAAAAAATCTTTCAATGGTTGTAGAAGGGGATTATAATTTAAAATGCCTGTTTGTGTACAATACAACCACTTTGGTCAGAGTCACCTTCCCATCATTCTCCCTCCTCTTATTCCTTCCCTTGCTAGCCTTACCAAGTTTTCCACTTCCTTTTCCTCATACACACATTAAGTGTTATGACTGTACTCATCCACTACTCCCTTTTTCATTGATTGTTTTTTTTTTTTTTTTTTGAGGATGTAGGACAGCCATATATATATTTTAAATTCACGTTGCACTTCTGGCTGTAGTGTAGCTGTAGTAGTATGCTTACTCTGCAGATCTGATGTGTTGTTTTTGTGATATTGTGTAGAATATCAAAACAGTCCTCTGCTGCTCCTTTCTAACTCATAGTGTGTGGTGATGGGGTATTGGCTAATTATCTTTTTTTCCCCTTTGGTAGTGTGGAGGACTGAGTGTAGAGCCTTGCACTTTCTAGGCAGGTGCTCTGCCACTTTGAGCCAGTCCTTGAGCTCCTTTTGTGTTGATTTTCCTAGCAGGGTCTCACTTTTTGCCCAGGCTTGGTTGAACCATATGGTTCACGTGATACCAGCCATGTCCCACAGGCCCCACTTTTTATTTTTTGAGATGGGGCCTTCATCTTAGCCTCCCAAGGAACTAGGATTATGGGTATGTTGTGACACCTGGGTTGTCCTTTTCTAAAGAGTAAACTCCTCAATATAGCGCCTCCCATATAGAAAGAAATCCTTTGATAGTGGATGATTACTAGTAAATAGCAACTCTTTCTTACTGTACCATGCCTGTTTTTTTTGGGGGGGGCGGTGTAGGGGGGTTTGTGCTTGCCACTCAGGTCCTCGGCAGTGTCTCTTATCTTTCCACCCAAGGCTGGCACTCTACTGTTCAAGTTAGAGCTCCACTTCTGTCTTTTTGGTGGTTAATTGAAGATAAGAGTATTACAGGCTTTCCTGCCCAGGTTGGCTTTAAACCTCAATCCTCAAACCTCAGCCTCCTGAGATGCTAGGATTACAGGTGTGAGCTACCAAGCTTCCATATCTTATTACACTGACGTTCCAGCTGCTGGTTGGATCTGCATTGCACTGGGGCCACTCTTTCCATTATTCATTTGTTGGAACACAAACTAAGGCCCCTCCTCTGGGTCACATGCTCAGCTCTGGAGCACGCAAAGGCCACGGTAAGTGTTGTGGTAAAGCCTTTCTCAGGGTGCTGCCAGCTCCTGGTGAAGCAGGGCTCCATTTTGTGGCAGAGAACATTCTGAGAAGAGCCGAACTCATCTGTAAGACAGACAAGGTCAAGGTCTAGGCCGGCACAGCAGTGAGACCCGGTGTGCAGGGTCCGAGCCTCCACTTTGGGGTGCCCGGGCTGTGGTGGTTGTGGACTCTGGTGTTTCTGCTTCAGCAGATTGAAACCCGCTCTGACCCTTTCTGTTGACTCCTCCTCTGTCCTGCGGAAGCCCTTCTTTCTGCGTTTCCTGGTTTTATTTCTACATACTGACAAGAATGCCTTGTCCTTTGCTTCCAAGGTGACCATCTTTTTGCACTTCCTGTGGGCCGGCCCGCTGCAGGCCGTGGCGGTGACTGCCCTGCTCTGGATGGAGATAGGAATATCGTGTCTCGCCGGCATGGCGGTGCTGATTGTGCTGCTGCCTTTGCAAAGCTGCATTGGGAAACTGTTTTCATCTCTGAGGTACAAGAAAGGCTGGTGTGACAAAACACACAGCCAGCCAGTGTAGTTGCTAAAGCCAGTTCTCTGCCTGATGCTTTTGTTCAGAGAGACAAGACATGCCTTTTATTATCTCTTCTTTGCATATGCGGCAGGCTCTTCAGGCTTAGCCAGTGGGGCTCTGGCCATGAGCTAAAAGCCAGTCTCAGAGGGGAAAGGTGAAGGATTTGCTGGTTGCCAGCAGCTGCCTTTTTAGGCATTTGTGGTCTTAGTCAGCAAAGGGGTCTGTAAGCAGATGTTACTGAGGTAGAAGTTTCTGAGACATATGTTAAATACAAATAAAATCAGATGTTTCAGAGGCGTAATTCGAAGTACATAGGCCTTTCCTGTGCTTGCCATGGGGCTGTTTAAATGCATGTATACTTGTGTTGTGTTTAGTTCAGTTCAATTGTAAGTTCCCCGAGGGCAGGGTTGGGCAGCCAGGCACTGGTGGCTCACATCTGTCATCCCAGCTACTCAAGAGGCTCACGGTTCAAAGCCAGCCTGGGCAGGAAAGTCTATAAGACTCTTAGCTGAATGTGGAGCTGTGGAGAGCTCAAGCGGTAGAGCTCTAGCCTTGAGCAACCCCCCCCCCCAAAAAAAAAAACCAAAAAACCCCACAAAAACACCCAGGGATAGCTCCCAGGCTCTGAGCTCAAGCAAGCCCCATTGCAACAACAACAACTCCTTGTCCAGTGCTCCAGGGATACTGCTACGTAGCCCATTCCGCTCGGCCCTACGGCCCTTCATTCCTCTCCCATTGTGGCTCTGCCAGCTGCTTCGTAGTCATACTTGGGTGCCCTGATGCCCCCTCTCTCACTGTGCCCCCTAGAAAGGCGGGGGTGGGTGGACCGATGGCCTCTGACTCATTACCACCTTTTCCTCTGCCAGACTTGGCAAGGGCTCCCCAGTGTTTATGGAGTTGGGCGGCCAAGTTGACTTTCCGGCTGCAATGGTTGGTTTTTCAGGGGTGCTGGGAGGAAGGCCATCTGGTTGTAGAGCGGGAGGGACTCATTAGACCCGGGGTCTCTGGCTGTGCCGGCCTGCGGCTCTAGGGAAAGGGAGGCTGCTCATCTGTCACGTCTGCCCCCTCAGGAGCAAAACTGCCGCTTTCACGGACACCAGGATCAGGACCATGAATGAAGTTATAACTGGCATCAGGATCATAAAAATGTATGCATGGGAGAAGTCGTTTGCCGATCTCATTACCAACTTGAGAAGGTAGGTTCTTGTGTCTGTCATATTTTGTGCTTTGCTCTTTCCTGTTTTTACAAATAGCAGTTGTTAAGTCTGTCCAGGTACCGGTGGCTTGGCATCCTAGCTATGCGGGAGGTTGAGGTCTGAGGATCACAGTTCAGAACCAGCCCGGGGAAGACAAATCTGAAACATTCATATCTCCCCCGTCCAGGGTACTAGCAAAAAAGCCAGAAGTGTAGCTAGGCACCAATGGTTGACTCATGCCTGAAATCCTAAGTGCTTTGGAGGCTATCTAGCCCAGGCTGAGAGGTCTGTGAGACTCTTAGCTCCAATAAACTACTCAGGAAAAGCCAGGAGTGGTGCTGTGGCTCAAGCTCTTGTTTGCTCAAGCTTTGAGCAAAAAGCTCAGGGCCAGGGCTCAAGCCCAGAGTTCAAGCACCAGGATTGGCAAAAAAAAAAAAAAAAAAAAAAAAGAATCTAAGAAAGAGCACAAAGCCCTGAGTTCAATCTCCAGTGTACACACACACAGACACAGACACACACACACACACACACACACACACACGCACGCACGCACGCTGATTAGGTCTCCCCATTAGGATTAACTTACTTGTCCCATGCCACATTTAACAATTTTTTAAAAAATTATTTTTTTCCAGTCCTGGGGGCTTGAACTCGGGGCCTGAGCTCTGTCCCTGAGCTCCTTCTACTCAAGGCTAGCACTCTATCGCTTGAGCCACAGTGCCACTTCCTGCCTTTTCTGCGTATTTTATTGGAAATGACAGTTTCACGGACTTGCCTGCCCGGTGCTGGCTTTGAACTGTGATCCTCAGACCTCACCCTCCTGAGTAACTAGATTTCAGGTGTGAGCTACCGGTGCCCGGCCCTGGGTTTCCATTTTTAAGCAACAAGTATTAAACTAAAATGATACAGAATAATGCAAAAATGAAATCCCACATGTTTATAATACCCCAAATCTACCACCGGCAATGGTTTCAAGATGTCCAAATTTGAGAATAGTAAATTTAAAATGAAACTGTCAGAATTTACGTTAATACAGATAAGTGGGAAGATTTTAGAGATTGGATGTGTTTATTACTAGCAGCTATGGAGATACAATTTCTTTTGCCTTGCAGTATTTGGTTCTTTTTTCTTTTCTTTTTTTTTTTAATTTGTCCTAGTACGAGGGCTTAAACTCAGTACCTGGGCACTGTGCTTTAGCTGCTTTTTTTCTTCCCTCCCGTCTGGCTCTCTTCTACTTGAGCCATAGCTCCACTTCTAACTTTTTGCTAGTTAATTAGAAATAAAGAGTCTCACAGGCTTTCCTGCCCAGGTTGACTTCAAACCATCATCCTCAGATCTCAGCCTCCCGAGTAGCTAGGATTACAGGCCTGAGCCACTCGGGCCCTTGGCTTGGCTAGTTTTTGTACTCTGGTTTTTCCTGGTCACCTGTCACCTTTGCAACCTCTGCAGGTGTGTCTCCCTGTTCAAACGTGTTTCTTTCTTCATTTCTCCTTTGGCTGCCACCAACAGGAAGCTGCACTAACACCACCATTCCCAATCAGCTACCTCTTCCCCATGCCTCCTGAGGCTTTGTGCCAGCTACTTCTGTCTGTGACTTTGGGTTTTCTCTTCACTTCTTGTCCTGTCCCTCACTCTCCTTCCCCCTCTCTCCTCCTTTTCTTCCCTGCCCCTCTCCTCCTTCCTCTGCCTTCCCCTCCCCTCTGTGGGTTCGAAGCTCCTGGAGAGGGCCTCACTAATTCTTTGTCATCAGGGAGGTGCCTGGCCCAGGACTGTGTCAGTGATGCTTATTGAATGAGCCTGTTTCTGTGCTGCTCCATGGCAGTCAGAGTGGCCAGAAGGTTGTAGTGTGCCTCAAGCATCTTGGGTTAGAGGAGTGAAGTGTGGCTTTTGAGTGTTTTACGAGGCGGGCCCCAGAACCCACGGTAGCAGATACCTTGGTAACGTCCCAGGTAGTTTATCTTAGTGGCTGTCTCTTACCTCGCCAGGGGGCCTGGCGTATGACCTGCATGACTTTGATGTTCACTCTTCTATGGGAACCTGTATTCTACTCTCTTTTCCAGGAAGGAAATTTCTAAGGTTTTGAGAAGTTCCTACCTCAGAGGGATGAATTTGGCATCGTTTTTCGTTGCAAACAAAATCATCCTGTTCATGACCTTCACCACCTACGTCCTGCTGGGCAATGTCATCACGGCCAGCCGGGTGTTTGTGGCGATGACATTGTACGGGGCTGTGCGGTTGACAGTCACCCTGTTCTTCCCCTCAGCCATTGAGCGATCGTCAGAGGCAATCGTCAGCATTCGAAGAATCGAGGTTTGGTGGCAAATAAAGTTTTAAAGTTGTAGGTAGCTTTTAAGTGAAGGGATGCCTTCGTGTACTTAGTGTCATTGTGTTCCCATTTGGGAAGCTGTATCTTGTTGAACCCCGAAATGTGCAGTTCACAATGTTATATGTATGTTCCTTTTTCGTGTAGAGTATGCTCACAGTAGCCCAAGAATTGCCGATCATTTATGAGTACAATATAAATAGCTTTTGATGTATGAATGGTGACTGCAGGGGTGTGAGGAAAATGTTTTAAGATCAGGAAAAATGAACAAACTGCATCTCCAAGGCGAAGACCAGGCAGGGACTGAAATCCCCAGTTGAGTGCGATTTGTCTTTGAGCTGGAAGGAAAGAACTTGTCGATGGTCCCCGCTCCTTGAGCAGCAGGAACAGTGTCCTGAACCTCACTGCTTATCCCAGTTGAAAAATGGGGAGTCAGAAAGTAAAGTGGACAACCCCTAAGAACAGCAAGCATTCCTCCTTTCTGTTAGGTGTTAAGGAAGTGGTTGCAGTCTTCTTGAGTGCCTTCTGGAATGTTCTAGATGTTACACCCTTAGTGTCCATGTTTTGAGTGATAATAAGAGCCATCCTAGCTCCCTGGTCTGCATGTTGTAGGTAGTAGACCTACTTTAAGCCCATTTCTCTGTGCTTAAGAGCTATGTAGGCGTTACTAGGCCCTGTGACCAGGTGAGGGAATCAAACTGGAGTTCCTGTTAGATCTCCAAGCTTAGGAGTCACTTACACCTAGGATAGAGACTGCCATTTTGAGCCTTCTGCTCCCTCCTCCCTTTCTATTTCTGCTTTCCCCCGCTTTACAATGTAAACCTCTACTAAGCTGAACAAATAACACTTTTTGTTTCTCCCTTCATCGATGTTTTACTCGTTGCTTTCTGGCTCTTGTCGTTAGGTTCCTCACCTTCTTCTCTTTTGTCCTCTTTTGCTTTTCTTTTTTTTTTTTTTAACGCATTGAGTTATTTAATTGTTCTCAAAATATTTGAAAAGTTCAAAAGTTGTTTTTTTTTTTCCTTAGAGAATAACGGAACTACAATGAGAAAGTGAATGTAGTTTTCTACACTTAGAATTTCAGGACAATAACTAAGAGCAAGAGTCAAGTCATAAATTCACAAGTTCAAGACCATTGATGGTTTTATGGTCTACTTCAGGATTTTGTCCTGTGCATTGCATTATTTTCTGTTTGATTTATAAAGACACATGATGCTGACCAAGTGTTCTCCAAATGGGATGTCTGGTACACTTCACTTTGCATTCACATTACACAATAAATTTCTTCCATCCTCTTTTTAACTTGACTCATTCTCAAGAGCTTATCTATAACAGTCCTCTTCCTTGTCCTGTCTGTCCATATCCACCATCCTCCCCTTGCTTCGTGTCAGAGGCTCTCCCTATGTCACTGGGGACAGCCAGCCACCATATAGGCCTGGCAGGTGACAGGTATTCAAGTAATTGTGCACTGATAAATATGTCTGAAATGAAGATTAATTGGCTCTGTGAGAGGGTCTGCATGAACTTGAGCATCTAGGCTTCAGAAAAGTCAACTTGGTTTAATTCTTGGCTCACAGTTGCAGAGGCTTGGCTTCCCGATCGTTTGCCACGTTACTGGGGGAACATGCTGGCTCCTGGCTGCACGTGGCTTGTGCTGGTAGCAGCGTTGTTCCTCATCTCAATGTTTATCTCCAGTAGGGAAGAAGTGAACTATGTCTTACGCTTCTGAGGACTCTGAGAGAGTTGAATAGGATAGTATTTTTCTACACAGAGAAGGAAGCGTTCACTTTCAGTTACTGTGTGTGTGTGTGTGCATGCGTGTGCTTGTGCACACACTTGCAAGCTGATACTTGCGCCTTCAACTCAAGGCCAGGGCACTGTACCACTTGAGTCACACCTCCACTTCCAGCTTTTTTGCTAGTTAATTGGAGGTTAAAAATCGTTCAGATTTGTCTGCCCAGGCTGGCTGTGAATCTCAATCCCCAGATCTCGGTCTCCTGAATAGCTAGGATTACAGGCATGAGCCATTGGTGCCCAGCTCATTTTCAGTTTTTACTAGATTTTTCTTAAAAAGTAGGAAACTGTGGTTTAGATAAAAAGTGTCTCCTAGTCCCTAGCTAGTGGATCTGGATATGGAGAGGGGCGTGGGTGCGGAGGGCTGTGGCCTAATCAGTGGCTTGATCGGTTGATGAACCTCTACTTTGGTAGCAGTACTGGGAGGTGGTGGGTGCTTTCTGAGATGGGGCCTGGTTGGGGAAGTGGCTCACTGGAGTGTGGTCTTGGGGTGTAGTCTTTCCTGGGTCGCCGTATCTCTCTTACTGCTTTCTGGCTTCTAAGGTGAGCTGCCTTCTCTACCACACCCTCCCGGCTGGGATGCTCTGCCTTACCTCAGGCCTAGGATCATGGAGCGGCTACCCCTGACCTGAAGCATCTGCAAATCTGAGCCCAAACAGGTCACTCTTTAAGTGAAGTCCTGACACGGTAGAATACCACCATCAGGGTGATGGCTAAGGATTTTAAGGACTGAAAGAAATGACCACTTTTAGAGTAACTTATGTAAAGGTGGTCAGCCCGTTCTCAGCACCTATTGACGTACTTCTGTTGCATGTTGGTCACTCCCTGCGTTAGTTGGATTCTAGAGCCTGTGGGCAGAGTGCCCACAGACTTGTCACTCCTGCACAACTTCTTGTAAGGTTCTCCATGGGCGCAGGCGCAGCACTAGAGGACACTGAGCAATAGAAACGCATTCTGTGTTCTGGAGGTTGGAGACATGAAATCCTGGTGTCAGCAGGGCCTCCCTCATTCCTTTGAGAGCATGAGCCTCAAGGGAGAATCCTCCCTGCTCTGTCCAGCCTCCAGCTTCTGTCACACTTGTCTCTGGCCTGCAGCTGCATCATCGACGTCTTTGTCTCCGTCTTCCTACCTGTGTATCTACGTCTGTCTCTGTCTCGTCTCTTCTGGCCAAGAAGCCAGTTGTGTTGGATTAGGGCCCACTGTCCTCCCATCTGATGCCATCTGAATTACATCTGCAGCCTGACTTAAAATCAAAATCACCTGAGAAGGTATGGGGATTATTCATCTTTTCTTGGGGGAGGTCTCAGTCTGTTTGAACTTCCACAACAGAACACCACAGACTGGGTAATTTCTAAGGAGCAGACATTTGTGTTTCCTAGCTCTGGAGGATGGCAAGTCCAAGGTCAAGGTGCTGGCAGGTTTGGTGGTCTGCTGAAGGTTGCTTGCTGCTTTACTGTCTGGAAGGGGAAGGAAGAACGCGGTGTTCTCATAGTAGAAGGTGGAAGAGCAGGAGTCCTCAAGAAAGCCTCTTTTATAAGAGCTTTAATCCCACTCTCAATGGGGGAGCTCTTATGGTCTAATCACCTCTTAAAGAACCCACTTCTGTGTGTGTGTGTGTGTGTGTGAGAGAGAGAGAGAGAGAGAGAGAGAGAGCGCACATGGTGTTAGAGATCAAATGTAGAGTCTCACACATGCTGGATAAATGCTTTATTATGAAGCCATATCCGCTTGCCTCATAATACTTAATTGGCTGTTCAATGTCAATATCTGAATTCACAGCATAGATGGGAATCCCATTCCCATCACCCCATTTCAAGCTGGGAATGGGAATCACCCCATTTCAAGCTCTGGATTAGTGGGATGCTTTGTAGAATTAGGGACCCATGCTTTTCCTTATACCCCCGGGCATATCCTTCACCTTAGAGGGTAGCCTCCAAGGCCGTGAGTGGGTGAAAGAACATCCCTGAAAGCTCATTTCCAGGCCTGAGCTCGAGTCACATGACCACACCTAGCCACCTGGGAGGCTGGCAAGAGTGGCCCTTATTCTAGATGGCCATGAACCTGCTATAGATTGGGAGGTTTTGTTACCCCAGCAGATTTTGAGGACACCAGCAGTTTTTTAGTTTTTTTTTTTTTAACCACACATTCAAAAGCAATGGGGGACAGATAGGAATGGTCTCTTTTGTCTACTTTCTGTGTCACTGTTGCTTTACTAATTGCTCTAGTAATTGAGGAACAGGAAGATGTTTTCCTGTTATCTTTATGTTAGATTGTACTGATCGGCAGGGATTTGCTTTATTCATTTAGGTCATTGTTGCCCCGCTAACTAGGGCAGAAAATAGGTAGTGGAAGATGAAGCCATTCCTGCTGTCAAAGGGGAGGATTATTTGCTAAGGGAAAAAGGCAAGCGATTGGAAAAGAGGCATATAAATATTCTTTTAGGAGATAGAACCTTAACTAGATAAGCGAATGTTATTTAGATTTGATCATTTAAGTGGTAGTGACAGATTGGGCTATGTCCATTTGGCATGAGTGAGCGAGGAGAAGGGCAGAGTAAGTCTGATTGCCTAGGTATCTAAACAGACAGGCAGACTCGGCCTTCCTTCCGTCTCTGCCAAGGGTCTTGCATCCCGAGTCTGAACTTCTGGCCCGACACCATTGCTTGAAGAGGCTTTCCACTCTGCTTCTGGCACCTGGCTTGACACCATTGCAGAAGAGCTAGCAAAGGCCTTCCCAGCCCCTAAGCTCATTGTTAGAAACACAAACCAAATCATTAAAAGTGCTCATTTCTACCTGTGCTCAGCAGTTCTCCTATGGCTGGGATATCTATTTCATCAACCCTCCCTGTCCGTTTCCCCTCCTCTCCCCTTTCTCTCCCCCTCCCTCCCCCCTCTCTGTCTCCCCTCCTCCTCCATTAATAAAGAGCATGTTTTGATGGGTGTCAGTACTTTCAAATACCATTGTGAAAACGATCGGTAGATCGGTAGACATAAAGAGGCACATTACAGATTCCTCAGGGGCATTGAGTTGTGTTTGTGCTTTCGGTTTTGTAGTTGGTACAACGTATGTTTTTCTTTCTCTCCCTAGAAATTTCTGTTACTCGATGAGATCCCGCAGCGCAAAATCCTGCCATCTCCAGATGGTAAAGCCCTAGTGCACGTGCAGGATTTCACAGCCTTCTGGGACAAGGTAACAGATCCTCCATTACAAGGCGGTCACTCTCGAGATACTGGGTGACACTGATTTTAACAGAATTTTGGCATGTTACACGTTGAATACAAGGTGACTGGCTCATGTGGTAACAGTAGGCCATATCAACATTGTCAAAGTCATGAGTAAGGTCTGCAATCAGCGGAAGGTTAAGTATAAGCCAGGGGCTGGTCGGCTCACTCCCGCAGTCTTGGGTGTGCGGGGGGGAGGGGGGGGCTGAGAGATGAGGATCATGGTTCAAAACCAGCCTAGGCAGAATAGTCCATGAGACTTATCTCTTATCTCTGTGGTAGAGTGACATCTTATCTCTGTGATAGAGTGACAGTCTTGAGCAAAAAGACTGAGGGACAGCACAAGGCCTTGGGTTCAAGCACAGTACTGGTGTTTACACACACACACACACACACACACACTCACTCTGGAAAACCACCATAATTGCACCACCTCACATAGTGCTCTTGCTTGCTTTCCCTGTCTCTCCTGCCTGGCACATCCCAGGCACACAGTGTGGACAGGAGCCACTGGTGAAGTTTGTGGTAGCAGGCAGTCTGCGTGGGAGCAGCTGGATTGGATAGAGGGCCGGGGGGGGGGGCAGGGGGCGGGGGAGGACGGCAGGGAACCCACGCACGGCACGGTCGGCGTGACCCATTCCCACCCTCCCTCCGTACCTGGAAAAATGGATGTTACATAACGCATGCTTCTTAGATTTCCCACTGTGTCCACTAGTCAGGTGCCCGAGGAAAGAGCTCACCAATCCAGGTCTCCATTTAGAAACTCAGCTTCATAGTCGTGGTCCTGTGGGACCGTCATGTTTCCCCAGGGACTAAGCTTCCTGCCCCGCTTGGGTCCCCTGGGCCTCAAGCTTGTCCCTGTGTGCCCCAGGGTGGGCTGACTGGGTGATGGTGATTGGAGATGGTGACGGGGATGGGCCGGCCAAGCTCCCTGAGCTGTCTGTCAACTGCTGCCCCCTTTGTGGTTCCCGTGAAGTGGGGCCTGGGGCCCCCTGCAGGGATCAAACCCTTTCATGCAGTCAGCTCTCTCTTACCCTGGAGGCTTCTGTCTTGCCAGGGTGCCCGGCAAGGGCTTGAGATACTTCTTCTAGAGTCTCAGGTATTTAGTACGGAGTCAAGACTCTTGAGATCCGTCCTGTGGAGCACGCGCATGGAGAGTCTTGACTGTGGAACTCTTGAGGAACCCCGGCAGGTTCCCCAGACATCTGCCATTTTGACCCTTGCGGTCAACAGTTACTATCAGTTTTCTTCTCTTGTTAATTATATTTATTTGGTTTGTTCCAGTACTGGGCTTGAACTCAGGATCTTGCTGCCAATCTGCCACTTGAGCCAGCACTTCTACTTTTAGCTTTTTGCTAGTTAGTTGGAGATAGAGTCTCACAGACTTTTTTTTTTTTTTTTTGATAGTCCTGGGGCTTGGACTCAGGGCCTGAGCACTGTCCCTGACTTCTTCCCTCTCAAGGCTAGGAGCCACAGCACCACTTCTGGCCATTTTCTGTATATGTGGTGCTGGGGAAATGAACCCAGGGCCTCATGTATACGAGGCAAGCAGTCTTGCCACTAGGCCATATCCCCAGCCTTCACAGACTTTTTTATACGTGGACTGGCTTTGAGCCATGACCCTCAAGTTTCAGTCTCCTGAGTAGCTAAGATTACAGGTGTGAGCCACCAATGCCTGCCTGTAGATTTCTTTTAATAGTGTTGATATCTGGATTTGAATAATTTTTTTTTATGCTTGGTGATGGCTGCTACTAAGGTTCTCTACTGAATTTGAGCTGATTGTTGTTTATACCCTCTGACTTTTACTATTTCAGTACTGACTGTCATTGAACGGGAGAGGAGACCTTGTGTAGGCTGCTCTGATAAATCCTCCCCTTTGTTTCCCAGTGCACTCCCCCAACCCCCTTGGTCATGGGGCTTGAACTCATGGCCTGGGCACTGTCCTTGAGATTGTGTTTTTTTTTTTTTTTTTCTGCTTGAGGATGGTGCTCTATCACTTTGAGCCACTGGTGGTTAATTGGAGATAAGAGTCTCATGGACTTTTCTGCCTGGGCTGACTTTGAACCGCATCCTCAGATCTCAGCCTCCTAATGAGTAGCTAGGGTGACAGGTGTAAACCGCTGGTGCTCAGCTTCCCAATGCAAATCCTCTCAGCTGATTTTGTAATAGTTGGAAATTCTGTTTAGAAGGTGTGGATTTGATTTTTTTTCCTCTTAAGAAATAGAACCGAGAAACCACAAAACAATCCCCCCCCTCCCCCAAAGCATTAGAAATTATCCACGATTTTCTCAAAATTTCATGTAGGTGGAGCGTGCCTTACCGGAAATGCTTGAGACCAGGAACATTTCAGATTTCTGATAGGTTTTAGACTTTGGAACAGAAGGGGGTATCTTGGATAAAGGACCCCAGTGGGGCATGGGACCTCAAAAGATGAACTTCAGCCACATTTTTTTTTCACATACATATAGTGTGGAGGTGATTTTGTGCAGCGACATTAGATGTGGAGTGGACTGTTCAGAAATTTCAGATTCTGGAGAAGTTCCTATTTGAGGGGTTTAGGGAAGGGATGCTCAGTCTATACATGGGAAGTCACAGGCATAGTCTTCCATCTCTTCATCTTAAGACCGATAGATGGTTAGTTTTGTGGTTTGAACTGTAAGCGAATGTTTGTTCTTGGGTTGGACCGGATGCGAGCACATAGCTCTACGGGCTTCTTAGTAATTGGCCAGGATAGGTTAAGGTGTACTTCAGGTACAAAATTTGCACAAGTCCTTCACATTTATAATAGAAAGCATCTTCTTGCTTATAGAGCACTGCAGAGGTTTATTCTCTGTCAAGTAAAAAAGCGGAATGATTCATGAAGAGTTCACAAGGCTTCATGACTCAGGGCCCAGCCTGCCACGGGCCTCTGCCGCCACCTCGTGGCCGGAATGGAGGCAGGAAGACTAGAAAGGCGCTGGATGTTGTGTTTGTTTAGCTGCTTTCGTGGGAAGCCCAGTACAAGGAAATATAGCCTACCTCATCTACCCCAGCTGCCCCATGGCTTCTGATCCCCGAAGACACACCACTGGGTGAACAAGATGTCAGGGCACACTAAAAAGGAAGAGAAAAAAACACCAGGAGGGTCATTATGTTCATGTATCGATGGCCATTGTTGTGTCTTCCCCATGTTTTGGAATGATTTATGTTACTTTATTAAAATTAAAATGAGCTCTTTACCCCCCTTTTGGTGAATTTTAATTTGTAGACGTTAGACACTCCGACGCTGCGGGACCTGTCCTTTACCGTGAGACCCGGTGAATTGTTAGCCGTGATTGGCCCCGTGGGTGCGGGCAAGGTAAGCCGTTGGTAAGGTGTATTCAAGTAGATAGCCAGTGAAGGAGGATGCCATGGGGTCTCGAGGCAGGACAGGGAAGTTCCCGAGCTGCCGGCCTGTGGCTGAGATGATTCATGGCCCGAGAGGAGGGGCGAGCTCCGTGGCAGCCAGAGCAGCTCCACGCAGCTTCGCTTCCCCAGCAGATCTCGGGGTGCGGGGCGGGGGGGGGGTGTGATGTTGAGTTGCCGGTCCCTCGCTCGCCCTCCTCGGCGTGGGCCGGCGGTGTGGCGCGGAGGTTTCACCGCCTGCCTCTGGGCGGGCGCGTTCGCTTTTGTTCGCTTCGTGCTTCCAGTTGCACACCTGGAAGCGCCTTGTCTAGAAGTGGGGTGTGTCAGTGAAGAAAATGGTGTCTGTGGCCGGCATTCAGGATGCAGCCACTGAGAAGTAGGGGCTGCTTTTCTGTTAGAGGGCACCCTAGATGTGCGGGACGTCTGGAGGCTGTCCAGCTGTCCACGATTCATACAATTCACTCAAGTCATGACAAGGTATAGTGAGGAAAAGTGGAGTTATATATATATGACACAGAGCCCTCCCTCCCTCCCTCCCTGCTTCCCTCCCTCCCTTTCCCCTCCTTTTCCTCTTCCCCCTCCTCCTTCTCCTCTTCTCCCCTCCCTTTTCCTCCCTCCCTCTCTTTCCCCTTCTCTTCTTCCCTTCTCCTCCTCTTCCTCTTCTTCCCTCCCTCCTTTCTTCTCTTCCCTCCTCCCCTCCTCCTCCTTCCCCCCCCCCTCCTGTTCTCTTTCACCTCTTTGTGCCGGTACAGGGGCTTGAACTTAGGGCCCGGCCATTGTCTCTTGGCCTTTCCACGCAAGGCCAGTGCTCTTTATTTACCACACAAGCTGTTCCGCTCCAGCTGTTCGGTGTGCCTGGCAGGATCTGTGTTCCAGCCTCAGACTTCAGCCCCCTGAGGTGATGGGATTACAGGCATGAGCCACCAGTACCTGGCGCAAGTCTTCTAATGAAGATGTGCAGAGAAGCCAGGCCCTAATGCTTCTGCTCTCCGGAAGCTTCCAGGTTCTAGGCAAGACAGATAGGCACATGTGTTCCGTGCTCCCAGCACTCATAATAGTAGGCAGAGAGACTCATCTTGTCTGTGTGAGGTAAACAGCTTGGAGGAGCCATGTTTGCACGCTTAGTGTCGTGCATCCTTAAATGGCAAAGTATAGGAGCCTAAATGTAGGATGTATAAATGGCGGAGTGATTACTTCCTTTCAGGGTGGATTTTTTGCTCTCCAGGGTTCCTTTAAATAAACTTATTCAGTAGGTTTTCTGGAACAAGTCCTCACTAAAGTGAAGGGTGACTGAGTGCAGTAGTGGCTTCATTCAGCATCGGTTGTGCGTGGGCTAGAGTCTTAATTACACAGAGCATTTCATAACAGCTTTCTTAATTACATATAACAATTCCATAATGCTTTCTATCTGGTGGGAGAAGCTGGCTTAGGCAGGGTAGATGGTCACGCTTTATTTTGTCGATAGGCTTTTATAAAACATGAGTTTACATGGACCCATAATGATCTTGTTCCATGTTTTTACTTGAGTCTGTTTGAAATGGGGGGCTGCTCTTCGCTGACTCTCCAGGCGTGGCCTGCAGAGTGGCATTTCCCCCTGTCCCCTGTGCTGACGGCGGGCATTTGATTGTGACCTGTTTCAGTCTTCGCTCTTGAGCGCCGTGCTGGGGGAGCTGCCCGCCAGCCAGGGGCTGGTCAGCGTGCAGGGAAGAATCGCCTACGTCTCCCAGCAGCCCTGGGTGTTCTCCGGGACCGTGAGGAGTAATATTTTATTTGGGAAGAAATACGAGAAGGAACGCTATGAGAAAGTCATAAAGGCTTGCGCTTTGAAAAAGGTGAGCGAAGACCGTTTAATTTCTTATATACTCGAGCTTCTACTGTTGGGATTGCTTGAACGATGAGATTTCAAACGAGGCCTGGGAGGCTCACGCCTGTAATCCAGGCTACTCAGAAGGCTGAGATCTGAGGATTGAAGTTGGAAGCCAGCCTGGGTAGAAAAGAAATCCAAAAGATTCCCATCTCCAAAATAATCAGCGGAAAGGCTGGGGGCATGGCCAAGTGGTGGAGCTCTAGTACAGCACCAGCAAGGAAGAAAAGATTTCATTTTGAGAAGCTTTACAGACGTTATTTAATGCGTCAGGCTAGTCTTCTGTGAACACACACACACACACACACACACACACACGCACACGCACACGCACTGCTGTTTTAATCCTGGTATAGCAAAGGAACCAATGCTGATGAACTCTAGGTCACCTCCCTGGGTGGCAAAAGCGGATGAATAATTTAGGCACTAGATGATGACTCTGTGAGTCTGGAGTCCAACTGTTCTTTTCTGTTCTGTTTCCCAGTGTAGCTCAGGGGTTTGTCTCAGTGCTTCCTTCACTGCCTGTGGCCAGGACGAACCCCCTGGCCCAGAGTTGATGCTCAGCAAACAGCCGTTAAAATAATATAGTGAATCAGTTCTGTGAGGGGGAAAACAAGGTACAGCATGAAATGCCCGTGGGTGTTTTTTGAAAGGTGGAAAGTTAAGTTTCTCTGGAAGGTATCCTTGGCTGTTGATCAAGTACTCCCAGAAATACCTCATGAGGATCAGGATGAGAGAACTGAACGTTTTCCGATCGCCTTTTCTCCTCTTTCCTCTCCTCATGCAGGACTTACAGCTTTTGGAGGATGGAGACCTGACAGTCATCGGAGATCGAGGAGCCACGCTGAGCGGAGGGCAGAAAGCGCGGGTGAACCTCGCGAGGTACCCAGCTTTCCACGGCTGCTCCACGCGCGTGTGTCCGGGGAGGGGTGGTGGACGGGGAGGCGGGCCTTAAAGCATCTTGCTGTATGGTGGGACCCTGGGACGTTGGGGTGTGGGGCTCTCCCGTCGGCACCCTGATTGGAAGTCCAGTTGGGGATGTCGGGGTAGATCCTGGGAGGCGTGGGCCGCTCAGGGAAGGCGTCTAGCTGAGCCCTCTCCCCGGTCTCCAGAGCCGTGTACCAAGATGCGGACATCTACCTGCTGGACGACCCGCTCAGCGCCGTGGACGCCGAAGTCGGCAAGCACCTGTTCCAGCTGTGAGTCTGCCCAGGGTCATCTCCCTTTGCCAGTCCGCTGAGGACTGAGCTCCCAGTACTTTGTGGCTTTCTTTCCTTCCTGGCTCCGGCCCCTGAGAGCCCATTCATTTGTGGAGAAAAGGTTGGCTGAGGGAAATATTGACGCGAACATGAGGTCACCGTCAGAAAGTCATGAAGCGAGTAGTGCTCTCTTGTCTGGGATTTCTGTTTGTCTTACTTCCCTGCTGTGTGTGTGGCCGATAACCAGGAAACTGTCAGTGATCTAGAGCTGAGGAAGAAAAGCCACCACGTTCGTTCATTTGCTCAGCAGCCTGGCGCTGGCTTGGCACTTGTTTGGTTTATTTATTTGCTTGTTTTATTTTTATTTTTTGGTGTCAGTACCAGGCTGCCACACAGGACCTTACACGCTTGTTTAGCTTTTTCACTCAAGGCTGGCCACTCTACCTCTTGAGCCATACCTCCACTCGTGGCTTTTTTTTTTCTGGTTAATTGGAGGTGAGAGTCTCACGGACTTGGCTGCCCGGACTGGCTTTCGACTGTGATCCTCAGGTCTCATACTCCTGAGTAGCTAGGATTATAGGCGTGAGCCCCCAGCACCTAGTTTTGGGTTGTCACTTTGTTGATACTGCATCATTTGTTGACAGGGTGTAAGCCGATTTTTCAAAACAGTACTGATTAGGGCCTCTATGGAATGGTCTAGCATTGTTCTGTAGTTTTGGAAATACTTCGTAAAGTCTGGGACTTAGGAATGATTTGTGTTATATGAAAAGTGTGGTCTTAAGAGTTGGACCCTGGGAACTTGGTATAAGCCATATAAACCACTCATTATGCATATAGCCAGGAATCAGCAAGGGCCACTCAGGCAAGTGGCTTACGTGCAGAAGGTAGGCAGGCTGTTTCCAGCTGTGGGGTGGGCGATGCAGTAGGCAAACACGCTTAGAAATGTGTATTGTAAACTTCCGTGGTGTTTGGCTCAGGCTTCCAAGACAAAATTTCACCTAGAGCGTTCTCTGTCCCGGGTGGATGGCTGGAACGCTGAGCTGCAGTGCGTGGTACTTCTGGGTGGCTTGTGACAGTGACCTTGCCATGCATGTCCTCTTGTCATCTTTCCTCCTGAAGTGTCTGGGTCTTTCTGAAAGCGTCTTTCTAAATGGATACTAAGTCAGATTGATGACGGCCACCTCACAGGCCCCTTCTTCCTTCTCCTCCTCCCCTGCTCCCCTCCTTCTCCCCCCTCCCCTCCCCCTCCTCTGCTTGAACTCAGGGCCTGGGCACTCTCTCTTAGCTTTTTCAACACTCTACCACTTGAGCCACAGCTCCATTTTTCTGGCTTTTTTTTTTTTTTTTTTTTTGCTGGTTCATTGGAGATAAGAGCCTCACAGACTTTTCTGCTCTGGCTGGCTTTGAACCATGATCCTCAGATCCCAGTCTCTTCAGTAGCTAGGATTACAGGTGCGAGCCATCAGCTTCTCTTTAATTAATTACCTATCTAAATATTCTGTCTTCCACTTAAAGGGTTCAGGCTTCAGTGCATGCCTTTGGGATGTGTGTGTGTGTGTGTGTATGGGGGGGGGGGAGAGTTGACTCATAATAGGTCTTCCATAACAAAGGCAAGATTCTAGCAGTGTGACAGCCTCCCATCTCCAGGCTTCATTCTAGGATTGTGACACGAGGTTGTCCACTGAATGTAGCATTCTTGAGGGGCCGTGGCGGGTGGGGGGAGAATGTACCTTGTATTGGGGTGAAAGTGGATGGTGGTGATGGTTGCATGACATGCATGTACTTCCTGCCAGTAAATTCTGCACTGAAAATGGATTAAAAGGGTCAGTTTCAACCTGTGCCTGTCACAGTAAGAAAAAAAATATATATAAACGGTGTGGCATTGAATGTTTGAGAAGGCAGAAGGCGGAAGTAGCTGGCATTTGCCTGTGACCCAGCTCTCTGCTTTGACCTTCCTTTTCCTACCTGCTCCCAGTGTGACTCGATGGATTTTCCTTTGGGCAGAGATGGCACTTTGTCACCTCTGTGAGCCTTGTGGGTCCAATCCAAGTTGTCCATCCGTGGACGATGAACTCCTGCTGGAACCTAAAGTAGAGGAAGGAGAAAGGCATTCTAAGTGCCAGTATGCGTAGCACCGTGCTCCCCCAACCCGACCCCGAGTATCTCTTTGAACACGGAGGTGTTTTTAAAGTCTTCTCTCACCTTTAAGGTTTAATGACTTTGGATATCCACTCGATAGAAGCTAGCTTGTTAAAAATGTTGTTTGCTAATCAGAACTACATTCTTGGTGAGGGGTGGGGGGGCGGTGGGTCTTGGAGCAGGGAGCTTGAATGCAATTTAGGAAATCACTCAGCAGCAACTGGAGAATGTTCTCAACGAGTTAGAAAATTGGATTGAACAATCTGCTATGAAAGATGGCGGTTGTGTTGAAGAAATGCGAAGTGTTTTGTATTAAAAGTGAATGAATTAACACTTCTGTTTGCTATTAACAGTCTTACTTCGGTCATGAATATACATCCGGTGCGTATTAAGAGTTTTCGGGTTTTACAACTATATGTGGTGAACATGAAGGAATCTCTCTTACATACGGAAGGCTAGGGGCCCTAGATTAGTGGATGTCAGTCTGATCTCTTGTTCACTATGGAGTTTGCCTTAAAAAGCCCCGAATTCTCAGCACCCTGCCTTTCTCCACCATCAGCTCTTTGGGATTGGACTAAATAGGGTACCTACACTGCTCACAGTGTGGTCCTTCCATGCTTCTGTCGAAGAGGACTGCAGCTGGGTAGGGATGTGTTTTCATGGTTGTGGAGACTGAGGAGGTCAAGATCAAGAAGGTTCTAGCAGATTTGGTAGCTGGTTCCTGGATCACCATCTCTTGCCTTGCTTTCACAGGGTGGAAGGGGCATGGCAATGACAATGTTTTTGTTACTGTTGCATTGTTGTGTGGAGTGGCTATCACTTCACAAGTCATGTACCATGTACATTTGCTGTTTTTGGACAGCGTCACCCCATCCTTTGTTTTCCCCTATTTTCCCCCTGCTGTCACGAGTTACACAGTTCATTTTCAAGACAGTGTATACTGAATAGCATGATTGCTTTTGTTGGCCCCCTCCCTCTTTTTCTGTACCCCCTCTTTGACCTTCCTCCTAAAAATCTCCAAAAGCAAAAAACAAAACACCACCAATATAACCAGCACCAGCAAAAAAAACAAACCAACCCAGGTTTCCAGTTCCTGGAATTTGTTTTGATACAAAGTACTGTCAGTGTTCAGAGAAGTTACATGGTTGTTGACCCGAGGGTCTCCTCCTTTCATCTGAATGGCTGAGTGTGGACGCCTAGAGTCCTGTAGAGCTTACCAGGCCCAGTTATAGTTTAGGTCTTGCTTCCACATAGGAGATAAAGTACGTGCCATTTGTCTCTCTGAGCTTGGCTTACCTCACTTTGCATGATTTGTCCTAGGTCTATCCATTTCCCTGCAAGTGACATAATCTTATTCCTGGATGAGTAAGGTTCCATTGTGTATATATACACCACATGTTATGGCTTTGCTCATCTGTTGTAGGGCATCTGGGCTGTTTGCATAGCTTGGCTATTGTGAACAGTCGAGGGCCTCTTCGTAGAAGGACACCGATTGCATTCACCAGGGCAGCTTCTCACGAGCCTTGCTGAGTGGGTTCCAGTGTAAGAATCTGGAGAGGAAGGAAATTGTCGGGACCACCGGGGAAGTTCGCCTTCCCTGCTTCCATCCTTTACAGACGTCCCTTGATTTCAGGATGCAGTTTGAAGCCCAAGCATGGCCAACAAGGTTCTTTGCAGTCTACCCTATGCATTTCTCCCCATGCCAACCAGTACTCCAACCATGACAGCTCTGGTGTCCCCTGAATCCAGCGCGCCCTGGGCCACAGCTGCCTGTCTGAACGTGTGTCAGACTGAGGAGAAGGAAGGGTGCGACCATCGGCTAGTTTCTGGGCGTTCTGGATGACTCTATGGTTCTTGTCCTCCACCATGTGGGCTTTTGAGTGTGTGAAAGGGCCCCAGGGCCGTGGGCCTTCATGTACCCTCAACTCCCCCAGGGGAACTTAGAGCTCCCTTGTCACCTCCTTGCAGAGAGGCCTTCTGCTCCTATTCCCGCCAGAGTAACAGCACTCGCCTTGCTTCGCCCTCAGAGCTCACGCCGCATTGTCTGTGTTTGTGGTGGCGGCACGCCTCTCGCTGATGCCACGCTGTCTGCTTATTCAGCCCGCAGTTGCCTACTCAGCTGTTGGGTAGTTAGTTGCTCAGTGAACGTGTGACAACCCAATGAGTCCCAGTAGGGGCCGACTTTCCTGTGTATTTGCCTCCTGCATGGTAGGGTTGACTTGTGGGTGGTGTGTTTGGCTCTTCACAGCTGTTGGATAGGATCAGAACAAAGTGACTTATGGTAAACCAGTTGGTATTTTTATGGCATGGACAGTCATGGAGGTTTGCATTTGTAGTTCTAGCTACTTGGTACACTGAGGCAGAAGAGTCCCTTAAACCCAGTATTTTAGGGCCAGTGTGGGCAACAAAGCAATCCTTGTTTGCTTTTAATTTCATGACTTGGGCATTTTTAATCTTAAGGATTTGGGAACTCTTTACCTGAACGTTTTGGGAAAGACATCCAGTTTAGGAAAAAATTTAAAGCCACCAATTAGAATCTGATAATGATTTATATTATCTTGTCTATGACGGGCGATGTTGGGAAGACAGTGTTGGGAAATCTTTGACTTAGGCCTTCTTGGACATAACAGCTCACCAGATTTAATCGTTAACTTTTCCCTTCAGATATTTGTATAAAAGCAAATGGCAGGAAATTCTGAATGAAGGAGAAACTGTTGTGTTAATGAGTGTGGCTAGGCGTAGTGGCTTCTGGCTGTAACCCCAGCTACTCTGACAGTGGAGGTCAGGAGGATTCTGCTTTGTGGTCCATCTGGACACAGAAACATAGGTGGGAGGGTCTCGGCTCTGAGGTGGGCTGGAGCAACAAACAAGACCCTATTAAAAATAATGCAAGAAGCAAAAAGCTGGCATGGCTCAAATGGTAGAACACCTGCTTAGCAAGTCCAAGGTCCTGAGTTCAAACCCTAGTACCACCGAAAACAGCCTGGGTTCTGAACTTGCAGAGGGATTTCAGTAGGTTGAGAAACTTTGGTGTGAAGTGAGCCAAAGTAAGACATACCAAAAGGGGGAAAAAAATAAGCCGTCTGGATTGGAAGACTGGCATCATGTTTTTACATCAAGAGTGTGGAGTCTTGGATCCTGATCATAATCTCCTAGTATATTATTACAGGAAAAAATGTCCATCTGTCACTCCCCCATTGCTCAAGGCAATGAGATAGTATTTTATTTAAGCCAGGCTTTCGTATTGCTGGGTTGCTTTTATCATAACCTATCTGAATAATTGTGAAATGGGAATTTAGGAAGTAAGTTAGCAGTCACCATCTCCTTTGCCGGACTGAGACTCCAGATTGTTCGCTAGTGAGCTTGAGTCGCTATTGGTATCATTGATTTATACTTACAGTTAGCTTGTATTTGCATCTGTATTTAAGAGACATATCATTGGCTCCATGCTTTATGCCTCATTATGGCTCGAATTGTGTTTTCCTGTCTGGACTGCCCTTACCGATGCATATTTTTTTCACCTTGTGCCTTCTACGTTTCCAGGTGCATTTGTCAGACCTTGCATGAGAAGGTCACAATTTTAGTGACACACCAGTTGCAGTACCTCAAAGCTGCCAGCCAGATTCTGATATTAAAAGATGTAAGTAGTTTCTAGATGTTCCCTGAGCTTACTAGCACTCGGTGTGTGGCGTTCTGACAGGTCCCCAATGCTTGGGCTTCCTGGACAACTCCATCAGTTCCTTGTCCCTTCCTTAGAGCTCAGGTTTGCATCTTTGAGGATGCTTTCAAAGGATCTGCAGCATATTACGACTGTTTCATCCCCCACTGTAATTATCCTAAACTATACCCAATTGCTACCTCACATTTACACCATTACAACTGTCCTAGTGAAATTGTTCATGAGGAGGATGCCGTCTTGCTTAGCCATTTTTGTTTCCTTTGTTCCGTGCTTTACGGCAAAGTAGATTATTTGGAAATGACAGATACTAAGGCATGTTTGAATCCATTTGAATGTTATCTCCAGCTTGCCTAAAACCCAGCTTCCATTAATAATAGAAACACAGCGGGTAGCTTGAGTGTGCCCTGCTCAGAGCCCCGCCTCCCTGGCATTACCAGTCAGGAGGCCCCTCCTTCTTCTCCGCCAGCCCGCCCAGGGACCTGGTGGAAGCAAGCTGCTGACCTCGCGGGGCGGGGCTTCCATTCTTCACAAAGGAGACACAGAGGCAGGGCGGCTTCCTGGGGACCCATATGACAGTGATGTGAATGTGCGGAGGAAAGGGGCACAGGAAACAGGAATGGGGGTGGAGGTGGTGACGTGGTCCCGGTATGATTTTGGAGAACCCGGCAGGGAGACCCTTCGTTAGGGCTGAGTGAGTCTGGAAGGCATTCTATGCGTGAGTTCCTTGGGCTGTGCGATTGGCCTAGCATGAGGGTGGAAGCTCCTATTTGATCCAGGGCGGGGATCTACTGGTCTTAAGTGTTTTGTGGCTTGGAGCTGTGGCTGTGTCTCCACCTCAGTTGTCACATGACTTAGTCTGGGTTTCTTTGCATTTCCCCTTTCAGGAAACCAGTCACGTGGGTATTAGCTCCCACTCCACACCAGATTGGGTGTTGTCACTTCATTTTTGTTGTTGTTGTTGTTTTCTTAGGCGGGGACTCTACCACTTGAGCCACAGCTCTGCTTCAGGCCTTTTGCTGGCTAACTGGAGATAGACATCTCATGACTTTTCCTGGCCTGACAGGATTCAAACCATGATCTTCACATCTCAGCTTCTTTAGTAGCTGGGATTACAGGGCTCAGCATGCCCTCATTTTAACATGACTGCATCTATCTGTAAAGAGCCTATTTCCAAATGCAATCATGTACACAGGGAAATGAACACATTTTTTGGGGTCACCATTTAACTCATGAGAAACCTCCCATCTTGGGGATGTGGGGAATAGTGAAGATTTCTCAGAGCTTGGGTGCTTTGTCTCTGTGTCTCCCTTGGTCCGATCCCTCATTGAAGGTCAGAAACAATCCCTTTGTGCCCTCAAATGTTTTACTATGTCCTGTCAATATTGTGTTATCACAAGTGAATTATTATCTGAGACAGCTCGCGTGTGAAATCACATGAACGCGGCCCTCTGAGAGTCTTTATTTGAATTTTAGGGCGAAATGGTGCAGAAAGGAACTTACACTGAGTTTCTGAAATCCGGAGTTGATTTTGGGTCCCTTTTAAAGAAGGAAAATGAGGAAGCGGAGCCGTCTTCTGTCCCCGAGACTCCCACGCTGAGGAAACGCACCTTCTCAGAATCTTCCCTTTGGTCTCAGCAATCTTCTAAACTCTCTTTGAAAGATGGCGCCCCAGAGGGCCAAGAAGTGAGTCCCCTCCCGTAACAGCAGGCCTGGTTTGTTGGCTCTTAGGGGCCTTATCAGTCGGCAGCCCATTCTCCCCATGGGTCTTCATTTGTGGCTCCCAGGCCTTACTCAGTGGTGCTGGTAGGATCAAAGCAGATGGAAGGGGAGGTAGCCTGTGGGGGGGCTCTGGTTTGATTTAGGGGGCTCATCTCCTGAAGATCAGTAGTGGGTGGGCTGTGGGACATTCCAAAGGTCTATATGGCTCATGAGCATTTAAGCTGAAGTCTGGGTGAATCCTGCTTGCCTGGGTGGTCCCAGGCTTTGCTCTTGCAACCAAATGCTGATTTTGCTACCCGCCCCCCGCCCCCCCGCCCGTGTCCTACTGTGACTTGCATGAAGTCAGCTAGCTATATTTCCTATTTAGTGCATTCCACTACCAGTGTTCTTTTTGTCCAGGTAGAAGTAGCATGTACAAAGACCTAGTAATTCCTAGCACGTGACAAGTACTTTAGAGTTAGTTCCTTTAGAGTTACTTCTAGCCTGAGAGCCACATCTTATACCTGCACATATATGTGTATGTGTACGTGTGTGTGTGTGTGTGTGTGTGTGTGTGTGTGTGTGTGTGTGTGTGTTGGGGATTGAACCCAGGACCTTCAGCTGGCTAAGCAAGCTCTCTACCACTAGAGCTAACCCCCAGTCATTTTGCTTTTAGTTTATTTTTCAGATAGATCTCGTGCCTTTGCCCGGGCTGGTTTTAAACTGTCATTTTCCTACCTCCACTTCCCAAGTGGTTGAGGCTAGAAGGGTGAGCCATCACTCCTCCTGGCTTCTTTGTAAGAAGAAGTGTAGGCTTGCCTCAAATTGCAATCCTGCCTCTGCTCTTCAGATGTCTGGGATTATGGATGTCCATGACCACACCTGGCTGTTACCACCTTTGAATGCCTTCTAGCTAGCTTAGAGCCATCTGCATCCTCAGCTCACGTGATTTCTAAGTTCTCCAAGCAGAAATGTACTCCAGCTTCCTTTAAAATAGTCATCTCTTGATAATAGGTTCTAGGCCCTGCATGGATGGACACCCACATCTAAGGAGGTTCAGTTCACTTGTATAAAGTGGCATGGTTTCTGTATGTAGCTTATGTCTTTATTCCCATGTATTTGAATACACCTCTAGATGACTTACACAATGTAAATAATAACCCAATAGCTAACGCAGTGTAAACGCTATATAGTTGTTACAACTTTTGTGATCAGGGACAACATCTGTATGTGTTCCGTCAAGACTCACTGTTTTTTCTCCTGAACATTTTTATTCCGTGGTTGCAGAACCCTGGGATGCAAGCGCCTGACCCTTCCAGACCTTGCTGTCTAAACTCTCAATAGCTCAATTCAGGAGCCTGCTTGAATCTGGTTTAAAAATTAAATCAAACAAACAAAAAAACCCAAAGTGCTTTGCTCTCGTTTGCTACCTAAACTCTCATTACCCAGATGAAGTTTTCCAGCAGTTATTGTATTTGTATAACCTTTTGAGCCTCTGCTGCACTTAATCAGTTTACTATTATTATTTTATTATTATTATCAATAACTAATGTAGTTTTGCTTTGGTGCTCAGACCTTAATCCGGGCCTTGCATATGCTCAGCCACTGTACCTCATCCTCAGCCCTCTATTTTGGGGGCATATATAATCTAGACTACTACATCTTTTCATCAATATTAATTAATATTAGTGTAATATTAGTATGTTGAATTTGGGGGCTCCAGGCATGTGCTGGAGGTCACGATGTCACATGTCAAGCAAAGCTACAACATACAGTGCTGCTTCCTTGCTTCTGATAGACTCGGAGCAGGGCATGCCTGGGTCTGGTTATGGGCTGACCGCACTGTTTGAATTCCCTCCACCACGGGCCATTCTGGATTCCCGCCAGTAGTGTAGGATGGGTCTGCTTGCTCACGGCTTTGTCCGCAGGGGGGATTATCAACGACTGAAACTCTTCTGTATGTGATTTTGGCTCTTATCTTCCTTCTGGCCCTTACAGACGGAGGACGCCCAGGTTGTGCAGGCTGAGGAGAGCCGTTCGGAAGGAAAAGTTGGCTTTAAGGCCTACACGAATTACTTCACGGCCGGCGCCCCCTGGCTTGTCATCATTTTCCTTACTCTGCTCAACATGGCCGCTCAGGTAGACCAAAACATTGTGTCTTCACACTTCCTCCCGGGGATGCTGTCGTGTCCAGGTCACTTAGGACTTGCGTTGAGCTGGGGACGTGAGTGGCCATCACTGGGGTTGCTTGAACATTACGGAGAGCTTCTGGAAAAATAACAGATTTCTCGTGAAGATTTCAGGATGTCAAGTCTATTTCCTTGACCTGCACTTCTCTGGGAAGAGAGGCTTGGCCACAGACACAAGCCAGAGGGACCGTGTCCATGTTCTGGAACCTTCCTTTTGACTGTGCGCCTTTAGTGACTTGCTGTTTTGACTTGGTCCGTCATGCCAATGCTAGTTTTTGTTTTGTTTTGTGTTTTCCTCTTCCAGGTTGCCTATGTGCTTCAGGACTGGTGGCTTTCTTATTGGTGAGTTATTTCCGGTCTAACCTGAGGTGCTGTAAAAAAGCGTTAGGAAGCCTCACTTTCCCAAAGTTCTGGGAGAGGAGAGTTTGTTGTTCTAATCCTCACTGAGTTAACCCGGAGAAAAACGAAAGTTCTTGCTGGTGGAGTGTGACCCATAATGGTCTCTACTCATGTCTCTTCTCAGCCATGTATTGAATCCTGTGGAAGGGAAATCAGGACTCAAATTGAATTCTTATAAGGTGGCTGGCTGTACAGAGGACTAGGTGAACCAGAGTAGGACATTTCTTCCAAACTTAGCTTTGTGTGTGTGTGTGTATGTGTGTGTGTATTTGTGTGTGTGTATGTGTGTAGGTGTATGTATGTGTGTTCACCTCGATGCTAACTATAGTTCAATATTTTTTTTCTTCCTTGTTCCTCCCATAGGGCAAATGAACAGAGTCAGCTGAATGTCACTTTAAATGGGGAAGGAAATGTAACTGAGACGCTAGATCTTAACTGGTACTTAGGAATTTATGCAGGTAAAGTTCAATCATTTGGTCTTTTATATGAGAGCCAGAGGTACTTACAATGAGCCTGTGTGGGTACCTAGGGTTTGAAGGAGTAATTCAGTAATGTCTTCACAGATTAGGAGTCTTGAGTCGCATTTACTCTGTGAATTAATTAGAATAATTATTTTTTCTAATCGACTAGAAGAAAGAGGTTGAATGAAGACTCTTTAATTTACTCTCTTACTGGATTTTGAAAGTTAAACTAGGATTGAGCGTTCAGGAAATCAGCCACTGGAAATATGTGGCTATTGTCTATTCTAATAGGTTGCTTTAGCTAAATCTTCTATCATTCTATGGACGGGCAGGGGATTAGAAACGGATCCCCACTCTGTGGTTCGGATTGTTCCAATTCTGTCTGAATAAACCTTGGCTTTTATTGAACTTGGATGAAATCCTCCAGCAAGCCCCCTCCCTCCCCCTTTCCCCAATAAAAGCTTTATTCCATCACAGGTATGCAAAGCTCCCTTTACCACAGCTCCTCTCCTGGGCTTCACTAATTACTGAAGGGGGAAGCTGAGCAGGGAGAAACCCAGCGTCTGGGAATTAGAACTCCTTCTCTCTTCCCTCCAGATCACAATGTTATCACACGCCCAACTGTGTGGTGCATTTAACATTCGGCTTGCCCCACTAATAATACCACGGCATTCAACTTTCCTAGCAGTGCTTGGGAATATATGTTGCAGTACATACTTCCTAACGGAAATCCTCATTTAAAATTTTAAGCATTTTATACAAGTTTTCCTCTGGGATAAAGTGAGTTATCTTTGTGAGAATCCACTCAAATTTCATGCTTTTCTTTGTTGCCATTTTACAAAGAAATCCTAAATCCATTAGCTGTTTGCTATCATGTCCATGAACTCTAAAGGAAACCTAAAGGAGAAAGGGAAAAGTTCTATTTAATATTCATGTAGGAGGGGGCAGGAGAAGGGAAATGCCTGTTGATGATGTTGGGACTTAGAGTAGCTTTCAGATTTTAAATAATACTGATGTTAGTAGAAGGAGAACTACTTATTACAGAAACCTTCTCTCTGTAGCATTGTGAACTGATAGATACCAGGAACGTAGACGCTAGGAATGTAGCTCGGTGGTAGAGTGCTTATCTTGCATGCGTGACTCTCTGAGCTTTATCCCTAGCCAAATAATGAATGAATGAATGAATGAATGAATGAAAAACAGACATCTGGAAAAGTTCTTTAAGTTTCCCTTAGTTCTCATGCATACCTTAATAAGATATGTGGTTTAAATTGTGTTCATTTGAAAATGTTTTTGTGTTTCTATTATTTGGCCGGAGATTAGTTGTTTATTTAGGTTAATTATTGTATAATGAAATATAATTAATATGTTCTTGCAATTCAAGTATGTAAGAGTTTTTCCATTTGCAACTTAATGTGGTATTTTCAAATTCTTTAAAGCTCCTTGGGCATTTTCTACAAGGAAAAGGTAAATAATTTCTCCTGTCCTCTGTTAATCTCACACATTGGTATCAAGCAATACCGTGGTATCTGCCTGTTGGCCATGTTGTCAATAAGAAGATTTGCAATGTAGAGGAGGAAAGGTCAGCTCTGATTGAACTAACTTGACATCGAATTAGGAAAGCCTGGGATTAAATTATAGTTTATACCTTCATTTCCATTCAGTGAGACAAAGAAAAATCAACTTTTAATTCTTTGTCAGTGTTGTTCTGCAAATACATGTTTTTTTTTGGCCAGTCCTGGGCCTTGGACTCAGGGCCTGAGCACTGTCCCTGGCTTCTTCCCGCTCAAGGCTAGCACTCTGCCACTTGAGCCACAGCGCCGCTTCTGGCCGTTTTCTGTATATGTGGTGCTGGGGAATTGAACCTAGGGCCTCATGTATCCGAGGCAGGCACTCTTGCCACTAGGCTATATCCCCAGCCCCTACATGTTTTTTATTTTTATTTTTTTGAAGAATCCAGCTGGCTGCTTTATGGAATGAAATGAGCACTATCTTTTTAAATCAGCTGACCTGCTTGTAGCATTGTTGAGAACACAGCTGAGACCCTGCATTCTGTTAAGTGACGTTTCTTTCTTCCAGGTTTAACTGTCGCCACGGTCCTTTTTGGTATAGCCAGGTGTCTGCTGGTCTTCTACGTACTTGTTAATTCTTCACAAACTTTGCACAACAAGATGTTTGAGTCCATCCTGAAAGCCCCGGTGTTATTCTTCGATAGAAATCCAATCGGTAAGCAGACACCATGTTTCTTAGCACATACTTCTCTGTAACACATGGAGCATCTGAGGACAGTTGGGTCTTTGAGAAGTAGGGTCAAGGCTCAGAGAAAATCACCGCGTGTAGATTCATTTTCTACAGAAAGCTTCACTGATACCATTCTCCTCCCAGAGAAAAATCCAAGTATCAGAGTATGCGATCATTTCAACGTGTATGTGTGTGGAAAAATAAACGGATGTTTTGCTTTGAGGAATGATTTGGGAAATCTGCCTGTTGCTTGTGCCCTGTGCAACCGTGCATCGCTGCAGGCATCTGGTTACATGGCCCTGCCTGTGTCTGCACAGATGGCATGGGCTGGAGCCACCTCTGGGGATGGTCTTTCTCGGAGAAACGCTCTCTGAACAGGAGACAGCCGGGTGCCTGCTTCTTCCCTGGGCTCTACAACAGACCATGACCATGAGGCTGACATGAAAGGATAACAAAGTGTTAACTAAAACCTAAGATGGTTAAACGTCAACATCCCCTTCAGTTACTTTTATGTATTTATTGTGTGTATGTGCCAGTACTGGGGCATGAACTCAAGGACTTGTGTTCCTTCTTTGTGAATGTAGCATCTTGAAGTAGTTGTACAAAGGATGTGCCATTTAACAAAGTAGTTTAGGAATGCAGGGCATCTTAATCAGTGTCACCCCTTCATTCACACTCCCTTGGACTCACCCTTCCCCTTACTCTTCTTACCTTACCTTTGTGATATCTACCATGAATTCTTGACTGCATTCTCCCTAATCCACCCCCTTCTTATAAGTACACATGTCCTGGTTTTGATTTTGTTGGGCTTTGACTTCGTATTTCTAAAAAATTACAGTATTTGAGCTCTCCATAGAATTGACTGCACTTTAGTTAATTCCACTTACATACTACCACTTACATACTACCAAGTGTGTTTGCCTACAGACTTATAGCACATTCTAGCTACCACAAATGAGGGAAACCTTTGTCTCTCTGGGTCTGACTTACTTCACTTAATATAATTCTTTCCAAGTCTTTTCATTTCCTTACAAATGGCCCAGTATCATTCCTTGGGACTTGTGTTCTTGCCTGGCTTTTTTCACTGAAGACTGGTGCTCTATCACTTGGTACAGCTCCATTTCCGGCGTTTTGCTGGTTAGTTGAGGTAAGCTCGTGAGCTTTTCTGCCCTGGCTATCTTTGAACCACGATCTTCAGATCTCCACCTCCTGAGTAGCTGAAGAACACAGACATGAGCTACCATGCCCGTGCCCTTCAGTAACTTTTTAACTCTGCATTTTACAATAAGTTTTTTTTCGTCTTTATTTTTGTTGTTATTGTTATCATCACCTAGAACTGTCTATAAAGGTTGTGGTTTGAAGGCAGACTTTGGTGGCCTAGTGGAGGCTTCGTGGTACCTGCATGGAGATCTTCAGGAGTTAGCGTCTCTGCATGTGTGGTCTGATGGCTTCCTCTGCCCCGTGGCTCTCTGACCATCTTGCTTTTGAAGGTATATGTGGGCCCAAGTTCTTGTAAAGAATTGGTCATCACCACATTTGCCCACCCTGGTTGGCCGGGGGTCTTGGAGGTGAGACCCGGAATGGCCTGGTTTATGTAGGTGATCATTGCTAATGTCTGCAACAACAGGGAGGTGGCCTAGAGGAACCCCCTCAGGTGCCTTTGGTCCGGTCATCCTTTAGCTGGGGTACAGGCCAAAGGACGTGGACACTGCCGGCAATTTCTAGAGCACAGTTGTGGTTGAAAGTTTAAAAGCCCACTTCCCAAGCTCAGTCTTGGCTTGTGACTAATAGTAAGAGCTGCCTGTAACTACAGTGAGGGTCACGTGCTGGTGACTTATTATCCCCGTGTCTTGGTGTTCCTGCCTGTGAAATGGGGATCTGCTTCACACTGACCTGACTGAAACCCTGTGAGGATTGAGCAGTCGCCTACAATCCCAGTGCTGGAAGCAGTGCTGGCCCCACAGTCGGTGCCTAGTGAAAGGCAGCGACATGGCAGCATTTGTTCAATACATGCTGCTTAGTCCAGGCCCTAAGAAGTGCAGGACCACACAGGCCTGGGTGTCACCTGGGTGTAGTGGTCAGAGGAACACCTGTCTGCCTGGCCAGTTACTTTAAAGTATAAAGACACCATGCTTGAGTCCCCGGTAGGACTGTAGTCTGTGAGAAGCCTACACATGCAATTGATTACAAGTTAATGAGGACTCTTTTCTTCAAAACCCATCCACTTTCCCTCATTTTGATTTATTAGGTATTCAGGATTTAGGTCCTCTTGAAACGTTTTTCCCCACCTTCTTAAAAATTAGCATCAGTTGGTTGTACAAGACGGTTTTTGCTATATGCACCTCACTGATCCATTCTCACACATGCACATGAAGTACACATTGACCCCCAGTCTTGGGGTCCACCAGTCTTACCTCCCGCCTCTCCCATCTCTGTCCGTTAGAAGGACTTTCTCCCTTCCGTGAAATAGGAATCCAAGAGAATATCCCAATGCTAGGCCTTACATTTGCCCCAGATGTTTAGAAAAGTCATCCATTTATGTACTCTTTTTAAGGGTGGATGTAAACCCAAAAATTAACTTTAGAAAATGCGATTGAAATGTTCCTTTGAATAAAACTTTTGCAGTTCTTGACCAAGGGGAAGATACACCCGAACTCTGAAGCATGTGCCAGAATACCCATGACTCCTTGTGGTTGTGTGATGGTTATGGAACATAAGCGAAAGAATTGCCCTTGGGGGCTGCAGCGGGCTCGTGCTGTTACTCCCTGCCCAGCACACCCGGAGACTGTGCGGAAGTGTCCCACCAGGTCACGCTCCTGAGTCAAAAAGCATGACCTCTGAGCGTTATAGGGAGATAGGAAGCCTAGTTTTTTGTTTTTTTAATTTCTCGGCATTTTTTACTTCTTCAGAGCCGGCTGGCATAGGAGCCCTTGGGGTCAGCAACAGACTCCTGTGAACTCAGCATCCTGACACACTCCCAGATCACGGAGAACCAAGGGTGCAGGCGGGATGCGTGCTAGCCTGTAGTGGTGTGTAAGCTAGGTGGTGTGGTACAGAAACTCCCAAGTGGAGCCCCATGGATTTGCTTGCCCCCCCTGCAGGGCCCCCTGCTTGGGGCAGCCACAGAGTCCAGCTCGGGCCAGATGTCACTTCTGTCCCCAGCTCCGGTTTTTCCTGGCGTTGGAATGTTCTCGGTGCCAGTGATCTGGAATGTAAGCACAGTGGGTTCATTCGTTCCTGAGCACGCCACCCCAGGCCTGGGTCTCGCCATATACCACATCCCCCCCAGAGTCTCCGCTCTGTCACTAATCAGTGGAAGACCATTGTGCATAGGCAGAGACCCAAACCATCCACACAGGCTGCTTGAGGTACCAGCTGGAGAACCTATCGACGCCCCAAGTTCACACCTGGACTAGAGGGGGCCAGCCAGCCTGGAAGATACAGTTTTCTTCACGTTAGAGGAGTTTCTATGGCTGCACTTCACCATTCTAATACCACCATTGAATACCAAGCCAGAAGAGAAGCCATTATGTTCTCTTTGGAGCTGTGTTTGGAGGTGTAGAGTTGGTCTCCTGTTGTTTATGTAATAGGAGGCCTCGCTGTCTCCTCACCTTTCATAATCTGATAAACCGTAAACTCTTTGGGTAGAATTTGATCCAAAGCAGTGTGACCTAAGAAAGCGAAGAGCCAGATTTCTTGTTTCCTCTTTCCTTCTTTGCCTGTTCCTTCTCACCCTTCTATCCTCTGCTCCTTCCCTGCGTTTCCGTAATGATGTTGTGTGTCTGGTACAGAGTCTCACGTTGTTTTTTATCCTATACAACTTGTATCTTGAATGAACAGACATTTTGCCGCCATTACCTGTAATGCCCTTTACTGTACCTGCCTGCATCTCCTCAAACTTTACCCTCCATCTTAGCTGATTCAGTCCTATCAGATCTTAATCGGCAGGTCACGCAGATGGAAGTCATTCACAAGTTAGCAGGTGATTTCCCTTTGAAATGTCAATCAGGTTTTCCTGGTGGAGAGATCCACTCTGCTTTCCACTTTGGACACAAGAGGGCAGCATGAGCTTCAGGATTCTGGGAGGGCGAGGAAGGCAAAGCAGAACTCCAGTTTGGAAATTCGATTTTGCTAGCTTGAATCTTTGCATTTTGATGCACATTGATAGGAAATTTTTAAAAGTGCTTTACCATTCACTGTGCATGAAACATTACATTTTATTAAGGAAATTTTTACACACTGCGTAGAAAAACCTAGCATGTCAAGGAAAGATGCTTGGATTTCTAATGAACACCTTCTAGACTAGAAACCGGAACAGCAGCCACAGACATCTTTGCTGGATTTGTTTTATTACCTAAAGGGTAGCTGAGGCGAACTGCTTCTGTCTTCCCGAGCAGAGGTTAGGAAGAACGGCAGCTGCTGTTTCTCGCGTTTTCCTCCCAGTTGTCAGAGCCAGCAGGGACCTCTGGGCCTGAGGATGGTGGCCTAGCACGTGGCTGGCTTTATTGACCGTAGTGGATTTCAGATAAATATTTACTTGTCTTTGTTAATTGTGGTATCTCTTGGTGTCCGTGAATGTGTTTTGTTTGTACCTCAGGGAGGTACAGAGTTCCTTGGGTTCTAGCCTGTGTGTAGATGGTCATTCACAGGATGGATTTTTCTACCTTGCGTGTGTATATGCTCCCTGGTGGGCTCCTTCCTGTTAAAAAATAGTGTAATTTATATCATCCTTTTTTCTTTATTGATTAAGTTAGGTGAGAACTAAAGCAGTAGGGGGAAAAAAAAGAATCACACTGACTTCTGTTGATTTTAAGGTAACATTTATTTTTTCTTCTGGTGGAATGTGCTCTTTCGTCAGCAAGGGAAGATGTGAATTACCCATTAGCCCTAGAGTTTAAGACAGGCCTTCTCCTATCTTCCCACTCAAACTTCTAGAGATTTCCTGATGATTACGATCCCTAGCTCCACTGAGTAGGAAATGCAGCTGTGTTGATGACTTCCCAAACATAGAAGAATCTTGAATTAGTTGTGCATTAGTTGTGCACCCTCTCAGGAGCTGAGAGGCTGGTTGGGGGGGGGGGGGGCGGGGAGCTGTTTTCTACTATTCTCTTTCTCCAACCTAAAAAGGGACTCTTCTAAAAAGCAGTCTCAAGTTGGTAAATTACTTGTGAAGAAGCAAGCTGAAAGCTTGGTGAGTTCTTTGTACTGTTAGAAAGGTTGTCTTGCTATTCTGTTTATGAAATCAATTGTCAACATATTTTGCCTTGCAAGGGGAAAAAAAAAAACAGTCATCTATAGAGAAACAATCTAATTGCAGGATGCCTATCTGTCTGTTTATTCAGTTCAAAATGACCACTGGAGTTAGTGCTAAATGCATATTTTAACAAGTATAATATTTCAGCACTGTCAAAATTACCTTGACAATAATAGGCCTGTTAAATTATAGCTCTATAAGTTCGGAGGTAAAATGGCTCTGCTTAGCACACATTAATCTATGCCTGTTCACACAAGTGCTTCTGCTGAGCAGGTAGCATGTTTAAACAAGAAATACTGGTCTTAAAACCTCTGATTTATGGTAGGTGTTGTTTTGACACAGCACCCTTCAGACGATTTACAAGGCCAGGCTTCGTGTTAAAATATCTCACCAGTGTCATCATTCGTCACCGACATAAATATTCAGCAGTGGTGCTGGAAAATTGGTAATATGCCCATTCATGCCAAATGACTCGCTGTGTTTCCTTTCAAGTGAGATCTGTTGTGGATATGGTTAAAAGAAACTATGATTTCTCTTCCTTGAGAGCAGACGAGCTGTAAGAAATTGAGAATAAGAATAACAAGTATCCTGACAGCTTTCATGTGCGCATCTTTGCCTAGAGCGCTTTGAATCCTGGCCTGAAGTCCTAAGGGCTTGCTTTCTCCCTTTCCCCCCCACCCCCTCCCTCTTTCTTGCTTAGTGTGCATTGTGAAGAACGCATTTATATGTACATTAGTTAGTTTAAGAGGCTTTTTTTTTTTCTGCTGAAAGGAAGAAGTTAGTCATCATCAGGAAAGCTTTATTGTAAAACAAAAACACACATTTCCCTTTTCATTTGTCCCTGTTAATAATAACAAATGCAAGCGGCTATAAAGGGAACCACACAAAAGATGGCATCAATCATAATGGTTCTCAATAGCCACATAAATATTATTTTTCTGGGTGTGAATGAAGCAGCTAATGGTTTGAAGTAGGTGCGGTGATTAAGTCTTGTCGAGTTGTCACATATTAGAAATAATGTTTTTTCACATAACAATGTTTAAATGTACTTAAACTCTTATCAGGGGTGATATTAAGTGATATTTTATGGGAGTTGCTCATTTACTTCTAATAGCATAATAAAAGCTTTTGTTATGCATTTAAATGGTTACATAGTTACAGATATTTGATTGCTATTGTTAATTTGCCAGTAATCTCTATAAATGCTATCATTACCACACTTGTCTACAGCTGGTAAATATTGCGCTATTTTTAGTGTACATTTTACATTCAGAATATCTCTCCTTATTCTTTATTCATGGTTTTTCTCCATAAGAAATCATAAGTGAGAATGCTGGTACTTTAGTAACAGAGAAAGAACTGTGTTAATAGAATATTCAAAATATAAGATGTGGGAAGCTGGTACTTTGTTCCATGTGATAATCGTGTAACATTTTCAGGAAATTACAAGGATCACATTTTGTTTAATTGCATTTTTATTATTTTTAATAATATATGTAGTATATTAAATAACATAGACATTCTTATTTTTCATCTTTGTCTCCTCTGTTTTAAGAATTATTAATTGTATTGTACCATAAGGAAATTAGAAAAAAAATGAGTGCTTAGAATAGGGAGCTGTGATGTTGTATTTCACATGCAGTTTAAAATGTTTGTCTTCATTCCGTTTTTATAGTTCTTATCAAAATTATAGCTATCTTTTAATGCAGTTATTTATGTATTTACTGCTTGCAACTTCTATTACACTTGGTACCTGCCCTTCTGTGTGTGTGTGTGTGTGTGTGTGTGTGTGTGTGTGTGTGTGTGTGTTTATCCACACATACCACTTCAGTTTGATGTGTGTGGCTACCATCTCAGTGCCCCTGACTGGGTTTCTAATGGTTTGATATCTGTGTTGTCTTCTTCTTCAGCTGACTCGGTGCTAGCATGATGTTCAGTGCTTGGGCTCTGGCCTCAGTTTTATGTGATTAATAATAATTTTGTGCGCTTATTTATCTATAAGGTCCCCTCTCCTGTGAGTTTCACATCATGCTCTTTGTGACTGTTGGGAATATTGCAAGCCACCGTGAGGTCATAGTTTTTTTTTTTTTGGGGGGGCCAGTCGTGGGCCTTGGACTCAGGGCCTGAGCACTGTCCCTGGCTTCTTCCCGCTCAAGGCTAGCACTCTGCCACTTGAGCCACAGCGCCGCTTCTGGCCGTTTTCTGTATATGTGGTGCTGGGGAATCGAACCTAGGGCCTCGTGTATCCGAGGCAGGCACTCTTGCCACTAGGCTATATCCCCAGCCCTAGGTCATAGTTTTTTGCTTTTATGCAGTACTTCATGAGAAAATGAAATAGTATTTCTGGACCAACTTCAGCAGGAATACCTATCGACGAGTATATTAGCGAGAGCCTAATTGCTATAAAGCATAGTTTCCTGAAAGTCAATAAAAGTCACTGGAGACTTGCTCGATGGAAATTGTGTTGTTGCAAGGTTAAGTGCTTTCCTTCAAGGATGGATGTTACAGCTCTCCTGTGACACTGTGGAAACAGCTTTGATTGACACTTACAACTCTTCATATTTGATCATTTTATTCCTGACTCCTTATGTTTGCTATGAAGAATCCATAAAAAATAATAATACGACAGCACTGAGTCTGTGACATTTTCTTTGTTAAAGCCTAGAATTTTTGTTTTGACTTGATTTTGGTTAGCGCGCCTCAGTCTAAAGTTGTGTTATGCAGGTGATTAGGTGGGGGCTGCTGGTGTCTCTGTTGGCCTTGTGCTCATCTTGGAGCTTTCCTGTGTTTACTGCTGAGTCTTTATGCCCAGGATCAGGTACATTGGAACTGATGAGAAAATACACCTTAGCCTCCTAGAAAGAGCCAAGGATGGCACAGGCATCTCTCTGGGTCACACTTAGAATGAAACAAGGTAATTTCATAATATAAAAAGAAAATTTGAGCCCTCTTGGTGGCTTATGCCTATAATTGTAGCTACTCAGGAAGCTGAAATCTTATGATCCCAGTTCAAAGCCAACCAACCCAGGCAGGAAAGTCCGTGAGTCTCTTATTTCTGGTAGCCACCCAAAGGCTGGGAGTGGATCTGTGTGACCCAAGTGGTAGAACACCAGCTTTGAGTGAAAAAGTGAGGTTCTGGGTTCAAGCCCAGTACAAGGAAGGAAGGAAAGGAGGGAAAGGAAGGAGAAAATTTTAGCCTTTTTCTCTTCTAGTTGAGGTTTATATGAAATTGAACTCTTCTTTATGATTTTTTTTTATTTTCAAAAGCACACTGGTGATATCGATTCTTGCTGGCAGATGTTATTTCTGGAGTAGATGTCATAGAGAGTAAACTGTATATGGATCCTTTGGAAGCCATGATTCATGAAACTGGTTTATATACAATTCCAAATCCTCCAGTTGTTGGCCAGTCAAGGAAATGCAGCTATCACATGCTTAACAAATTTCCTTAAGGTTTTGATGAGCTTTGGAGAAGTTCTTGAGCATTTCTGTGAGTTATCTATTTGGCACTTCATAGTTTTACCTTGTAAACTACAAGCCCCTAAGTAGAGGAGGAATTAATTTTAAAAGATTAGTAGACCTTTTTCTGAGGATTAAAAAAAAAATTCCCACTTTCTCATTAGCATTGATTAGAGAGTTTCATTTTGACTTGTCCAGAAATGTATACAATGTCCCTCAATCAGACTCACCTCCTTTATCTGCCCAACATCAGTCATTTGCTAATTGATGGGGAATTAATATGTTCAGTGACTCTTTTGTGGTGTGATCACTAAGCCAGTCATTTAATTCTCTTATCCTGGGGTTCCAAATAGGTAGAGAAGACCTTTCACACTCACCAAGCGATTATTGTTCAGCTCATAATTGTATTCTGGGGTCCTCAGTATTGGGATACATGGCCCCTGTCTTTGCAGGCATTTGTAAATTTAGCTCGAAATTGGAGGCAATACAGGAGGCAGAGATCAGGAGAACTGTGGTTTGAGGCCAGCTCAAGCAAAATGTTTGTGACTCCCTGTTTCAAGCAATAGCTAGGCACAGCAGTATGGGAAGCATAGACAAGTAATGGAAGTCCCGGCTAACCTGAGCAAAGCAAACAAACACTGCTGTCTTTAAAAAAGAAACAGCAAGGGCCAAAAGGACCAGGAAGCCCTGAGTTCAAGCTTCCAAGTTACTACAAAAATAAAAAGATTTGCACGTTTAAGTGAGCAAACTGACGATTTCTAAAATAATAATGTCCTGCGCCATTGCTCTGGCTCCTTGTAGAAAATATCTGGATTAAAATTTAAAAGCTGCAGAATGGAGATCTCAGTACCCAGAATACACACTGCCTGTCCTTATAAACATAACTCCCCCAGGGTACACGTTTTCATAAACTGTTACGTAAGTGATTGTTGGTGCTCCTTTCACAAAATTTCCCCAAACTCTGCTTCTGGTACTTCAAGTGAGTTGAGAATACAAAAGGAAGGGAGTGTTTTTGTTTTCCATTTTGTAAGGAGTGTGTGTGTGCGCGTGTGTGTGTGTGTGTGTGTGTGTGTGTGTGCGCGCGCCTGCCTACGTGCCCGGTGCGCCTACCTATCACTGGTGCTTGAACTCAAGGCCTGGGTGTTGTCCTTTAGCTTTTTTCACTCAAGGCTAGTGCTTTATCACTTGAGCCATGGCTCTGCTTCTGACTTTTTGGTGGTTAGTTGGAAATAATAAGATGCTTATAGGTTTGTCTGCTGGGGCCTGGTTCCTCAGATCTCAGCATCCTGAGTAGCTAGGATTACGGGCAGGAGCCACCAACACCAACTGCCGTATTTCGTTATTCATGCTCACAGTTACTAAGGTTTCTAGCCAGTCGCTTGGCTGCGTCCAGATGATTTTTTCTGAGCCATCAGGTTGTCTGGCTACTTGAGCTCCTCTCAGGAAGCTGGCAGGCTCTGCCGGGGCTGCCCGTTCTGAGGCCTCGCTTACACAGGGGGCTTTGCAGACTGATTTCTCTACAAGTAATGTTATCATGAAATCAGCCATCATCCACGGAGTGTTACCGTTCTTGATAACCAGGGTTAATCTTGGAGACATTTCCCCCTTATTTAAGGAGAAGCCCTTTAATAGCCAGAAGAAAGACTTTGCGAAGCTTCAAAGTACGTTTTGAGTGGAAGTTTATTAAAATATTGTGGTTGTATGGAAAGCTATCATAAAATCAAGTTCTCTGTTCTGGAAACATCTTCCTTTCATTTCTCTTTTCTCATTTGCATTTTAATAGATTGTATCACATGGGCAAATGTTTCAACCTCGTGAACACCTGGAAAGTCTATTTTAGACTTGTTCTGGTGTTTAGAAATCTATAGCTAGACATTATTCCATACACAATCACGCTCATCAAGAGAGGAAATTCCTGCCTGCGGTCTGTCTTTGGTAGCATCGTCTGTGGTGGAGCTTGTTGTGAAAAGTCCCATTGAAACCAGAGAATCTTCTGCCTGGTTCAACTGTGGCCCCAGTTCCCTGACTCTGAGATTCATGGAAAGTTAATTGGTCTGTGTGTCTGGACTTCTATTCGAAAGTCCCGCAAGTTCTTCTGGTTCAGTGACTCTCTCTCTTTTGCACTCACTCTGCTTGATGGAAGCTTGTAATCGTAGTTTCAGGATGTAGAGCTTTTGTGGGTGTAGTAAGAACGAAAGTGCACCTAACTTTTTTTTCTGCCCAAAGGTATTTATAAAGATAGTACAAGTTGAGTTTCCCTTAATAAAATTTCTCCCAATACAACTGCACATACCTGATCAGTGGCAACGCTTTAAATCACAGTCCGAATCATGATTTATTTTGTTCTCATTACCTTTAAATACATGAAGATAGGAAAAGAAGAAAAGCGGTTACTTCCTTATGAGTATTCATTTAAAATTAAAAAAAAATTCTATTAGTGTCGAAATAGTCTAGGCTCATAAAATTTATTTTCTTTGGTGGGAACTATAACTCTCTTCTTCCCCTTTTAGAAAATAAAAGTAGTAATGACATTTAAAAGTTATATATCATTCTAATAAGCTTTCCTCTACTCTCCCTTCTACTTACCAGAGAAATGAGAAGGAAGTGAAATAGGGTTTAATGAATTCTACCAGTGAATTATATTGCCTACCAAAGTATTTGCTATTGGTACTTGGTTTTAAAAGTTAAGTCTTGATGTGATTCTTTAAATTAACACATCTTTCAGGATGGTGAAAATTGGGGCATCAATCAAGATGCATAAATTGGCATGTTGAATCAAAACTACTTTATACAACCTTTTATGGACAATTTCTTATGTGTGCCAGTACTGGGACTTGAACTCAGCATTTCATACTCTTGTTTATTAGCCTTTCCCACTCAGGGCTGGTGCTCTGCCACTTGAGTCACACCTCCACTTCTAGTTTCTTGCTGGTTAAGAGTTTCATGAACTTTTCTTCCTAGGCTGGCTTTGAACTGCAATCCTCAGATGTCAGCCTTCTGAGTAGCTAGGATTACAGGCATGAACCACCAGCACCCAACTGGAGATAATTTTTTAACAAAGAAAATTGTACCAAGAAATTATTTCCCCTTGGCTTTAAGAGTTTTTGACATAAAGAGCCAACAAATTAAAAGAGAACACCTGTACAACTAGACACGAGCTGTTGTTACTGCACAATTAGATAAACTGCTGTTTACTCAAGATTTGTCAGGTCTTCAAACCAGGGAAGTAGTTTTAGCCCCTACACTAGAGAAAAAACTCAGTAGAAGTGTTAGTTCACCTGATGCCACATGGTATAACCCCTCCTCTAATATACCAGAAGTTGTAAGAATTTAAAGCTTAATTGATGATTGGCTTTCAAATAATGTATTTTCTATTAGGTTTTCTTTATTAAAATAGCTAAGTAAGAGATCTAGGTGTGGAATTTTATATTGTAAAATGAAATACTTCATAATTTTTTGATAAACATTGACATTGGTTCCTAATACAGCTTATTTTCTCTCCCTTTAATTCTTGTGTTGTATTATTTTTGTAACTGGTGTAAAAATTTCTTATTAGCATATCTTAATTGCAAAAAGGGGTTTCATTGTGATCTGCATACATGCATATAATGTAGATCAAATTCATCCTCTGTATTACTCTTTATTTCTCCATCCATTTTTAACCGGTTTTATTATTTCATTTCATATTGATGTGTGACTTATTATTCTATTTCATGTTAGTATTTGATTTGATGTAGAGGAGACAGAACTTCTGTCATTTAAGATCCTCAGGATTGAAGCAGTCATTTTCAGCAGTGCGCCCACGCGCGCGTGTGTGTATGTGAGTGTGTATGAGAGAGAGAGACAGATTTTTACACCGCAGTGGGTTTTGTATTATTGCTTTCAGTTAAGGAAGTGTGAAATTTAAAGCTTAAAAATGAACCAGCAAATTAGGTGACCTTTGATTTCCCTCTACAGTAGATGGAATGATTTTCCTTAATTTCCCTATAGTGGTTTTGAACCACTATGTGGTTTGAGATCCATACTATCGTGTGGTAAAGAGCATGACTTTGGAATCAGCCTGCCCACCTGAAAGGCTCCAGGGCCTGGCCAAATCGCTTTCAGCTTTATCTGTGTTCCAGGGAGGGAAATAGCACTGGCCTTGTTTGCACACGAGCTATCTCTATCTCTATCTATCTGTTTGTCTATCTAAAAACAGTGCCTGGCCCATACCTAACATTTTCACTATTTAAGGGACCTGATGAAATTTGTTTTTGTTTACTAATCTACAGATTCCAAATGCATATGCTAGTTTTGATGAATACTAGGGGTTGAGAAGGGCTATGTGTATTTGCCCAGCTGCTAAGAAAAATAGATAAATGATCAAGTGGAATATGCCTGAAAACTAAGATCAACACTATGTGTTTTGTTACTGTTGCTGTTTAGGGCTTCTTTGGTGTTTGTTTTTGTTTGCAGTGGGGCTCCACTTCATTCTAGAGTTCATTTTAAATTTAATTTGCTTTTACAATGAAAACTCAATTTTGCATGTAAGTAGTGAACATCTGGTTTACTTTTTGTTTGAAAATGATACGGCTGAAGTTCAGTACAGAAGTCTATTGTGTAATTAAGGAAAGACAGTTTGAAATTTTATAAATTAAGTTCTATTTAAATGGAACATTGGATTTATTCCAGGGAAATGGATATACTTCCTAGTAGGAGAAACTTACTATTTTTTTTTTTAATGCTACACTAGGTCAAAATGTAGAACTTCCATGCATTCACCTTTTTCAAAAAGCGTGAAAAATGACAAATTTCACAAGTGAAAGTTAAAGTTGACTTGAGGCAGTTTTAGATTGTTGAGCCTTCAAATTTTATTCATGGGATGTTTTTAGAGACATTCTGTGGCTTGTTCACTCCAGTTAATTCCGGGCAATCCTTCTGCATTTCTATCAGATGGACATTCTGATACTTCAAAACTTTCTCTTGCTTAAAATACAGTCAAAGCAGCCTGGGAAGAAAATGAGATTTCTGGTTGGTTATATTTTTAAAACACTTACAGGCACAATAAATCAAACAGGATAAATATAATTCTTCCATGTCTATTGCCCCATTAGTGTTAATAAACCAACAATTGAAATGCCATAAATTACTCACTGGTTATAATAGCCTTGAGATATGTCAAGATTCACAGTTTTGGGTGGAGAGGTCTAACTAAAGACACAGGGCTTGCCGCTTTGCTGTGTGCTCCCGAGTAGCTGTGTGTCTGCAGGAAAAGGGGCCCCTAACTAATCCCCAGACTTGGGGCTCTACCTCGGCCTGGTGAAAGAGGCCCTCCATTCTTCAGGAAGCCCAAAGTAGGTAGAGGCTGTGTATAAAAAATGACAGAGGTTCTTTATGATGTTAGTTTCTCAACCCTCCCTCTGACAGTTTGCTAGTCCTGTGGCTTGACCTCAGGGCCTGGGCTGGCTTTGAACCTTGATCCTCAGTTCTCAACCTCCTGAGTAACTAGATTATAGACATGAGCCATTAGCAGCAACCAGCTTCTTTCTCTCCATTCTCTTCTTTTCCTTTCCCCTCCCCCTTTTAGTTTTCTTAACTTTTATCATTCTTTCTTTCTTCCTCTCCCTCTTCTCCTTCCCTTCCCTTACCCTTCCTTCCTACCTACTGTGTTGCTCTATCTATATCGCACTCTTTCTGTCTCCCTCTCCTTTCATTGTGAGAGCGTTCTACCACTTCAGCCACATCCTCAGTCCTGTTTTTGCTTTTAGTTTGTTTTTCAGATAGGGATTGTGACTTTTGCTTGGGCCTTAGACCACGATTCTCCTATTTCTGCCTCCCAAGTAGCAGGGATTACAGGCTTTACCACCATGCCTCCTAATCTGTGCAGTCATTTTCAAAATACTTTTTACACCTTTTAACTAATTCTTGTACATTTATAGCATTTCACACCACAGTAATGCTTCCTTTCTTGCACGTCAAGGTTAAATTAGGCTTAATATTTCTTTCCAAACGCTCATGTGGTCATATTAATCAGAAATGCATTTAAAAATGTAGGGAATTTGCAAGCCATGCTGTGGACAGAATAGGTGAGTATCAAAATGTGATTGTAGGTCTGTTAAAATACAAACTCTGACGAGTTAAACATTTTAAAGTGACTAAAAACGGTTTTGGTTTCTCTGCTCTTTATCTCCTTCATTCTGTTCATTCAAGTTTTCCATGTGTTTTCTTGTTTTTATCTTTGGTAGTTGAGTTCTGAATTTGGCCTACACCTAGAGGGTATGAGGCTGAAACCAGAGAGGTCTGGTTTTTTTTCCTGTACGCACATCCTTATGATAAAGCTTTATTTATCATTTGGGCACAATAAGAGATAACTAGTAACAAGAATAATGAAAACAGTAGCCTATAATGAAAGGGATTAAAAACTTACATATTTAACTCTAGAACCTTCCATTTATGTTTTCAAATGTGATTCTGAGTAACTGCATCCCTTACAAGTGAGGAGAAGTATCACCTCAGCTTTTGCATGTGTCTTGGCTTGTCCTCTACAGAGGTCAGACATTTGTGGGGAAATAGTGCTTAAAACATCGTACTAAGTCTCTATAAGGCTTTGTATTTTATAGTAAGATACTCTGATCTTTTTTTTTCTTACAGTTTATCACAAACTGTATAAGGGTAGAATCCAATTCCGATTTTAGCCCTCTTTTTGCTTTTTGTTAGAAAACTGAGCTGCACAACTTCATTATATAATGATTTCTTTGCTTCCTGGAAAATCAGATTTTCATTTCCCTTTATGTGTTGATGGTCTTTATAAGAAGTAACGAATGAGGAAGCGGCATGCCTGCCCTTTGCAGGACACAGGCCAGCTTATGTTTTGTAGGCCTGGTTGGAGGGATAATTGTGAGCCTGGGCTGTCTGCTTTATTTCTACCTTTTCCTTCAGCCTCACTCTCAAAAGTTCTTTTCAAATATGGGTGGAAATAGATGAATATATTAAACCATCCTCTACCGTGTGTAATCTGCAATATAATCAGAGAGATTGTGCGTAGAGCTTTACACTTATATAATAAGTATACATGCATATAATACATTTTCGTACTTGTTTTTCATCTTGTGGCCTTCTGATTTATATTGCACCTCAGATGATGCTGAAATTCTTTGACTTTCTAAACCTTTTTGTTTTCTTTTCTGAATTCTTGGACAGAGCTAGAAAAAAACGAAATGACCAGGCACCCGAGGCTTACACCTGTAATCCTAGCTACTTATGAAGCTGAGATTTGAGAATCCCCATTCAAAGCCACTCCAGGCAAGAAAGGCTCCGAGGCCCTTATCTCCAGCTGACCACCAAAAGCTAGAAGTGGAGCCTGTGGCTCAAGTGGTAGAGCACCAACTGTGAGCAACAGCACCCAGGCCCTGAGTGAAAGCTCCAGTGTACACACACACACACACACACACACACACACACACACACACACACACACAAAAAAAAAAACCTGGATTATAATGCACCTGAATGAAAACTTAGAGCAACAAAATGAGCCTTTGGTGAAAAGGCCTTAAAAAAAAATGTCTAAGAATACAGAGTGGTGTGTTTTGGTCTGAGCAAAGAAGAAATGCTTTGTTGGACCCCATTTGCTACCACAGGTCCCATTTCCCAGCCTCTGGTTCTTGACCCATTCAGCCTGAGCTAGCTTGTCGCCTTCGCTCCATGTTGTAATGTCTTGGTGAATTAAAACTCTTCTATTCCTTTCTGATGAAAATATTGGCAATTTCAGATTTTGTGACTAGTGAGTCTATTCAGCTTTATGGCACTGCTCAGTGGGGAGCAACACACCATTTCATCCGAGGGATGCTCGGGCCCTGACAGCCGGCGAGATTGGGATCCTGTCGTGATTTTATTTCATTATGAGCCTACACTGGTATTATTTAATGCAACCAAGTTTTCAATGCTGGTAGAGAACACAGTTAAGGTCATGGTCTGAAAGGACTTTGATGTCCTGCGGAAGCCTGATTTTCCCCTAATATGCATGAAAAGCTTGTGCGGTGTGGCTCTTAGGAGATGAATATTTGTTCCTGTGGGTTACAATAGCAGGCATAACCTGTGAGTGATGGGAAATGTCGGGCAGAATACGGATTTGAAGGAAAAAAGAGGAAGGACTAGTATGAAAAAAATTAGCCATGGAAATCCATAAAGACGAGGCCAAGAATATTCTAGCAGACGTGTCAGCTAGGTTTTTCAAGAGACGACTGGACACTTGGGCAAGTCCTGCAAGTAGAGAATTTATAAAGTTGTGTGTTTTTTTTTTTAAATGACTGATTTCCTGATAGATTTCATAGAAATCTCCTTACATAGGAATTCCTACTTTTACCTTAGTCTCCAAATGTTGAGCGAAGTCACAGAAGACAATTACTCTGTGGATGTCTTTGATATTCATAAAGAAATGCCTATGGATTCTTAGGGCTACCTCCTTGGTTCCATCTGTGGTAATGTGAGTTAATGAGATGGTTTGTTCTTCATTTGGTTTATTTTTGCCAGGAGAAAACATACAGTTCCATGTCGGGTTTTAATGTACCTGCAGGTTCTTTGGCAGTCTGTAGCTTGCCATTTGACTTAGGATGTGGATTGCCCTCCTTTCCAAGGGAAACTCTTAGAAGCAGTAGAACCAAAGTCAGGAGGGGAGATTGGGGCGTGGAAACAGGGACACACAGGCAACTTTGGTGGTAGATTGTAGGGATAGATTGGAGTGAGAGAGGGAGCCAGGGGGAGCTCACCATGGAATCAATGAGAAGTTTCCAACTGTGTGGCTGCCAGCTTTGTGCCAAGGGATGTCATGGCAATTATGGAAGCACATATTGGTATAGATGTGATTAACCACCAAATATTCAGCCCTGAATATTTGCTTATAGAACACCTACCGATTTAGAGTATTGTACGGTGGGGGTGAGTAGGCAAAAGCAATTGAATATGACACTGGATGGTTAAATATCTTGAGGCTGCAGAGAAGGAACGCAGAAGGAAGAGCAAGACGAATTCTTCCATTTGTTGCGTTTTATCCTGCCTTCCTTGAGGTAGAGGCAAACCAGAACCATATAAATGTGCATGTTATTTCTGAGCGCTTGTGTCCCCATTGGGCATGGGCTGTGGAGGTGCCGAGGCAGGGGGCTCTTGGGGCTTGGGGGGGTATTTATTTTCATCACCCCCCACACAGCTTGCCCTCATGCTTTTGTAGTGGGGCCAAGTTTCTGGGTTGCAGCTGCCGCAGGAACAAGCTGGAACATTCCTCTTGTTTTGAACTTGACCACTGGTGTATGGGTTTTTTTTTTTCTTTTTCACCTACCTTTATGGACATCTACCTTTGGTGACCTCTTCGTCCCTCCTGTGGGTGGGCAGTGCCAGCCAGCCAGAACATTGGTCTAAATGCTCACGATGAAGCTTCCAGAATGTGTGTTTTCTACATCGGGCAAAATACTGAAAGTGTCCATTTCTAAACACATTCATTTACGGTTCGCATCCATCTGTGAAGAAAGACTTTGTGTTGGCACAGGCGCCATATTATAAAGTAGGTGAGGAAGTCCTCGAAATGGACGTGTCCTCTGTTGTCATGGATTTCTGTGTGTAGGCAGAAGACAGATGTGGTTCCTTATGGACGAAGCCCCATCCGATTGTGCTGTGCTTCTGTACTGTGTGTGAAGGCCCGGGGCCTGGGAGTGGGGGGATCTGAAAAAAAAAACCCGGCTAAAGCAGATTTGAGGAAGGTGGGCATGGCGGGGTCTCTGGTGAAATTGACATGGGGGAGAAGGTTCCAGCCCAGGTAAAACACTTTAACCCTGGAGCAGCAGGACATCTTTCTGTTGGGTACGATACCTGGTAACATGGCTTCCCATGCTTGTCATGTGTGTATTGTACATAGGTGCACATACATATGTGTGTATGTATGCATACTCATGCATGTATGCATGCGCACGTGGTACCGGGGAGGGAACCAGGCCTTGCACTTGCTAGCCAGTGCAGTATAACTTGAGCCACGCCCCTAGTTCTTTCAGGCTGTGATCCCCCTACTTGTGCAAATAGCTGTAATGACAGGTGACGTCACCAGGACCAACTTCCATCCTCCTGTTGGAGAATCCTATAATGGAGTAGCATGGGGGAATCATACAGGCTTTGGCTTGTATTGTGTGCTTTAAACTTGAAGGAACTTAACATAGAATAAGTCTTATAAGTATGTGACTCCTAGTTCTTGTGTCCCCATCTGGTTGAGGGCCCTTTTAAGTGATTAATTTAATTGCACTGGGGAGACCACTGACAGGCTTCTCTTTTCTCACTGGTCACACTATTCCAAGTACATCACAAAAATGTGCAGCGAAGAAAACAAAGTCAATGCACATCTCTTAATTCACAGGATGATTGTACAGTGAGTTGAAATTTATGCTTATACACATGTACATTGATTGCCTGGGTTTATTTTTGTCCTAAACAGTGGCTAATATTTCATAGATAGACATTCATCTTCTACTGGCTATTTAAAAAGGGAGTTTTAGTCAAGCCTCAGTTTTTGTAAAGCTCAAGTTGCTTCTTTGTGAGGAGGAAGCTACAGAATGCTACTGTCCCACTTCCCACGTAACTCACAGACTGAGGCTTTCTAAAACCTTCGTTAGTATCAGGGGCTTTATCATAAGAAAAGAGTAGCTCCATCTTTTTACATAAAAATAAAAATGCTGTTGAGTGTTTTTCCTCTCCACTCCCCACTTTCTTTCCAAATAATAAAACTTTGGTGCTTAATCAGGGTTCCAGATGTTTGTATGTATTTATTTATTCGGATATTTATAGTGTCTTTGTCAAGCAGTTTGCCTCCCTGGGTGCATTCCAGAAATTTTCAAAACATACATGGCAAAGCCACAAAGATCAAAGACCTGTGTCTTATGAACTCTTTGCAGTACATTGGGGGCAGTCCCTAAAATGATTTATATTAAAAGAACAGAATAAAAGCTCTCACTGTCCAAGTTGTATTATGAAGAATATTCTAGATAGGAACTGAAAGACCCAGTTGGACTTTGTCAGCGGAACTTGTCTCATTAGAGCTCTCTCCCTCTGCTGAATGAAGGGTATTGGTCAGGAACCACCCCACCACCACACAGGAATGTTAACCCACTAGCACCCTATTAATGTATTCCCCTATTTTATTATTATTGATCTCCTTGCTCATTCTTCCTTTAAAATATGGCAATTAATTATTTCTCTACCATTTTGAATATTAATTCTACCGTGTAGAATTTTAGGTGCTTCATTAAAATGACAGGTTTGTTTCCTACGTTATTTAGTATCCACTATTGACATAGGCTCTAGTGACCAATGATGACTGCTGGAACATTCATCTCTGCAAGAGGAAGTTCCTCTGGGGGAAAAAAAGCAGGGGGGGGGGGCGGGAAAGGCAGTGTGTTGGTTCTGGCCTCCCAGAGACTCAGCCAGAGCAAAACCATGCAGTGTTCTGAATGAGACAGCCATCGTCCTCGTTGGATGAAGTTCTCATGCACACGTCCTAAGGTGCACGGATTCTGCTTGTCAGATCATTGGCAAATGTTAGGAAACTAGGCCATGACTATTTTCTTGTTTCATCTCTTTTACGAAAGATCTCCTCTGGCTGGGCTTTGGCTCAGGGCAATGAGGTGCAGAAGGTAAACAACCTTAGAAGAAATAGCCCCCTTTCTTCCTGCCTATCCCAAATAATGCACACAGCATTCCTCACAGAGCCGACCATGGCCCTTAAGCATGGCATCTATAGTTCTTCATTCCTCACCTAACTCCTGTTCTCAGGAAGTCGGGGGCACCCATATTCTCACAGATGGGCTTCCTGGCTATAGTAGCACAGCTTTCAGTGGCTGAATACCTGGAGAGGTAGAAGCAAGATTAACATTTGGCATCTATGTTTGTGGGCCCTTGCTGAGACTTCCTGCCATCGTAAGGTGTTGGATTCTCTATTCCATTTATTTTTCTCCCTGGTATGTTGACTACCTTGGGTCAAAGAGTGGAACCCGAGCGAGGTGAACTTCACTGGCAGAGCTGTGGAATTCTATCTGCTCCAACTTAGCATAACTGGAGAGGAACGTCCTGGTTTCAGGCAAGTTCAGATCATCTCTGAGGAACTTGGCCTTGTCAATCAGCACCTGCACTACCAGAACGTGACCCAGGTGCCCTTCCCAACTGTGTGCTGGGAACACCTCAAAAGACTACTGTTGGCCCCAATTAGAGTTACTTGGCACCTTTTAAATTTTTGGAGATCTTCCTTAAATATGACTAAAATCGTTTTCCCGCTTAGTGAGTCTCATATTAAATTATATCTGAGACCTCTACGCACTTTTATAACCTTGTCAGGTTTTGATTTTGCTCATTGTAGATTAAAACGCAGCGAGATTTAGCCAGACTGCAACTGTGTTCATGATGAAAATGTTTGGAATCCTTTCAGTCCTGAAAACTAGTTGAGGTATTTTTTCAAAATGTAATTAGCTATATTGTTCATCAATATGATTGGTAATAGATAGTTTTGTGTGAGTGTGTGTGCGTGCACGTGTGTGTGTGTGTGTGTGTGTGTGTGTGCATACATACAGCATACATCTGGTGGTCCTGAGGCTTGAACTCGGGGTTTAGGTGCTGTCGCTGAGCTTTTTAGCTCAAGGCTCATGCTCTACCAGTTGAGCCACAGAGCCACTTCCGGTTTTCTGGTGGTTAATTGGAGATAAGAGTGTCGTAGACTTTCCTGCCCAGGCTGGCTTTGAATCGTGTTCTTCAGATCTCAGCCTCCTGAGTAGCTAAGATTACAGGTGTGAGCCACCAGCACCTGGCTAGTAATAGCCAGTGTTTGCATATGCTAGGTATAGTTAGTATTTATACTTGGTAACTAGCATTTATTTAATAAATGACACTGATATCATTGTGTAGGTATCTTATCTTTCTACCATGGTTTGTTTGCGGTGCTGGGGCTCCATCTGAGAGCCTGGAACATGCTGCCCAGACACAGTCCCACAGAACTACATGCTCAGCCCTACAACACTGCTGTTTAGAATATGAGCGACATCTTGAGTTTTCTATGAGAATTAGAGATGTTACTCTATTTTACCTGATCTTGAAAAGTAGGGTTCAGGGAAAGAATCCTGTGTTTGAGAAATTACCATTTTTATACTCTCCATAAACTTGTGGTTGACTGTAACACTATTGCTCCCAGTGATTTGCTATCTTCTGTGATATGAACCTCTAGAGACTCTAGACTAGTTAAGGATCTGGAACGTTCTCCTCCCCCCCGCAAAAAAAAAATTCAGATAGAGTGAAAACAGTTGCGAATTTTCTAAATGCTCTGAACGTCTGGGCACCCTCTCTCCCTCTTTTTTCTTGTCCCTGTCCCTCATCTTTGCCTGGAGCCTCTTTTCCTCCTCTTCCCACGTGGAAAGGCCTTTGTCCTCACTTAAACAACCGCCAGCATCACACTCGCCAGTTGCCAGTTGCAAGATAACTTTTCTTTTTGTTGTTGTTGTAAGGTTGTGCTGTACTGGTTACAGTGCTAGAACTCAGGGTCCTGCATTCACTCCCCCTAGGCCTTTTCTGCTCAATATTGATGTTCTCTGACACCTGAGCCACAGCTCTACTTCTGGCTTTTTGCTGATTAATTTCAGATGAGAGTCTCATAGACTTTTCTGCCTAGGCTGGCTTTGTACCATGATCCTCAGATCTCAGCCTCCTGAGTAACAAGGATTACAGATGTGAGCCACTCATGTGGAGTCTTTTCTGGCTTTCTGATAGGAGCTGTCTGCAGTGATGAGTCTTTTTTGTTGTTGCTGCGTCAGTGAATCATAGGAGGTGACCTGCAGTCATCAATGGTGGGGAGCCTTTGGTCTCTTGCCATGGTTGGCTCTCCTCCACCCCCCCACTCCCCTAAATGAGCAGCCACATAGTTCTCAAGTCCTGGGCTCCGGAGCGCAGGCTTCTTCGTAGTTAGTTTCCTTTTGTCACTTTCCCTTGGCATTCTTCCTCTTTTTTAATCCTACTCTTGAAAATTAGATCAAACGCAAACTGTGTTCAGGCTTATTTACAGTTTCCCAACTCCTTTCCTGTCTTCCTCTTGACAGGCTTGGCATAAGAAGTCTTTTTCAAGTAGTAAATTAATTTAGGTGGCACGCACCTCACCTGAATTTTGTTCCACGCTGGCAGTTTAGATAAATGGATGTTATAATCCCAGCACATTTTTTTTCTGTCCAATGCCACCATGCCGACTTGCAAGAATCTACAGAAGCGATAATATTCTGTCAGTTTGGGGCCCAAGAAGAAGAAGAGAAGAAAAACGCAGGGCACTTTTTTTTCTTATTTGTATTTATAAGATGCCTGTGAGGAAGCTGGAGTCGCCGCGTGGCAGTTTCCACGGCTAAACACACGTGAAGGAAGATAAGGTGCCCAGGGATGCTGCTCCGCACGATGAGAGACAGGCCAGGTCGGGTATTGTCAGCTGGGTCTGGCACTAGCTACGGCCTCCATCACCAGCAGAGATAATTTTTTCCCCTCCTTCTTAAAACTTACCATTTCCTTGAAGAATGCAGTTTATTTTTAATGACTTTATTGATTTGACGATTGGGTTACAACGTAGTTTATTTACTGCTGAAATGTCTCGTTCCTGTCAGCACTTTAATACGCATAAATCTACTTTTTTTTTTTTTTTGCCACTACTCTGCTGTGCTGGAAAACTGCTTATAGTTGCAGGAAAATTTGTTTGGCTGGGATATGTATAGGTTTGACTTGGGATGGCTCCCCTTCTCCTCCCCCCTCTTGAAATTCATTTTATGTCCTCATTTAGCTGTCACATAGACACACGCAGGGTTGCTGTCATTGTGTGCTGTGGAGAACAGCAGAAAATCAAATGAGGGGTGCGAGCAGTGGAGGGAACACAAAGCTGGCTTTCAGGTTCATAGGTCTGTCATGCTTTTCTCTTCTGCTGTTGGGTTAAGACATGAAAGTGTCTGGTTTTGATTGATGTATTTTGACATAGTAAGTGCACAGTACATCCAATGATCAGTGTTATAATCTGCTTGCTTTCAACATTTCATATCCCATAAGACTCAGTAAAAATGAGACTTTCATTTCCTCCTGCTCAGTGTTGGAGCAGAGTTAAAATACGTTTTGCCAGTAAGTCCTCCATGAAGCTTAAGTGTTTTTATGTAAACAGTGTCATGTATGTTCGGTTTGGACATGCCATGGTACATTAAATGACAGCGAGTGGGAACCGATAGATAGCTTTAGAAAAAAATTGTATGCGAAACATTTCTTCTTTCAGAAATTTTATAGTTCACATTTTTTTTCCTTCCAACAGGTGAATTTTATTTTATTTATTTTTTTTGAGATTTTACTGAATTTTTTTTTTTTTTGAGATGTTGGGAATGGAACTCAGAGCCTCGGGCATGTTCCCACATTCTATCTCTGAGTTTTGTCTTCAACTAAAAAGTTAATTTTAAATACATGAGAAGACTAGTTAACCACCCTGTATTTTGCTAAGCAGAATGGAGATCTACTCTCTAAAGAAAAGCAAATGCAACAGAAAGGCCAAGACTCTTTTCTACTCTAATACCAGCCCCTTCTGTAGTCCTTAATTTAGGTTCAAATCAACAGCTCAATATAAACAAATAAAATCACTGGAAAGCAGGGAAGAAGGAAGGAAGGGAGGGAGGGAGGAAGGAAGGAAGCAAGGAAGGAAGGAGGGAAAGGAGGGGAAAGGGAAGGGGGAAGAGGGAAGGGAAAAGGAGAGAAAGCAAAGAAAGGGGAAGGATATAAAGAGGGAGGGAGGAGAAGGCAAGGAAAGAAGGAAAAAGAAAAAGCCCCATTGGTGGAATTATGAGTGCTTACTGTGCTTGTTGGGCAAAATCCAGCAAATAACAAGCTAGATTTTTTTTTCTCCATAGGAACAGTTGAACTCTACGGAAGGTAATAGAATCCTTCTGAGTAATATGATTAAAAGTCTTTGGGAAATATCAGTTGAACTTGAAGTGGATCGCCGTTTTCATGAGGAGTTGTGTTCTAATGTGACATTTAATGTAAAAGAGCCTAATTGATCATATAAATACGTGTAACCAAAAATATCCAGTACATTTTTGCTAGATTAACAAGTTATGTAGATCGGTGTCCCCCCCCCCCCCCCCATGGGTAATCATTTGCTTTTAAAGAAATGGTGCTTTTAAAAGAAGATGGTTTCTGAGTCTGGTCTTCTATTCCCTGCTCGGAGTGAATAAGTGGTCAGCTGTGTAGCTCGTTTGTGCAGTTGGGAAGGAAAGAGTTGTGCAGCCACAGTGTTCCACGCCAAGGAAGACTTGCAGACGCCCGCGGGCATAGGAGCAGTTGAACACAGCATGAATCATGCAGTTGAGCAGTCTACTAAGTGAGGGAGAAAAGAATATCACGCACAGAGGTTTGATGTCTTTTTATGAGAGAACAAAAGAGTTTCGATTCTTTCACATTGAGTTTAGCCTAGCCATTGTGTGGCAGAGGAGGTTTAATGAATCATTGTTTAACTAGGATCTTGCCAAGTATTTGACCATTAAATAGTCTCCAGTGTGTATAGAGTTCTTCTCTGACAGACTCTGTTTTTGACTGTGATTAATTGGCATTGAATTGTTATTTAATTACCACCACAGAAATCTCAGAACAGTTTGTGTTCTGATTAAGTTATCTGATGTAATAACAAACATCAGGGCTGGGGAGGTCAGCTCCGTTCTTATGACACCTTGCCACCAAGAGGCCAACTTGTGTGGTTGGTTCAGAGCTCTTGGAAGGTCGTAAAGTACCAAACACTCAGCATCTGGATTGTACCTTTTTCAGTATATAAAAATATTCGGAGCTAGGCACTGGTGGCTCATACCTGTACTCCTAGCTACTCAGGAAGCTGAGATCTTCTGTGGATTGAGGTTTGAAGTTAACTGGGGCAGAAGAATCCTTGAGCCTCTCATCTCCAATTAATCAGCAAAAGCCAGAAGTGGAGGTGTAGTGTGTGGCTCAAATTATAGAGCACCATCTTTGGGTAGAAAAAGTTAATAGAAAGTACTCTGGACCTGAGTTCAAGACTCAGCACCGGCGCGTGCGTGTGCACGCGCGCGCACACACACAATTACATTGTAAATCCATAAGCTCTATAAAATGCCGAACCTGAACCTGTAAAGTTATTTATTGGACTTAAAAGCATTTTAAGCAAGTCTTCAGTTTACAACAGAAACTTTCCATTCATTGAGATCCATAGGAGACAAGAAGGAAGAGGTTGACCAGTTGGACATACTGAAAGTGAAAAACAAGTCAATGGGCACAGCTCAGGTTTGGGAGTTGCTGTCCTTAGTACATGAGTGACCTCACAAGAGCAGATAAGACCTCCCTTGTATGGATAGAATCTGATGAGGTGGGAATCCTGAAATACAAATGAGTAGGGCAACAGGAATGGAAAGAGACAGGTATTAAAAGAAAACAAAAATAAGCTAGCCTCTACTGAGTCATACCAAAGCCTACCAACTCAAGAGACTTAGATCTGAGGATGAAGGGTCAAAGCCAACCCAGCAGGAAAGTCCATAAGACTCTAACCTTTAATTAACCAGTAAAAAGCCAGAAGTGGAGTTTTGGCTTAGGTGGTAGAGTACTAACCTTGAACAAAAGCTAAAAGACAGCTACTAAGACCCTGAATTCAAGCCCACACAAGACACACACGAAGGAAGAAGGAAAAATAATAAATTGTATTCTGAAACTATTGTACATACACGAGTATTTCCAGAAGAAGATAGAGCAGTGTCAGATGCTGCCAAAAAAAAAAAAAAAAGTAGAAGAAAATAAGGGTTGGTGAGCAGCTGGTTGCAGGTTTTACAAATTGGCTCAGTTCCTAAACTTCTAGGGATGCTATGGGAAAAGAGGAGCAGAAATCAAACTAGAAAGGATTGAAGATTATTTAAATAGGTCCTGATCTCCTCCCCCTCCCCCCCCATAAGAACAAGAAGATGCTTTAAGAGGCCACGTGCTTTCTAAGCTTTTCATAACCAACAAGACAAGTTGAATTGTGGTACTTACAGTGCTATTTCCATTTCCTGTGGATTTTTTGAGGAGGCAGTACTGTAGCTGGAAATGATTCCCTCGACCCCTTACCTTTAAAACATTTTTTTAAAGATCCCCACAAAGGTCTCTACTTTACACTGAACATAAGCTAGCCAACTTGGTGCAACATCCGTTGGCGGTTCCCAGATATTAAAATGATGCACTGGAGATAGAACTGACGATGAGATTTGGGTGTTGGTTGATCTGTTTCCAGCACACCTTTGGGTGCTTTACATAGGGTGGGTAGTGGGAGGGCCCATTGTCTTCAAGTTCAGTCACGTTTCTCACACCACATGTTTTGCTGTCCTATTTTTTGAGCATTACATATACTTGTATGTATACTAGGTACCGGGATGATTTTGCATGCCAGATGGTAATTACCATTCAAGGTAATCTCCGTGATACAGTCTCATGCTGGCCTTTGTGTAAGTGTGAATGCTTTGTTTAGCTGATTGCTTTATAAATTGGTATTACTGCTGCCATCTTTGGGATCATGTTCTTGAGAATGTGGAAAATATCAAAGGTTCAAGTGTTCTCAGATCTTTGTTTTTACTTTCCTAATACTCACTTTCTGGGCTTTTTTTTTTTTTTTTTGGCCATGTATGATAGCAAAAGGATGCTGGACGAAGAAAAAAAAATAGTTCTTAGAAACAAAAATATATTCCTATGGTGAGAGGTCAAGTTTCTTGTTCTCTGAGCATTACAATTCCTTAGGTAGGTTTCCTTAGGCCTTGCAATGCCTCTGTTCCTGATGTAGGTACCCCCTGAGATCACATGCAAATGATGTGTGGACACTATCCAGTGCACCAACTTTGTAGCTTTCATTAGATCTGTAGTGTTTCAGAGCTTCCGTCCTGGAGATTCTTCTAGGCAGCTAGATCTAGACCTTGTACGCTCACTCCTGTATATCCATGGGGTAAAGGAAATGGCTTAGTCTGCCTTCTACTTTTTAAATTTTCCTTTTCATGCTTAGAAAATGAAAATGCTGATTTGCTATAGCAAAGAATTTCCAATTTCCTGGGGCAGTCTGTGAGGTAGAGCCACTCCTTTAAGGATAATCCTCCAGCACTTTGATTTGCTGTGGGTTACACAGCTTGGTAAGATCTGGGATAAGATGACACTCAGGCTCCTAGACTTTCCTAATCATTATTATTAGACTGTATGTCCTCAGTCATTCATTTATTCACTTGTTAATGGGTTTTTTTTCAGCCTACAGTAACTTAGGTAATGTAATTTTAAGGTGGAGTTATTTTAAATGTTTTTATTTAATTATAGTTAGCCAAGAGAGGATTCCTGAAACTCTACTAACCAGGAGCGATAGTCCAAGTATTTAGCATCTAGAGCAGCAAGCATGAACCATTCCGAAGGGGCCAGTTTGGGCCCGGCTATCCATACCAGCTTAATGCCTGCCCTGCCTATATCTTTATTAGCTCCTTCTTCTTAGTGAGTATTTAATAGCGCTTGCAGAAGTGTCCAGTTAAAGTAACCTCATGTCACAGATGTGTTGACATGGACACACCTTTCTGAATCGCTATTAGGCTGGGTGAGTTCCTGCTTGGCTACTTCTCAGCTTGAAATTCAATTCCTTGAGTCAATTTCTTACCATCTTGAAGTCTCAGACGCCTTGTCTTGACAGGGAGACAGTATCTCCCGTCATAGTTTACTGATGATGTGTGTGTGCTTAACATGGTTTCTGCCACTTATCTAATGCCTAGCGTGTGATGTTTCTTTTAGAAATCAGGCATGAATGAACTCAAATGACCACAAGAAAGTCTCTCACCGACTTGAATGAGGACACCCCGTGTGTCGCCATGGGGCATCTCTGTCACAGGGAGACATTAGTGGATTGATTTGGGCCATTCTGTAGAAGCTACCACTCTGCCCACTCAGAGGTGTCTAGCGTCTGTGGACTCACACTGCAGTACAGCTGATCACACATGGATTTGGAGAGCTGTAGATGAAAGACAGAAATCACAACTCTTGCCTATGAAGGGGAGTCTTCTGCTGGAGGCCACGCAGCTCTCAGCCTTATTCACTCCCGTGCTGTTACGTATGGCCAGTTCCTTCCTCGTGTCAGCACACCTCAGGTCATGCTCTTTCCATTGACCAGGCAAATATTTGTCAGCCTCTGCCCTCTTCACCTCTTCGTTCTGATGGATGTCGTTTCTCCCACCTGGACAAACTGTACATGCACACTGTCAACCTGTGCTCTGCCCGCTGTCCTTCCAGATTCACAGGCTCTCTTCCCATGATGTCTAACCCCTGTGACTTACTCTCTTGGGTAGAGGCCCCTTGTTTACTGGCTTTCCCATTGCCAACTGCCTGGTGTGTGGTCTGTGCCTTGTTGTTTCTGCTGCCTGCCTGTGTTCTCACTCATGCTGTGTTGTTGCAGTTACCGTTTTTGCTTAGTCTTCTTATTCACAGTTGCACTTTCTAAAGTTACAGTTTATCTATGGTTCACTGTGGTCTGAAGAAAACTAGTATTTGTCTTAATTCTTCTAAGAGAGAAAGACTGTTTGCATAGAATGTTCCTTACAGTAGCTATTGTTCACATCTCTTTCTGTGCTGGTTTATGAGCTTTATTAGAGGTTATTTATGTTAGGCAGAATGTGTGCTGTGGCATGTATGTATGAATGAGGTTTGGTTCTGTCCTTGCTTTCATCAGCCACAGGGGATCTTACAATGTGTCTTTGCAGATTTGGGAAAATACTATACCCTATGACCTGAAACCAAGGTTGGATTACAAATTGCCTAGAAGGGTTAGGCCTAGTGGAACGTGCCTGTAATCTGAGTGACTTGGGAAGTAGAGGCAGGAGTTACTGTGAGTTTGATGCCAGCCAAGGGGTAAAGGTAGCTAAATCTTGTCCTGAAAACAAAGGCCCGGGGGTGTGGCTCAAGTATAGAGTGCTTGCCTATCAAGTGTGAGGCCCTGAGTTCAATCCCCAATACTATAAAAAGATAAAATAAAACGCCCATCTGGACACAAAACAGTGGGACAGATCTGGCTTTAATTCTAACTTGCAGATTCTTAGGAATGGTTAAGGTATTATGCCCAACTGGTGAACCGCTGGGGAGGTGTCTGAAGTAAGAGGAGGGTGTGATTCAGAGGAAGGAGGAGTTGGAGGTGGTCCTACAGGACAGACTATGGGGCTGCCCTTTGTCTTAAGGAGATGTGGAATCTTTTTTTTTTTTTTTTGGCCAGTCCTGGGGCTTGGACTCAGGGCCTGAGCACTGTCCCTGGCTTCTTTTTGCTCAAGGCTAGCACTCTGCCACTTGAGCCACAGCGCCACTTCTGGCCGTTTTCTGTATATGTGGTGCTGGGGAATCGAATCCAGGGCCTTATGTATACGAGGCAAGCTCTCTTGCCACTAGGCCATATCCCCAGCCCAGAGATGTGGAATCTTATAAGTCATCTCATTAGGATAATCTCACCTGGCATCTTCTTGGCAGGGGCAAAAATAAGAGACATAGCTTCTGAGAAGAGAGAACAACACACACAATACTTTTTAAATCACTTTGCCCCAATGTGTCACACTCAAACCTTGGGACAGCACTTCCAAATAAGTTTTCATTATTTGAAAAGGCAGGGCACTGCTAGCCTTGTAAACAGCATAATTATCCTAAGAAGTTGTTCTTTCAAAGGGCCACATACTCTGCCATCCTAGTTCTTTCTGAACTCTCTGGAAACAAATACCCCATAATATGTCACTGCCCTTGCTCTAGGGCCACAGCACAGTGCTTTCCTTACCTATGACTCCAGGGCTGGCCCCAGATCACGCTGGAGATGTCAGAGACACAGTATAGACTTCTCTGGTGTGTAGGTGTAGGCAGGGATTTGAAGGCGAGAGAGGAAGGACAAGCTGCTGTCGATGCTTTATCCCTTATTTGCAGTGATAGGGAAGAAGGGTGGCTTGGGGGCTATCAGTGGAGGACAGTGGGCTTCTTCCTCTATGCTTGTGTGTCCAGTTGGGTAGCTTCACATGGTCAGAGGGCATTGGATAGCCATACGTAATTTTACATTTAAGTTCCAGGAGGGGCTCCTTGCTTGTTATGTAGGTCTAAACCGGAGATTTCCTTGAGATCTGGTGACCTATGAAATTCTTTTTAGGTGAGCCTTGCATCTCCTCTGGCTTGCCCTTCCATCCTTCATGACTGTTCATAGTCCCCTTCCTCCCAGTCTGCATCTGTGGCACACACCTGCCCTGCCTCCTCTGGCAGCTGCCCCCACCCCACCAAACAAATCTGTATTCTGACCTCCTTATGGGAATAAAAAAAGCCAACTGCTCTTTGGCTCCTGGAAACTTAGGTAGGAGTTGCAAAAAGGACAGTTGTTATACATAGGACATCATATATATGCACATCTCATATATAAGACATGTAGTTCATACATGTGACCAAGGTTAACCTCTCGACACAGGGAACACCATTAGAAATTTCTGATCCTTTCCCATTGCTGGAAGTGTGGCCCTTGGATCCGCAGCATTCAGATTTCCTGGGAATGTGTTGGAAATGCAGATTCTCAGGCCTTCACTGAGCACTTTGGAGACTGCCTATTTTTACATCACCAGATGACTAGTGCGCAAATGAGAATCTCAGAAGCATTGTCCTTCTGACTGCTGGATTATTTCTGATGCCGGCTGGTGCTTGGTGATTAACTCTAGCCAGGGCCGTGGGAAGGTTCCTGAGAAGGCAGTGCAGTTAGGCACAGCCTGCCCTGTGGGGACAAAGAAGTTCAAGTGAGTGGAGGTTCTGGGAACTGCATGTGGCAACACGAGTTTCAGAGCAAGAAGGGCGAAGGCTGACACCTTGGTGGGGGCACAGGCAAGGATTAAGACCCTTTCTGGTGGAAGAGCAGTAGACAGAGAAGCCCCCGGCCAGGAGGAACGGGAGGGAGGCTAGACTGGTACCTGTGCCTCACCACTTGGCAGAACAAATTCGGTAGATAAAGCAGTAAGGATATAAAAGAGGTTATTTTAAATGAAAAAACTGGTAATTATGTGAGATGGATAGAAGTCAGAAGTGCCTTATACATCTCCACGCTGGGTTTGGGGGAGTCGTTCTCAGGTGCTGCTTGAGAAGTTGGCTGTGGGTTGTCTTGGGTCAGTTTCAAAGGATTCTGTGTAGATTAGCTGACGATGTTTTATAGGATAGCTGCGCGTGAGTAAGCCGGGGAGATGAGCAGTGCAGATAAGCAATGGCACGGGTAAGTATACAGGAAATGAGCAGCACGAGCACTGGCAAAGCTCTCAAAGAGAACTCAAAACAAGAAAAAGACAATCTGGGGAAAAGAAGAGCCAGCGAAGGCGGTTGAAGCTAGTCGCCATGAGGAAGGACGATGGCTGTGCTTGTCTTTCCTTCCATGTGGAAATCCCCGGAAGGCTGGGCCGAAGACACACACCCCATTACCGAATATGGAATACAGTATCTCCTCGTATGGTCTCTGTCTCTAACATGAGGACCCTGGACCGCTAAGGTGCCACGAGTGTTCCTGTTGCCTCTGGGAGCTTTCTTCAGAGGAGATCTCTGTGTGAATGACACAGGGACATGAATGAGGCTTCCTGTTGGGGAGGGGACTGGTAGTAGGAGAAGAGTACAGGGCAGCTCGCATCCGCCGTGCTTGGCCTCCTCTTTCTTCCTCTGCCCCTTGGAGATTCCTCAAGGCTGAATCTCAAAACCTTCCTGTCACAGAGAATGGAAATGACTAATTGGGCCCTCTTTCGTGCCCCTTTAAGCTCTAAAATCATATAGTAATAATTTGAGCAAAACCTTGCTACTTTGAATTTAGATAAGGGGTTTTGTGAGACCCTCCTGATCTTTTATCTCCTGTGAGGTAGTCAGACACATTTATTATGACTGTTCGGAATCTCAGCGAGGTTCCAATGATGCGTGGAGTCCGGTTGGTCCTGCAGATCAGAGGAGGAGGAAGAATCCGGGTGGCCTTACCCCCACTGCCTTCTCCACCTTCTCTTTCATGCTGACTGACCCTCCACTTTGTTGAGGACCTATTCTGACCCTAAGGATGAAGATGAACCAATCTCCCAAACCTCTGCAGTTCCTGTTCTCTTCGTATCATGGTCTAACTGGATTCGTTTGTATAGAACAATCCAGAAAGTCCAGGACGGCTCACTCCCAAAATGGCGCCCTGTAATTCTTCAGAGCTTTACTCCATGTTTCTACCTCGAGCCACTCTCTTCCCTGCTGTGCTGCATTGTACCTGGCCCATTCCCTTTCAGTCATCAGCAGCTAGACTGTACTCTTTGGGTTAGACTGCTGATTTTAGTCTGTGTTTCGCCTAGACAACAGTTCTTTTACTTGTTCCCCCAACTCCCGCTCTACTGTTGTCTACAGGACGAGGACAGTGGTGGTCTCCCCAAACATAGCACATTTGGTTTTAACTCTGTCGGCTATTCCACAGGTCTCCTCCTACCCAAAACACCCTGGCTCTAGGCCTCACACAACACTAACCGCCTAGTGCCAATGGCCAATTCTTATCAAGGTATTTAATTTCTAGAACCAAGATTAGGTTCTAGATATGTTCCTCTTTATAATATATGCAATGCTTACGACCAAAGATTTTGCCCAGCATGTCTGCTTTTACCCTCAAAGGTACTGTGGTCTAGTGGGGCTTTTTATACTGGTACCTAAAACTACATGTGGCAAAGAATAGGACGCATGAGTCCTAAAGTGAAGAGCTATGGAGATATTCATGTCGTGAATGAACCTCAGAAGGTTCACTCTGTTAGGTTAAACCACAGAAGCCTGAGTTCACGCCTCAGTACTTCCAGAAGACACAAAAGAAAATCATAATCACTGTGGAAAAAGTAAACAGAATAAATTTACACTTTACCCCCAACGTATTCTGACTTGTTAAATAATACTATGTTGAAGGTCTTTGCACACTGATACTTCCTAGAAATGGAATCTCTAGGCCAACAAGGGTGCACTCATAAAAGAACAAGTGTGTTTATCCATATTTACTTAGTATTCTCCCATAATCCACCTGCGCAGTCAATGCAAGGTTGATGTGATATGGATTTTTTATTGAACATGAGTCCAGCATGTGATCTAGCTGCTAGAATTTGCTATGACCACGAGCTTCATGACTGGCTACGCTCTGTGCAGAACCCTCAGCTTCGCAGACTATCTTGGGGATGTTTATTTTAATCCTGGGCACCAGGCATTACAGTGAGTCTGGTGGTCTTGAGCACAAGCAGAGACATTGGACAAGACCGGACCTGAAGGACAATGGGGGCACCAGGGGTCATTTGCTTACGAGAACTCTGGGAAGGCTGTGGTTCTCTTCCTCTGTGTATATGAAGGGCTGCCATATCAAGAGAAATTAGACTCACTCTGTGTGGTTCTGCAGGACAGAATAAGCACAGTAACAGTTCAGGAAGAAAGAGTTTGGCTTCACGTAAGCAAGCTCTTTCTACACAGAGGAGATGGGCTGGGCTGCCCCCCTCTGTACCCCCCAGGAAGCTGTGACTTTCCTTTTCTTACATCCCTGGACACTCGCCCCCCCCAAGGGCCCCCATGTCACTGGGATCAAGAAGCTTGGCAGAAACACGGTGGGCATTCATCACGAGGATTTGATTTGGAGACTTGAGAAAATGGCTTTGGGGCCATGCCCTTGCCGTCAGGGCTCTGATTAGAATAGCCTGCCACAGAGCCAGATGAGAATCATCTCCAAACACCCCACTGCATCTCTTCGTTGTTTCTTAGGACAAGGAAGGAATTGTTGAACCTTCCGATCTCACATTTTCTACACCCAGCTCAGTTCATCAAGTGTGTGTGAAAGTGATTTTTTCCTCAGTGGTTTGTGTTACTCTTGTGTTTTATTGCTGTTCACTGGTTATGACTTTTGCAGACCTTCATCTGAGGAAAGATAATGGGATGATTTTCATATTCCTGTCATCTATATAACCTTTCTATCTTTTTTTTAAAAAAAGATTTTTGAAAGTATTTTTTAAGCATTTAAAACATGGCTCTGACAGTTTTTGAGTAAAACCGTTCTTGCAGTGGGTGTCTAAATCTTGTTCATGTTAAAAAGTTGTAACTTTCCCATCAAAAAATAACAAGTGTTTTAATTACATGGTTGATATTTTTTAGCGTTCATTTTTCTTCTTTTGCACTGATTCTTTGAAATGCTTTAAGAAATAGCTACACCACAGAAGCCCTTAAGAATATGTGAGAAGAGTTATAGTGTTCCCTCCCGCATTCTGATTAATGCATGCCCAGCCTCTTCCCCTTCAAGCCTGGTCTGCTGGGCAGAAGGGCACAAGGGCATCCTGGGAGCTCATTAGGCATTCAGATGCTCAGCTCCACCCCGATCTGTTGAACCAGAACCCACATTTTAACAGTTGACTTTCCTCACCAAGTGGGAAGCTGCAGAACCTGGGTAACAGTTTCCATCCCACTGTTTTGTTTGTTTGTTTTGAGAACCTGTTAAAAATGTGTCTGGCATTGTGATGAGCTTCTTTTGTAGGCATGGGCCCATTTAATCCCCTGAACAACTCTCTAAAAGAGGCGTTACTAGTCTTAAGAAAAGTTGTCACTGGGCTTGCCAAGAACGTCACTAAATGACAGATTCTGGAGTCTGCATGTTCTAAACCTGAGACAGAAAAAAAAAAATTGGAAGCCCAGCTTACCTCTGGATTTACACATCCTGCATTTCCCCGCTGAGCCCAGGTGCCCCAGGAAAGAGGTGGAGACTTGGTCCACTAGCTTTGACTTCCTGGGGTGAAGGGCCTCAGAAGAAATCAAGCACTTGGAAGAACACCCCGAGACCTCCACATTGCACTACAACTGGCTTCCCAAAGCATCGCTTTAGGAAGTTCAAGGGATTGTACAAACAAGGATTATTTGCATCAAAATAAACTCAGAAACACATTCTCTCTCTCTCTCTCTCTCTCTCTCTCTCTCTCTCTGTGTGTGTGTGTGTTAAAATAGATATTTATTAGAAGTCTGCCTTTCACTTCGGAAGCCTTGTGCCAAACAATTTCCTTGGATTCTGCTTGACACCCACACTGGTTCCCTTTCGATTCAGCGATCATAAGTGATTGGTAATCACTGAGTATTATTTATGTTTTCTGGCCTACATTCCTCATTGTCTTCTCGGGTGTTGAGGTTTGCATTTGTCACACTTAGTGCTTGTCTGAAAATAACCACCCGGATGCCGGTAGTGAAGGATTTTAAATTTTCCCAGGATGCAAGGTGCCCAGAAGCATCCTGGAGGGGAGGAGGAGAGAGACTCAAAAGTTCTCAATTGGATTTACTGAAGAAAGGTCACCATTTAGCAAAATTAGTTCTGATAGTGAACCCAGAATGAATGCCACAAATGAGGATTTGCATATATTTCACAACTGTCCATCTCTTTACTTAGCACTTGGAGTGAAATCCTAGGTAGGATTTAAAAAGGAAAGAACTCTCCAAAGCCCACCCTGGCCCTGCCCAATACTAGTGCAACAATTTCCCCCCATATTTGAAGAGAAATTAGGGCCATCTTATAACTCCCTGGCCAGTTGTGTGTGGTGGTATTTCTATTCCTCATTAGGTGATCACCCTGCTTTCTTTGTCTTTGCCACTGACATCAACTTATTTCATATGAATGTATAATATATTAAGTACATATGCATTGAAAATATTGTTTTGATTTGTTTTCGAGTTGGTTCTCTTCACGGGTCTGTCTGGGGAAATGAATAATCTCCCATATCCTGTTCTTGCAGGAAGAATTTTGAATCGTTTCTCCAAAGACATTGGACATATGGATGACTTGCTTCCCCTGACATTTCTCGATTTTATCCAGGTAACGTAACTGTTCTGTGAAGGTCTCAAACATAAAACTCAGGTTCCTCTTCTTTCTAGGCCTTTCCATGGGAGGGGGTGGGAAGAGGGCCTTGGGCCTGGCTATGTGTAATTGTTACCTTAATAAAAAGGCCATGTTTGTAGAAGAAAGGTGTGGTAATGGTTGGGAGGCTAAGTTAGCATGAGTAATACTTTGCGTGTAGGTGTGGCCTTCCAGTCCTGTCAGCCTCGGTCCGTGGCATCTGCGTGCTGGGTAAGTGGCTCTCCTGTCTGCCTCCCAGGTATCTGGCAGGGATTTCGCTTGACTGTGAACACATTTCATAATATAGAAACAATCACCTCTCACGGAAAGATAGCCCAGATTAACTAAATTATGCATTGTATTACCACAAAGGGCAAATATTTACTGCACCGTTTTTTTTTTCCTCCCCCCCACCTTGGAAGGGGGATAAAACCAGGTGTGGTTCCTTACAAAGAAAAGATTAGTAATAATAAGGCGAAAATAATACTTTGTTCACAAGGACAATGGAGCGCGGTTATTGCAGATACAAAGCTTTTAAAGGCAAGCATGTTTAAGCCAATAATTTGAGTACAGGATCAAAGTCATATCAGAAAATGTCTTTTTTTATTTTTCTAGGCAGCTTTTCTTTTCACATGTTGATTGCTCTGTCTTAAGGTGTCTTTTAAAAGAGAAAAGTCTCAACAATCCCACAGAAATACCTTTTGTATGGCATCTGTTTTGATGACTGTGATCTTCAGGTTCTAAAAAAACTAACGTTGGGTCACCTTATCACTCTTCTCCTCCTAGAGTATTATTACTTTTGTGGTTATTTGTTGGTTGGTTCCTTCCCCCCCCCCCCCACCCGTTATTTAATTCTGTCTGTGTTCCAGTGACTTGGGAGGGAGAACTCTTCTATCTTTTCAAATGTTTATTTTGGAAATGTTGTCACTGCAAACAGTGACTGCAAACAGCAGAATCCACGGGTGAAAGGCATCTGCTGTCAACCAGTGTGAAGCAGGGCCTTGCTGGCGTGGCCCTCGTACTGCGACTGCGCACAAGTACCTTGGATTTTCTTGTGTTTTGCCTTTTTTTCTTTTCTTTTATATACATCCTGCTGGATTTAGCAGTGTTCTTTCTCCCTTCGGGAGCAACCTTTCATGAAAGCACTTGGCATGTTTTTCATAGAATGCAGATGGCTAGCAGGATGCTTTCCGCAGTGATGGTTCACCACTGCCACTATGAGCTAGGCCAAGTTTGGGTTTCCCCGAGCTGGCTGGCCCAATGGGTGCTTAGCTGAGTGAGTCCTGCTAATTAGAATCCTTCCTGTGTTTTTGTATCCCATTATGGAGCAAAGGGGACGGCTGCTACTTGATTTCAATATAAAACATCCTCTGCAGCCCGAGTGAGGAGAGAGCATTCTAGTCTCATACTTTGTTTAACCAGAGAGACACGGGTCTTTTTGACTATCTAGTCGAATCATCTTGGTCATCTTTCCATGCTTGAGTATGCCTCGTCCCAATTAGCCCATTTCTTGTCCTTATAGCCAAGGTGAATCTTGGTGTTATTGTTTCCAAGAAAAAAAGTTTTTCTATAAAGGATAATTCACTTATCAATGATGATAAAGACCTATTGTCATGCATTTTGTTTGCAGGTGTCTTTAATAAGGCTTGCCATAATCCCTTCAGGAAGAAATATTTTTCTCCTTTTAAAAATAGTATTAGCTAAATATAAAAGCGCCGATCCCTGCCATTGTTGTTGATTCTTTGAGGGACATTTCCCAACATTCATTGTTTAAATGGTTGTCATGAGGAATCAAGTGAAACTTCAGAAACAATGCCTGAACTGGTTCATCGCAGTCTGCCGAGCCTTTCACTGGAGGATTTGCATTCAATGAGGGGCCGTTTTTTTTTTCCCCCTGAAGTATCCCGGGATCATTTTGAAGTACGTAGGGCTTGCTGCTGTATTAGAGAGGAAAGATTTTTATTAAAGCCACAAAAAAATGAATTTAACCTGCATTCCAATAAAAGACCAACAAACATCTAAATGTAAATTGATTCTTTTTTTTTTTTTAAGTTAGATAGGATGAAAGAAAAAAAAAAACCTAGTGGTGTTCTGAGACTCTTAATGGAATCATGTAAACTTAAAATAAACACTATTATGGTAAGCACATAGAATGAAAACTAATTTTCCAAATCAAATACATTATATTCAATTCATTTTCCCCAATCAACCAAATGTTTAAAACCTGTTAGTTATAACAGCAATCTTCTGGAAATTAATTAGAAGCCTATTAGCTCTGCTAGCTGAGCCGAATGAAGGGGGTTGCTTTTTACATTTCTAAATAGTCTCCTGAATTAAAGCAAAGCAAGGTCAAAATGACAATCAGCTCGAATCAGCTCATGGTTGTGCCTAGTTGATGCTTTCGGGGGCAAGGAGGCATGTGTTTTTCAAAGGAGATTTTTGTCTACTTTGACTCAGTCCTTTAATAAATCCAAAGAAATTGACGTAGCCATAGATAAGAGATTACAGGTAGGATGGATATTATCTGTCTCCATAGGAACCTTTGGCTTGGTTACATGGGTGGGCCTCTGGAATGGAAATGACATTTCGGGCCCCCTGACTGGCTCATCCTGCTCCTAAAAGGGTTTTGTTGGCCTCTTTCAAAATTGAGATAGTTCAAAAATCTCCCGTGTGTCTTTGTTCTTAATGTCATTAGCAAATCACCAGGAGGCCTGGGGTCTTCAGGTTTCTCATCGGATTGTGTGGCTAATTACCAGTAGCACCTCACTTCCTCCTAGACACACAGATTCACGTGGGGGATCCAGCCTCTTTTTCTCACAACTCTGCTGTTGAGTTAGATGGAAGCAATTGAGTTTCGATGTTTGTGGGGGTTTTTTTTTTGTTTTGTTTTGGGTACTGATCCTGAGGCTTGAACTCAGAGCCTGGGTGTTGTTCTTGAGCTTTTGTGCTTAAAGCTTGAGCCACAACTCCACTCCCAGACTAGGTGTTTAATTGGAGATAAAAAGTCTCATGGACTTTCCTGCCCAGGCTGGCTTTGAACTACAATCCGCAGATGTCAGCCTCCTGAGTTGCTAGGATTACAGGCATGAGCCACCGGCACCTGGCTTTAGAAAGGCGTGGGAATGTCCTTGTCAGGAAGACATCTTGGTGGTAGCTAGCAGGAGATGGATGCTGCAGGTCTCCAGCGACACCGCATGTCACCTCGTCTTCCTCCAGCCAGGAAGAACTTGGCAGGAGATAGTGACACACAGAGTGGAAATCAAAATCCAAAGCCGAGCCATCTTTGTGAATAGCCAGTTAAGCTTCCCACTTACCAGAATATTCAGACAAGGACTGCCAGGTTCATTTTTTCCCTTTCTCGCTCTCTACTAAAGATAGGCATGCTCAGACGTTTCTGGAGAATTAAAACTGAATAGCTGTAGAAATAAATAATATAATTACATTTACCCATGTGAACTTTTTAATCCAGAGCATGCATGCCTGATTATTTTTCCTGTAGGATAATGATAGTGCTGTTGGTTTTGTGAGTAAGAGTTCAGGAGTGTGGGCCATTGGGTTGGAACTGGTGTTTTCCAATGGAGTCAGAGGTCCAAGGATGGAGTGCAGGGGCCTGTTGGTGGCGTGACTCCTGTTGGAGTCTGTGTGGTCTGTGGAAGCCAGTCAGAAATCAGGAGTAGATTTAGTACTCCATTAATGAAGTGACTGAGATAGGGAAATTCTGATAAAACATGAACCTGGCTGGGCATTGGTGGCTCGTGCCTGTAAGTCTAGCTATTCAGGAAGCTGGGATCTGAGGATCGTGGTTGGAAGCCAATGTGGCCAAAGAAAGTCTGTGAAGTCTCTTATCTCCAGTTAACCAGCCAAATGTCAGAGGTGGAGGAGTGGCTCAAGTGGTAAAGCACCAGCCTTGAGAGAAATAGCCAAGTGGGAGCACCTTGGCCCTGGCCCTGAGTTTAAGCCCTAGCTAGCACTGGCACACACACACACACATACACACACACACACACACACACACACACACACACACACACACACACACACACACACTCCTTGCCCAAATAGAGCCTATTTGCCTAACTTTGTACCTTGGGATTCAACAATGATCTGTATTTGTGTGAGCCTTGATTTTTTTTTCCTTTGTTTTTATATTTTAGCTATTCGTATTCGTGCTCAGGTGTCAGAGTAACACAGCACATTTTCATAGTGTGTGTCATTTCCTGCTGTCCTGCATTGCCTGCATAGACACAGCTGAGGAGCAGCAGTGACTAAAGAGAGATGAGATTTTGACTGACCAGACTGTTCAGAAGGGCAGATGAGAAGTGAAAGATGTCTGGGAATCGATCTTAAGTTATAACTGCATGGTTGTTTTACTCACCTATAGTTTCTTCTATAGAGGTCAGTCAGAGAGTAGAAAATAGCTTGCCCAGCATTTCAATCTAATATTTCTCCAAGTCTTGAAGCTCCATGTCAGCCAGACTGAATGTCTTTTTGTTGTCTATATCTGTATGTCTTGGGGATGTGAGTTTCTCTTGTACACTCCTGTGTATGTGTGTCTGTGTTTGCACAGTTTGAGTTCACCCTCATACATTGTTTTTCCCCCCTTTAAAAATACCTTTCTTCCCCATTAATGATAGACAACTCTTTACTTTTCCATTTGACAATCACCGTAGTGGGCCAAGCACTCTGCTAAATATGGCCCATCTCCCTCAGCTCATTTGAACCTTGCTCAGAGCCAGTTAGCCAGTATTGATGGGGAGCTTCATACACCCCAGGCCTTGTTCTATTCTTAGAGCACAGAGCCATGGACAGGGGTGTGAGGGAGGTATTGGATTTCATGGTGATTGACATCTCACTATAGAAGACAGACAGTGAGAAAACAAACCAATAGAAATAAGCAACTTAAGCTGGGCAGCAGTGGTTCGCTTCTCTGAACCTAGCTACTCATCAGGCTTAGATTTAAAGGATCAAGGTTTGAGGCCAGGCAAATAACCAAAATAACCAGCAAAAGGCAGAGCTGGAGGTAAGGTTCAAGTAGAACATTAGCCTAGCAAGCTCAAGGTCCTGAATTCAAACCCTAGTACAACAGCTAAAAGAAAATGGAGAAGAAGAAATAAGCAACGTCCCCCATGAATTCAGGAGGTCCTGGAAATCACATAGACAAGGGTGGTCAGGGAGCAGGTGACATTGAATTTGAGCACTAAGAAGAAAATGATAATGCAAAGATGATCTGGGTCAGAGTAAGGAAAGGCTTGGTGCCAAGGACAATCAAGATTGACCATCAAATGGTCAGTGTCCTCATAATCACACTATAGTTGCTGGCAAAATCTAAGCAGATATGAATTGTATGTAGGTAAGAAGTTCTTCTAGTGTTGGTAATTCCAGGTCTGTGAGTGCCCAAGTCCCTGAGGCTGGACTGGCAGACCCAGAAACTTAACAGCTCCCAAACCTAAGAGTTGGGGACCCTTTGCTCCAGGTTTTAGAAGCCAGAGATTTCTGGCTGTAACTACTCAGGCTAGAAGCTTATATGTCCCCAACACTTGTTAGCTATTGAAACTCAGCTTCCAGAAGCAGTGGGCAATGGCAGCAGCAATAAGCAGCGCCTTCTGGTGTTACAGAGCTCAGGTGCTAGGACCCTCAGCCCTGAAGTGCAATTCATATTCCAAGACGTTGGCCCTTAAGGTTTGGACAGTTCTCTGTATGTTGTTGGGCAGCATGAGGTGGGGGGCAAGCAGAGGGAAAGTGAGTGAATATAGTCATAATACTCAGTGTACATGTGTGAAAATGGAACCAGGTAAATTGAGGGGGTAAGTAGGGTTGGGAGAGATGGGGAGAACAATGAAAGGCTTGACATTGATCAAAATGAATTGTACACATGATTGGATGCATTGGATTGAAACCCCCTTTGTACAACTACTTAAGGATACTAATACTACTAATAATAAATGATTTGACAGTTCTCCACATCTTTTCCAAGTACCAGGGTCCACAGTTTCTTGTGTTTTACCTTTTCTTAGCCTTCATTGTCTCTGTCAACTCTGCTCCCCATCATTTCTCTCCAGGCAACTCTGGAACTCTTTAGTGGTCTTTCATCACTGCTGCTGTTGTGTTCTTTACTACTAATGTTCTGCTGTCAGTCTGTTGGTCACTATCTGTGTTTTCAGCTTCACCTCTTCTACTTGTTAAGATCAAAAAAGTTAACAAGAGGGGCTGGGAATATGGCCTAGTGGCAAGAGTGCTTGCCTTGTATACATGAGGCCCTGGGTTCGATTCCTCAGCACCACATATACAGAAAATGGCCAGAAGGGGCACTGTGGCTCAAGTGGCAGAGTGCTATCCTTGAACAAAAAAGAAGCCAGGGACAGTGCTCAGGCCCTGAGTTCACGGCCTAGGACTGGCTAAAAAAAAAAAAAAAAAAAAAAGAAAAGAAAAGTTAGCAAGAAAAGATCATTTAAGAGAAACCTTTTATTTGGCCTAATGTTGCAATGTGGGAGAGGGTATCCTGGTACACAAAGTGAGTTGAACAGTCCTCAACTTCAGCCTGAAAGAGGGGGTATGGCAAGGAGGTTTTCACAGTCAAAACAGTCCTTTGTACAGATATGTGGACCAGTCCCGTCCTCTGCAGTTACACGTCCTCTGCAGTTACACGTCCTCTATCAGGCCACAGAGGAATGGAGTTCTCCTTTGGCTTGAATGGAGATGAAAGCAGAGTCATCTAGAGTTCACAAAGGCTTGCAATGGCAAAAGGCCTGCTCTGAGCTCTTTGAAACACTCATTACTGGAACGTGCCTTTAGAAGCCAGAGTTGTGCTTTGGTAGTCAGTCACTATGGGTGCCGTACAGCTTCCTCAAGGTGGCTGTTGCGTGTTTGCACATCTGGAACCATCACGAGGGCAGTCTGGCTTCTTGGATGATAGTCCTTTGCTCAAGGTAGCTGGGGCATTAGTGAAGGGTCTGACAGCTGTCTGGGTAGGAAGTCAAGTTGCTCTGGCCCACACTGTTATCCTCAATGGTGATTTCACAGTATGTTTCAGTACTCATTGTTTAACTCTTGCCCCATTGTCCCCAGAAGAGATGGTTCTGTCTAATCTGTCTCATAAAGACACAAGAGCCACAAAAGTTGCTTCTGTGGATGCTCTTGGCTCTCTGGTTTGAGGAAAACTGTATTTTCTAGCAGAATGTGTTTCTTCAAAGTTCCTGCTTTGTCCTGTTGGTTTAGCCCTTGTTAAGGAAGAGAAGAATCACTTTGGCATAAGAAAGGATGTTTCAAATGTAAGGTTTTGTTTTAAACTAGTTTCTTTTCAAGACGGGATTAAGACACACCTCAGACTGTTTAAGAAATAGCAGAAAGTGCCGGTGTATTTGAGATTACTTGTGTACTGCCAATCTCATTTCAAAGTAAATACGTTTGCCCTATTCAAACTAGCCAGCCACGAGCAGATTGTGAACTCCGGCTCAACCAATGGTAGCAGAGGGGCAGGTCCTGCTGTGTTAGTGATAAAATAGAAAGGCAGCATGCCTGCTCTGTGCTTGCTGGTCAGGTGTTTTGGCCGATGGCGCACCCTTCTGCAGAAGTAAATTTTGCCTTGCTGAGACAATTCTTTATTTTCGTGTCTATCATGATGACTCCAGTGGTTTTTGGAGAGCATATTTATTATACTGGGAAAACGCTATGGTTTCATAGCATGAGGGTTATGCATGTTGCAGTAAATGTAGTTGCAAGTGGTTGGTGGTACTGAACTCCCTATGTAAGTGAGGTTGAAAAGTACCATGTGCGGGGGTGGGAAGTTTCCAGGTGCAACTTCCAAGAGGACTTTCCTCCTAGCAAAACAATTGAAACTTCCATCCAGTTCTATCCTTAGCTGTCTCTGTCTTCCACAATGCCACATAACTCTATATCCGTACACTGATGAGAATGATAGCTACTTCCTAGGTGTTGTGAGCATAAAAAGATCTGTTTCTATGAGATCCTGTTTCCTTTTGTGTTTGTTTTAGAGGTGGGGAGGGGCCTCTCACTAGGTTGTTAGGCCTTGATCTGGGCTTGAGTGATCTTTCTGCTTCTTCTCAAGTAAATGCCGTTCTACTTAACTAAAAGTATATAAAATTAAAACAAAAAAAATGGTTCTATATGTAGAGCTTAGCACATGATTGACAAGACTTCTACTACTCAAACGTTTGGTGTATCATCCAGGCACCCAATGTGCACTAAGTAAAAGGTTGGTATTTTTTTTTTTAACTAATATATATTACTTGCGGGGTTTGGCATGAGGCCTCACTGTGTAACGCAGCCCCCTCAGGCTCCCAGGTGCTAGAATTTCAAGGCTGTGTCACCACACCTGACTTACATTTACATTAAGTAGGAGGAATAGTCTCACTGTGTTACATTGTGCTGCATTAAAGTAACTGTTAGATAACTAGACCCATGACTATTACACGAATTTGTCTCCTGGATATCACAGTTGTTATTCCCTAGAGACTTTAATGGCTGTTTTCTCATCCCAAATCGCGGTATCAGACCCTGTTGTTTCCAGAAGAGACCACTGGGCACTAAATATTTCTGTATTAATGTACTTCCTGTTCTGTTTGTGAAACTCTGTGGGTCCCCGGTGACATTGAATAAAGAGCCTTGGCTATTTGGAATTCTCCCTAGTGGCCGTCCTAACTTCCAAGAGGCCTTTCCTCCTAGCAAAACAATTGAAAATGGAGAGTACACTAGACAAATTGATTAACATTTTAATTTTTTTTTCTAAGTTGGGACAGCTTTGAGTATGCAAACTTGCACACACAGCCACCCTCAGCCCAACACTGTAATTTATTGAAGAGTACTGAATTGCAAAACCTTGCTGCCCCCAAACACTCCTCACCTCAAAAAAAAAAAAAAAATCAGCAGCTTGACTGAGCTTAAATAACTGACTTTTCATATCCTTTCATGGGACACAAAAGGCTAATCCTGAAGCTACTTGAACCACCAGCGCAGGCAGTCATGGGGACCACACTGAATGCCCCCCCCAAAAGAAAACCCCACATTGACTGCTTCTTTATGAAGTAAAAGTGCTGAGCAACAAAAAAAAGGGGGGGGGGTGGGGGAAGGAGGTATCTTCCATCATTTCTTCCTGGGGGAGGCCGGAGAAGAGTGAGAAAAGGCCCCTGCATCTGGATCTAGAGAACAAAGCCTGCCTAAGACTTGGGGACAATGCATTGGGTCACTGGCTTTTAGAAAAGCACAAGTGTGGAACCGCCTGGGCTTGTCTGGGTGCCACTGACCCTTGCATTTCATTGTGTGGACATGTCAGAGAAAGTGTGTGGAAAGCACCCTGGACAATGACTTTGTCATTTCGAGATTTCTACGGTTTGTTCACTCCTACCCACCCCCCCCTTCCCCGCCCCACCTCCAAATCCTTTCTCAGACAAAAGAGATTGTTAGCAAGGTGGCTTTGCCTTCATTCCAGAGATCTTCTGTCTTATGGGCTTCTTCAAAAGTAAACTCATCCATTCTAACCGAATCACAGTGTTTTACCGTGCGTTCAGAAAGTCAACCAAAGAGTTTGTAGTCAGTGCCTTTACGAGGAAGGGACTAGTCAGCGAACTCACCAGCCCTAGGGATGATGATTTGTGCCAGCTGCCAGGCTCAAGTGGGTTTGCTTATTGTAGACAGGGGAGTTGATGAGGATTACTGGAAACGACCTGGGTTTCCATGATGGATCGATGGGATTCGCACAGACCCACAAGACCCTCACCTCCGATTCCCTTGCCCTTTCCATGTGTGGAATGAAACACGAGCTGCCTGGTGGTTGTGGTTGGTTTTTTCCACTGAGACAGTCAGCACACTCAGGAAGCCTCGGTGTCGAAGCCAGTGTGGAAGGCAGTGTACCACCGGCGACCCTCCCAGCCTTCCGGCTGGCAACCACTCTCAACAATTTGTCCCAGCATGTGTGCTCGGATGATAATGGTTGTCGGTTAAAAAGAAGTTAATTAAGATGTGAAGAAAAAAATAGAGATGAAGGAAGTTGTTTTTATTGAGTCTGATGGCACTCTGCAGATCGTAGAACTTGACTTCCTGGCGTTGCTGGGTAGAATCCATGGCAGAACAGCAGTGGCCACTCTGTGTGTGTCGCCTCTGTGCCATCGAGTGTCCTTAGCAATGATGACATAGATGGTCGTTATACTAAGAAGAGGAACATGGCTAAGTGTTAACTGTGCGCTGTTGTTTCTCTCCTTCCTTCCTTCCTTCCTTCCTTCCTTCCTTCCTTCCTTCCTTCCTTCCTTCCTCCCTCCCTCCCTCCCTCCCTCCCTCCCTCCCTCCCTCCCTCCCTCCTTCCCTCCTTCCCTCCCTCACTCCCTCCCGGCCTCCCTCCCTCACTCCCTCCTTCTTTCTGGTGCTGGAGCTTGAACTCAGGGCCTCATGCTCTTCGTTTTTTCCACTTGAGTCACAGCAGACTTCTTCCTAGTTAATTGGAGATAAAAGTGCCACGTTGAAGTGCATTGTACGCATAAACCGTTTTGTTAAACTGCAAAAAAATTTAGTATGTAGCCTAAAATTAAGATGAGCAAGGAAAGGGATAGATTGGGGGGGGGTGTGAGAATGTTGAAAGTGGTGACATTGATCATGATTCCCTGCACTCATAAACTGTTTCAGCGAATGGCAACTCATTTGTACAAATAAAGATACTAAAAATATTCTTTAAAGCTTATTTTTTAATAAAAGGAATGCCGTGGACTCTTACCAGAAAGATAAAACCAAACAGCCTGGCTGGTTGTTTAGCCACGATCCTAAGATCTCAGCCTCCTGAGTAGCTAGGATTACAGGTGTGAGCCACTTGTGCCCAGCTCTCATATATGGTTCTTGGTTGCATCCATTTTTGTCTGTGTGTGTAATAACTTCTCCCAAGAAGGTCAGCAAGGCTTGGACTGGGGAACTCGTCTCCACTTTACTAAAATCCTCACTTGTTATCTTAGGGATACTCTGTGCCTTCTGTAGAACATGGTTTGTTACCATCGCTGCTGTGTTCTGGTTGTCTGCTAGTGTGCTTGTTTCTCTGAGCCCTGTTTCTGCTTTGTTGATTGTCTGTTCTGAAATTGTCATCCACACTCAGTCCCAAAGCAGATAGCCCGGTGAGAGGCCAGCACCTTGTGAGAGAAATGTCACCCATGCCTCAGGAGCCTTGTCCGTTCTGGGGCACACAGTGGATTGCTGGTAGTCATCACGTGTGCACCCCTTCCCTACTTTCAGTGATGCCAGAGCAGACCCCTCTTGTCACTGCAGTATGGATTTGTACTTGTCACAAACTTGTTTCAACATAGCAGGAGGATGGGAATGGAATTCTGGTGACATAATCTCTTCTTAATCCTCTCCATATTTTTTTTAATCAAGATGCGATCGCTACCTATAAGAAAACAGAAATCATTTTCTTTTCGTTTGTACGATGACTTTGAATAAATTGAGTCCATCTTTGTAACCCCACCCCCGGCCATTCAGTAAAGCGGTACTACAGGGTTGGTATAAAGGTAGTTGGCAAATGTGATTCAGGTCCATAGTCAGTTGGTTTCAGGAGTGAGGGAGGTTCTGCTAGGTGACCTGGCTGAGCCTGATTCCATTGGTCCCCCATGTCCTCAGAGCAGCCTGCTGTGTAAATTCTGGATCTGCTTCCTTACTTTCCCTCAAATCACATAAGCCCACTGCTTCCAGTGAGTCTTATAATATGTATTCTGCACAAGGACTTTGTGTGTGTGTGTGTGTGTGTGTGTGTGTGTGTGTGTGTGTGTGTGTGTAGTAGAACCCCACGGGTGCATTTCTCCTTCGTTTTCTGATAGAAAATGGAAAGAAGTTTTGAAGATTGGTATCATCTTTCTTTCTTGCATGCTTCATAGAATTCACCAAGTTGAATTCAGAGCCTTAAATGGACATAAAAATGGTTTAGATTTCCATTTCTTCTTACGTCCATTGTCAGCCACCATTTTTCAATAAAATTTTCCCTTGTATCAAAATTTTTCTAATCTGAGTATAGTAGATTTTAAATGCTGGTGTTACTTACAAAAATTCAAGATAATGCCAATTTCTCCTTTCATTTTCTTGCTCATTCTTGGTAAGAGTTTATTGAATTCATAGCTTTGAAAGAACCTAGCTTTGAGTTTCTTGATTTTTTTTTTCCTCTTTGAATGTTACTTTTCTATTTCATGCTAATATCTACTTAAAAAAATTTCTGTTCTTCTTAGACTTCAATATGTTGGTCTTTGTCTTTCTTCTTAAGGTAGACTTTTAGACCTTTGCGTTTTAGCCATTTTTTAAAAAGCTATAAATTTATCTCTAATGACAACATTAGTTGCAACTCTCAAAGTTTAATATAGTTAGGTTTTCTTTTTCAAAATATTATTTCATTGTAATTTCTTTAAACCATGTATTATTGTAGAAGTCTGTTAGATTTTTAAACATGTATTGATAATCTAAATACACTTAGGTTAAATATATTCTATATGACTTTTTTTCCCCTTGACATTAGTTTATACTTGCCTATGGCATAGTAGATATGTACTTGAAAATAATGTTCTTATTGGATATGCATTAGATCAGTTTGTAATTTAAGAAATGTATGTCTGTAATGATTTTTATTTGCTTATTGTATCACTTATTGAGATTGTACAGGTTAGAGTTTTCCACTGTGGCTATGGATTTGTCTATTTCTCCTGAGCTCAGTTGCTGTTTGCTTTAACATTTTGTTTTTAGGTTCATATAGGTGATTTGTTTATGTCATCTAGGCAATTTGATGCTTTTTCTTATAAAATGTTTTCCTATAGGAATCCTTCCTGCGTTTACAGAGAAAAGAACAGACAGCACTACTCTCCTTTTGTTCGGTGTTTGCACCTTCACCAATCTTTAACTTATTCCCTCCCTTCCTCCCTCCCTCTCTCCCTCCCTTTCTCTCCTCCCCTCCCTCGCTCCCTCCCTCCCTTCCCTTTCCTCTCTCTCTCCCCCTCCCTCCCTCCCTTCCCTTCCCTCTCTCTCTCCCCCTCCCTCCTTCCCTCCCTCCCTCCCCCCCCCCTTTCTCTCTCTGTTTTTGGTGTAGTACAGGGACTTGAACTCAGGGCCTGAGTGTTCTCACTTCACTTTTTGGCTCAAGGCTGGTGCTCTACCACTTGAACCACACCTTCATTTCTGACTGTTGCTGATTAATTGGAGACAAGGGTCTCTGGCTTTGAACTCGGATCCTCAGATCTCAGCTTCCTGAGGAGCTAGAATGATAAGTATGAACCACTAGTGCCTTGTGTGTGTATGTGTATGCATTTGTGCACACACATGCACACAAGTCCTGGGACTTGAACTTAAGGCTTGGGTGCTGTCCTTGAGCTTTTGTGCTCAAGGCTAGCTAGCGCTCTTCCACTTGAGCTGCAGCTGCACTTCCAGTAGTGTTTTGTTTGGTTGTGTTGCTAGTTAATTGGAGACAAGAGTCTCACAGACTTTCCTGCCCAGGCTGACTTTGAACAGCGATGCTCAGATCTCAGGCTCCTGATTATAGCAGATTACAGGCATGAGACACTGTCACCTGGCCTATCCTGTGTCTTTTAAAACTAGTAAATGTACAGACTTTAGTCTTGATACTTGTGTGAAGCATTACCTGAGGAAAGGTAGAAAGGAAGCTCTTAGTTTGAGAGTTTAGAGATGCCTAACACACAAAAGGAAGAGGCAGGGCACATTTCCCTAATGCCTTCTATTATCTTGGCAAACATACAAGGCGGGAGCCACTCTCCTCCGTTCAGTTTCCTGTGGCTCAGGATACAGTGCTCACTGAAGGATGACCCAAGTCCCAGGGCTGTTGTGGATGGGATCGGAAGATCAGATCAGATCTGATTAGCTAGACCAGAGCAACCAAAAGAGGAATGAATGGAGTGATTACCGCATCCAAGTTTAGAATGGCTCTGTTGCCGAGAACATTTGTTTATCTCCTCACATAAATAAAACACACCAACACTGTATGAAGTTAGGATTTAACAGAGGTAGCTTAAGCTAGATGAGGTCAATCAAAACATGTTAAGGGAGAAACTTCCTGAGGCAGGTCTTATATTATATGTTAGACCTGGGCATGAGGCAGGCAGGGTCCATAGCAAAATGTAAATTACACCTGCCAGCTTAATGATAACACTAACACTGTGTTTAGGCTTAGGGACTTCCATTGAAGGCCATCTGTATTTTTTCTTACTTATACTCATCAAAGGTCAATGAGTGTGATTGTTAGAAATTGCACTTTTATTTCTTAATAATCTTACAAATTTGTATAAACCTGTTCAAAATTGTAGTGAATCCGAAAGAAAACCAGTATCAGCCAGCAACACAATCTGTTATGACAGTCATTTCATTCAGAGGTAATTTTTTTTAATCTCATATGTTTCCAGAATAAATAGATAAAGAATCTCTTTGACACCCACATGAGTGAACAGCTTACTGATCAAAAACTAGACATCAATTTTTTCTCTCTCTAAATCAGAGGAAAATCTTGCTGTACTTGCTTGCCAAGAAGTGAATCCTGTTTTTGTTTATTGCTCTTAGGTCCTATCTCCTGCAGAATCAAGAATAGTTTAAGGCAATCTGGACGATTTACACTTATCACAATTTGGAACAGAGTTCTACAGAGTCTGACTGACAGCAGAATTAAAAGCTTTCCAGTTCCACTGTGCTGTTAGCAGTCTCGATCCTGATTTTATTTTTTAATACTGTAAACAAATAATAAAACTACTGTGTACTGATTAAGTAGCCTTATGAGTAAATGTACGTCTTCACTTTCTATTCATAATACAGGCATGGGACAGAGTTCAAATAAGGAATGGAGTAAGCCAAAATCAGATGGCTTGTTCATTAACATAAAATAAGAATACATTTTTACTGTTTGTGGGGAAACATTCTTTGGCACAGCTTTGTATGGACTAGCAGGAACAGAATCCCAGGGAATTAAGTAAATTGTAGATAGATATTTAGCTGGACTAGTGCCAAACAGGCTAACAAATGCTTATAATTCAAATCCTGCTTGTGAAAAGAATATGTTAAAAGTTTGTATTATTAGAATATACTAATTCCAGAACAGAGTCTTCCTGGGGAAGTCTTGTGGGGTTTACCGCATTCAAATACAGATCTTAAACATTTTACGTATTCAACCCATATTTTGTGTTCAGTTAAGCTTGGTTCTTTTCCTTTCCTAAATAAGTTTTGTTTTGGGGCTTAAAACTCATCTTCCTCAGGATTTTTTTTTTTTTTTGAACTTGAAGCATTTCATTTTTGTCAGTCCTGGGGTTTGAACTCAGGGTCTTGTGCTTGCTGGGCCAGTGGTCTTCTCCTTTACCAACATCTCCAACCTTATTTTGCTTTAGTTATTTTGAGGACAGGGTCTGGCGTTTTTGTTTGGGACTGACCTCAGACTGCACTAGCCCTTTTCCTAGTCACTTAATTCTGAGCCTCACTTTCCTCCTTCGGAAATGAAAATAACGCCTCCTACCCTAGTTCAGTGAGAGGATCAAGTTAAATCACATATATAAGCTACTGAAGAGGTCAGGCACAAAGCAAGCTGCAAAAAATGTTCTATTTTGGAGGAGAAGGCAGTTGTACCTTGAGTTGTCAACGAGATGTAGAAAATTTCTCCGGTACTTTAGAAACATTTTCCATAGGGACTGGCAGTAAAGCAGTACCTTTTTTTTTTTTTTTTTGAGTTATTTTTGTTTGACTTGGGCAATCATTTTAAACGAAATAATCAACGTGTTTCATAAGCATCATGTTTTTCCTTTGTCGCTTTTCCATGCTTTTCTGGCAACTTGTTGAAATGTAAGTTTGCTTTTTTGGAAGCAGCTGCTCACTAGACGGCATCGTTTCCATAGCTATAGTCTCTCCTCACATCCAAAAAGCAGGATGCTTATCTATACCAACAAGGCCAACTGGGACTAGACATAGTCTGAGTTCCTGGGATTCACTAGGGCACAGTCTAGCTTTTGTATTTCCATTGATACTGATATGCCAGTTGGTGATACAATGAAAAGGAAGTATCAGATTGACTTCTTTTGAAATATGGAAGTTGGCAAGTAGGTATTTGATTTTATGCTATTGATTCAGAGATCTACCACCTTCTCTTTGAGTGTTCCAGAATTGCTCAGCAATTGCAGATCAGTAATTCTTCACCTAGAAAGGGTGAAACAGAGAAAAGAAATATGAGATACAAAAAGAAGCATCTTCAACGGTGTTGAGTTGCCTCTGTGCCTGAATTCCCAACACCATTTTTTATTTAAACTATATCCCAGTGTTTCCTAAGACTCAGAGGAATGGAGTCTTACCCTTCTTATTTGATATTTAAAGAGAGCTGACTCTAAGTTTACCTAAAAGCTCTCAGTGCTGGCATCACACAATTACAGAATTTCCCTTCCGGGTCTACGTTGTTATTTTCTGAAGACTACAGACTTATTACATACCATGAAATCTCCACCCAAGTGAAAGTTTTCACCTAAGATTTGTCTGTCAGTGTTTTATGTGGACTTGGAAAAATTGAGTCGAATTTCTAAGTGGTGTTCCCAGTGGGATACAGAGCTCAGGGGCTTAGGGTTTGGATCAGTTGGTTTTCTAAGCCAAGATATTTCTTGTCATGCATACATCATCGTTTCTTGGCCTGGCCCAGGGGATAGAATATCAAATAGACTTGGAATCAACTCATACGTGTGGGTTTTGTGCGTGTGTATCAAGCTCCTTGGAATACCTGCGAGTGTAGAAGGAAGAGACAAGACTGGATTCAGTGAAGGCATGCATAATACATACTAGAACCTTGTTGTCGTGTGTTAGCTTTTTACTTAGCTATTTTCGTCCTTTGCTAGCTTCCATAAAGAGAATGAGACGGCTGACAGTAAAAGAACTGTGTATATATATATAATTTATATGACTAATATTTTTATTTTATTTGTTTGTATTATATATATGTATATATACATATATATATATATAATACCTGTACGTTAATAACAACTACTGACTGGCAGGGCACGGTTCAATTCTACTTTCAGTTTCAGCTTTCTAATCTCCTATATGGAGAAAGGAAAATTTCTTACCTCATAGAACTATTAAGTAAGACTAGTGTGGATTTTTGGTTTTTTTTTTTGCCAGACTCAGGGCCTGAGCACACTGTCCCTGGCTTCTTTTTTGCTCAAGGCCAGCACTCTGCCACTTGAGCCGCCGTGTCACTTCCGGCCTTTTCTGTTTATGTGGTGCTGAGGAATCGAACCCAGGGCTTTGTGCACGCTAGGCAAGCACTCTACTGCTAAGCTACATCCCCACAAACACCACCCCCATTACAGTCCGTTTGCGAGAATTGTGCATGAGCAGGCGTGTCTTGTTTTTGCTATTGCAGACATTGCTCCTTGTGATCAGCGTGGTAGCTGTGGCCATGGCCGTGATTCCCTGGATTGCGATACCCTTACTCCCCCTCGCCATCGTTTTCCTGGTACTCCGGAGATACTTCTTAGAAACATCAAGGGATGTCAAACGCCTGGAATCTACAAGTGAGTGTTGAGAGGCAACAGGGGTGGGGCAGTCTTGACTGAGTTTCCATTTGTGTCATTATTAAAGAAATACCCTGAAATTCTGGAGACTCACCTTCCAGGATTTCTTGTCTCCTTTATAGTAGGTCATTAAATACAGGGTTATGGTCAGTCCTGGTCAGTGTGACCTTAACTGGTGGCCTACCAGGGGCAACGTTTTAGTTGAACTCAAGGAATGAATGAAGGTTGTGTGGAATAATTCCGGTGGAAGTGAGGGGCCTTTCTTAAATCCTTACATACATAGTGCAGACGCAGACATGCCATTGTGATGTAAGAAATACTCATCATAGGTTTGGAAATAAATTTGAAGGGAAGTACTTTTCTTTCTCTGAAAGTACCAGTAGTAACAATAACAACAACAACAAGAACAGGAAAAGGTTTTAGAGACAGGAAAAGAGTGGATGTCAGAAGTAATGCATGTGAAAATTTTATTTTTCACTTATTATTGCTACTAGGTAGCAGTTGTTAAATGTTCTCAAAATCTAAGCATTGTTTTCAGTTGTTTTTTTGTTTTTGTTTTTGTTTTTTTTTGTCTGTGGTACTTGGCCTAACACCACACTGAGTTTTCCTCTAATATAAATGGTTGTTGTGTTCATAATCCCCTTTGGAGACCACAAGAGTGAGACCAATTTAGAATTCATTGAATCTGTTCCTCTATTCAACTTCCTGGTTAAGGGATAATAGGGAATATGCCTTATGATAAATCAGTCTTCTACAGATCATCAAAGTGAATGGAAATAATCACGAGCTCATCTTGTTGTGAATGCACACAAATATATTCTATTATTATTAAGATGAAAAGCCATAAGGATAGTAGAATTTTTTTTGGGGGGGGGTTGTTTGTTTTTTTTGCCAGTCCTGGGGTTTGAACTCAGCCTGGGTGCTGTCCCTGAGTTTGCTTTGCTCAAGGCTATAGCACTCTACCATTGTGCCACAGCGCCACTTCTGGCCTTTTCTGTTTATGTGGTACTGAGGAATTGAACCCAGGGCTTCGTGCATGCTAGGCAGGCTCTCTACCACTAGAGCAGCAGGAGGTCAGGATTTCCCTGAGTTCCTTCTGTTGTTGTTCCAAAATCCTAGCCAGACTCCTTTCCTGTCTTCGTTCTCCTGTTTCTCTCTTATTATAAACCTTTTCTGCCACTGCTACTAGATCCCTAATAGATTTTTCCCCAAGCCTGTCTAGAGCCTGCAATTTCCGCTTTATGTCCGGTGCGGCTTGATTTACATAGGCAAACAATCATCTGAGCAGATTCCTGGGTCTCAAGATCATATGGGGTGTATTGACTAAAGGCTTCCATAAGACGCTCAAGGTATGCTGCCATACCCCTAGATAACCACATCTGGATTATGGGTTTGTGCCATATATAGCTGTTCCACTGTTTTGGTGGTTGTTGTTTGTTTATTTTTTGAGGCCATTGATTCAGGCACCAACTAAGAGAAGGATGCCTGGTCACCAGGCAAAATGCATGAACCCGCTTCATCCTTGTGTTTTGATGAATTACTGAGCCCCAAAGTTAGGTTCCAAGGGTACTGTCTAGCCGCCTCTGAAACCATGTATTGACGATTAAGCAGCCTTGATCATATTTTTTAATTGAGTGTAGCAATGTTATAGAGAATACATTAAAACAGAAGTGGTTGCAGTTCTCTAATCATCTCTCTTCATTTGGTATTCCTGGGTTTGTGAAATTAGGTCCACATTTAAGATCTTCTGTGATCCCTTAGCAATGTCTGCCACCGGGATAGCTAGCAGAACATTTACCTGTGTCACATATTTGTAGATCATAGATCCTTGAGTCTGCTATGCCACATTCCCAGGGATATTGTTCAACTTGAGGTCCTTAGTAAGAAATACAGTAATGGAGAAGCCTATTGGATATTAGTTAAGTAAGATTTGGGAGTTTTCTAACCATAGGCCCCAAAGCCTAGAGAAAAATACATGTAGTGATACATGAGAATCCTCCTCCCAGATTATTCTTCCTGAGACACTGTGGCTCAAATTAAAAGCCTTGTAAATAAAACAGAGTTGGGTCTGGCACCCAACTCCACTGCTTGGATTAGCTTATTTAATTAGGTGGCATTCTCAATGTCTTAGGTCTGTTCTCCCTTTGTTAAGATTATAATAGGAACTGCTTTGTGGTGTTCTCACACAAGAAAGGCCAGAGACAATACAAGGTGCTTGCTAGCCTCTACCAAAGGCATGGGAACCTTCTATACCATGGCATTGAAAAGGTATTAATAGCCAGTCATCTCTTATAGCATTAATAATAACCAGAATAGCGTACACAGAACAGGATTCTGACTTCTAAGTAGTGTTTGTTTGTTTGTTTTTCTTTGTAGTACTAGAACTTGAGCTCGGAGCCTTGCACGTCTTAGGCATTCTACCACTTGAACCACACCTTCAGTCCTTTTTGCTTTTACTACTTTTCAAGTAGGGGCTCAGGTTTTTGTCGGCACCAGCCTAGACTGCAGTCTTCCTACCTGTGCTCCCCATGGAGCTGGGATGGCAGATGCATTATAATAGGGTTTGGATGACTTGTTGTTAGACTGGCTGGCCTCTAACTGACATCCTCCCAACCTCTACTTCCCAAGAAGATGAGATTATAAGGCACGAGTCACTGTACCAGCTGTGAAATGGTTCTGTGTCTTCTTCCTTGTGTACCCCGGCACCCTATAAACACAGACAGTGCCGGCGTTCATGGTGACCATATCCATATTGGACCACACGGTCACAGGCCGTTGCTAGGCATACCGTTTTTATTAAACATATGCAGCCACTGGAAGACGGACTCCCTTTATTTACCTTCCCTAGACACTCCATGTCATACCAACAGGTATCTAGAGGATACCTGTCCATCTAGAGGATGGACAGGGGACAAGTGATCCATTGCTGTTTCGTCCGCACAGAGCACCCAAGTGGTTCATCTAGGCAGTGTTGAGGGCAGCGTGCTGGCTCACAGGCTCCTGACACACTCCAGCCGCAGTGCAGCCTGGTTCATGGAGCACAGTGAGACTGTCAGCAGGCAGCCCAACCCATGCATGCGTCATTCTTGGGGCTTGAACTCAGCGCCTCCTGAACCAAGTGGTAGATGACCAGCCTTGAGTGAAAAAAGTGACAGGACGGAGCCCAGGCTCTGAGTTCAAGCCCTAGTTAACAGCACTGAAAAAAAATAAAATTAGTTGAGAAAACCACTAAGGCCTCGATCAGATTCTGGAAACGCAGGTGCAGATGGCACGAGGACAGCTCTCCAGCGGGGTGGTTATGTGGACATCCTTAGCCTCCCAGAACGCAGGTCAAGGCTAGCCAAAAAAACCATCGTGGCTGGGAAGGGCCTTCGGCAGAAGCGCCATGTGACACCCAGGTGTGTGGTGGCTGCGATGGGGCTTTTCTTGCCCCAGTAGGCAGAAGAAGATTTCCCAAGTTGCAAGGAAGTAACACACTGTCCCATCAGCTCGCTGGTGAAGCATCTGTCCCGTGCAAATGCTATTCTAATTAGCCGGAAACAGTGACCATAACCCAGCCCATAATGTAAGAGGTGACAGATACATCAGTAACTCATTCTGTGTGGTGAGTCCTTTAGCAACATTTTTATTTTCAGTGCTACTGGCTAAAACAAAACAAAACAAAAAAAAAACACGATTCACTGAAAAATAATTTCTGCTTCAAATCGATGTCTGGAAAGAACGTGGAGGAAAGACGTTGCGCTCGCCAAGTGAAGCATTCGATGTGAATTTGGTCAGCCGTGGGTTATACAGAGCCATTGGCTAGCTGTCCTTCGGGTGCAGCGTGGTTTGAGCAGGGGCCCCCCGCGGGAATTTTTCCTGGCTGGGGACTGGAAGGTCCTGTGGGGCACTGTGTGTGTTGTGTGGCAGAGGCCTAAGGAGCCCAGGAGGGAGCTGGGCCCCCTGTGCCCGCCTCGCTGAGCTTCCTCTGTGTCTTGCCTCCCGTTTTTGCAGCGCGAAGTCCGGTGTTTTCCCACCTGTCCTCATCCCTCCAGGGGCTCTGGACCATCCGGGCTTACAAAGCGGAAGAGAGGTGCCAGGAGCTGTTTGACGCCCACCAGGACTTGCACTCAGGTCTGTACACGGTTCCATTGGCTGGGGTCCGTTGCTTCCTCAGGCTTGACCCCCCCCCCCCCCTGCCTAGGAGATCTTGTCCACCATCTGCACCTCTGCCTGCCCCTGGATGTAGACTCCTCTCAGAATCCCTGTGCCATGTCCTGCTTCCATTCCAGTTGGATGGCATGGTCCTTCCATTCCTTGCCCCGTGGCTCTGTCTCTTTAGGATAGGAGTTGACCAGCTTAAAAAAAAAAACAAAAACTTGCAAACACTAGCCTGAACAAATGTCTCAGGCTCATAATTGTCCCTGTTGCAACTTCTTACCTTGGTTGCTACAGCATGAAAAAAAAAAAGCAGTGGTTGTGTTCCAATAAAACTTTATTTATAAAAACTGAGATTCGGGGTCACACGGTGACCAAAGAAATCAATTTCTTGATGATCAGATTTGCTGCTACTGTGTATGTATTTACCTTTGTATGAGTAAAGGTGGTTTTTATCCCCACTTAGAAATTTTGGAATTTTCTCTGAATCTATAAAATCCTGACCCATCTGTTCAGTCTTTATTTTGATGGCTGGATGATGCTTTAAAAAAAAAAAAAAAGCAACAACAACTGTGAGGCCCTTTGAGTATTCTGGTTATTTACAACCAGGCTGTAAGAATATCCTGTGTGTGCAGTGCTAAAAATGGAAGGAAGATGCTAGAAATGAATGGAATGCTGCACTATTCACTACAGGAGAACTGGAAACAGTTAACCCTATGAACCGGTGGGAACTTGACATTGCAATACATTTTCATGTTCTTTTCCATAATTATATCTCCATTATGTTACCTCTGAGTCGTGGTTTTCTTTTCTCTCTCCTTCCTTCCTTCCTTCCTTCCTTCCTTCCTTCCTTCCTTCCTTCCTTCCTTCCTTCCTTCCTTCTTTCCTTCTTTCCTTCTTTCCTCCCTCCCTCCCTCCCTCCCTCCCTCCCTCCCTCCCTCCCTCCCTCCCTCCCTCCTTCTTTCTCTTTCCCTCTCCTTCATTCCCCTCTCCTTACCCCTCTTCCTTCCTCACCCTTCCTCTCTCCTTCTCCCTCTCCTCCTTCTTTCTTCTCTTACCCCTTGCTTGCCTTTCTCCTTCCCTTTCTTTTCTCTGTGATAGTACCAGGACTTGAACTCAGGGCTCCATCCAGGCTTGCTTGCTCATGACTGGGATCCTACCACTTGAGCCACACATCCTGCCCAGCTTTTTTACTGGTTAAGTGGAAATGAAGTCTTTCCAATTTTTCTACCCAGGTTGGCTTCAAACCACAATCCTCCAGGTGTCAGCCTCCTGAGTAGTTAGAATTACAGGCCTGTGCCGCTCGTGTCTAGTTTATGCTACATTTTTTATTGCACCTTCCATAAAGTAAAGTGTTTTTTGGATATGGATCATATCTTGCCTTGCACTGCCTAGCTTTCTGGAACCTTCGAGTTTTTCGTGTACGAACTTGTCATCCTGCTCTGCCTGAACATCTTAATGCCTTTCAAGTTCACTGCAGTTACTCTGGCTTTGTACTGATTTGTCGTGCTTGTTGTGGTTCACGAATCCAGAGGCTTGGTTCTTGTTTCTGACGACGTCGCGATGGTTTGCCGTGCGTCTGGACGCCATCTGTGCCATCTTTGTCATTGTTGTTGCCTTTGGGTCCCTGATTCTGGCAAAAAGTAAGTGCAGATGTGAATAACTATTTATGGCACGATTACAATGTATAGCTGTGTTTACAGTTATTAAATTAAACTCCTGCCACCTTGTCTAACGGCATATACGGTGTGGTTCTAATGAATTGTGTTAAAGTGTTTACAGCGTGTCAGGATGGGCCGGCTTGTGCCCATTGAGGGGAGTCACTGAGTCTTCCTGGTTTCCTTTTATCTTTCTTTTTTTTGGTGGGCTGCCAATGACATTGTGAACATTTCTGCCCTGGTAGTTGGGAGGAAAGGACCCAAGTTTTCCAGTAAGCATTTTATATCACTTCCAGGTCAGAGTTTGAGCTTTGGAATTACTTGGGTTGTTGGTGTCATTGTCTGTACACTAGGTTGAGAAAGTCTTAGCAGGAAAGAACATTGTCATCACAGGTAGATGGGTCCGCATCACCAGGTATTGGCATGGGTGGTCTGAATTGGCTGTGCCTAACTCGTCCATAATATCACCAGCAAGTTATAGTATTTCCACCATAAAACAATGAGGATAGTAGTTTACTTTCACAAACAAGCATTGTGTCCCAGAACCCATTCTCTTTCATTTTCAATGACTTCCTGTGATGGCATTGAATGTAGGTGAGATTGCATAGGATATTTTGAAACCCTAGTGGTGACTAGCTGAATAAAGACATTAGCTTTCGCCTATAAAATGCTGTTTTTTTTTTTTTTTCTAAAATATGTTGAGCCTGTTGGGATGAATGAACTCATTTTAATAATCTTTCTGAATTCATGGGGGTTTGAAATTTTTTTATCATCGTCTCAACAGGTAGTGGAAATCCCTGTTACTGTCTTACACAACTCATTGGGTGGGTCTTTGTGATGAAGTGGCTGAAGGAGCCAGGTCCTACAAAATGACCTTGACTTTATTCCCTCCTTCCCCTTCCTGTAGCTCTAGATGCTGGGCAGGTTGGTTTGGCCTTGTCCTACGCCCTCACGCTCATGGGAATGTTCCAGTGGTCTGTGAGACAAAGCGCCGAGGTGGAGAATCTGGTAATGTTTATCTCAGCGTTCGTGGCTTTTCAAGTGCCTTGCCATTAAATGGCATAAAAGCAATTCTTATGTAAAATATTAAAACTGTTATTTTTACATCGTAGCTCATGGAGTTGGGGTCTTTTTTTCTTTCTCAGATTCCCTCCTCCATCTGTTTAAAGTTAATGTAAAATGAAATATATACATCTTTTTCTCAGTCTCATGTATGCTATGTCAGCAGGTTTTATATTCATCACAAGCTGTCTTCAAATGTAATAAATGTCTCTGTAGGAGGGAAGTTCTGAAATCCTAGAGAGGGTATAAGCTAATTTCTTAGAGGCCTGTTTATTTTTGTTTCTTAATGGATAATTCCTCGTTCATGGCAAAAGAGGAATCCGGTATTTTGAGATTGTTTGTTTAATTAATAGATCTCCCACCCCCCCACCCCTAACTCTGCCCCACCCAGCTTTAGGGTTTCTTTTCCCACGTGATGAGCTGAAGATGGGAAACTGTGGGTTAGGCTGCTTTTCTTTCCTGGGAGGGCAAGTCCCTTCCTGTATATTCTGTCAAAGCTATCAGGTTTGGTTGCTTGGGAGGGTGTAAGCAATATGTAAATTACTTCCTCTTTTAAGTACTTACACCTCCAAAAGGAGATAAACGATGAACATGGAAATATTTCCCTCTCTCCCTTCTCATAGTATTGCAATGAGGTTTAATGACTCTTGAACTGAGCCGTAGCAGGTGGCCTTTCTATAGGAAGAGTATTGATTGGAGGTCAGAAGTTGTTTTTTTTTTAAACAAAATCTTCTTGCTTTTCATTTAGTATTATAAAGTGAAGAAAGTCACCTTAAGTTGGTGTATTTCTGTGATCACGAACAACCTTACTTACCATTGAGAGGGATCCCCTTCAGTCTTTGTGTGTGTGAAGCTCTTAGCTACCCTTGCTCAGCTGTGTAATAAGGCTGTAAATGAAGACCAGAGAGTCGTAAGCAAGGCCCTCGGGGCCTGACCCGTGTGGATGCCATGTTTCTTTCAGATGATCTCCGTGGAGAGGGTGATTGAATATACAGACCTAGAAAAAGAAGCACCTTGGGAATACCAGAAACGCCCACCCCCAAACTGGCCCCACGAAGGAGTGATTGTCTTTGATAATGTGAACTTCACCTACAGCTTGGATGGGCCTCTGGTACTGAAGCATCTGACAGCACTCATTAAGTCCAGGGAAAAGGTTTGTTGAATGCTTCTTGCCTCTCTAGAGTTCTACCAGAGACTGAGCGCCAACTCTGCCTGTTGGCTTTCTGGCGGGCCTATCAAGGAAACTAGTCCTCTGTCTGGGCAAAGTAGATCAATGGTGATAGAAGTTAAGTCTTCTTTGGAAGTTAGACCATGGAATTTAGTAACCAACATTTTTCAAGGTGTCTTCGTGAGTCCTGGGAACCAGAGCTGGCATTTCACCTCACTTGGGATACAGTATTTGATACCTGTAATTACTCACAATTTCATCTCGAAAGTCAACCCTGGCTTCCTGCCGCTAAGGTTCCCATATCTGCTTTGTGTCACTTTTATTCCCTCTCTCTTGCCTCGGTGTCCCATCCTGTCCTTCCTACTTTGTGTGTTGTCCCTTGTCCCTTTCCTTAGTCTTTCTTGCCTTTCTCTCTTCTGTAGACTTGCTTTCTGAAACACAGATCAGACGGTGCTGTGCTCCGCAGGCTTCTGGTTTGGAAAGCTGCTGTGGACCGGCAGGGCCCCAGGCCTGCTGTGGTAGAGCCTCATAGCCAGGTCTCCCCTACTAGGGAAAAGCCCAGAAGCCACAACACCGCCAGAGCTCAGAAACCGGAGCACCATGCTGGAAACAGCACAGGTCCCAAAGATGCTCTTCTAGGTAATGAAAGAAAATCCAGGGAGGCTCAGGAGATTGTGAACAGCTGGTTTTAAGGACCTGTTTCTACCAGTGCCTGCACCCATATTCGAGCTTCTCTTCACTCATTGCCTGGCGCCCTGGGCTGGAAGGGACTAAACTAGTACACCTAGAAAGTAGAAATTTCTTCTCCTCCAGCCCTGACACCCCTCATGAGCACCCCTGCACTCAAATTGTTCCTCTTGCTCCCAAAGCACCTGTCCTTTCCATTCCCACTGTACACCTGCTGCCTTGGGTCTCAGATGCCCCTTTCTCCTACTGTCTGGTCTTAGTAAGATTCAGTTAAAGTATCTGTGCCTGTGTGAAAGCTCCTCTTCCACATAGTCATCTCTGATGCTTTATGGCAGCATTTTTGATATGCTCTGTTCATACCAGCAGTATTCACACCACCAGAACAGTCCTTCAGGTGAGGAATGGATGGGCAAAATGTGATGTGTTTTTGATTTGCATGTTTGCACAGCAACATAGATGGGCCTTGAAGGCATCGGGCTGATCAGGCTGACCAGAAAGCAAAACACAAGGACAGTACAGTGTGATCTGCTAAGATGCAGTGCCTAGAGTAGTCTAAGTCATGGAAACACAAAATTGAATGGGGGGGAAGCCAAGGGTGGAGAGTTGTTTAATGGGTACAGATTTCCAGTTCTGTTGGATGTAAAGAGGTCTGGAAATGGATGGTGTAAAGGTTTCCTAGCAGTGTGATGCAATTCATGCCACTGACATGTTCACTTGGAAATGATGACCATGAAGTGAAGCCAGGTGTACCCATGGCTCATGTCTGTAATCCTAGTTGCTCTGGAGGCTGAGATCTAAGGATCACAGTTCAAAGCCAGCCAGAACAGGAAAACCCATAAGATTCTTATCTTCAACTCACCATCTTTTGGTGGAGCTGTGGTTCAAATGGTAGAAAACCAGCCTCGAGCAACAACACTAAGGGACAGTGCCTAAGCCCTGAATTCAAACCCCAGTACCAACACAGACACAGACAGACAGACACATACACACACACACACACACACACACACACACACACACACACGATTACAGGGATAAATTTTGCAATCTTTTTTACCACAACTTAAAAATAGAATATCATGGCATTGTTCTAAAGACAGCAGCGACTGTGAGTGAATAATATGCAGGTGGGAAGAAACCTGCCACACAGTATACTCAAGAAAACTCTGAACAACCCATTTCTAAATGGAAGTAGTAAACACTTGTCCTATTTGTTTGTTTTGGTGGTACTGGGGATTGAATATAGGATCATGCACATGCTAGACAAGCTCTTTACCACAGAAATGCACCCATTCCCTCTGGTATTAGATGCCTTATAAGAAAATCAGTCTTTATTGTCTTTAAGAAATTACATAAAGGGTGCTGTGTGCTGGTGGTTCATGCCTGTGATCCTAGCTACTCAGGAGGCTGAGATCTGAAAGCCAGCCTGACCAGAAAAGTCAGTGAGACTCTTAGCTCCAAGTAACCACCAGGAAACCAGAAGGGGTGCTGTGGCTTAAGTGGTAGAGTGCTAGCCTTGAGCTGAAGAGCTCAGGGAAAGCGCGCAGGCCCAGAGTTCAAGCCCCATGACCAAAATAAATAACCATGACCAAAATATATGAACAAATACAAGATAATTATATGCAGAAGCCAGATCTAAAGTATACCAGGACATGATAAGTTGACTGACCAAGAAAAAAATATATATGAACTTACATAAAGAGGTTTCAATTCAACCTATCATGAGTATAATGCATCTGCTCTTTTTAACTTTTTCCACCATGGATCCATTGAATAGCCTAATCCATGATTAAGGAGTGATATGCTTGTGACACGAAAGAGGAAGTAGACAACATGGTGCCCAAAAGGTATATATAGAGAGAGCAACTTTAGTAAGTCACTTGGCAAAGCAAGTCCCTAATTGTTTCCATGGCACCCTTGTAAGTCTGAAGATGATAATCATGACTGTGTGGGCCAAAAGGTGAGCTTTCCCTGGAAAGAAAGCCAGGTCTCCACTTGGTTCCTGACAGCACTATAGGATGGTGACTGCTTGCAGACAATGTGTTTATCAGATCTGACGTTTGTAAATATAATTCTGTCACACACATCTTCCACTCCCCTCAAACCCGCAACATGGGAATTATCGAAGAAACTCCGGTGTGTAGCTTAGAGAACCATCTATACCTCCAGACTTGTATTCTTCAGTCTTAAAATCCCCCCAAATCATAGGCTACAGTGTTTGAGTGGAATTTAAAGGCTGAATTATACTGTGGACTATAACTTAATTCTTGGAAAGCACATTAGCATATATTAATTCTGCAAAGAGGTTTCGTTGTGCTAGTTACGCAGATTCACCCTGTCTACATGAACTCCTTCTCAGCCCTTTTTTCCTATGACTGGACTTCTCATTTGTAGCTTGGCTCACCCGGAGTCTTCACTTGGTTTCTGTATTTAGGGATTGCATGTGCATGGTGCCATTCCTGATGTATCTCTGCCTGTATTCACCAAGTTTTGTCTTTGCTGCTTGTGTTTAGCCTCATGTGGTGTCAGCTTTGATTGAGAGACACTGTTTCAGGCGGGGACACAGGAATGTGTTCACACAGCAGAAACAAGAGCTTTATTCTTCTTTAGTGGCTTCTGCTGCTCAGATTCCTGGAAGTTACGGTAAATGGGAATATATCTCTATATAATTGGAACTAAGCAGGTTTCTAATTCATGGAAGAAATAGCAAGTAAAAATAAAGAATAAAAATGAAGTCAATAGCTACCCTGGGCTTCCTGGTTAGATTCTAAACACTGGCAGCATTTTTCATTTAGGTGATTTTGTGGTTGATTTGATCATTTGAGAGAGTACTGGGCCATTTGAAAGCATTTCTAGCTCTAGAGGTAGATTGATTTTGGTTTGTTATTTTTTTCCTTGGGCAGAGCTATTACTTCGATAATACATTTTTACAGATGTGTACTAGACCTTGCTATAATGTGCAAAAAAATATTCGTTTCCTATCTTGTCTCCTTTTTTACATAATGTTTTCTCTGAGAGCCCTTCTATCACATGCGGCCTGGTAACACCTGCCTGTGCTGGGAACCTGGGAGAGAGGCAGAGCTCTGGACCCCCGCCCCGCCCTGTTGGAATCACACTGGCTTTTGTACAAGATCCCCTCTACCCCCCAAATAAAGACCTCTTTCAGTTTTTCATGGGGAATAACCCATGTTTTCCAGAAACTTCCATCTACTTCTTGCCTTGAGCTCATGGGTTTCACTAACCCCTCTTAGCATGTTACACTAGACAGGGCTGGGCTGTTTTCCACTTTAGAGTTGCTTTTTTGTTTTCGTGTTCTGCCAAGTGTGAGGATCCATTGTAATTTAATTCTGTACAATTCCAAGTTGGTGCATTTATTTTGCAACTTTCCAGTAGAGTCTGTCTCATCATCTATTTTCATCTGCAGTCCAGTGCTGCCCTCCTGCCGCCGCCCCCCCGCCCCCCCCCCCCCCCAGGCAGTCTCAAAGCACTGTCAGCTCTTGAGGTCCTTGTATTACCCGGTGACAGAGAAAAACAGCTTTGCTGCCCCACACGGGTCTGTCCTGTTTCCCAGGTGGCCAGTGCATGGCGACCCCTTGCCCCCTCCTCCTCACCCCCCCCACCCCTGCTTTTCAGGCTTCTTTCTCAGTCTCTGCCGTGGGTACCACCTCCTCCTGTGGACGATTGTCGTCTTGTTGTGTCCCATGTCCTTGTCCTGTTTTCCACATCATCTACCCATGTCTGCAGAACATTCCACATACCTCCCAGCAGTGACTGTAGGGATGCTGTATCTCACCGCACAGTCTCCTTTCTAGTGAACTTGTAGGGAGGAACATAGTACCAGGCCAGGGGAGCCGTAAGAGGCCCAGGGCTGAATGAGTAAGGAAGAGGCAGACAGACAGACAGACGACAGACCAGGGTTCTAGCCTCCACTCTGCTGCTTGCTTATTTGAGACAGGTTGTAAAATAGAAGTTACAGTATCGAACTTCAAACAGAAAATATGGAACTCAGAGACTGACACAGAGCAAATGCTTAGGCAGACATAGCTCTCATCCCGAGGGGAGAAACCTTGACCGTCTACAGGGCATAGCTGGTCTGCTGCCACAGGAGAACAAGGGGTAGCCACTGCCATCCTATTTGTTCTTATAAGACTCATCTGCCATGTCATTTTGTCTCTATAGCTTTCCATAGGCTCGAACTCTATAGTAATAAATCTAAAAATTTAGTAAGTCTCCCAATTCTGGAATTCCTATTTTTCCCAGGATACTACAGGTATTACCATGGTTCAAGGGGAAATCCAATATAGACTTGGCCAGCATGTACAGTCCAGGGGCTACTCTGTAAGAATGGAAGGCAAGGCAGATGGAGGTCATGCAGCTTACGGGTGTTTCGGAATAGGTGATAGGTTGTCTGAAATCACAAGGACCAGGCACTCACAGGTGGCTCGTGCCATAATCCTGGCTACTCAGGAGGCTGAGCTCTGTGGTTCTTTGAAGCCCTCCCAGGTAGCTCCAGTTAGCTAGCAAAAAGCAATAAATGGAAGTGTGGCTCAAATAGCCGAGCTTAAGAAGCTTAAGCAAAAAGTGCCAAGTGATAGTGCAAGGCCTTCAGTATACGCCCCAGTACTGGCATGGAAGGAAGGAGGGAGGGAAAGAGAAGGATAGGAGGAGAGGGAGGAGGGAACACAGGGTGGGGGGGGGTCATGAGGGGATAGGTAGAGTGTCTTAATGGAATTCAACATTTGGAACAAACTTGACCTGTGACTAGGACTTGGGCAGGTAGAGATGCATGGGAAAGGCCTTCGGGTGGAAAGGCCGCCATCAGCTGAGTCCAAGGCTATGAATCTTGGTAGATGAAGAGCTGGGCACTGCAGAGCACACGGGGAGAAACCAGCTATGTAAGTTCACATTGCATGTCCCCCCCCCCCCCCCCCCCTCCCGTCCCCTGAATGGTTCTCACGGAGCTGAGCACGGGAACGTTGGTGGCAAGCTTTGTGCAAGGAATGATTCTTGTGTGAAATGCCAGGCACAGGGCCACGCTGTGCTGGTTGACTCTGAGAAGAGAGAGCTCAGGAGTCCTAGCAGAAGATCCTGGGGGCAGGAAACCGGCAGCGTAATGGGGAACATGAGACCACTTTGGGAAATCCAAGTCGTGTGAGTGAAATGCAAGTTGTGGTGCCCAAGTTGGGCTGTGCAGGGAGTAGGTGGCATTGAGTTGATCTCTCGTTTCTGCAGGGTGGCTTGCCAGGGCTCAGTGCCTTCTTTGGAGTGTTCCTTCATACCAGTTGCTCAGCAGTTAGTTCCGTGGCTACAGATTTATCATTGGAAAATGAGTAAGGTTGTTTGCCAAGATGTGGTTTCAAGGACATTTCACATGAAGTTATTTATAATAGTAAAGCATTGGAGACAGCTGAAACATGAACCAATAGAGGCCTTGCTCAGTCAGTGATCATATATACCTAGCATTGGGTAGTCCTTATACATTTATAGGAAATAGTAAATGACAGCAGAGCAAAGTATAGTACGTTCATATTACTCGAACTTTGTTTCCATACATGAGTCTGTGGCATTAGAAATATACATATGCACACACAAACGCATCCACGGGAGAAACAAGTTTCTGTCATAGCGCTGAGGTTCTAGCTAGTATTTACTTCCTTTCCAAAATCACTTGCATAAATTATAATTAGGAAGAGTTTGTTTTTTTGTTAGGGGTGTGTGTGTGTGTGTACGTGTGTGTACTGGGTTTTGAACTCAAGGCTTGGGCATTATCCTTTAGCTCTTTATCTAAAAGTTGGTACTCTACCACTTGTACCACAGCCCTACTTCTGACTTTTTGGTGGTTAATTGAAGATAATAGTCTCATGGCTGCCTTTGAACTATGATTCCCAAATCTCAGTCACCCCAGTAGCTAGGATTCCAGGTGTGAGCCACCAGTGCCTATGTTTTGTTTTATTTTTTTGAAGTAATAGAGCTCTACACCGACGATGGCTGTGTAAGTTAAAGTAAGAGACTAGAGTCATGAAATAAATGTCACTTCTCAGGGCTTGACGCTAGGCTGCCATTGAAGGAAGCTGGACGTCAGATGGATGTTTCGAGCCCATTAACTTGAGAAAGGCAACAGACTACAGTGGAGAAGCCCAAGACAGCAGCCATGCTGAACAGGCCACTGGGTATTACGCACACTGAATTTGGTATATAAAAAGAGATCCAAAACCAAAATGTCTAACAGGTTGTAAAAGCTGTTGGAGGTAAACCTAGGCTGAATCGGTAAAGCCTTAATGAGCTATGGCAAAACAGCTGAAATAAGACTATCTCCCAGTGTCCCGGTGGTGGTAATATGGTAAACTTGGTAACCTTCCTGTCAACCGCCGATGGAAATGTTTGAGACTGTAGTTTTGATAACTAAAAGGTAGGAAGCAATGGTTTTCTTTGGGTTGCCTTTTAATTAAATGTATTAATTGAACTAATTACATCAGTTAATTCATTGAGCTTGTAACCCACATCCTGGGGTGCCTGAAACCCCCGCTTTTGTGGCGCCTATCTGGCCATTTCCCCACAGCATACAAAGTAGGTGTGTCAGTTCCCCTGAGAGCCAATAGCATCTGAGTGCCCACATGTTCTCACGAACACAGATGTGCGTGTGTCTTGCTGTATGGGACACCCAGAGATGACAGAAACAGGTAGCACACCTGCAGACACATGGGGGACCATACCTAGGTGCAGGAAACAGGCCATCTGGGGTGGGGGAGGCGGAATTAGTCCTAGTAACAGCTACAAAGATTTTTAAGTAGATAAAGCTACATTGATCTCTGTAAGGATAAATTGTTGAATTGTCATATTTGGTGTTTATAGATTTTCATTTGGAAGTATTCAAATGAGACAATACATAAAATACCTGGCATGTAATTAGTACGCAGTAAAGTTCCATCGCTCTCTGCATAACGCAATAAGGTTTGAAATTTTATTGAAATAATTTACAAGCAGTAGAAAGCCTGGCTGCCCTATGCTGTCTGCACAGCTGCAGAGTTTTGAGTAAGAATGATGTCAGCTCTCACCGTGGAATCTGCACAAGGGCCAGCTCATTGGCAGATAGAGCAGCTTCCCTCCTACAGGTTTAAATGCACACTTCTGAGAGCCAGTTTTCATAACACAGTTTCATTCCTGATCTGCATTTTTACCTGCATTTTATTATTGATTCTTTGATCTCATTGTTGGTGTTCATTTCTCCTTGCTCTGGCGTTAATAAGAGGAATAATATTTGACACAAATCTTCCCCAAGGGGCAATTGTAAGTATTAATTGGTTGGTAAATGCCTTTTGAACTGCTCAGATGAAAGGCCCTATGTATGAAGCAAATGTTATTTGTGGTGCTGGTGTTGATCTCATTGTTTGTGTTTTGGTTACTGGTTTTGTCTTTTGAGATTTGGAGGTTTGCATTTTTTTTAAATTAAGGTATTTTCTTTTGAAACAGAATGTAAACAGATAGTATCTGGGAGTGACTTATTTTCTCTACCAATGAATAATTTGTCTTAAATAATAGAACTTTGGGAAAACCAGTGCTTGTATAACATCTATGATATGCATGGTTAATAACATCTCTGTGAAATTATCAAAGAAATTCTCTTTGTTCAGAATACTGAGACCTAGCCAGATGTCAGTGGCTCACACCTGTAATCTTAGCTCCTCAGGAAGCAGAGGACTGAGGACTGCAGTTTGAAAGCCAGCCCAGGCAGAAAAGACCACTAGAGACTTAATTTCCAATTAACCAGCAAAATGCTGGAAGCAGAGCAGTGGCTTAAGTGGTAGAGTGCTAACCTTGAACAAAAACAAGCCAGAGAAGATGCTGAGGGTCCTAAGTTCAAGCCCCAGTACTGGCACACATCTGAAACCTTGGAAGTAAAGCTTCTCAGTACCCATTTAGGTGATGGCTGGGTCTTCTGTTAACCACTGGTTCTCACCAAGGGACTGTTTTTATCCCCGTGGGACTTTTGTCTAACATCTCTGGTTGTCCCATTTTGGGAGCTCCCACTGGCACCGAGAAGGTACAATCCAGAGATACTGGCAGATGGTTCATAGTACACAGGTCAGCCCCCACCAGAATGGATTGTGCCTCCCTCATCCAGCTATAATAGCAAATGCCTGTAACTCCAGCAGTTCAGGAGGTAGAGATGGGAAGATCATAGGCTGAGGCTGTCCTGGGAAAAGCTAGCAAGCTTATCTCACAAATCAAGCTGGGTGTGATGGTATACACCTGCGATCTCAGCTACTTAAGGAGTGAAGTTAGGATTTCAGTCCAAGCCAACACAAGCATAAAGCAGGGCAGTTGAGTGCTTGGTGGCTCAGGCCTACAAACCTTAGCTGAGATCTGTAGGATAGGGATTTGAAATCAGCCTGGGCAGAGAAGTCTGTGAGACTCTTATCTCCAAAATAAGTAGCAAAAACAGCAGGGCTGGAGGTGTTGCTCAAGGGGAGGAACACCAGCCCAACAGTGAGGTAGTGTTAGGTTCTGTCTGAAAAATAAGCTAACAGTAAAAGAATTGAGGCCATGACTCAAGTGGTAGAGCAGTTGTCCAATAATCACAGACCCCTCAATTCAAGCCCCTTCACCACTACCAACAACCAAGAACAACAAAATATTGCCAACCATTCTTATAGGTTGAGGACTTTTTAGACAGTACTCAACACAAACCTTTCATAATTCTCCTTCAAAAACCAATGTGTTCACCTAGGTGCATTGCATGTTGTTGATGTTTTTAAATCTTCTCTCTCGATTTCTTTGTAGATTGGAATTGTGGGAAGAACAGGAGCTGGAAAAAGTTCCCTCATCTCAGCTCTTTTCAGATTGTCAGAACCTGAAGGGAAAATTTGGATTGATAAGATCTTGACAAGTGAAATTGGACTTCACGATTTAAGGAAGAAAATGTCAATCATACCTCAGGTATGCAAGTCAGAGTGTTTGCACATGTTCCTTTTATAAGGGCACCCAAGTTTAATTGCTTTTAATTTTATTGCTGGCTTTTTTTAATTGGATAAAAGAATTGATCCTATCTGCCAATGGAGCATATTTTCAATGGGCATTTTCACAAGATACCAGAGTTTGTATGTTTGTTCATTTGTGTGTGTGTGTGTGTGAAGGATGGGGGAAGGGGAGGAATATTTTATATGTGTGTGTGTGTATATATATATAGAGAGAGAGAGATTGAGAGAGGGAGACAGAAAAAGAGTGATTGATTCAATAATACCTAGGTAGATTACCTAGGCAGATTTCTGGATTCATCCTTCCCAGGTGTCTGAGTTTTATCCACTGATAACCACAAAATTCTGAGAATAGAATGATAAATGGCTTGCTTAGCACTCAAGAGGAAACATGGATTTTAAGTGTCTTAATGAGGGAATTTGGCTGTACAGACTAAAGCTACCCTTTCAGGGGTGATTATCTCCTTGGAAGGCCTCCTGTGAAACTCTGGGGCTGAAAATCCCAGAGCTCATAGATGTTTCTGATACTTTCAGAACTAGGCATTAGTGAGTGATTTCACCCCAGTACAGAGCCATGGGGAGCCCCGGGGATGGGGAATTCCATTCCCTCACACTTCTATCCCCTCTCTCTCTACCCGGTGCTACCTCTGGGAGCTATTATGAGGCTGTGTGAATGTGGGTTGAATACTTGACATAGACCCAGGACTTGGTTGCCAAGATAGCATGGGGGTGAATTGCCATCTTCTGGTGGCCTCTTAAATTTTAAAATTCTGCTTCTTTCCTTTTTTTTTTTTTGGTCAGTCATGGGACTTGAACTCTGGGCCTGGGCACTGTCCCTGAGCTCTTCAGCTCAAGGCTAGTGCTCTACCACTTGAGCCACAGCACCACTTCCAGTTTTCTGGTGGTTAATTGGAGATAAGACTTTCCTCCCCGACCTGCCTTTGAGGTTGATCCTCAGATCTCAGCCTCCCGAGTAAGCTAGGACCCACAGGTGTGAGCCACTGATGGCCTGGCCACTAAAGTTCTGCTTCTTCATGGAAGACTTTCAGGGAGTGTTCTAGAGATTGGGTTACCTGCCCGATAATTCCTGTCATTACTCTTAGTACATCTACTCAACAGAAATTCAGAAAGTATTTATTGAGTAGTTACTGCTCTCCAGAGGGGTAGCTGTGGGCAGCACGGGCCCTGTTTCTGTTGGCTTCCCAGTTTCTTCTCGCTGTCACTTGCTATTTAGGGCTTCTAGTTTGGAGTGCCTCATACTCCACAGTTGTCTGGTCATCAAGGGGGAACTGAGGGACGCATATGCGCATGTGCGCACGCACATACGTGTGCATGTACGCGTGCATGTGCATACACACTAACTCCTGAATTGAGGAATGCAGAGGGGCAAGTAAACGTGCTTGTTGTGGATATGAACATAAAAGGCCCTTAAATACTTACTAGGAAGAATAGTGGTCCTGTCATCCCAGAGAAAGGATGTGAGCATTGACCTTCTATCCAAGTACAGCTATGGCTGCCTAACATTGACTTCTAAAATAACTAAAATTACTCCAAGTAATTTTGAAATCAAGATGCCCAGTTCATGCCAGGCATTGGTGGCTCATGCCTGTAATCCTAATACTCAGGAAGCTCAGATCTGAGGATTTTGGTTCAATGCCAGCCTGGGCAGGAAAAGGTCATTAGATTCTTTTAGCTTTAGTTAACCTCCAAGAAGACAGGAAGTGGAGCTGTGAGTCGAGTCAAAGAACACCAGCCACGAGCACAAAAGCTAAGCAACAGAACTCAGGCCCTGAGTTCAAGCCCAAGTACTGGCGTGCGCACACACACACACTCGATATTCAAGTCAGAATGAGATACAAGCTCTCAATAGAATGGAAAACAATGTGTCGATCCCTTGCGCTCTACTAATGGAAATGTAACAGAGTAGAGCCACTGAGAAACGAGGGGGGAGGCTCCTCAGCAGATAAAGAATAGAGTTCCCAGATGATCCGGCAATTCTGCCTCTGAGTATATGTCCAAAAGAATAAAAAGCAGGGTCTCCAGGAGATAATAGTGCATCCACTTTCATAACAAAATTATTCACAGTAACCAAGAGTAGAAAGAACCCAAGCACCTATCAGCCAGTCAGTGGATGAGAACAAAATAAGCTTTATGCATAAGCCAGTAACAACAAATGTAAACCGCTGCCCTAGTATACTAGGTACTTGTAGACTAATCAGATTCTTAGTCGGAAAGTAGAACTGTGTTCACCAGAGGCGGTGGGAACTCAAAGATGGAATCATTTTGTTAAATGAGTACAGGGTCTAAATTTGTAAGATGAAAATTTGGGTCGTGAGAGGATGATAGTGGTCAAATAATGCAAATCTACTTAAATACCAGTGAACTGTGTTCTTTAAAATGGTGGATGTGTAGAAGAAGGATGGGTGATAATGTTGAAAGGGGTGACATTGAGTAGGATACATTGTATTCATAAAAACTACTTCGTTAAATGGCAACTCCTTTGCACAGCAACTTGTACAGATAGTAACAGAAAGGGGGAAAATAGTTGACAAGAAGAAAATGGAGAAAATCTTTCAGCACTAGAATCCCTTTGCCTATTAGACGTGTGACTTAATGATTACAGGAGAAAATGAGAGTTTAAAATTCCCAAGTTCTATCCTTTGGTTGTACCCATCTCTGAAATGGGGCACGGGAGATTTATTTAACAGAGAATGGGTGTACCCATAAAGTACTTTTATATCCTAGGATGAAAGGATCTAGAAACGTGCCCCATGCTACTTTGAATGCTTCTTAATAAGAAATGGCTGTGTGAGTGTGTACATAAAAGAACTCTAAATAAAGAAGGGGCCTTAGATGATTGTTGGCTCTGCCAGAGTTGTTTTGGAAGCACATCTGAGCAAAGACTAAACACACCTTAACATTGCCAGGTTTTGGTTCTCTTCCATAAGTTCCCACCCTCCTTTTGTGCAAATGCTCTGTGAATCAACTCCAGAGAGCAGCGTTAACCAAACAGTGCTCTGCTTTGTAGCCACATAGATCGTGCATCACCAAGCATTGTAAACACGGCACCTCATAGGTTGCCTTTGTGTGCCTTTGTCTCCAAGGACCAATGTGAGTTGATAGAAGGAACATGCGTTGGAGAACCAGGCAGTGTGCAAAGAGTCCCCCAAAGCTCTGGACTGGTGTTTCAGAGTACGGGCTAACAGTAACACCACCCACATTTTTAACTGTTTGCCTCCTGAAAGTGTGGGACCTTGATGAAGTCACTGTCCAGCTTCATCCTGCCCCTTACCTGCTCTTCTCTCCTCTCCTTTTTCCTTTTCCTCCCTCCTTCCCTCCCTCCCTCCCTCCTTCCCTCCCTCCTTCCCTCCTTCCCTCCTTTCCTTTCCTTCCTTCTTTCCTTCCTTCCTTCCTTCCTTCCTTCCTTCCTTCCTTCCTTCCTTCCTTCCTTCCTTCCTTCCTCCTCCCTCCCTCCCTCCCTCCCTCCCTCCCTCCCTCCCTCCCTCTCTCTTTTCTTTTTCTTTTTTCCTTTCTTGTGCTGGTCACTGGGCCTTAAACTCAGGGCCTCACTCACACTTTTGCTTAGCTTTGACTGCTCAAGACTGGCATCTTATCACCTGAGCCACACCTCCGCTTAAGACTTCTTACTCGTAGTTACTGTATGTGATTTTGGCACACTCGCTATTGTATATGTGTATAGGGAAGGGAAAGAAAAATGAGGGTGTAAGATATCACAAGAAATGTATTCACTGCCCCCTTTGCACAACACCTTGTCAATAAGACTTAATTTTTTAAAAAGAGACGTTTTACTGGTTAACTGGAGATAAGGGACTCTTGGATTTGTCTGTCTAGGCTGGCTTTGAGCCTTGGTCCTCACACCTCAGCCTTCTGAGTAACTAAGGTTGCAGATAGGAGCCCCCAGTGCTCCTCAGTAGTTTATCATTGATGAGTTCGGCAGTGGCCTTCTAGATGAAATCTCTACTTGGGTAAAAACTGTTGTTGCACATTCTGGAAGGACTTGACTCATTCATTTGTTTATGTTTTTGTAATCCTTAGTGATTTTCTTTAAGCCAAATTATGTATATAAATAGTGAAGTAGTAACTTGCGCACACACACACACACACACACACACACACACACACACACACCTTCCTAAAGTGAAGCCTGCAAGGGAAATCTAATGTTTCTCCCACACAGAGGCAAGGGGAAGCCCTTCCCTTGGTTTTACCTCCTGGCCTCTCCCACCTCGCTTCTTACCAGCTTTTCCTGCCTGCTGCCCTGTACTCGCTAAGCCTGTACACCTCCCCCCAGGAAGCCCCCGCCATTTGTTTCCAGCTCTACCTGCGCTCGGTGCCTTTTCCTCCTTTCTCCCCAGGACGGGAGTCGCCTCTCCTTTCCACTCCCTAGGGTTACACAGTAGTCATAACCTCCTCCATCTGTGGGATCTGTCTTGTGCTTTACCGTCTTTCCCTGCCGCCTCTCAGTCCTTCCAGCAGTTCTCTTGCCACTCTCATTCGACAGCTAAACACTGAGGTCCAGAAAGCTGAACTCACTCACATACCATAGAAGCAGAGCCAGGACCCATAGAGATCTAGAGAGATCGTCAACAGCAGCTCCAGACCCTCCTCGGCTCTCCACGTTAATACTGCTGCCACTGACGATGTGTGGACCCCGCACACCATGTACACTGAAACAAAACTCATCAAACATTATCGTGCTCTGTGCTGTGCTCTGCTCATTTCAATTATTCCCACTCTATTCTGGTTCATAGAAAAGACAATCTGATGATCATGGGCCACAAAATTGATTTCATGACCCATTGGTCGCACCTGCAGTTTACAAACACAGCCTGCCGTCCTTGGCTGTGTGGTCCGGCTCTGCTGTCTGTCAGCGTGAGGTGAGGGTCCCGAGTTACGTTACCCCTGGCAGAGTAGAGAGGATGAGCTCCAAATTCCAGGAAGAAAACCCAGGCATAAAGAGATTCAGAACTTATCTTTAGGGTCACAGCCAATAGTCAGAACCTAGGACCGTCTGACTCTAAAAAATGTTTTCAGTTAGGTGCCAGGGGTTCTTGCCCGTAATCGTAGCTACTCAGGAGGCTGAGATCTGGGAGGATTGTGGTTCAAAGCCAACCCAGGCAAGAAAGTCCCTAAGACTCTTCACTCCAGTTAGCCACCACAAAGCCAGAAGGAAAGCTGTGACTCAAATGGTAGTGCGCTATGAGCAAAATATGCTGGAGGACAGCACCCCAGGACCACACCAAAAAACAAAATACATTCCAATAAATATTTACCTAAGGGGCATTGTATCAGATACTTTACCCATTATTTTTCTAGCCATGCCACTTAAAAAAAGAATCCCCAAGCCCGTAGCCAAAGAGAGTAAATAGAGAACAGAGCCAAGAGATATCATTTCCAGGGCTTTGTACTGTAGTGGCCATAGTTAGGTAGTTTTGAAAGACCAGATTGTTAAGATCAAGCAACATTCATGTGACTCGGCTGTTGGTCGAGATGGAGTTTCTCAAACTTCTTTTTCCCCCTTACCTCCATACCAGATCTCTCCCTCCCAAGTAGCCAGGATTATGGCTGGAAAACATCCAGGGCATGGATTCTTCACACCTAGGGCACCAGCCTGTGAGCAGAAAGAAATATGTTCAGTCATTCCATGCAAATTCACCTAAGGCTTGATGTCCATCTCGTTCTAAATAATCTATATGATGATTAAACAGATCCGCTTGTTCACACTTAATTGTTATTTTAAATTTGAATCCGAACAAAAGCCACTAGGTAGTTTAGAAACAATAGTTCTGCTATGCTATACGGATATTACTAGTACCTGAATTTTCCTCAGTAGGTTGAAAGGTTAATCAGAGATGTGTCTCTTTAAAGCTCCCTTTTGATTACCTGGTCCCCTCTCCCCCTTATTCTCTTCCCTCTTTTTTATATTCTGAGAACAAAACTCAAAGAGAAAAGGAGGTAGGTATGCTGTTACTTGTAAAGAAATACAATTGGATCCCAGCCTAATGCCTTCCTGCTTTGTTTCTGCACATTGAAGTCTTCATTCAAGCTGGGCTCGACTCCCTGGAGCTGGTGACCTTTTTGTATTTAAAGAAGACTTTACAAGACTTAAATTCTTTTTCCTTTGTGAGTGAACAATGTTCTTTTCTCTGAAAATACATGATAATCCATTCATTAAGAGGCTACAGACAATTCTTTTTTAAAGGAAGAAACCATAACTTATAGTAACTTCAGGTGACTTCCTGTTCTTGAGACCTGGAGATACTGTCCTCAGAGAGCTGAAATAAAAAAGGAGTTCTAGTACCCTGGGAAGCAGCAGTGGCCATCATGATACATTTTAGTAAGGGGAAGTTTACTGCTCGGCACCCCCCAAAAAAGACTAGTGTAACTGTCGAGACTTCCCTAGGCTAATTGTGATGGCTTTTTGTCTTGGCCTCAGGTCAGCTTAAGTCTGAAGTTAGTGGGTAAAGTTTCTTCCTAACATAATGGAAGTCTGTTTTTCTGTCTTCACAATAGCTCTAAGTAAGGCTGTAGTTTTCAGCATGGAATTGTATCAAGGGATTATCATTTTACTACTTCGCATTTTACTACTTTACAGCTTTAATGCTCGGTGGCCACTTTGGGGTCCTAGGCCTAAATAAGAACTTATGCTGTGTTTGTAACTGAAGACAGACTTAGCTGAATGACTATGGCCCAAAGGATATAGTGTGTGAACATACTATGATGAAAGAGGTTTGCTATGAGTTCTCCATTTAAATGATTACATTAAACAAGAGCATTTGTTTTCCTAACTGTGCCATGCCAGCTAACTGTAGAGGTTAACATAAAATATTAAATAAGATTTAAACATGTGCCATCAGAAAAATATATATATACATCAGCTTATATTTACAAGAAGGCTGTATGTCCTCCCATAAATCCATGTACCAAACTATTCTGCCTGCAAACATGTTTATAGGCACTGATTTATAAGATTAGTTTATTAAACTTCCTTGTATGGAGGTAGGCACTCACAATAATAATATCTATCAGAAATGATAATTACTTTGACCCTTATCTCCTCTTGCAGTAGGTATATACCGTGGCCACTTTTATTACCTTATGAAGATAATATAATGGTTCTTTATTTGGCAGGTAGATAAAAGCCCACTGAGAAGACACCAAAAGGAACACCATCCATAAAACACTTTGGTGTAGTAAAACAGCCATTGTGAACAAATTGCTTGGCTGATTATAAAGAAAACTGCCTTCTAGTGAATTGTTCTCCTCATCCAACAAATTTTGATTGAAATTTTGCTTATGGAAAAACAATACATTTATATATTCAATGTGCCATACTGAAGAGAAGTGTTCTTCTTTACTAAATGCTTTATGTTCTAATACTGCTAAACGAATGTGAGTTGCTGCTCACTCTTTCCCTTTAACCTGGCAGATTTAGTGGGAAGGTACCAAGCGTTTCTTTCTGCCAGTCAGCCGTGATCTGGCAGTCATTAGCAGAGCTCTCGGGGCTGCTGTCTGAGGACCATGTTGAGAGTCAGCAGAAAGCAGCTGCAGATGGACAGAAGCTCAGAGAAAGCAACTCACAAATCTGTGAAGAATTTCCCATTAGTCTACATTTTTTAAGAAAGTTGTTCCTTTTAAAGAATTTCTGGCCAGGAGTGGTGGCTCCCTCCTGTAATTCCAGTTACTTAAAAAACAACAACAACAAAACAAACATGCATCAGGAAGATCATAGTTTAAGGCCAGCCCAAGCAAAATGTTATCAAGCCTCCTTCTCAACAAACAAACCAGATAGGAGAGCTCAGGCCTGTAATCCTATCTATGCAAGAGGCATCTGCCTAATATGTACAAGGTCCTGCGTCAACTTCCAGTGCTTAAAAAAACAAAAAAGAAAATTAAATCAAAAAGAAATTTCCTAAAGAGAAGAAGGTAAGGGAAATTGACAGACATGAGACCTTGATCATGAAGTAGCGGGCTGGATTTGAACGGTGCACAGTGTGCAATTATGAACCTTCTCATCCTTTAACCAGGAAGGAAGGTCAGACTGGGCAAAGCAAAGCAGGTTTTTCATAGCTTAGCTTAGGGATTGTGTCTCAGAGTGGTACTTTGGAAAAACCATGATCAAACTCCTGGTGTAGTTTTCGCTTTGTAACGTAAGTCATGGTGGACAAGGAATCAGACCTGTTGTTCCTATTAGCAAACTTCTCCATGTGGAGAAGTGCTCTGTCTTCTCCCAGGCCTGTATCTCCTTGGAGTCCACAGCATTCAGATCTTCTAGGAGGAACAGAACCATTGACAGAGAGGAATGATGGGTAACACATCTCTTGTGTTAAACCTCACATGAGCAAAGAAAGGAGAAGAAATTGCCTGGCTCATGGGAATCTTGGAATTCAATATGACCGAGGATTTCTTTAGCTTTGATATGAAATGTTCAAGTAGCGTGGTAACCGTCACTGCGGCCCACTGTTGTGTAGACAGTCGCTTAGACCTTGGCCTTAAATTCAGTAGTTTTAGGTGAGACCAAAAATCAAGACTCTTGGGACTTTTTAGTGTTCATTTTTAAACATCCTAAGGTCACTGATTTTGTTTTTTCTCCCAGTGCTTCTCGGGCGTATTGGTTACTTACTCAATGTTGTGCAAGTGAAATACCATTTTGCCAAATGTCTTTTTTTACTTTTATGTTGCTGAGAGATGTGTATTTTTGGTGGCACACCATTTCTCCTTTCTTACTCCTAAAATTGAGACACTGAAAGACTGTAGCCATAATCCGTAGGGCTAGGGAAAAGTCTTTCTCCTCAGGCCTCATTAGTGGCCAGGCCCCAGGCCAGGTGAGATGGGAGGGAGGCTGCTATGGTTCCCACGTCCAGGTTCGTGCATCTCCTGGTCCTCACTACTGAGAGCAGCCAGCTGGCTGCTCCTCTGCGGCTCAGGTCTGTGGCGGCCTGGCTTGCTAGAGTGAAGACAACCTGTGCACCGCCTACCTACATGCACGTACAAGGTGCTCTTGAGAAACCCAGGAGGCGTGCATTTCAAGAGCAGTTTAGTTCTGACCTCCTCCTGAGGGCCGATGACTAGGAAGAGCTATTTAAAATAATTTTATGACTTTAATAATACTGCTTGCTCCCCAGTGGGTTTCCGGTGCCCTTGCTTTTGTAGTCCATGAGGAGATTCGGTGAGACGGGGGCCCAAAGGTGGAGATGAGAGGAGCATTAGATGAAGCAATATCACAGCCATCTCTCATGAGAAGGGGTGTCCCAGGCCTTATAGGTGATTGATTCCCCTGTAGACCAAAAACAGAACCCCAATTCAGGAATACAGAGAGAGTCTGTTGTTGCTTATTTGTTTGTTTTGTCCATTAGAAACATACTTAGCAATTTTCCTTTGAACCACAAATATTAACTGATAATGTAATGTCCATGTTTTCTACTGCTTTGGCCATTTATTTCTCCTCATTAGGTTCAGTAATTTATTTCCTTCTCTTTTTTTTTTTTTTTTTTTTTGGCCAGTCCTGGGCCTTGGACTCAGGGCCTGAGCACTGTCCCTGGCTTCTTCCCGCTCAAGGCTAGCACTCTGCCACTTGAGCCACAGCGCCGCTTCTGGCCGTTTTCTGTATATGTGGTGCTGGGGAATCGAACCCAGGGCCTCGTGTATCCGAGGCAGGCACTCTTGCCACTAGGCCATATCCCCAGCCTTATTTCCTTCTCTTGATGTTCAATAAATATATCCTTGGATTTTTTATTTCAGTAGCTATTACTAAGAAAGCCTGTTTTGAACCCAGAACCGCTTTTTTCCTCAATTGCTTCTTATGATGACATGCTATAACTATTTCTTGTGCTAGGGTTTAGAAGTCTGGGAGTTATTTTGGAGCACAAGTTTGTTGAATGGGAAATTAATAACGATATTATCTTGTAAATAGACATGAGTAATTTTAGAATGAATGATTACTGTGACTTTTGGTTTGTATTTTAATGCCATTTTAAAGATTAGCATCAGGATAAAATGAAAAGAGGCACTAGTAATGACTGTCACACTTTGGGCATTCAGGAACCTGTTTTGTTCACTGGAACAATGAGGAAAAACCTGGATCCTTTTAATGAACACACGGATGAAGAACTGTGGAATGCCTTAAAGGAGGTAACGTATAGAATATTATTTTTGTCAGTCATGGGGCTTGAATTCCAGGCTTGGGCACTGTCTCTGAGGTCTTTTGTTCAAGGCTAATGCTCTACCACTTTGAGCCACAGCTTCACTTCCAGATTTCTGGTGGTTAGTTGGAGAGAAGAGTCTCATGGACTTTCCTGTCTGGGCTGGCTTTGAACTGTGATCCTCAAATCTCAGCCTCCTGAGTAGCTAGGATTACAGGCATGAGTCACCAGTGCCTGGCTAAAATGTGATTATTTTTAATCTGCTAGCATCCGTGTGTATCCTCATGTTTGTAGCATTTCAGGTAACTGAAGAGCACTTACTGTTCTTTCTGGGGACCCGGAAAACATAGCTGCACTTAAAATATATTAATGATGATGGAAATGAAAAGTAAATTGTCTCGTTTTAGCTTACATTATCTTACTTGTTCCTGAAAGAGCTCTCAGTTAGAAGCTGTACACATGGGTTCAAATTCTCCTAATCATGAAGTGCCCTACAACATTTATTTTACTGCTCTCTTTTTAAGGAAAATCTAAGAAATGGAGACAATAGTAGTTTTTTATTATTAACCAAAGGACCAATGAGATCAAGCTTATAAAAGGCTTTGATGTTTTATAAGAAAGCGTTCAAAAGGGTCAATTATGCAATTAGAATGTGATCATTATTTATCCGCAAACATGTCATTTTAATACTGCAGAATGAATTCAGGGAACAAAACACCCCAGCTTCTTATAATATGTTGATTCCTGGAGAATTTGCTATTATTTGTAGTGGATTTCATTGAACCACATTTTAAATTTCCTTTTCCTTGCAGGAAACTGATTTATTATTATTATTATTTTTATTTTTTTATTTTTTGGTGCTGAATGGGGCTTGATCTGAGAATCTTGTGCTCTCTCTTGCCTTTTTCCACTCAAGGCTGGGACTCCACCACTTGAGCCACTGCTCCACTTCTGGCTTTTTGCTGGTCATTTGAGATAAGAATCTCACAGACTCTCCCCTTGGTCTGTCTGCAAACCATTATCCTCAGATCTCATCCTCTTAAGTAGCTAGGATTACAGGCATGGGCCACAGGTGCCCAGCTGGAAAATGATTCTGACTGTTATCACAGTTTCAACACCAGTTCTTTTGTAAATTCACCCTAGGTCTGCAAATTAATTCTAATCCACTTTTGACAGAAAGTATATCTTAGGCTTCCAATCCTTTATAGGACTTAACAACTCAGTCTTTTCCCTTTAGAAAGTAAGCATGTAATAAATAGGTAGTGAATGATCAATTGCTTCATTTGAGAAAAGTACACCTTGTTTCTTTAGGACCACAAATCTCAGTGGCCAGCTCTCACCATTGTTATTGCTGTCTGGAATCGGGGCACCTTTCAGGGTTCTCTCTGACTTGGAGGCCTGACAACTCTCTGCCAATCATTCTTGTGTCTGAAGGCATGGTGACACTGAGTCTTTCTTTATATGTGCGTCCTGCTTTCCAGAAAACTGGAGATATTTTCTTTTCCTAATTGGATCAATTACCTCTCCCATCTTCAGTTTGTGAGTTTTCTGTATTGAAATTCTAGGAGAGAAGAGGGAGGGAGGGTTGTTAGCCTTCAAAGATGGTAGAGAAAGATATGATAATCTCCCTGTTCTTGATCGCACAGGGCAAGTTGAATGGCAATCTGTGACACATCCTGAAAGAACAGGAATTACTAGTCCATTATTTTTCATTTGGCTTCAGTGCATAGATTTCTCTTCCTTGGTGCTCAGATAGTAAAATTACTTCAGAAACACATTGGTCCATGATCAGTGAAGAAACTTTTAATTGTTCCATCAAAAGCCATCTGAGGACTTGGCTGCAACATATTTCAACTGTGAGCACCAGAATTACAGTTGGATAGCCCCTAGAATCCTGAAAGGGAGGTGGTAGAAGTGGTCGATAACTTGGTCTACCTCTGTGTGAGCTCCATGTGAAGCTCCCTGTATGTAGAAATAGGCGAAGGGACTGTGAAGCCTGCCTCGAAATGCAATGTGTGGCTTCTGCACATCGCTTCTGGCCTTGGCTTTATCACTCTAGTCATACCTCTCAGAAGTGGGAAAGGATGACACCATTCTCTTTCTCTAGGAATTCCTCATGAGATTAGAGTTTCAGGGACTTTTCCTTCTCGGCCTGACTTCAAATCCTGAGTAGCTAGGATTACAGGCATGAGCGGCCACAGCCAGTTTCCTTATGATGAAAGTTAGATGCATAGATAGAGATCGATAGAATAGCTTTTCCAAAAACTAGGATGCAGCATTGTGTTATAAAATGATTCCAGCTCTTTCTTACTGACCACCTATTCTGAAACCTGTAGCTAAGAAATCTTGCTGCCAAACTGTCTAGATTCCTTATTTGGGAGTTGTTAAAACAATGAGTACAGTTTTCTTTTTTTCTTTGCTGTTCAGTTTTCTGACGTTTCCAGCCTCTTTTTTTTTGTTTGTTTGTTTGTTTTTGTTTTTGGCCAGTCCTGGGGCTTGGACTCAGGGCCTGAGCACTGTCCCTGGCTTCTTTTTGCTCAAGGCTAGCACTCTGCCACTTGAGCCACAGCGCCCCTTCTGGCCGTTTTCTGTATATGTGGTGCTGGGGAAGCGAACCCAGGGAGGGCCTCATGTATATGAGGCAGGCACTCTTGCCACTAGGCCATATCCCCAGCCCATTTCCAGCCTCTTTTGTCCTCAGGAGAGGGAGAAAAGGCTGAGACTCCTAGCCAGTGAGGCACTGCCAAGTTTCATGGCCACAAGTTTCTGGGTGATTCTGGTAGATCGGGGATTCTAGAATTCCAGGGTCATTGGATGGCGAATGTGCGCCTTCCCCTCCTTGGAGCGATAAGCATCATGGGCTATCCTCGTCCTCGGGGGATAGCTGGAGAGCAGGTGTCTTTGGCAACTTTGGTTAAAATGAACTGGGTACCTGTGGCTCAGTCGTGTGGTGTGCGCTACATGTGCAAGGCCCGGAGTCGCCTCAGCACTGACCAGTTTATAAGTGGTGACAGCCGGGAATGGAAGCTCACCCCCCCCCCCCCCCACGACTGCCTGTGATTCCTTAGGCGAGCACTGCTATTTTTTATCTCTAGCAGTTTCGAATAAGAATGATAGTTTCTGAAGTAGTATTTCTTGTTCACCCTTCTTCCTTGAAGAGGGCAGTACCTGAGATGGAGAAAGACGTAGGTTTGACATTCAGAAGGGAGACAGTGCCGTGCTTGTTATCCATTTGTCTTGGTTACTATTTGAAAGATGCTAAAAGTTGCTTCAAAGACTCAAAAATTGCCAGCTATGAAAAGAATAACCCTTACTAGAATCCAGGGTGTGTAAGAAGCAATGACTGTCTATAAATAAAACACAACCTAAAGGTATAGAAGGTAACTAAAGGTATATAGAAGCAATAGATAGAAAAAGTATCAAAAAAAATCTCAGTTGATAAAACTGAATATGAGTCAGCCTCTTCTGTCAGCATGTTCTGTTATAGAACAACTTTAGTTCTGGGACGTACAACTAAGAGTAGGGTATGTCATGTCAGAAAACACTGATACTATCTCTATTAGACACAAGTAGGTGTCATTATACAGGAGACCAAGCTATAGGAATCTGGGCGTCAGTAGTGCACACATTAAGAACTGCATCATTTAGCCGTTGTTCCCCTACCCTAGGACATAGACTTGGGAGGACAGGCTACCCCCTGGCCTCATTTTACCACTGGCTTTATTCAAATTAAAGCTCATCTCCACCTTCTAATCACCTTTCAGACTCTCTTCTCTTTGCAGCCCCCATCCGTCCTTCTTTCTGTAAAGTGAGGAAGTTCCAGAATAAATGAAAGCAGAACATGTCAATCTCTTGTGCGGGCCCTGGTACCTGTAGCGGCAGGGTATATGGTGTGTGACTTGGACAATATTTATGATGAGAGAGCAGGATATCTTGCAAGTTTCAGGGTATTTTGTTGTAGTTTACTATTTCCAAACTTCAAAGCAATCTGAAGTAATTCTGTAATGGGACATATAGTTTAAAATATTATATTATGACTATTGGGCCCATTTTCCTAAAATTATAATTTTTTAATGCTTTGCACATTTTAATGCACGGATATTATGATATCCTTGGGCCAAGTAATTTTTTCATAAGGAATATATTTCTTTTAGGGTGACATTTAATAAGATGGTGATGATTTATATAAAATATGCATGCGTGGATTCATTTTCTAATTCATAGAAACAGACATGTCATCATGTCATGAAAGGAGACGCACTCCTGGCTTGATTCTTGCATTCAGCAGGTATTTATTGATCATTGGTTGCTCAAGTGCTGAGGTGAGTTTCTGCGGTGATTGTAGGAGTTACTGAGACACACACAACACCTGTGCGCCCACGTACACGTATGCACACAGCCATCCGGAATTCACTGGGAAAAGATAGAGAATAAGCTAATGTGTATATACTGCAAAGTTAGGCACTGATAAATATACTCAAGAAAAGTAAAACAATGTGATGAGAGTTGGCTGACAGCACCATAACTACAGATAGGCAATATCTACAGATCTTACTTTGTACTATTCTAAATAATCACACATTCCAGCTTATTTTATACTTCAGTACTGCGTGGAGATAGACATCATGGTGATGACAGTATTATGTGTCATTTGCAAGTTAAGAAGCTATGGTAGAGAAAGGTCACAAACTTAGCAAGTTAGCAACATTAGGCAGTGCTAAAGTCCAGGGTATCTAACTTCAAAGGTGCAATTTTTTATTTGAAGAATTTCACATCACAGGAAGTGTTACAGACTACTATGATGATCAGACATATCCTTCACCAAGGTTGCCTAGCTGTTAATGTCAGCTACATCTGCCTTTTCTCTGGCCTGGTCTGTTTAAAAACAAAATTTATGTGCCGGCACCAAAACTTGAAGTCAAAGTGCAGAGGCCTTAGCTTTTATTCCCTCATAACTGGTGCTCTACCACTTGAAACACACCTTCAGTCCAGGTTTTTGCTGGCTAATTGTATATGGAGTCTCATGCACTTTTCAGCCAGAGGTCACTTCAAATTGTGACCCTGCATATCTCAGACTCCTGAGTAGGTAGGATTATAAGAGAAAGCCATCATCTCCTATCTTTTATCTAAATTTTGCTGAACCATCTGAAGGTATGTTGGCATAAGAGTGATGCAGATCACTCTTAAAATATGTAAACATAGCCCGCTAAGGACAGAGGTGTCCTCTTACATAAATAATACTTATCTCTGTCAAGAAATTTGACAGTAATAGAATGCCATTATCAAATTTTTCTTCAAGCTCCTGCTTATTGCCACTCTTACTGTCTTCTGCCTCGGTTGTCATTTTTTTTTTCATTCTAATTGCAATCATAACTCGAACTCGTGATAAAACAACAGAGGACTTCCACATGCATGTCATTGTCATAACTGTTCCCGGTTGATAATGAAGACAAGAGTCTCACAAGACAACTTTCCGGAAGAAAGGTTCAGTGATCTTCACCTTGAAATCCTTATTGTTCTTCAGGTAGATAAGGAGGGTAGAATTGCATTAAGTGATAGGAGATCACTGTAGGCAGTGAGATTCTTTTAAAAGCCTGCCTGTCATTCTTAAGAAAAGTCCATCCACATATGCTAAATTATTGAAGTCTCAGAAGGAAAAATGATAAAACCTTGCCACTGTCTGCTTTGATCTGTCCTATCACCAGGGTGCAGATCTACCAATCTGTCTTATGAAAACTGTATTGAAGCTGGATACCAGTGGCTCACACTGGTAATCCTAGCTACTCAGAAGGCTGAGATCTGAGGATTGTGGTTCAAAGCTAGCCCAGGACTGAAAAATTGATGAGACTCTCACACACACACAGAACAGTACTTATAAATCCTCTTTATTGTTATAGAAGTTAAGACTGGTACCACAATCCAAAGCTTAAACTTCAGTTTTTGCATGTTCCCCTATCTTTTGTATTACAGCCAAACACTAATACTATATTTCATCTTAACAAGAATTCACAGTTCTTGGATTGGACTTCCACTGTGAACCCAATCCGAGAGCACATGGTTGAAATACTGTAGCGTTTAGGGTAACCTGGACATGTTGTTTACATGCCCTTGGGTTTTTTTCTTGTCTAGCAAATGGAAATAGGAAGACACAGAAAGAATAAAACCTGGTAAAGGAGGAATAGAAAAGAAGTAAGCATTGTTAACAAAAAACAAGGCAGGAAATATAACACACTTTTCAACATTAACAGTGAACGTTACTTGATCTCAACTCCCAATAAGACATAAAAGGGCAAACCCCAAACATGCTTTGCTTGTAAGAAATATCTCACAGCGGGCTGGGAATATGGCCTAGCTATAAGAGTGCGTGTCTTGCATGCTTGAAGTCCTGGGTTTGATTCCTCAGCACCACGTAAGCAGAAAAAACCGGAAGTGGCGCTGTGGCTCAAGTGGTAGAGTACTAGCTTTGAGCAAAAAGGAAGCCAGGGACAGTACTCAGGCCCTGAGTCCAAGCCCCAGGACTGGCAAAAAAATAAAATAAATAAATAAATTTTTAAATATATCTCTCCGAGACAAATAATAGGCTTAGGTTGAAAGTCTAGGAGAAGATTTCCCAAACAAATGGACCTCCAAAGCAGGATGAACAGCTGTATTTTTAACTGACAAACTACACTTTAAAATTAGTAAGAAGAGATAAGGAAGGTTACCTCATATTAATTAAATACTCCACCAATATGAAATAAGTTGTTAATATGTATGTACCAAATGTTGATGCACCTAAATTCATCAAACACTTCTGGATTTACAGCACTAATGGACCCAGCACAATAACAGTGGGAAACTTCAGTACTCTATGCTTATCAACAGATGGATGACCTAGTAAAAATTAATAAGGAAACCTCAGAATTAATTGAAACTATAGACCAAATGGATTTGACAAACATCAAGTATTTCATCCAACAGCTGAACAATAGACATACTTCTTGGCAGCCAATGAAACTTTGTCTAAAATAGGTCATATTTTGGGGGCATCAAGTAAGTCTTAGCAAATACAAGAAATTGAAATAATTCCCTGGATTCTATTAGACCACAATGGAATTATCTGAGAACTCGATGACAATAGAAACTACAAAAAGTCTTAAAACACCTGGGAGGGTTTTTTTTCCCCCCAAAAAAACTCTTAAAATCTATTTAAAATAAAAGGAAACTTATCCAGTGATGTAAACCTATACTTAAAAGGCCGTAAAGATTCCTTCCCCCGCTAAACAAAACCCTTCCTAGTCTGAGAAACCGTTTAGGAAACAGAGCAGAACCTACCCCCCCCCAAAAAAAAAATCAGTATATAAAAACAGTAGCTTTTCTATACACTAACAATTAACAGGCTGAGGAACAAATTTAAAAAATCCATTCACAGTTCCCTCAAAACAAAACAAAATACTTAAGCATGAACTTAACCAAGGAGGTGTAGGTACCAAAGACCTATACAGTGAAAACTATTAAGACATTAAGGAAAGGAATTGAAGACAGCACCAGAGGATGGAAAGACCTCCATATTCTTGGATGGGCAGATTAATTAATTAATACCATGAAAATGTTTATACAACCAAAAGTGAACTACAGATTCTGTGCAGTTCCCATCAAAATCCTAATGCCATTATTGGCATAAACAGAAAACTCAATCCTAAAATTCATGTAAGAAAACAAAAACACACCCCTGAATATACCGAGGAACAACACTGGGAGGTATTACAATACTTGGCTTCAAATTATACTACAGAGCCACAATAACAAAACCAGTGTGGAACTGGCACAATAGCAATGGAAGGGAATAGAAGAGCCAGGAATAAAACCACATAGCTACAGCCATCTAGTCATTAATAAAAGAATAATAAGCATGACCTGGAGAAAGGACAGCTTTTTCAGCAAATGACCTTAGGAAAACTTGTTATCTAGATGCAGGGAACTGAAACTTAACCTCGATTTCTTACTCTGTACAAAAATCAACTCCAAATAGGTAGAAATTCTTAATGTAAGATCTGGAACTTCAAAATTAGTACAGGAAAACATGACAAAAACTGGAAAAAAAATTCTGAATAAAGCCATAGTTGCTCAGAAAATAAGATTAAGAATTAACCAGCAAGACTGTATCCAATTAAAGATTCTGCACAACAAAAGAAATAATCACTAGAGCTGAGAAACAAGCCATCAAATGGGGGAAACTATTTTCCAAGTACTCAAATGATCAAGGAAACAGTAAAAGAGCAAAGGCCCAGCTATTCAGGAGGCTGATATCTGAGGATCATACTTTGAAGACAGCCCAGGCAAGGAAGTCTATGAAACACTTATCTCTAATAAAGTACTCAGAAAAAGCTGGAAATGGCTCTGCGGCTCAACTGGTAGAGCACTAGCCTTGAACACAATGAAGCTCAGGGACAGTGCTCAGGCCCTGAGTTCAAGCCCCAGAACCAAAAGAAGGTGTGTTGGGGGGGGGGGAGCAATTAATAATTGGGCAAGCAGACAACTCTCAGAAGAAATACAAATGATACATTAAGAAATGTTCAACAGGGCTGGGGATATGGCCTAGTGGCAAGAATGCTTGCCTCATATACATGAAGCCCTGGGTTTGATTCCTCAGCACCACATATATAGAAAACGGCCAGAAGTGGTGCTGTGGCTCAAGTGGCAGAGTGCTAACCTTGAGCAAAAAGAAGCCAGGGTCATTGCTCAGGCCCTGAGTCCAAGCCCAGGACTGGAAAAAAAAAAAAAAATATATGTTCAACATCCCTGGCCATAAGGAACGCAAATAGAAACTACCTTGAGATTGCGTCTCTTTTCAGTCAGAATGCCCATCATTAAGAAAATCAGCAACAAAAAAAAATATCCAGAGAGATAGTCAGCACATCCGTATTTATTGCCACGCTGTTCTCTGTTGTCAGATGGTGAAATCGGCTGAGGTACCCAACAACCAATGAATGGACAAAGGAGAAAAGATAGACAGATCGATAGCATGCACATACATACCTACTATGGAATATAACTCAGCCATTAAAATAAAAAAAAATTTGTTTGTTTGTTTTTTGCCAGTCCTGGACCTTGGACTCAGGGCCTGAGCACTGTCCCTGGCTTCTTTTTGCTCAAGGCTAGCACTCTGCCACTTGAGCCACAGCACCACTTCTGGCCGTTTTCTATATATGTGGTCCTGGGGAATCAAACCCTGGGCTTCATGTATACAAGGCAAGCACTCTTGCCACTAGGCCATATTCCCAGCCCTAAAATTAAATTATATTTTTGGCAGGTAGATGGATAGAATTGGAAATAATCATGTTAAGTGAGTTAAGCTATGATTAACAAAAAAAAATCACATATTTTCCACTTGTGTGGAATCTAAAAGATATGTACCTATTACTTATAAGGCTCAGATCTGAGGCTCCATAGTTCAAAGCCAGCTTGATTGAGAAAATTCATGAGACTCTTATCTCCAATTAAGCACCAAAAAAAAAAAAAACCACCAAAAAAACCTCAAAAAACAAAAAAATGTTAAGTGGAGTTGTGGCTCACGTGGTAAAACACTAGCCTTGAGCAAAATAGCTGAGGGACAGTGCCCAGGCCCTGAGTCCCAGGACCAACAGAGAGAGAAAGAGAGAGAGAGAGAGAGGTTGATAGTATGTGTAATATGATTGCAGTGGTGGGACTGTTGGGAAGAGAGGACAAACAATATGGAAATACCTTTTGTCTCCCTATGAAGAAGATACTGTAAGGAGATTCACTGAAAGCTGTTAAATATTTGAGAGTAGACATGAGGAAAGAGCAAGAGATGGGGTTAACCAGACTAAAATATAAAAGTGTGTGTAAAATGTGATATGAAACCCCTTTGTGCAATTAATGTACACTAAAAATGACAGGAAAGTAAAACAGGCTACGTTGTGGTCCAAGCATCAGAGGAGGAAGAACAATGGAGAGGCTGAATGAAGGTGAATGTTGTTGAAGTGCCTTCTGTTTCCTGTATGCAAACAGAACAGGGAGACTTGTAACTACTTTGAGGAGAGGGCCAGGAGGAGGAGGTAAAGGAGAGGGAAACAGGGTGAGTTTGACTAGGGCACATTGTGTGCATGTGTGGAAATGCCATCATGAATCTCCCTTGTACAACAATATACTTTTTTTTAAGTTTTTTTTTTTCAAAAAGTGTTACATTATATCCTTGTTTTCCTGACTTTTCATTCCCTGCAAACATTTCTGAAGTTGAAGTGAATGCGCTTGACAGCTTTAGTGATGTGGGATTAATCCTGGGGAAGAACAGGCCGCTGAGAGCCTGACGTTTGAGGTGCCGTTTCCATTGTTTGAACTTGTTAAAACTTTTTCCAGTTGATTAAAATCTTCCCAAATGGCAAAGTACCTATAGGATTATAGCTTTAGAGAACCATACTTCCTGCAGCTACAATTTAAAATTTCCTTTTAGCATACTAACTCCTGTGCTAAAGATCCTCTGGGAAACTTGATTCAAGCGTAACAATCCCCTTTAGCTTTTCTATAGAGATATTTTGTATGTTGGGAGGAAGAGCTTCCTTTCCGAGAGACCTCCATGACTCCTTGGGAGGGTTCTTGGTGGGGTCACATGGCAGGAAGGGAGCTCAGGTGACAGCGTGGGCACTAAGATGGTGTCTTTCACCAGCATCATTGACATATAATTTACATGCCAGAAAAGGCTCCCTTTTTTGTGATGTTGGCAGAGTTATGCAACCATCACAAACCTCTCCAGTTGAGAGTACTTCTGTCAGCCCCAAAGACTCCGTGTGACCACGGACAGCTGTACACCTACCATTCCATTCTGCTCTTTGCATCTGTAGATACCTGCGGTGGCCTTTTAACTATAAACTGTTAAGAAAGGGCATTTTTTAATCTGACTATATTGTACCTAGAGGATTGTTTTCTATGACATTATCACCAACAGTGCTTGCTCGGTGCAGTACTGATGGCAACAGAAAAGTACATTGGTTCTGGCAAGTTTGTTCTTTTTGGTGGGGGGGGGAGAGGGTGTTTCTTTTAAACTATTATTCTCTTTAAGTAGTTGTACAAGGGAGGTGCCATTTAACAAAGCAGTTTATGCATGCAATGCATCTTGATCTGTGTCAACCCCTTCAACAATCTCATCCCCTTTGGTCCACCCTGTCCCGTACATGTCTCAGTTTCCTGGTATATACAATGAATTCTTGACTGCATTCTCTCCTGCCTTCATTGTCAACCCTTCTCCCTTTACCCCCGCCCCTCCCCGCAAGTACCCATCTCTTGGTGCTTATTTTGTTGGTCTTTTACTTAGTCTTTCTCAAAAATTATACTATTTAAGCATCTATGATAATTCAGTCAGTTCATTTGCATACCACCCAGGGTGTTTACTTATAGATTTGTAGGCACATTCTATCAACCACTAATGAGAGAAACAATTCAACCTTTGTTTCTCTAGACCCGACTTACTTCACTTAATATAATTCTTTCCATTTCCTTACAAATAGTACAATATCATTTCTAAAATTTCATTTTGTGTTTGTGTGTGTGTGTGTATACCTACATACATATATGTCACCTTTTCTTGGTGGGAATGTAAGCTGTTCAACCACTCTGGAAATCAGTGTGGAGGTTTCTCAAAAAACTAAACATAGCTGGGCAATGCTAGCTACTCAGAAGGCTGAGATCTGAAGATTGCAATTTAGAACCAGCCCAGGCAGGAAAGTCCATGAGATTCTTATCTCCAATTATCTACCAGAAAACCGGAAATGGAGCTGTGGTTCAAAGTGGTAGAGGACTAGCCTCAAACAAAAGAGCTCAGAGACAGCACCCAGGTCCTAAGTTTAAGCCCTACACCCACAACAAAAACATAAACATAGAACTACCCTACCCTGTGGCCCACCAGTTCCACTCCTGGGCATTTATCCAATAGAACACAAGCAAGCTACAGTAAACCAATAGCACAACCATGTTCATTGCTACACTGTTCACTATAGCCAAGATAGGGAATCAGCCCAGATGCCCCTCAATGGATAAATGGTAAGTTTATTTTAAATTAGAGTGTTAGTGTTCTGAGTTGATTCTGCTGTGGTTCTAAGGAACATTATCAGGAACTGACTCACTGTCCAGAGGATAGAAGTCACATAAGGTACGCTTTCCAGGAAAAAGGACCACAGTGCTCTGATGCCACTCTTTTGTCTACATCTATAGGTACAGCTTAAAGAAGCCATCGAAGATCTTCCTGGGAAAATGGATACTGAATTGGCAGAGTCAGGATCCAATTTTAGTGTTGGACAGAGACAGCTGGTGTGCCTTGCCAGAGCAATTCTCAAGAAAAATCGGATATTGATTATTGATGAAGCGACAGCAAATGTGGATCCAAGGTACAGACGGAAGATCAACACTACAGTGACTCTGAATTTTAAATGTGGCAAACATTAAGGATACTGACCGATGTTTCTAAGGGCTCTGTTGGCCCCAAAGAAAAATCTTGATCACATTAATTCTGGAAAATGAGGGAAGGAACAAAAGCATGTTGTGTGGTATCAGCAGTCTGATAGGTTGGGCATCTCTAAATCAAAACCCTAAAATTTTTGTATGCTAAATGACACTGCAAATGGGAAATTCCACATAGGATCTATGGCTAGGTCACAGTGAGAACAGAGGCCCAGTGTCTTTTCAGTTCCTTCAGTTGATATACTTACTTTGCTTCAGAATTATTTTAAATATTACAAAAATTGCCTTCAGGCTATGGAAACATTGTGAAGTGCAAAATCCTGTGGTCTCAAGCATTTCATATAAGGGGTACTTGGCCTGTGTTTTAGGCATCCTGAGCAACTTAGATTCCTAAATTCCACTTGGGATACTTTTCAGTTCATGTGAAAGGGAACTTATAAATTAAAAAACGGTGAAATTTCTAAGTTGACTTTTTAAGACTTTTAAGAACAAGATTGTGTCTTCAGGCGCTGATTTTTTTTTTGAAGCATTGTTAAAGTAACAATCGACCTTTTAAAGTCTTGAGTTCATTTTTCCCTTATTCGCTGATTAAAATTCCAGAACTGATGAGTTAATTCAGAAAAAAATCCGGGAGAAGTTTGCCCATTGTACGGTCCTGACAATCGCACACAGACTGAACACCATCATCGACAGTGACAAGATAATGGTAAGTACTGTTTCTGTGGTAATCCAGGGGCTTCCACAAAGGGCCACTGCGTGCGTATATGTGTGCGTGCATTGCGTGCATTGCGTGCGTTGTGTGTGTGTGTGTGTGTGTGTGTGTGTGTGTGTGTGTGTCCTGGAGCATGAACTCGGCCTAGGCATTGTCCCTGAACTTTTTGCTTAAGGCTAACCACTCTTACCACTTCGACCGCAGCTCCACTTTCAGCTTTCTGGTGTTTAGTTGGAGATAAGAGTCTCAGGGACTTTCCTGCGTGAGCTGGCTTTGAAACCTTGATCCTCAGGTCTCAATCACTTGAGTAGCTAGGATTATAGACCCAAGCCACTGGTGCCTGGCAGATGTCCACTTTTTAATATATCCTTCCTTATAAAAGCTGACAGAATGCCTCAATAAGTTAGTTTTTGTTAGTTTTTCCTCTTCTTCACAATAACTCAAGCACTTATCTGTACATTCTGTGTTATCAAATAATATATCTAGTACATTTCTCTACTTACCTTTTTTTATGTTAAGTTTATTTGCATTGACATTTTTCTTTTAAGATGACCCACCCAGACTTGTGCTATGGCTCAAGCCTATCATCCTAAATTGGGAGCCAGAGACTGGGAGGCTTGCTGTTTGAGATCAGTCCGGGCATCAAGGTTCAACAGACTCCACCTCATTCAGTGATTGGGGCAGGTGGTAGCCTTAGGAGAAATACAATAGTTGAAGATCAAACTAAAGCAACCAGTGGTGTTCTTGCTTGCCTGTTCCTTTTCCAGAAAATAAGTGATTTTCTGCTCTGTTATTCTAAAAGCATTTGAGAACATGAAGACAAGTCAATCGGCCCTGAAGTTTAATGCTCCAGAGGGCAGTGGCCAGGCTTAGGAAATGGTTGGAGAGGTGACAGATGCTAATGAAGGATATTATTACCAACAATGCTGTCATCTTAAAGTCGTGTAATTGCAAGTGCTTAAGGTGTAATAATTACATTTTGTTGCACTGGTGAATTCTTCTCCACAAAGAGGGCTGGATATGGTTTTGTTTACTGTAAGTAATTCAGACAAAAGTCTTATTGGGAAACAACTGTGACCTAATTAATAGCTTTGTTTCTGTGTTGGCTCTCCAAAGGGATTTAACCAGTTTGGGTTCATTAAGCGCCACTAATGTGCTAGGCTTAGAATTCTGTTTTATAAAGATGTTCTCCCAATTTTAAATTGATTAAACATGATGTCGTTGTTAGACGGCTAATTTAATCTCCCTCATTTGCTCAGTTGCCACAAAACAGTGGTGCCAGACAGACGAATTAGAGAGCCTCGTTCTCCTGACGCTCAGCACTGTCTCTACATGAAAGGCAGTTTTTAGGATTAGCTGGGTTCTTGTCATCTGCTTCCTTCTTAGCTGGTCCCACAGCTTTTCCCTCCAGCTTCTGTTCAACCCCAACCCTTACATCTCTGAGTTCTAGCAGTATGAGCAAACATGCTTGAGAGAACTTACAGCTACGACTTGGACTGCACGCAGCATTGGCGTCACCACTTGGTGAACAGTTTGGGAATTAATTGTGGAGAGCCACAAACAAAGCTTAGAAATTCAGGTTGGAACTCTTCTGCTTCTAGCCCAAATTATGGTTTCCTGATCTGTACCTTGCTTTCTGAATTCAAATCTCGTTTCCCAGACAAAACAAAGCTAGTAAACTACACTACCATACTCAGTTGGAAAAGCACAACTTGAAACGAATTCTGACTTCATGGACCTTTTAAGCCTACATGATCACAACCAGGACATTCCATAAGGGAGGAAAAATGCTCCTTCAAAAATATGCTAAGTCAGGCGTGAGTGTCTCACACTTGTAATCCTAGCTGCTCAGGAGGCTGAGATCTGAGGGTTGCTGTTCAAAGCCAGCCCAGGCAGGTAAGTTCGTGAGTGAGATTCTTATTGCCAATTAATCACCAGAATACTGGAAGTGGCTCTGTGGCTCAAGGTGTTAGAGCGCTAGCCTTGAGCTGAAGAGCTCAGGACAGTGTCCAGGCCCAGAGTTCAAGCCCCATGACCAACCAAACAAACAAACAAAGGCTGAGGTGGGTGCTTCTGCCCTCCCTTGTACTGCCTATTATATGAAACTTTTCTGGGCTTTTCTTTTCCTATAGTCAGCCTTTTTCTGTCCCCTGTCCTGTCACTCATCGCTCCCTAAGTACACCCTATTACCATGTCCACATTCAGCCAATTGAAATGGATTAAATTATCTCGCAACAGGCCCATCTAATTTTTCTATCTAGGACAGCTACCTGGACTACCTGCAGATATGTAGGCCTGATACACATCTCCACTTAGCTTATTTAACTGACTGACTCATCCCATGTAATGTATTTTTCCTTTGCCTTCTAGAGAACAATTTTGAGGTTGCCATTCCTGGAGAGATCTTGAGGGGTGCCTGTCCCCTCAGTGTGTTTGGCCTAATGTGTGGTTTTTCTCACAGTTTACTTGGGTACAGGAAGGGTGGGAGACCCAGGAAGCCAACTCAGGAGCCTTTTCTCAGTTTTTTGTTTGTTTTTGTTTTACCAGTCCCCTTAAACTTGAGCACTGTCCCTGAGCTTCTTTTTGCTCAAAGCTAGCACTCTACCACTTAAGCCACAGCGCCCCTTCTGGCTTTTTCTGTTTATGTAGTACTGAGGAATTGAACCCAGGGCTTCATGCGTGCTAGGCAAGCACTCTACCATTAAGCCCCATTCCCAGCATGGAGCCTTTTCTCATAGATGAAAAATGATTTGTGTTAGGATAAAAATGGGACATTCATTCTGTTCTTCTATACAGAAAACAGTATTCAGAGTTGCTTGTTCTGAAAGATCTCAGCAGTTTTATCACAGCAGTAAATCCTGAAGCTGGGAGGGTAAGAGTCTGTTTCTGGCATTTCTTTCCATGTAGAATAACTGTCCCTTCTATTCTTTATCTTAGCCAATATTTAACACCAATAAGTCTCCGGGCCTCTGCTTTCATCACTAATTTGGCTTTAGCCATGAACTTGAATGATATGGTCCTCCAAGTCCATATCTTGATTATCTAAGCCCAACTTCCCTTTGCTTTGTCTGACCTCATCTTTTAGACTCTTTCCCATGTGCTGTCCTCCTGTAGTCTTCCCAAACTATTCCATTGGACAGTCATCCATTCACGCCCTGGATTTCACCCCTTTGTCTTTACAGCCCATGTGTATTGGGTGCCTAGCACTTGTTGTGTACCATGTCAGGCCTTGGTGATGCAATGGTGTACACAACAGGTCTCTGCCTGTCTCTGAGGAGGTGACAGGTGTGCACCTCCAGGACTCAGGGTCCATGTTCTTTGTATCTGGAATGATGACTGTCTTCCCACTCCTATCTGTGTGTGTGTCCATGTCTTTATTACTCTGGCCCAGTTCACTACCCTTTCCTGTCCATAGCTTTTCTTCAGAATCTCTGGCCGGAAGTGACCTCTCTTGCTGTTACATTCCTGTTTGTCTTGCTATTTTTTCTTGTGTTATAGTCATTTGAGCACAAGTCCCCTAAAGGCAAGGACTTTTCTTCCTCCATTGGGTCTAGCCTTACTGACCTAACTGCAATAAAGGCATGCCTAATAAATTCAGGAATTAAAAGTTGAATTATCTTCCAGTATGTTTTGGCCATGAGTTACTTATTAATCTTCAAAGTATAATGAAGTTGGTTCTCTTTTTCCAGTATGTTACCAGGTACCCAGTAAATAATGTGGATCCTGAGTAAAATAAAATTTCAGTGGAAGGTAGAGATAGGACACATTTCTGTTTACAGGCATATTTTTTACTGAGCAGTTAAATCTGTGAGCATTACCTCTTATCTGCAATTAACCAGCAAGAAGCTAGGAATGAATCTGTGGCTCAAGTGGTACGAGTGTAGCCTTGAGTGTAAACACTCAGGGACTGTGCCTAGGCCCTGAGTTTAAACCCCAAGACCTGCACACACCAATATACCCAACCCCCTCCCCTAATGCTATAGTATGTGTTATGTGGGGGCGAGAGGGGTACCTATATGTGTGATGTTTGGGGTTGGACCTAGAACTGAGATGCACCATCAGCCCTATATGTTCGAATGCATATTCAGATACTATCAAAGAAGTCTTTTATTTATTTTTAAAGTATTGTCTTTAAAAGCTAACATAGTGGTAAAGCATGTGCTTAGCATGTGCCCGAGCAAAGGCCCGAGGTTCGATCCCCAGTATCCAAAACAAACCTAGTCCTAATAAGTTAATCAAGTTTTATATCAAATTAGAGCAGTTCTATCATATGGCCACACCCAGCTTTGAAACAGTCCTAACAAAATAAAGTGTGCAGTCATTTAAATTGTATATATGTTCAGGCACCAAATATTATGACCAACATAATCTTTCTGTAGCTTCTGTTGTTAATCCTCTTGCTTTTTGAGAGTATTGTTTTTTGTTTTTCTGGCTATGCCTTCTTAGATTGTGGTCAATCCTGACCATAGAGGTCTGAGTGGCATTTGTGTATTTTCAGACAGTGTAAGTGAAGGTGGGACGATTAACCAATGTCTCCAATTTGAATAAATTAAGTAAGGTGTTGAAGAGGGGGAAAATAGTAGAGTAGTAGTACTTTCTTTCCATTACAAATTATGTATAGTCAAAGAGTTCAGCCTCCACAATCTCTGAAATGGTGATTTTTTTTTAAAGTTTGTGTATTGCTTTTGCAGAACAGAAAGTTCATCATTTTGTAAAGTAACTTGATTCACTTATTTACTTAGTCTTTAGTATGGGGAAAAACCTGTATTTTAAATTTGCAGGGTTTTTGTTTTTATTTCTTGAACGTCAGGAGGAGTGGTTATGTCCTGTAATGCTATGCTTAAGTAAAATTACACATTCAGGGCATCTAAACTGGCATGCCAAATTATAGGACATTTTAATTATTATGTCGATGTGACAGATTCAATTATTCTTGAACTCTTTTGAGAAAAGCTGCCCTTAGTAGTGATTCACAGTAGTAAACAAAAGATTAGCAGGAAAATGCCCTTTATGAGATTTAATAAATGTTTCCGATTAAATACCTCGGGTCAGAATTAACTGCAATATCTAGATATGAAAAAAACAAACCTGTGTCCTGCTTAGAGATTTAGTGTGTTCTCTTCAGATGAATTTATTATAAACACAGCCTAAATGAAGAACTAAGTGCCACTTAACATCAGAACTCTTTTCCTAGGTATGACACTTGAGCCAATTGTCTTGGACTCTTTCTTCTCTCTGAAACCATTTACCAAAGCCACTAATAAGTTGAAGTGCAGAGTGAAAGAGTCCCTCCCTCCACCTTTCCATTTCCAGTGGACATATTAATGAGCTATAAAACAGCTAAAAAGCAGGCAGCTAGAGGGAGAGAGGAAGAAGCAAGGCAAGGTAATTGTGACAGCAGATCCTCAACAGTGGGTCCCCCTTGCCCTTGGTATATTGCAATCATTGGACTTTGGAGCTCAGTTTCTTAATTGCTTCTTTAGTCTTATCCAAAGAGAAAATTGGATTTCTAGAGATTTCCCGTATGCAGAGCAATTAGGCTAAAGCTGCTTAGGTAGCAGCTCTTTTGGCCAGTTTTTCTCCCTCCCAAGATTATAAATGATGGGCAGAGGCAATTTTGGGGCACACCTTTAACTCCATAGCTGATGGATTTTGTTCCTCTAACCAGCCCACCTAGTCTAGGTGCCTAAAGAAATTCTAGAAGCATTTGCTTCTTTTCAAACTGTTCAGATGATTTCCGACAATCCATTTGCTGTCGGGTCATTATCATTTTGGTTTTTGTCTGATATTACCCTAGATGAGTCAAGTTTTCTTCAATTAGGAAATTTCAGAGGTTAGATCTAAATTATAAACATACATGAAAATACATACAGAACTATATGAAGCTATACACAAACAAATGGACCCAAGTATGCTATTCTGAGGGAAAGAGTCTAATAGTATAATGCCTATGAACATCTAACTGACAGTCTAACAAAATAATTTCAGAAAGCAGGGATGTGTACTAGAAGGGAGACTGAAGAGGAGGGACTGTTGATGAATGGAGAGAGGAAGAGTGGGCTAATGTAGTCATAATATTCAATGTGCACATATGAAAATGAAACAAAATGACTTGAGGAGGGATGTGGGAGAATGATGGAAGAGGTAACACCAATCAAGATGCATTCTACTCCTAAACTGACATGGTGAATTGAAACCCCTGTGTACGACTATGTAATTAAAAATAAATAAGTAAAATAACATCTTGGTCAAAGAACTCATATATGGCATGCCATTCCAAAGTAAAAACAGGGAGGAATAAAAAAACACAGCAATAAAAAAAAAAGAACTTTTCCAACTCTGGATCTATGTGTTAATACCTCTGAAAGCTCAGTCTGAGAGTTTTAAAAGCACCAACTAATAATAACAACTCCCAAATGCCATTGGCAGAACATAAAATGCCACAGGACTGTTGAGCACCCCTAATCATAGTCTAGAACTTTCGTTTTCTTCCTTTCCTATAACATTATAATAATAAAAGGTCAGGTTAGGCCTTTGTTTGCTTCAGAAAACAGGGTCATCAAACCATTTAAACACCCTCCAGGCCTACCACCCAAATAGACTCTCTATATCCTCCCTCTCCTGATCCTTTCCGAAATATTGTCTGAGTGATAATATGTTGCTCCAAAACATTGTGTTTCAATGAGCTTCTTTCTGCTGATTACCAGGTTTTGGATTCAGGAAGACTGAAAGAATATGATGAGCCATATATTTTGCTGCAAAATACAGACAGCTTCTTTTACAAGATGGTACAGCAGCTGGGGAAAGGAGAAGCCGCGGCCCTGACTGAGATAGCAAAACAGGTGAGCGTGCCCAGGAGCTGTAATTAAAGTGTGTCTCACCAGTTCCCTCCTCACAATTTGGCACTGTGGGTCTGCTAACGAGCACTATGTGCCCTTTTCAATTATAAGCCTCCAGAGACAAAGCTTCAACACGTTCAGGGTTGAAGTCAGGTCTGTGAGGACTGGGCGGGTGGGGGAGGGGAGAACACTGGCACGTGCAAGCAGTGTGCCTAAAACCGAGAGAGGCTACACGGGGCTTTCCGCCCCTCTAAGATTCTGTGGCTTCAGATTCTCATGGAGCGCATAGGACATTCTGCAGACCTGTTGCATTTTGTTCTTACTGGCAGCGTTCAGAATGTTTGAGATGCAAATGCTGTCACAGCACATCCAGAAAATTGTCCTGTGTCTTCTAGCAAGATCTCTTGAGGGACACATTTGTTACCTTTGGTTTTGGCTGTAGCAATTTGTAAAGAAAACTCTATAGACTGTTGCTGTCTCCCCATGCTACTACCCATTGATACTTTGCCGTTTAGGATGAGGTCCAATGATAGATTTTGTCATCCTCTTACCTTCTAGAAGGTAATACCGTTGAGCACTGTTATTCTAATGATGAAAAAACGAATGCCCTGAGAAGTAAAGTGGCCCACGGTTATTCCAGTTCACAGCAGGGGCAGAATTAGCTTTTCTTCCAGATCAGCATTTTTCATTCCAGAACATATGTCAGAACATATGTCATATGACATATGACATATACGAGAACATATGTCAGAGTCTCCTGAGGTTCTTTCATCTAGCTCAGCACTATCAATGGCAACTTGCATTTGGAGAGTTCTGTAGACTTGATTTTTGCATAGTTTACGTAGTCCTTGCATGCGTGTTTTCCCTTGATCCTCACACAGTTCTCTCTTTATCCCACTTGATTGATGAGGGTTCTCAGGAGGGCATACAGAGGGACAGGGGCAGGGCCAGGGCTGAGTGAGGCCGATGCCCGACGCTAGCTCTTCTGTGGAGTTAGGAAACATTGGCCCTAGTTTGTATTGTCTCCAAGTTGGGGCCAGTTCTCTCGTCCTCACCATGGCTGAACTTTCCTCTAGACTTCAGGCCTGCCGAATCATTGGTATATAGATCACCCGTGCAGAAAGACAGGGAAATACCGATCTTGATTCCCACCCAAGTTGGAGATCTTCTTGACATTCTTTCTGCATGCACGTGGCCCTCTTAGAAGAACAAGCTGTCAAATTGTCAGCCTTTCTTACACGTCCCAGATCAAATATCCACGCATCATTCAGAACTGTTGCACTGTGCGGATTAGTCTTAAGTCAACAGGCTTTTCACTCTCGTAGATCAGAATTCACTTGTTTGAAAAGAAAAACCAACATCTGGGGAGAGGTACTTCCAAGTCACGTATTCTTGACCACGTAGTTGCTGTTCTGAAAAGGTCAGAGCAGGTGAGCTGAATCACTCGTAGGCCGACCTTCTGCCATCATCCTTGGAGAAGTAGGGAGAGTACTTTTTCAATGCATACAACACGCGGGGGGTGGGGGCGGTGCGGGGGTATATGTTCCTCTGCTGGGCTGACATGAGCCTACACAGAAATGAATATCCTTGCAGTTCTGGAAGCTTGAAGTTCACAATCAAGGACTGGCTTCCTCTGACGCCTCTTTCCTGGGTTTGTGGTCTCCATGTGTTTACATGGTCATCTGAATAGTGTGCCTTGAGCTGCTCTGTGTCAGCCATGTTGGTCCAGGATCATTTTAACTTAGTCGTGTCTTCAAGGACTCTGTCACACTCTGAAGTATTGACAGCTAGGACCTGAACGTGTGGTTTGGGGAGGAGGGGGTCCCACCCACACAATGCAGCACTGACCTAACAAGATGAATGTCCATTTTCCTTCCCTGGTGACCAGTTCTCATGGAGATTTGCATTCTTCCGTTGTTCCTGTAATAGAGGTGCCATTCTCGAAATCACTATATACAAAAGTTAGGAAATCTTCGCATCCTGGTTTCTAGGTGCTTGGACCTGATTGGCTAGGTAAAGAAGCACTTAGCAGGCCGTGGTCATCAAACGTCCTGCAGGGGCTCATCTTTCAAGATGGCAGGGGTTGCCACCCTTGCAGGAATGTAAAGCATTGGTGACAGAAGTTTGAAATGATTTCAAAAGGCTAGAGACTCAACCCTTACTTCCTGATAGTGACAAAAGAAGGATCCAGAGCTCTTCTAAGTAGCTGTAAATGGTCTAATTAAAAACTATGCTGGGGTCTGCGCGGGAAGGCTTATGCCTGTCTAGCTACTCAGGAGGCTGAGATTTGAGGAGACCTTTAGCTACAATTAACCCCCAAAAGTCAGAAGTGGAGGTATGAAACAAGTGGTAGAGTGCTAACCTTGAGCAAAAAAGCTCAAGGCTTGTGCCTAATGCCCAGGCCCTGAGTTCAAGCCCCAAGACCAGCATTTAAAAACAAAAACAAAAGAACTCTGTTCTGAGGCTGTATCAGTAGCTCACCCTTACAATCTTAAGAAGGCTAAGGCCTGGTTTGTAGCCAATCTGGGACAGGAAAGTCCGTGACACACTTAACATCAACCAGCCAGCAAAAAGTCCAAAGTGGAAGTGTAACACCAAGCAAGAATGTGAAGTACTATATTGACACAAAAACAAACAAAAAGCTATTCTTAATCAGCTTGATTTGTGCTGGTACGATTTGTTTAAGTTGTATTATTTTTAACTTATAAATAAAAAGCAAGTTACTCTTCTACTCCATGTATACATACCTTCCCTCTGGATGGAATCTTGTTACCATCTCACATAGTATATGCATAAACAAGAGTGTGCACATATACAGCCTTTCTCATTTGTAAGCACAGATGAAATTGTTCCTGACTGTTAACTCTTTGGGCAGCAAGTGTACCAATAATGCACAGTTATTTCATTCTTTTTAATAGCTACCTAATATTTATACTTTCTCTAGTCTGCTTGCTATTTTCCTCTCTATGTAAGTTAGCTCTTAAGTTTTCACCCTCCAAAGAATAAGCTCTTGGGTTTATTTACTAATTCCTTTGTTCATGTCTTACAACTATTCAGTGTCTGTTCTTTATTGAGTCTTTACTGTTGTATTTTATTGTTTGTTCTTCAATGCATTTGATTGCATTCTTTCTTCCTTATTAACATAAAAAAATTAAGGCTTTGAATGTTCATCTGAATGCTGCTTTAGCTATGTGGATTTCAATGGGTAATTCCATCAAAGCTCCTATTTTACATCCTACGGTTAGGGCTTTGACTTCTTTTTGGCCCATAAATTATATAAGAAGGAGATTTTCAAAACTAATTGATGATAGGAGTTCGTTGGTTGTTGTTGTTGTTGATATTATTTCCTATTTTATTGTTCAGTTTTACTGTCATTGTGTGTTTATCAGAAAATACTTTCCGTACCCTTTCTACCCATTTGGAATTACTCATTCTTTCTTGTGTCCTAGTATAAAGGCAGTCTTTGTCTTCTTTGGGCATTGAAAAGGCCCAATCATGTCTGGGTAAAGTATATAGCTTCACAACTTTTCATTAGCTCTTTTTGTTAATGACATTACATAGGTCTTCTGAACTATTCCTTATGTACATTGGCGCAGTTGGTATGGCTTACATGTCAAGAGTAAAGTAGTCTATAATATAGTCCTGTCCTTTTTGCTTTGGAATTTTTGGTGTTCTTTTCAGCCCACAAATACTCATGACTTAGGCTTTCACTATGAATTTTGTTCTACCATTCAAAAGAACCTTTGTGGGCCTGGGTCTAAACTGGCTCAAAAACTGAGACCCCCCCCCCCCCCAACTCCACTTTACTTTGCTTCTCTCAGAGGTCTTTTATTGTCTTAATATCTCATGTCGCGTCTTCTCAGTATGGAACAGACTTGGGTTTAAAGGTCATTAGTTGTTTTTTTGCTGGCTAACTGGAAGTAAGAGTCTCACAGACTTTCCTGCCTATGCTGACTTTGAACTGAGATCCTCAGATCTCAGCCTCCTGAATAACTAGATCCCAGGTGTGAGCCAGTGATGCCTGGCTTGATAACCCTTTTTGACATATGAAAAAACTGAGGCAGTTGAATCTAAACAATATCGAAAAATTACCAGTTATTAAGTATTGGTACTCTGCCTCCAGTATTCTTGTAGCCATGCCTTTCTGCCTACGAGGTGACCATATTCACTCAAGTAACATCATCTCAACTGGGATTCTGGGGTTCTGTAAAAGTAAATCAAAAGATCCCCCCAAGGGGCTCCTGGATGTTTTGTTTTTCTCTTTTCAGCTGAGTAATGCTGCTACTTTGCATGTACTTATGCAGCCCTCGTAAACACCCAACACTTAACTCAGTCTGTTTTCAACCTGTAGTTTGTAGCCATTAATTAGTTCCAGTGAGGTAAGTCAGTGTTATCTCTATTCACAGATGGGGCAGCCAGTGTGGAGAGGGAGAGTAGTGTTTTCTAGGATCAGCACTAAGTCCAGGATTGAGAACTGAGACTGGGCGCCTCCATCCTGGGCTTAGCTTGAGACACAGGACCCGGCCAGAGAGCAATAGCAGTCTGACTCCTTTCATCATCTGCTCCGTAAAGAAGAGGCTGTGTCTTACCTGTGCTGTTATCTCGAATGTATTATAGAACATGATAAGAGATGTGATAAAAAGAAAGGTCATATCGAGGACTTTATACATAGGAACTTGTTTCCAGCAAAACATTGCAGACTTGACAGCTAACACCATTTAAATTAAGAATTATTAATAATAATATTTTTCTTATAAATATTACATTAAATGGGTCATGGAGAAGAAGCCAAACTCTTTGGGGGGAAGATTCTCAAGCAATAGAAAGTGAATTCTATTTCTTTTGGCCCTTTGGGCTGCTTTTAGTTCCAACAAGGAATAGCTTTTTGGCATGCATAAATATAGAACCATGCAAAATAGGGCTACCTGCCTTAAAATAAAAAGTGTGAGGGGGAGGTGATAAGAAATACACACACACACACACACACACACACACACACACAGAGATTTTTTTCATTATAATGGAAATGTCTCAACTTTGATCCAGTTGAGAATTTCTTCTTTTTCTTCTCAAGTGGTATTCTCATAATTTGAATTTTCTTTGTAGTGAAATTTTTAGAGTAACAAGTATGCAAGCAACAAAAGAAAGAAATTATGAGTACCATGTAGGTAGGTGCCTCAATGCCCTTCTCTTTTGATTGTAAAGTCCAGTGATAACTTTGTTTATAACACCCACAAATATATTTGGAGCTGGATTTTTATGAAGTGCATCCAGAATTGTGTGTCTGAGAGACCCAGCTCATGACATGTGTCAGCTGCAGAGACATGAAATATTTTCTGTTTTAAAGACTCAAACAAAACTTTTTACATTCTTCTTTGGTGGAAAAAAAAAATCACATCTGAAGTCCCTTTTTTCATCCAAACACATTTGGAGATAAGAGCTCACAAGTCTTGACATTATTTCATTTTGTTATGCGCATCTGTCAAGGAACCAAGATAGGATACAGCTACTAAAAACCAACGATTGTGGAACAGAGAAACTTGACAGCATTTCATTTCCTTTATGTTCTGATTATACATTTATCAGGAAACCTGTATCTCTCCTAGTTCTGCTAGAAATTGGTAGAATTCAGGAACTCAAAGAACCGACCTATTATTTGGTATCATCTTACATTTTTAGAGAAGTTGCTTGGTTGGGTCATTGTTAAAGCTTTTGCTTCTCTGTTCATTATTATGGCCCACTATCCACAGATCACATTTTCTATGGGCCTTGTGACTGCTTTGCCGCACAAATTAAACACCGGGATATTTCATACATAGAGGCCAGCATTTCAATGGTTGTCAATCAAGGGTGTATAAAATATAGGGATTACAACCTGATATTAACATCCAAATCTATTGTGCTCATTTTTATGTGTGAAAATGAGAAACCCTCATGCCAATGCTAGCTTTCCCAGCTTCTTTGTCACTCTGTTTTTAATTTATCTCTGGGTTTTGAGTCAGTAAAATGGCCTTGCTTATCAATTTAATGGAGTGATAAAACTTATCAGTGAATCAGTGATCAGAGCTAAAGTGGATCTACAGGTTGTTGGGCCGCAGCCCAGCCCAGCCAAGGGGTTTCTTGGGGATAATTCCTCTCTATGATATATCCATCCCTGTGTTTTGAGGGGCTTGTGTTTTGTTGTCATTTGTTTTGTTTTTTTTTGTGCCACTACTGAGGTTTGAACTCAGGGCCTGGGTTGCTGTCCCTTAGTTTTTTTGCTCAAGGTTAGCCCTCTATTGCTTCCCTCATAGCTTTACTTGTGGCTTTTTGGTGATTAATTGGAGATAAGATTCTCCCAGTTTTCTGCCCAGGTTTGGCTTCAAACCAAGATCCTCAGATCTCGGCCTCCTTGAGTAGCCAGAGTAATAAGTGGGAGCTACTAGTGCCTGGCTCATTTGGGTTTTAATTACATCTCCAGATGGGGTACAGTTTCCTTCACATGAAGAAGTGAGCATTGAAATGCATTGTGTTAGAGGACTTGCATACCTTTTAACATGCCCTCTTTATCTCTTTCTTTCTAAACAGGTATATTTCAAACGAAATTACCCAGATATCACTCACACTGGCTCTGTGGTTATGAACACCTCCAATGGACAGCCCTCCACCTTAACTATTTTTGAGACTGCACTGTGATTCAACAAGATGTTAAGTCTGGTTTGAAGTCATTTGGGTACCACCGGAACTACATTGTACTTTTCTTTTTTAACTCTAGCAACAAATATTTACACATCCAAGATGGTTTGTTTGCATTTTTCTCCAACTTCATCCATTGATTTCAAATTCTAACAAAATGGTCTGTTATTTTTACCTGAAGGTTATACTTACTCTTTATAAGAAAAAAAAATCCAAATCAGAGTGGCAGGCCACCAGCAAAAGGTGTCTGCCATCTTTTGTGCCTTAACAGACTTGAGAACCAAAGCCCATTGACTTTGTAAGGAATAATAGCACAAAGTTGACGTGAGTGGGCTCCTCTCATTGTCCAGAGCAGAACATATTTGTTTTTCAGGGATTCTGTTTACTTGAAGACTGTGTGAAGTTGCCACTTTGTCTTACCACTGTCTACAACCAAGATCCATGACTTCCCCCAAAGCTTCTGGTGAAAACAGTCCGAGAAATATATATATTCCTTAGTTTATGTGACATAGTGGAGAGAATCTTACCCCTCCCCTCAAAAAAAAAAAAAAAGATATATGGCTAAAGTATAGAAGGACAATATTTCATTAGATGTTCTCTGATAGGTGGCCCGGTAGAGATGGCCACACAGGTTTGAGCATCCTGGCCTTGTAGTTTTTTCTGACTTGGATGTGAACCTGTATTGCTGCATGGTGATATTTTTTTTTTTTAAAAATAAAGAAAGAAAAGAAAAGCCAAACCTCTAATTGCAACTCCTAAAATATGCGGTATTATTCTTATTTGGATTTTTGGTTTACAGAAAGTAAGCCTTCTGTTGACTCTAAGCCTTGGGGTTTAGCCTTTCTTGACACCTTTCAACCATTGCGTGCATAGGCTCTCCCTGCTTGGTGAGAAAACCTGAAAACCATGCAGATGTTGGTGGTAATTACGCAGTGCGCCCTCAGGTTCCATCCGGAGCTTCATTTTCATGAGCCTGTCCAGATGAGTTTGCTTCTGACCACTAATAGCCGTTTTCTTTAGGCCCATTGGATTAGTGAATCAACAAACCACAGTACTTCCTAGGCTGTGTTTCATTTGAACTGCAGGTTGTTAATGTTACATTGACGGTGGTGGCAGTGGTATATTGAGTTGATGTTACTAAAGAGATTCTCAAGACCTCTTAGAATAAGGTGTAACCACCCACATTGAATCTATTAATATGTAAATGTGTACACAAATATAAATGCCTATACCAAACAGGTGTTTAGACTCATTCACAGAGAAAAACATGTTTTTGGAGAATGAAGCACACACACAAAAAAGCATACATCAGAAACCACCAAATTGCACTGAGTGTCTTGGTTGTTTGACTTGTTGTATCCAGAAAAATCTGTGATTAATGTTTAGTCCAAATAAATCACGCACACAAAGTTGTTTATTCATAGTTACAGTTTGTATTTCAGGACACTGAAATGGCAACAATGATGATATGGTCTGTTTAAATATGAGAGATGTCTTAAATGTATATATGTTTATTTGGATTTTACAAGTTGAAAGATAGTCTTATAAGTGTGTTTCTGTTCCATTTCTGTTTTAGTGTCATCATAGGATTTTTTAATGAAACAAAATTCAGTTGAAATAAATGACTATTTTCATCTCCATTCAGAGCTCTGTAGTTTTATTTTTAGAGGTTCTTCACTTAGGTCCTTGCTCATGAAAGTCACTGAGTTTTCCAGGGATTAAAGTAAATCACTAAGTAAATAAACTGATTAATTAGTAAACCCCATTATTAACTGGATGTCTTAACTGCTTAGGTGCACCAAATATTCCAAGCAGATGAGTGAGTTCCAGACAGACAAGCAGTTGCTGATGAAGAGATCTAGTTGCTCTCTTTCCTAGAAAACAGAATATTAGCTTAGTTTATGCTCTGGACTTTGAAAAGTATTAAATGGTTGTGGTCTTTGCTTTTTTTTTAAGGTGACTTGGTCTGAAATTTATTGCTGTTACATCTACAACAGTATAGGCTCATGGTTCTTAAAAGTGTGGCTCTAGGGTGAGCAAGATCACCTGGGAACTTAGTAAAAATACAAACTCTTGTGGGTGCCAGTGGCTCACACTTGTAATCCTAGCTCCTCAGGAGGCTGAGATCTGAGGATTGTGCTTCAAAGCCAGCCTGGGCAGGAAAGTGTGTGAGACTCTTGTCTCCAGTTAACCACCAAAAAGCTGGAAGTGGGGCTGTGTCTCAAGTGGTAGAGCGCTAGCCTTGAGCAAAAAAAAAGAAAGAAAGAAAGAAAGAAAAGAAAGCTCAAGGACAGCGCCTACGCCCTGCGTTACAAGACCAAGGGCTGGCGCACACACACACACACACACACACACACACACACACACACACACAGCAGATTTTTATGCCCAGATCTGATTTTGGTGGCAACCAGTACTCTGCTTTAACAGGCCTTAGGCTGATTCTAATAGCAACTAGTCTACAAACCATTGTTACAGAACCCAAAGAACTCCCAAAACTTAAGAAAACACAGAAAGCTCAGCTACAGAATTGGACAAGAGTTTTCGATAGGAACTCACAAAGCAGAACAAATGGCTGATAACTGGAAGCATACTCATCCTTGTTGGTTACCAGGGAAATGGCAGAAGAGACACACCCAATGGCATGGCTGAAATTCAGTAGACTGGAAGTATCAGTCAGGTGCACAATGGACCACTCACACACCGCTCTGTTTGCAAATGTTCACTGAAGAAACCTTTAGAAAAGGCAGTTTGACAGCATTTAGATAAGGTGCAAACCCTGCAATGGGTACACATATGCAGGAAGAGATGCATTTACGAATACTCCTGGAAATGCAGTTCCTAATAGCTCTAACTGGAAATCAGTGAGGTAGCAGAATGCAGTGATGGAAGAAAAAAAAATCAAACTGCAAAAGCAGCACAGAAAAATTTCCCCAACAGTTTCATTTCAGAGAAATGTGTCCCAAATGAATATCTGTGATTCTGTTTTCACATGGCAGTAATTACAACTAACTTTAATATACAAAGGCAGAACAGTACATCATTTGAGAGATAAGACATAGTGGTAATTGGGAGAAATACAAGGGGGCCTTCAGGAGTGCTTAAAATGGAGAGAGAGAGAGAGACTGTATTAGGTTCGTAGTAGATCAATATTCATTAGGCTTTTCATATGTTCTCTGAACGTTTATGTGTCCTACTTCACAACTGGATTTTAGAAAGTTGTACTTAATGTTTTCCTTTTGGGTATTCAAATGCAATGCCTCAATCTTCTGGAAAAAGTAAGAGACCTTAAACTTAAACATGAGCTGTCTTCAGGTAGGAAATTTCTACTGAGTCCTTAGAAGTCTGAAGTTGTTCTAGGGTTGTCTTGGGGCCTATAGCAAATGAACCATTAAACTTGATTTCCTCTTCAGCCCCAGAATATGTACAAAAGTAAGAAACTTTGAGGTTTGTTATGTTATTCATTATTGTTATTATAAAGGTGATATACAGAGGGATGACTATTTCCTAAGTCAGGTAATGAGTATATTTCTGTTTGGACAATGTCAGCCCTTCCTTTGTTCTCTCCCAGTTTTTCCCTCTAGTCCCTGCCCACAAATTGTATAGTTCATTTTCCACATAGTTTCTACTTGGTACCACTGCTGCTTTTGTTCACTCTTTATCCTTCTTTCTGTGTCTTTTATTAATTTTGAAACAACTTTGTTGAGGTAGAATCGGTGTTCATGAAGAACCCCAATTCTGAGATGCACTAACGTAAACACTTGCGTTGGGAAGTTCTGACAAAATAGAGTGTGTCACTGAGCAGTCATCCTAAAACTATCCAGATCACAATTACCCATCACAGTGGAAGACCATAGGTATTGCAAAACAGTGTCTGATCCAAAAGTTAATTATCTACATTTGGAAGGTATCACATGAAAAACTTTGTCAAGTGAATTTTGTAGATCATTTAGACAAAAATGAATTTCTTTAAGCCAAGAGTTTATGTCATATTAGGGTGGTTGTTTTTTCTTAAGATAAAAGAAACTGTAAATGACATTGGTGGCTCCTAGCTACTCAGGAGGATGAGATTTGAGAGCCGAGGTTCAAAGCCAGCCTGACACTCTTATCTCCACTTAACCACCAGAAAGCTGAAGGTGGAGCTGTGGCTCAAGCAGTAGTGTTAACCCTGAGCAAAAAGCTCAGGAACGGCACTCAGGAGTGACGAGTTCAAGTCCCAGGGCCAGAACCAAAGAATATTTTAGTAAATAAAACAATCTTTGCAAAGATAATTTATTGATGAATAAATATTCATTAAGTGACAAACATTGTCACAGTTTTCTAAAGCACATTTGTGTCTTTGAAACTCTGAACTTAAAATTTACAGCAGTTATTTCTGGGTAGTATGATGACTACCATTTTTTCCCAAATTATTTACAGTGAGCATGAGTTAATCCTAAGAAAATATGTAAAGCATTTGTTTGTAGTGCCTATTTTTTTTTCCTGCTACTACCAGAGCTTGAACTGGCTTAGTTACTTGTTCATTGCCGTCGCTGTACCACTTGAACCATACTGCCAGCCCAGCTTTTTGCTAGTTAATCCCACCAAAAGTTTCATTGGACTTTTAGTACAATGCTAAAACAATTATTAGCACTTTTAAAAGGGCAGATAATTATTTCTAAAACTTCAGTTTGTTGTGGTTTTTTTTTTTAATGCTTTAATATCACTACCAAAGAGCAGTGATGAGCACAGCCTACTTGGTGTCACTGCTACTTCCAAGTAGCGGCAATAATGGCTACTCCATATCAGATCAAGTCCGCACCAAGAGGCTGGCTTCCAGATTGCACAATGGGCCTAGATTTGTTGACACATGTCTTTTGGGGAGGCACCTAAAATCAGCTATCAAGTAAAGGGAAATGGTTAGGCAAATTTTCCTAAGAAACAGGGTGTTTTCCCAGATTCTAATGATATTTGAGCTCCTGATTTACATGTGTGGGGGCGAGAAAGGCAAATGGAAATTTGGAACCTGAAACAGTCACTCATTTTGGTGGAGTGTGGGCTTTCAAGTCTTTCTGGAGCAGGGGGCTGCAGGGGTAAAGACTATGGATACTCGCCAGCCCGACCTGCAGGCTGTCAGCCAACAAAGGAACGGGACAACTGTAGAGAGCTTGTGGTTATTTGTTTTTAAGGATGTTTCTTTGTGTTAATTGTACATCATTTTAGGGTACAGTGTAGTGTATCAATACCTGTATATAATGATTATGACCAAATCAAACTTGGCATTTGATTTCCAACTTGTGCTTTTCTCCTCCTCTCCCCCTTCCTTGCGTACTTGAAAATCATACATTGGAAAATAGCCAGCGATACACAAGTTGGATGATCCCAATTTGGGGCAGCATCCAAAACACAGTAGTCAGGAAGGGTTGAATGTGAACATAGGCCTTCTGCGCTCTCCATCAGGCATGACCGGGATACTGACCTTGGCCACATCAGGGCCATAGATGCATTTGGGCAATGCCTGTGTGATGATCTGCATAGTGACCGTGGCATTCACAATGAGCACAAATGTGTCAGCATCTCCTGCCTTATACATGGCATCGTTAGCAATAAGAGGAAATGACAACAGTCTAGCGATCAATCTTATTTGTCCTGAAGATTCTTGGGATATCTGGGCTTCCCCTGGAGTAGCAATGTTCTGGACCACAGAAAGATAGGTGTTTTGTGGCTAGGGATACCTTTCAGTGTCGACCTCTTGGTCTTCAAAGCCTTTGCTTTGTCTTTGGAAGTGGCAGGAACTTCTTTTCATTGCTTTCCTGGCATCTTGATGAAAAGGACGGTTCTCTTCCTTGTTCTCATCTTTATTTCTCATTTTCTGTTGCCCTCTCCCTTAATTAGATCAGGATTCTGACTCAGTTAATTTTCCTGACAGTTGGTTTTTGGAATGGAGATTGATATTGGTGTCAGCCATACCTAATAAAGGTAACACTCTACCCATTTCATCACTGCCGGTGGCATAGTCTTTATGACTAAGTTTTGGAGTTGGTAGGCCAGGTAACTGCTGCTCATATATTATAATTTCAACAGCCTAGGGAAATTCTCTACTCCAAGTACATTTTCCAGGAATGCCAGAGGAGCCATCACTGGTCATTTCATTACTGTGGACGCATTGTGTTCTTGTGTTCCTGTCACAAAGCAAGAGACAATTTTTATGAAGGTGTAAAACACATAGTAACACTTGATTGTGAGTTTATCAAGTGTTTTCTCTCTTATCGAGGAAGCAATGGATACAATGCATGGAGAGTGTTTCTAGTACATCTGGAAGGGAAAATTTGGTTCATGGAGAACATGATAAAAACTACATCAGTAGATACCATATTTCATAGTAACAATATCAAATTGATAGAATATCAAATTGCATTAAGGAGGCTGCCAATATGGTAAAGTTCTAAACCAGTCACCAGTATCCTAAAGAAGATGAAAAAATAACATGTAAGCAATTGACTTTGCCTTCACTTTGTTCTTCCAACTACACAGCTTACGCTCTATCCACCTGCCTTTCTTGCCTAGTAAGCCAAATTATCACTCAAGTGCAATCTGAGTAAGAATTAGTTGACGAATCTTGGAGGATTTGACTTGAAAGTTCACCATGTGTGGGGGGAGAACATTTGGAGAAGCAGTGCTGCAGAGAAAAGAAAGGCTTAACCTGCTTTAAGTGGCCAGGGGGTTTTGAGGGCAGCCAGATCTCATTCAGCAAAGCCATGCTAAACATGGTGTCTGGACCATAATGGAGGAATAATCAGTGCTGGTTGAAAAAAATGAATGGCTTTCATACTGAGTGATGGTTGAACACGTTGAATTCTGTTTGTTCTTGAAGTTAATCCTTTCAGGCAAACAACTGTCACTGACATCCCAACATTAAAAAAAATTCAGATGTAGTTTAAACTTTTAAGACAGTTGATTGGAGACTATGCACTTATGTACTAAATTGCACTGATGCCTCCTTTTTAATGTAGGAAGTCTCTGCTACCTGCAGGGCCCAGCTCTGCTATCACACACACACACACACACACACACACACACACACACACACACACACAGAGGAGATCATGATTGGCAGTCCACAGATTACATGTCTAAATAAGTAAAACTATAAACAAAGCTAAGGAAACTCTGAACTCAATATGCATTAGCCTTCCACCTTAATAGTCCTGCATAAGTACCTGGAAGGCCTGACTGGATTTTAGAATTCTTGGGTTTTGAGTTTGGTACTGAAATGTGGAGGTTGGGGAAAGCGTGGGGATTGCTGCCGCACTTGGGAGAGCCTCCTGTACACTGGTAATGACACAGGTAGCCACTCCTCCCTAGTCTGACAAATGGGCTCTCACAGGCCCATTGCCTGGTGTCACTCTGGTGAGAATAGGACTTAGGTCACAGGCCCACACCCATTCTTAATGTGAACTGGGGCCATCTTGGATCATCAGTACCACGAGTGGCTTAGCTCACTACTTTTGGGTCTCTAATGTACTTCTATTCATCCAGTGGTCATGTTAAAACACGTATTTGTTGAATGGTAACCGCTTTGTACAACTACTTAAAGGTAATAATAGAAGATAGATTTAGTTTATAAACTTATAAGTAAATGCGTTGGGTAGTAGGCAAGTGTATACAAATATATTAACTGACATGTGGTAGATTCAGGGGAGAATTCAAATCATGTAATTCCTTAGAAAGAAACACTCAAAGGGCTGGGGTAGGGCCAAAGGGAAAGGGAAGACAAATGAGAAGAAGAAAGGGAGAATGCAGTCAAGAAGCCAATGTATGTTCTACAAAATTCAGAAGAGTGAGGGGAGAGATGAGTGACAAGGTTGAAAGGGCTGACATTGATCCAGATGTATTGTATTCATCAACTGCTCTGTTAAATGGCAACTGCTTTGTACACCAGCTTAAAGATTATACAGATCAACAGAAAGACAGCTATAGATATAGGATTTTTTAAAGTGTTTATCTAAGTCAGGGGCAGGGCTGAGACCATGCCCGGTGAACTCCGGGGTGAGGCTGAGGTTGCTCATTTGTTGCACCCAGCACCCACAAGGATTGGGCTGGAGATGGGTGTGGTCTGTTGGCTTCCAGACTCCTTGCCTTCAGAGGATAAACAAGGTCGCCAGAGGCTAGAAGGGAGTCTTTCAAAAGAAGGTCTCTTGCCTGCCGTGTGGTTTCAGTGTTCCGGGCTCCTTCTTCTTTTGCCCACAGCCCCGTGGTATCAATGGACTCCGTTCCCACACCGTGGTCCCTGTAGGCGCGGCTACCACGGCCTCCTTTGATCTCCCACCCACTGGTCCCAACTCCAGTTTCTCTTGGCTTCTTTCTCCGCTGCCTTCCCACTCCTTCCCCCGCTTCTCTCTTACGCCACAAAACAAATGTAAAATAACATTTCAAAAATATTAAGAACGAATGGCTGATGAAATCAGCCTTCATCCTGTTTGTTTGAAATGGGGACAGGCAGCAACAATACTCAAAAGACACTAACCTCTCCAGGGCCGAGCTGTTTGTTTTGAACAGTATTCTGTTCATCCTCCACCAGAAATCCAGATTTGCCAAACCGAAAAAAAATGCTTGCAAGATTTGGGTAGACTGAGGTGCTTATTTTCCTCTTCTTATAGTTTCACAAGACTATCTCATCTTCTAATGGAATCCTTACTAAGCTGCTAAAAATAAACCCCCTACAAGTTTCTATTACCAGTGGGAGCTAGGAAACACCTCCAAGCCTGCGAATGACTGATGAGGCTTAATCCTTCCATGTTGGCTCAAGTATTTGCCCTGGTCTTTTTCTTCTTCCCCAAGACTAGTTTTTCACTCTTTGCCTGACTTATTTGAACAGGTGGCTCTGCACACCCTAGGCGAATACCAGGCTTTTGTCTGCTTTCAAATTGCCCTGGGAGCCATTTAAACGGCGTTAAAAAAAAAAAAAAAAAAAAAGAAAGAAAGAAAAGAAAAGAAAAGAAAAAGTTTCTTGCTAAACCCTTCCTTCCCACCTGTTTGGATTGCCACCCCGAGTGGAACTAAAATCCCAAGTCAGAGAAGTCTTCCTCGAGTGGCGCGTGTGCCTGCCCTTTCCTTTCTCCGAAGGGTGTGGGACCCACGTTCTGTGGCTTGGGGGGGGGCTGGTGCCCCCCTCCAGGTGCATCCAGAGGAGAGTGGAGCTTGGGGGGGCTCTTCGCTACCCGAGGTGAATGGCCAGGTGCAGGTGAGCACCGGGGGTAAGTCGCGGCATGGGAGGCCAGGGGTCGCTGTCCCATCGCGCTTCCCCTGCCCCACCCATGCCATCCCGGACACTTTGCGCGGGAGCTTCGGGGCCTCCCCCGCCCCCCCCCCCCCGGGGCCGGGCCTGGCCGGGTGGCGGGGGCGAGTGGAGGGCGTGCGCGCGGCGGGGCTCGGGGCTGCGCTTTGGCGCGCGATCACAAGCGGGGCCCCCGGGGTTCCGCGCGCGCGCGCGCGCGCCCTGGACGCAGATCACAGCGCCCGGCCTCCGCCGCGGCCCGCGCGGGAGCCCGCCTGCTCCCTGGCCCGCGATCACAGCCCTGCTCCGCGCCCCCGGGGGCCGGGACCGGGCGCGGCCCGGGCCCTGGAGGAGCAAGATCGCTGGCTCGTTCCCACGGGGAGGCTTCTCCCAACGCTGTCGCCAGGGCGTCCTTCCCAAGGTGGGAAGGGAGGCGAGTCGGGGCGGCCCCCTCCCCAGAAGGACGGTGTAGATGCACCGTTTGTCCAACGTGGACTTCTGCACAGGGATTTGAGGGTGGACCTGGGACGGGGTGGGGGGAGTGGTAAGAATAAAGTGTGAGGGAATAGGGGAGCAAGCTCCCACCCTCCCCACCAAAGTGGGCATTGGGGTGCCAGTTCTTCTTGGGCCTGCCCCTAGGCCCTGCGGCCTAGGCGGTGGGCTCCTGAGCAGGCCTGTGTGTGTGTGTGTGTGTGTGTGTGTGTGTGTCACACTCAATCACACATAACTCCTTGGGACACATGCCCCGGAAGCCCGAAGGCCTGCTGGGATACAGCTCACCCGTTGATTAAACCAAATAGAATGCCCGGAAAACATGTACTGTTTTTTTTTTCTTCAAAATTCATATAAAGGAATAATGAAATACAATTTCATTGTAAAAACATTAATAAATGTGTCCTGAGAGCAGAGAGCACAGGGTACAAAATGGAATCCGGCTGGTCAAGGCCATCAGGCTTGCTTCTCAACCCCTGCCACCGCTCACCTGTAAGTGGCAGCCACGGGTAGCTGGAGTGATCAATGCCAGGGGTTCCCAAACCCAGATGCACGTTAGAGTCACCTGAAAGCTTAAAAAGAAAGAAAAAGAAACCCCTAATGTCCACCTACTCCTACACACTTAACAGATACTCCAGGATGGCAGTCAAGGTAAAGAACCACAAGACCAGTCATAAGGAGAATCTCACCCCTTGAATGAGTGGCTTCACAATGAGTGGCTTCAAGCCTAAGCCAGGAATGGTAGCAAGAGGGTATTGGAAACAAGAACACAAACCAACACACAGAAGTGTTAACCTGCACTGTGTGAGAAATGGTAAGGTGTCTGAGACTATGGAAGTTGGCAGATGATGTCTGGGAAGACCGGCTGAAGAGCTGATTGTTTAGAATTCTGACCCTCACACCATGTGATTTTATCTTTAAGGGGAAAATGAAGCAGAAGTAAGTTAAGCTTAACGTTGACATGAGTGGATTTGACTTTTTGGAAGGTACTTTTGGTGTTTCCCCTGTGGAGAAAGGCTTGAAATGGAGAAGACTGAGGGCTGGAGTCTAATTATGACACAGATACACTGGGAAAAGAGAGAGAACACTCTATGGGTCTGGGGAATTACAGGAAATCCCCAAAGCTTGGAGAGGGGCCATGTCAGTTTGAACAAACATGATCTTGGTTATTCTTATCTCAGCTTCTTCCCAACAGAAGGGGAGACAAGGAAGACGTTAACATTTTTTTTTTTTTTTTTGGTTAGGAAAAAAACCTTTACTGAAACATTTTCCTCGTGCTTATCAAGTAGTTGGGTATTCCACTGTACTACAGTGATGTCACTATGATGTCATGAGGGTGGCAACCATTGATGTTGCAGCCTGCAGACTGAGTTGTCCCCGGGATCCCTTTGATGGTTCTAGAAAGTTCTCTGGCTAAAGATAGGTACCACATCTGTCAGCAATGTTGACATTTTTTCCAAAAGAGATATTTCCATAGTTTTTCTTTCTCTTGGTGGCTTCTTGGGGGATTTTGATGGTCAAAGTGGAGGCAGATGATAAACCCATCTCAATCTGGGTTTGTCTTAAGTGGTGTGTGTGTGTGTGTGTGTGTGTGTGTGTGTGTGTGTGGTGTGTCTAGGGTTATAGGGGTCAGGGGCTCACTGAATCGTTTATCCATGCTTCCGGCGGGTGGATGTTCGGATGGTACAGTGGGCTGAAGACAGGTCCGCATATTAATCCCTATGAATGCTTCCTTACACAGTACAAAGGTGTGACTGTGGAAAGGAGAAACTTATCTTGACTTATCTGGATGGATCTTAAATGCCATCAAATGTCTTTATAACAGAGAAGGAGATTAGAGACAAGCACAGAAAGAAGTTACACAACCCAAACAGGAGCTAAAGAAACCCAACAACCACCGGAAGCTGGAGGAGGCCCGAGAGCCTCCTGACATAGGAGGTACTGCCCACACCTGCATTTTGAACTTCTGCCTTCCAGAAGTGTAGGCAAATAAAATAGTGAGAATAATAACATTAACAATAATGAGAATATTAGTTTCTCCACATCCTGTCTAGTTCTTTATATCTTTTTTTTTTAAATTTGAGTCATCTGGTGAGTATATAGTCGTATTACACTTGGTTTTAATATGCATTTTCCTAATGGCTGGTGATTTTGAACATCCTTGAATGTGCTTACTTGTCTAGATTTTCATTAGTGAAACGTCTGTTCAAAGGTTTTGTTTAAATTGTATTTAGTTGTGTTTTTGATCATGTTTTTAGTATATTTTGACAATAACCAAACTTCAGTTTTCGTTTATTGAGAATGAAGTACAGCAAGAATAAAACAAAGCCTCGTTCAGTTTATACTTTGTATTGTAAAAGACAACGTACTGAATAGATGCTTAGTGAACTCTATCTTCCATCTCTGTCATGTACTAACATTTGGAACAATGGCACTGAGTCAGAGCCTGCTATCTGCTGCAACATCAAGTCTATTCACTTGCTTTGTTTTCCTTGGAGCATGGAGAGTGTTGTAGCAAAGGGAGGAAAAACACAAACTGCATGTTTTGCAATATTTGGGTTCTCTTGCAAATGGACAGCTCCAAAAATCATTAATTATTTCATCTTGGAGAGTTCACCTTCCAGTTATTCAGGATCTGGAAGCTGAAGTTACTTGTCTTCCTTCTCATTTATTCAACTTTGTGTTCTTTCAGAGTCACAAGATCTTCTTTTTGTTTAAAACAAAGTGCTTTTTAGATATTTTCATATGGAAAGTTATGTAGGGTAGGATAAAGGATTGTAAAAAGTTGTTATGGTTTTTATTTTTGTCAGTTCTGGTACTTGAACTCAAGACCTCATGGTCTCATTTGGCCTTTTTGCTCAAGGCTGGTTGCTGCTCTTATCATTTGAGCCATACCTCCACTTTTTATTGGTTAATTGGAGATAACAGTCTCACAGAATTTCCTACTTTCCTACCAGGCTGGTTTTGAACCATGATCCTCAGGTCTCAGCTTCCTGAGTAACTAGGATTTTAGGTGTGAACCACCTATACTGAGCTAATTTTTTTTTTTCCAATCCTGGGGCTTAGATTCAGGGCCTGAGCACTGTCCCTGGCTTCTTTTTGCTCAAGGCTAGCACTCTACCACTTGAGCCACAACGCCACTTCTGGCCATTTTCTGTATATGTGGTGCTGGGGAATTGAACCCAGGGCTTCATGTATATGAGGCAAGCACTCTTGCCACTAGGCCATATCCCCAACCTCAGCTATGTTTTTTTTTAAGATACTTTTAACATGATCTGTGTAGCAAGGATTACAGACATGAGCTACTGCTGCCTAGTCAACTTCTTATTTTTTAATTAACAGTGTTCCCTTTTTAGATTTCCTTGATAAATTTAAGTTTATTATAAAAAAGTTGTTTTTTAGTAGTGCCATCCTTTTGATAGCTGCTTCTTCTTCTTCTTCTTCTTCTTCTTCTTCTTCTTCTTCGTTATGTAGTGAATTCTTTCTCCCAATTGCTGAGGTAATGCAGTTAGTGACTAAAAGATGGAAGTTTGGGATTCTGTGCATCCTTGTGAGTTTTGTCACACTAATAAAAGCTACTCACAAAACACTAAGGCCACTCTAGTTTTCAGAGAGGTCTTCTCATCCAAGGGTAGGGCAAAAATATACAAAGACATGTATTATCATAAATGGAGGATTTCTGGATGGATGAGATATGCGAAATCAAATCTATTTTTTAATTTCAGTTCTACAGTTTCATTATATGACCTTTAGGGAATTGCTAGGCCTCTGTGATATTTTTCATAAATAACGACCTCAGGAAATGGAGAGGGTGGTAAAGAAGGTATAATCGATTTTGACCAATCAAAATGTATCTTCTCCTCTATGCAGTGATTGGTACAGGAATGTGGGCATGAACCAAAGCCATGCTTAGAGTGTATGCTTTTTCAAAAAGCATGTGAGGAGGAATGTAGAGTCATTTCCATGTAGTCACTATATTCTCTTCCTACTGTCAGAATCAGTGTTACAGAAAACCCTTCATATGCTAATAAAAGTCATATTCAACTCCAAGAGATATGAGAAAAATAGCAACCTAACTTGATTACTGGAGCACCTGTATCCAGCAAAGACTGAGTGCAATGCTTGGCTTTTTTGTTTAAGTTTGAGTGGGAGGAGGCAGGGAAGTAACTAAAAGAAGCTGTACTACAGTAGCTTGATGTTATGATTATTTGGAAAACATCGAGTGAGCAATAACGTGTCATTATTCTGCCTCCTGTTCTTACCCTAGGCAATCTCTCATACCTCCACCTACCTATGGCATCCAGCAAGGGGCTCTGCTGAAGCTGGGAGTGCTGACCCTTTGCGTTCCAACTACTTCCTTTCAGAACCCCCAGGCAGAGATCTTTTTGCTCTTTAGTACTAAAGACTGTGAAATCATATGGGCCAAAATGAACCTTCTGCAAATATTCATGGTTCCCTGGAAGAAATATATTTTACCCAGAAGAAAGTAGAGAAATGCCTATAGTTTGTAATCAACTCTGGTCATAATTATACTGATTTGCCTAGTTGTCTGGCAGAATAAACTATGATGCCTATGATGTCATTTTGAACTCTTCACGGCAATCTAATTAGCCATGAATTGAGTAAAGTTACTATTCTCTTGAAATGTTCAGGATTGTCCCTTGCCTTTGTAACAACTAAATCAGGTCAAGCATGCAACATTCAGTCAGTTCTGCAGTAGCCCAAATAACCCAAATCAACTGACTGTGTGAACTATACTTCAAGTAATGACTGAATAGAATATTATTACGTGCAAACTTTTTTCCAGGCCACTCCCTCTACCTGGTGGGCATTTGAGGATAGAGTTACAATGCAGAATCTTCTGGGAAAAATTCCTGGGACTCACTTGCCCAGCCATTCACACAGATAAGGAAGGACTGCCCTCTATGAACACATTTAGAGGGGAAAGTTTTAAAAATTTCCCTTCTAAATCCTTTCTCGGAAATGCATTGCATCATTCTTACTGATAATAGTTTCCCAAATAGCTATTGTTTTTAGAAACCTCCTCCCATGCTTTGAACTTCATGAGGGCATGAGGATATATGACAGCACACAGAACCCCTCAGTCCATCTCACTCTGTGGTTAGCCACAGGAAAGACTTCTGACTCACCCTTAACTCAGGAGCTTTTCCTATTCTGCCAGAAGGCCTGTTCAGGAGCCTTCATTCCATTTAACAGGACCCAAACTCTGACATTTGCTTTAATTTTGATGTAGTACTTTCACTTGAGTACTCTGCCAAAGAAGGAAGTAGAAAGAAGTAGAATAGTTATTGCTAGAGGCTAGGAATGAGAGGAAGCCTTAGGAATAGAGTGAAGTTGGACTGGCTAATGGACACCAAATATAGTTAGATAGGAGGAATAAGTTCTAGCATTGTATAGTACACCGCGATGACTCTAGTTCACAAAAATTTATTACATATTTGAGAAGAACCAGAAGAGTGGCGCTTAAAGGTGCCAAACATAAAGGAACAATAGAGCAGAGAATCATAATGACCCTGATTTGATCATTATACATGGTATACATGTATTGAGATGTAACACTGAGTCCTGCACATAAATACAGTTATTACATGTTGATTAAAAAGAAAAACACAAATGCTAAGAACAGCCTTGAGTAGTCTCTAACCCTCTATGGAAAACATGTAATCAGTGTCAACTTAATATGATGCAAAAGCAAGACACATTTTACATAGTATATTTGTCATAAACAAATTTGAAAAGTGGGTGTTTCTCAGATGAAGAATTGTGTCAGGCTAGAGAAGTCATAATAAAACATCAAGTACAAGAAATCCCAGTAGACGCATACTCACTATCATATGGTTACTGGGAAAATGCACCCAGCAGATGCAGAACTGTAAGCAAGATATTCCACATGAACATTTAAAGTATATCAACATAGGGATCACAATTCCTTAATTATGGTGTTCAAAGTAGCCAACATAAAGGTACTGTAACTGTCTCTCAAATCTTTACTTTGGGGAGTCAGTCTTTCCATGTTTGCATCTAGCCCTTAGGCAAGTTTTAGAGAAAGAAAATCAGATGAAATGCATCCAGCCACTTCTAATTATGCAAAGGAAGGAAATAATATGCCTTTCATAATACAAAGAGGAGTAATTACAATTGACTCCATGTTCTTTTCATGAAAATGATGTCTTTCTGTTTGTCTCTTCATGTGAAGTGTTTGGAGATGTATTTTTAAATATGCAATTTTACACAGATAAGTATCTGGAACATTCTCTCTCTTTCTCTCTCTCTCTTTCCCTCCTTCCCTCCCTCCCTCCTCACCCCCCCCCCAGGAAGAACCTGAGTGATGATTGGCCAAATGAACTAGAGAAAGTGGGTAGAGCCATTAATTCAGCTCATCAATTTACTTGGACCTGTGGAATTTAAGTTGCTGTGCAAATGAACTGATCGCATTGTTGGTGGGACACTGGAAGATTTCTGAACATTGAGTGGACCTAAACCACCTTCAGAGGACTTTGAAGGAAAATTATATACAACTTGGAAACAATGGGTCCATAGAAAAGCCAAGGTTTCCTGAATCCTGCCTGCCCAAAAGGGTTACTTAGCAGCTTTAAAAAAGTCTAGTTCCCAAGATAGTGGGGGTAAATTAGACATCTTTAAAAAAAAAAAATCTCTCCGAGTGAGCTGAATATACATTGAGACTTAAGAACTGCTGACCCAAAGACCATGTTAGAACATTTATTTTTTTATTTTTTTTATTTTTTGGCCAGTCCTGGGCCTTGGACTCAGGGCCTGAGCACTGTCCCTGGCTTCTTCTTGCTCAAGGCTAGCACTCTACCACTTGAGCCACAGCACCATTTCTGGCCATTTTCTGTATATGTGGTGCTGGGGAATCGAACCAGGGGCCTCATGTATACGAGGCAAGCACTCTTGCCACTAGGCCATATCCCCAGCCCCATGTTAGAACATTTAATAATGAAATTGGTGGATATAATTCTAAGAAACTGACCTAGTACACATTTCAAGCAAGATTTTGACATTTCTGACGGTTTTAACATTTCCATGACACAGAAGCTCAAGGCACAGCAGACTCTCTTATCTATGGGCTTCAGAAGACCAAAGCAAAGGTCTCAGAAGGGCTTTTACCTGTGGAGGTCAGAGAGTCCACGCATGACTTCTTCAGTTTCTGGTGGCTACCAGCCACATTTGGTGTTTCTGATTCTGTTTCTAACCAGCTCTGGACTTGGAGTAGACACCTTTCTAAATTGGTATTATCTGAAACATAGAGAAAACATCACAGTTTTTTTTAATGTGGAAATCAGATTGTCTATATTAAGTGTCTAACATCCTATCTAGTTCTTAGCAAGTTAAAGAATGACCCTCCGGAGATACTCATGTCAAATCTTTTAAATCTGTAAATGTTACTCAGTACAGATTTGGAGAAAAGGTCATTGCAGAGAGGAGGAGATAGCTCTGGTGACCCTAAGTGTGAGAAGTTTGTTTCTTCAGAGAAGCAGAGGGAACTTTGAGGCTGGCACTCAGAGAATTTCAATATGAAGCCAGAGGCAGGACTGGACTGAAGTGTCCACAAACCCAGGAATGCCAGAGGTGGTTCATGCAATGAAATACTGATTATCAATTAGGAGACACCATGTACAGAGACCCTTAACCACACGAGGAACTACGAAAGACCACTCTGAGTTAGAACAAAAACAGAAACAAAGACAAAAAAAAGACACAAAAGAATACCACTGTATTATTCTACTTGTAGAGGTTTTAAGAAAATGAAAATGAATCCATAATGACAAAAGACAGATGTATAGTTGCCTGGGGCAAGGGGGGTAGCTTGGGGGGCGGGAATTTGGAGGAAAGGACCCAAGAAATCTCTGAAGTAATGAAAAAATTAGTACCTTATTAGTGCTTGTCATTTCAGGGGAGAAGAAATCTGTCACATTGGTCAAAATGCATGCTTTAAATCTCTGCAGTGTAGTTATTATTTTTTTAAAAGAATCACAGGAAAGTTAAGAAGCAATTCTAGCATCCGCCTTTCTCTTCATCTCCTCTTCCCCATGGCTGGGGTTCCGCACTAAGTAGAAAGAGCACCCCTCAGTTCACATGCCACGCCCCACTGAGGCTCCCTGGGAAAGAATATCAGGAGGAGCATCCTACCTGTCCTCTCTCCAGCAGCCTCCAGCAGCCTACCTGTCAGCCTCTCCAGCAGAGAGTTTGCTTGCATTTGTGTTGACTAGCTCTCTTCCGTTCAGGAAGAAGCATCCTTAAGCCTACAGCAAAAGCACATTGCCTTCGATAGCTTTGAACACAAGAGAACAATTCTTTTCATTCTTCCACTTTACCATCACCTATACCTCTAAAGAAAGTTTTAACCGAAGTATTGAAAAGTAGGAATAAGGGAGAAAAATGGATGTTTCCCTTTTTGTTTTTCCCATCATTCAAAAAAAAACTGCAAACAGCTTTCTAATGTATTTCCACTTTTTCTTATTCTATTTAAGAGCTTTCTTTCTTTTTTTTAGTTGTCACTATAAAAGTGATGTGCAAAGGGGTTACAGTCACATAAGTCAGGTAAAGAGTACATTTCTTTTTGGATGGTGGCAGCCCCTTCCCTTGTTCTCTCACAGTTTTTGTTGTTGGTGTTGGTGTTGTTTTTCCTTATTCATGCTCGTCCAGGGGCTTGAACTCAGGGCCTGGGCTCTGGGCTTTTGTGCTCAAGGCTAATGCTCAACCACTTGAGCCACAGCTCCACTTTTAGCTTTGTTTTTCTAGTAGTTAATTGGAGTTAAAAGTCTCATAGGCTTTCCTGCCCGGGCTGGCTTCAAACCACGATCCTCAGATCTCAGGCTCTTGAGTAACTAGGATTATAGGAGCGAGCCACCAGAATCCAGCAATTTGAGGGCTTTTAAAAAATTATGTTTGAGATTTTTAAAATAACATTCAACATAAAAATCATGTTAAGTCCAAAGCTTTATTTCCTGCTTCTTCCCTTATCAATGCCCGTGGGTCACATTTCTGTGTTATTATAATCTTCATAAATATTATCTGTAATGGTTGTATAATGTGTCACTGAAGGGACCTGCCATTTTACACTATAGCATGAATCGACAATTTGCTTCAGTTAAATGATTATTTCACCTAACACATGTTTCACTGGAGATATCAAGGGAGGAAGTCTGAGGAAAGGTACTGGGTGTGGACTAGGCCAGAGACTAGAGAGTTCCTAGCTGTGGACATTGAACGTGTGTCCTTTTTTCCCTAGGGGATTCTGACTGCTCATCTCCAATGAGTCTTACCTTTAGCTTTTTAATCCCAGCTTGAAGATCCTTGGGACTCTGTAATCTACTGCTCTCAACCAAAATGCCTTGATTTTACTCATCCATGTTACTTACCAATCCATTCATTCCTAAAATACCTATAAAATGGTAGGTATGTTCTTTTACAAAGTAAGTTCTTTTACAAAGATTTTGATTGAAGTCATTTGAATTTCACTTAGTTTATTTCAGTAGACCTTGTCAAGGAGGAAAACAACTTCCTTGTTATTTCAACTCCTTTGTTTATAGAAATAAGCATTTTGAAATATCTGACCTTGTTTTGTTTTGGTTTTTTTTTTTTTGTACATCCACACAAGATATTTCTAATTCACTCTGGGTCCCACCATTAAAAATCATCATTACTAAGTCAGTCATGTTTCCACACAACTGTAATTCCAGGACTTGGAAAGTGGTGGCAGGCAGAAGTACAAGTTCAAAGCCAGCCTGAACTCTGAGCAAAACCTTGTTGGAGAGGGAGGAGAGGCGGGGGAGAGGAAGAGAGAGAGAAAAAGAGGAAAAAGAGAAAAAGGGAAACGAGAGAGAGACAGACAGAGAAAGAGAATAAACAATCTCAATTTCAAGCAACAATAAAAGACCAGGTGAACAAGGACATAGGCAAAAACTCCACTTGCCTTATTAACATCTGCAATTAAAACAAATCTTCAGGCTTGGAAAGGCTCCTTTGAATTCCACGCCGATCACTGGACTCATTCCACACTTAACAACATGAAGATTGCAAGATTGTACACCTCCAAAAATAATAGGGAAGACTCCTGCCTGGCTGTCTGGAGCCCGATAAACAACTCCATTAATTAAAAGGTACAAGTTATTAGCATATGTTACTACCATTACTCTATACTCTCTTTAATGCAACTTACATTTGCTTTATCACACCAGGTTAAGCTTTCTGCTTCATCTGAGAATTTTATTTGTTTAAATAGTAGTTTGTACTTGATACTTATTAAATAGTATTGTTAAAAGGCATGATCTTTTTGTTTCCGTAGAGAAGAAATGTATCCTTAATATAATCATTATTTATAGAAATTTAAAATGCAGAGTAATGTTTAAAAGGCAAAAACATGACTACCTAAAAGTACAAATCAATATACATAAATTGTTGTTTAAGAAATACCCCTTGGCATTATGATATACTTGTTAAAATCTTTGTGTTAAGTATCACATCATGACTAGACAATAAAAAGGATAAAAGAGACCCGTGAAAAATGATGGTATGGTATCTGAGAGCAAGAAAAGAGATAAGGACAAGCTAAGTTAAAATATTTCCCTCATTGTTTTATAATTTGTAATAAAACATTTGGGCAAAGTACAATTAAATTTAGTAAATAAACACAGTAACCTCATTTTCTTTTAGTGCTCAATTTGCTCTTGATGAAAGTGAAGTTTTGGAAACTGAACTCATTAAATTAACATGAATGTCTACACACTTTCTTTCAATCTGGAAAAATAATTCCTTAAGTTAGAGTCTTCAGAATACTCCATTCATACTGAATTCACAGAACTGTAAACAAGATCCTTCTTAACATTGCCAAATGAGAACAATTTATAAAGAAAATGGCCTCCAATCTGGTTTAAATGACTAGAAACAAAATAAGTCTATTGATTTTTTTTAAGATGTTAAAAACAGCAATATATCTAATAGCCTGCTGCTCTGTGGACTTGGAAATGTCTGTCTGCCGTAGCAATGGGTGGCATGTCTCCTCAATTACTGAAAGTACCTTAGGGTAGGAATTCACTCAGGAGAGCTATTGATCAACAATAAAGAGGGAAACACATTCATTCAGTTTATTTATTCAACATGTCTATGGATGCTTTGTATGTGTCAGGCATACTGGAGGAAAATATTGGATCATGAATTTTTAGGGTACAATTGGATATTCCTTTTCCCATTCCCCCCAACTAATATTAGTTCTCAGAAATAATTCCAGCAATTTAACTTCTTTCATGCACATAAGATAGCCTTCCATATATATTGTTCATAATGGTCTACAGAAAACTCCTCATGTATAAAAAGCCATGGCAGATTGATATATCAGTGTGATAAAGATTCTTCCACTAGGTAAGAGAGGCTGACAATGTGTGTTATGACAGTGGCCATAGTAATAGACAGGAAGAAAGGACTTTCATTTGGGGTTGGATTTACAACTATTTATTAGACTTTCTCTCCCTTTGCTCCCTTCACAACTCCATAACTCTGATATCAGGACAAAGGTCTACTTGTCTTGCTTGAATCATCACGAACAAGTGCATTCCTCGTGCCTATTTTTGTACATGCTAGATTTTTTGCACAAAAATATTGGTCTGATGAATGAATGCATAAATGAATAACTTAAGTCCTTATGTGGCAAAGTGAAGCATTCCTGATGATGGAGGTGTTGGCTGGATGGGTAGCCCCGTGCCTAGCACAGCTCCCCATTTCAAGGCTGGAGTCGTCCAGGGAACCATTACCAGATGTTGCTGTGGACAAAATCGCTACCTCTCAGAGGCTTACTTGGCGCGAGACAGTTTAATGTCTCACAGTTAAGATCTATATGGGAAGGGCAGCCCTCCTCCCTTCTGTAGAGACAGATGATGGTCTGGAATAGGGTGCCCCCAAGGCTATTAGAGCAGAGAAGAGAAGGATGGAAACGCCACCCTGGGTCTTAGCTGCCTTAGCGTTTGCTAAGAATTAATGACAGAGCCATTCTCGTTGCAAAGAAGATGGGAAATGTGGGAAAGACAGGAAAGAAAAGGCCCTACCCTTCTGTCACTCTAGCATGTATGTTCATGTGTGTTTGCATGTCACTTGGGCATAGATATGTTACACATCTCATATATTCATATATATATATATACATATTTCATGTGCATATTTTATTTTCATTTGTCTCTATTTCCCTTAGCCTCATCCAGATCACAGGACAAATGTCGTATTTCCTTTGTCACTCTCACATACAGAAGGGAAACATTTTGTCCTTTCTATCATCTATCTACCTATCATTTATCTTCCAACATTCAAACTGACCTCATAAATAATCTGAATTTTCCCCAAATATGAGAGGTAGATTCAGTATTATAATTTGTCTGATACACACATGTATGTATATCAGTTGGAAATATGACTCAAAAGAATTTTCATTTGGAACTAACCAAGAGAGAATTTTGGTTAATGTTTATGCTCATTAACCTTCCCATACCTCAGTTTTCTCCCTCTGAATGATGAGATACTTTATTTCGTGAAATAACTCTAGAGATCTAATCAAGGTTGAATCATGAAATTGCTAAATAATTCCTTTTTATACATTACACATAAACAATAGTTAGATGACAAGAAATTCTAGTTTAGCTAAATGTCCTGGTGCTTACAACTCTGGAGGGCATAGTATTGTATGTGGTCAATGAAATCTTCCTGTCACAGCTTTTTCTTTCATTTGATTTTTTCTTAGGATGGAAAATAAGTTAGATTAGTCACAGGAGTTGTGGGTGAATGTTTAATTGACAGAGGTGGGAATGGCTAGGTAAAGATTTCTTTGGACTATGTTTAAATTTGGGAAATGTGAATTGACTAAGATCAATTTCTTATATCTTGTAAGTAGATATGATTAACTGAGTACCAAGAAAAGCATGAACAAGTGAGATAAATCTTACATAATTAAAAAAATCCAAAGGTCTTAGTTTTGGGATACAGGAGTAACTTACTATTGAAAAGAATGCTTGGTGGCAATGTATTTCCTCCAAAAAGAAGCCAGCAGTTGGTGCATCCATTTCTGGCCACCTTACCGAGAGAATTTCTTAACATCATCAGGATTTCCTCATGCTGGACTTTCCAGTGTCTTGGGGAATCAGGATCATGAAGAAGCTTTCTCAATGGACTCTGTTCTGCCTCCATAGGTCAGATGGGAGCTGTGCATTTTCACTTCTAATACACAGTGCTGAGGTTGCTGAGGACCATGTTTTGAGAACCCCCGTTTTAAATCCTTCTTTGAAAAAACAAGGCTTAATGAAGGTAACAATGAGAAAGGATGTGCTCAATACAAGTTTCTGGTCTTTGCATGGCTGTTATATGTTCCTGGGCACCCCATTCTCTATGGGCAGGTCCTTTCTCAGCACCTCTTGTTAACTTAAGTGCTGCCAAAGTAATGGCAGTTTAGATTGCCAAAGAGTAAGAGTCAAATGAAAAGACCATTCCACATTCTAGTTGCTTCATGGAAGTTGGGACTTGTTAAAAAGTTGCTGGGTAGAACTTCTGGGCTTTGAGAGGAATGCACAGTGAGATAAATAACTCTAAACCAAGGCTCAGCTTAATCTACTTGGCTAACAATGGAGTGAGCCATATACAGCTAGCTCTCCATGTTGAAGAGTTCTGCATCTATGAGTTCAACCATCTATGACTCAACACTAATAGGAAACTTGCATTTTACTGAAGATGCAATTACATGTTGCGACTTTGTCCTTCTCATTATTCCCTAAACAATACAGTATGTTCACATAGCTTGTAGGGAATGCATTAGGTATTAAAAAATTATCTAGAGATGAATTTTTTTTAATGGAGGGGTATTTACCTATGTAAAATGGCCATTTGGGGGAGGGGGTCTTGAAACCAATCACTTTGGATATGGAAGGATCACTGTAGTGGCAATAGTCCTTACACTCAACATGATGCTTATGTTGACTCGGTAATATTCTTTTTGTTGGTGGTGGTGGTTGTGGGGCTTGAATTCAGAGTCTGGGCACTGTCCTTGAGCTTTTTGATCAGCATGATTTTAAGCTGTATCGTAATGGAGACTTTATAAACCCATAGCAAGCTCAGTTGGCCCAATGCAGAATACCTAGTTACTAGCTATAGTGGGGGAAGCGGGGAGGCCAAGAGGGTGGTAATTCATAATCGAGATAGGTTTGTCCAATGAACTTGGTGGAAATCAGTCATGCAGCAAAACAAGAAGAACTCACCCTCAAATTGGTAATTAAATCATTATGCCTACAAGAGTCTCCCATCTTGTTTATAAACTAAACTCCTTTGACTATAAACAAATAGCACTACTTAGTAATTTTTACTAATAGAGTTTCTATATATACAATACCACTTTTAAGTCTGCTATCATATTACTCAAGTGTCTTGTAAAGTGTGTAATAAACACCCAAATTATAAGGAATGTAGAAATGCTATAGCCACCTAGCAAACCAGCATGACAATAAATCAGGGCAAGAAAGTTTTAATCACTCTACCACCCACCAGGTGGTTCACACGGAGTGAAATGAAGGACTGTGTCCAAATGTAAGTTGTTACTCTCTCAGGGCTCAGTGGCCATGTTCAGAAGCTGAACAACAGTACCTAGCCATACATTCCCCGCCCGCCAAGGAAGTATCTGAAGAGATGAATACTTCTTAGTTTCCACCCAGAACCATTCTGAATATTAACAGGACTGATAACCATACCTATAAATTCTTTCTCTAAGCTCGAAGAGAAATTTACTGACAAGGAACACACATCATTAGCATCCTGAAAAATATTCAGGCCAAGCTAGGCATCAGTGGCTCACACCTGTAATCCTAGCTACTCAGGAAGCTGAGATCTAAGGATCGCAGTTTGAAGCAGTTTGGGGAACTCTTATCTCCATGAAAATTATATATATATATATAAAAGCTGATAGTGGAGCTGTGGCTCAAGTGATAGAACGCTAGCCTTGAACCAAACAAGTTTAGGAACAGAGTCCGAGTCTTGAGTTCAAGCCCCAGGAGGGACACAAAATATATCCGGGCCAAGACTCAAAGTTCTCATATAGTTAGGTTTTTAAAGTACTGCTCAGGGGGAAAATGATGGGAGAAGTGACATAGATCAAGATGCATTGTCCATACATTGACATGCTTCATTGAAACCCCTTTGTACAACTGCTTAAAAGGAATTTTTTTAAATAGACGTACTGCTCAATGGTGAATGTTCTTAGAAATTCTTTGACTTCCATCTTTGCTCTGCTCATCCATGGGTAATTAGAGGAACCATAAACATAAACACACACACTCTCTCTCTCTATCTCTCTCTCTCATTCAAACTTATAGGTAAGGAAAAAGTTCTTCCACTTTGCTTTAAAAGGATCAAAGTTACTAATTAGTGCAACCTTTTCTTTCATAGAAATTCCACAGGATTCTTGGCACCTAACCTCCTTTAACAATACTTTCAGTCTCCCAACTTCCTTCCTTAGATCTTCTGGTATCTATTGGCTCTAACAGTCTTCTGTATCGGCATTGTGTCTCAGTCCTGTCCCACCTTTCCTTTCGCTTCATAACGCTGTAATTCTTATAGAAAAGTTTGGCAGTCAATACCCATCTTCTCAGAAAGACTTAATAACAGTGATCTTTACTAAGGTCTCATCATACTAGGTCATAATTACCTGGATAATATAAGCTATTAAGAATTATCAAAAATAATTGAAACTAAACTGCACTTGTAAAAATAAAAGCATGAGGTCGGATTATAGTGTAGCCATCCAGGACAATTCTCCTAAGACAGGAGTGAATTAACTAAGGGTTAAATGAATGTGTAAAAATGACAGCTAGGTAGAGTTTCATTTGAGTGGTACAAGAAGTGGTTTTGTCAAGCTTTGCTTTAGTTTTTACTTGATGATTGCATACAGTACTGTGACATTTTAAATAACATCTTAATACATCTGCCTAGAATTTATTACATTGTTGCTAGCAGATATTATCTAATTTCCTGATAAAACCAGAATTCAAGCCCCTGATAGTTGCACAAGAAGATAAGATGAAGGATTATGAAAAAAAAACAAACAACAAATTATAAGCCAAGGATCATCAGGATACTACTGTGAAATGTCCAGATTCATCAGTCATATTAATCATGGCTGCCATGCATAGAGTGCTATCTAAGCACCATATTGCTTTTTTTTGTTTGTTTGTTTTTTGGCCAGTCCTGGGGCTTGGACTCAGGGCCTGAGCACTGTCCCCGGCTTCTTTTTGCTCAAGGCTAGCACTCTGCCACTTGAGCCACGGTGCCACTTCTGGCCATTTTCTAGATATGTGGTGCTGGAGAATAGAACCCAGGGCTTCATGTATATGAGGCACGCTCTCTTGCCACTAGGCCATATTCCCAGCCCCATCCATGTTGCTTTTTGAGAAAAGGAGTGTAGACCTGATGATTCATCTGCGGCAAATAGTGCTGCTGGGATTTGAACACAGATAGAAATGAACCAAACTTTGAGAGCATTGTGCCCCCTCTGCCCCTAGGACGAAAAGAACAATCCCGTCTCTGGAAGTTTAGGTGGTAGGAAAGCTGCCTCTTCCTTTTGTGTGAGGTCTCAAGCCAATGCCCTGACCTTCCTCCCACGGAAGTGTAGTTCATAACTCAAAATATTGTATTCCCAAAGGGAAATTTAGAAGGCTTTCCAATAGACTTTCTTGAAGAATCTCCTTGCTGCCACGTGCTAATTGGAGAGACAGATTCTTCTCTTGCCTGTTATAGTTAGGGATAGCCCTCAAATAAGAATTAGGAGAGAATTGCTACCCTAGATCACAGGCTTAGTTGCCCTGCCTGAGTTCATGGTGAAAAAAAACAGGTGAATGTTCTGGACCAATATAAAGCCCAGGACAGGGACAATTCACCAAGGCCATCATTCTTCTCATCAGCCAGAGAACAAAGAAGATTTTTGTTTGTCCCCACAGTCATTATTTGAAAAACATTTCGACTCTGTTATGATACTGGGAGAGATACCCGAGGAGGAAGAACTAGAGAAGAGAAGACAAAATCATCTGAAATGCACCGTTTAATTTCCTGTGTTCACTGATCGCTTTGAGAAGGTGGTAAGTACATAGTACATTCCCTCCGGTGGGTGCTTTGAGAACAGAGTAGAAGCATGCCGTGGGGTGTGACTACTTCCTTTCTTCCTTGACAATAACGTAGAAGATTTGGGTAATAGCTAAACATTTTCATGAGCAGGTTTTGTCTTACCCAACTCATTATGAGTCCATGATTTGCCCTGGTTAAGATAGTATCAAGATATGAAGTGTTAATGTCTTCTAAGACTGATTTTAAGGAAGAATTTGCCTTCCCACATTTGTGACTATGAGTATTTCATTCTCAGATTTCAGGACATCTTCTCATGGATGATTTACTGAGTTGAGTTAATTCTAACTCGGGATCTCGAGCACTTTTTACCACCTAGTCACTATCAGGAGTCCCATGCTTCTTGCGTGAATTGTCAGGAAGGTGAGAAGGATAGTCCTCTCCTCCCTTTATGAATGAACGCATCCTTCTCCGGGCCCACCGGTCTTCTTCACATGCCTTGTACTCATTGCTAACCTTCTGACAACCATTTTACCCAAGATGCCCATCTTTGCACATCTCTTTAACTGTGCTTAGGCCTTCTCAGAAACTGTTAAAAGGACTTCATTTCCTCCTCTCAGCAAATAACACTTTTGATTTAAAGCTTAGCTTGGTGTCTTTGTTTCATTTAAACAACTAGGTTATCCTTTCTTCTGTAGTGCTTACTCTGCTCTCTATAAGATACTGGCTTGCACTCTGCCCCATGAAATCCTGTTCTTTATTTTATTTATTTATTTTTTTTTGGCCAGTCCTGGGCCTTGGACTCAGGGCCTGAGCACTGTCCCTGGCTTCTTCCCGCTCAAGGCTAGCACTCTGCCACTTGAGCCACAGCGCCGCTTCTGGCCGTTTTCTGTATATGGGGTGCTGGGGAATCGAACCTAGGGCCTCGTGTATCCGAGGCAGGCACTCTTGCAACTAGGCTATATCCCCAGCCCCTGTTCTTTATTTTTTAAAACATTTCAGTACGTAAATGAATAATATAAGAGAATGTTCTTTTTTTTTTTTGGCAGCATAATTTCACCTAACCCATGTAGGAAGAATGACGGAAATAGAAAACTGCCATTTGGCAAACACCACAGTAGTAATTGTAGGCAAGAGTTATGAATGCCACAATTAGTGGCTAAAAGTATAATTATAAATACGATATTTATACAGCCTTAAAGTACATCCTCATAAGAAACTTATTAATTATAGGGGGAAATAATAACCTTTTAATAGAGAAACCTGCCCAATGCCACTGTAACCAAATGATCAAAGCTAATATCGTCCATATGAAGGCACTATGGAATTTCCTCCTAATCACAACACACCATAACTTCTGAGGAATGTACGCCAAAAGAGGACAAAATCTGACTTAAGAAGGTATATCAGACCAATCCCAATGGAGACTCATTCTACAAAATAGTCCATTCTCTTCGAAAGTATCAGAGTCATACATATTAGATGCTGTCTTTCATATTCAGAATCTAAACCTCAATTTTTTTTTAAATGGCATGACTCTAAAACGGAGACCATTTGTGATAGGAGAGGGTGAAAGAACAGAGTGAAAAGGGGTGACTCTGTTTGAAGGACTTGATACGCATGTATGAAGATAGAACAATGAAACCCATTAAAATTATTTTTAAAGGGGGATATGGGAAACAAGAAAGAGTCATAGAGGGGGTGAGTTTGATCGAAACATCATATGCTGTGTTGAAAATAGCACAATGAAGCTCTTTGTTACATTAATATAGACAAATTAATATAGGCTAATACAGGTATTTAAAAGTATCCAGGTCATGAAGCACTAGGTAAAGATTAATTCAGATTGAAACTGAGGAGGACATAGGACCATTAATTCACATCTTCAAATGGATCCTAGATTGGAAAAGGACCAGTCGTAGACATCTGGTCAAATCCGAATAGGGACAGTGGATAAGTATTTAACACTGTTAATTTCCTGCCTTTGGCAATATTTCTTTTCTTTATCTTCTTTTGGTGCTAATGGACTCTGAACTCAGAGAATGCATTCACTAGGCAGGTACTCCATCACTTGAGCCATACCTACTGCCCCTTTTGCTAGTTATTTTTCAGATAAGTCTCATGTTGTTGTCTGGGGCCATATTGGATTGTGATTCTTCCTCATTAATCCTCCCCCATAGCTGAAATGACAGGTTTGTACCTCCATACTCAGCTTATTGGCTGAAATGGTATCTCTCACTTCCTTTTTCTTCTTTCTCATAATGGCTTTGACCCAATCGCTGCCTGTTGAATAGCTAGCATTACAGATGAGAGCCATATCATTTGATAACATTTGAAGCAGGGTATATAAACATTTTCTTATTGTATTTGCAAGTTTTTAAGGCCAAAATAACTTAAAAACTGAAGCAATATTTTTAACGTAATTCAAAATTTACCTTTTTAAGACCTACTCGTATAAACTTCAGTCAAGTAAATCACACACACACACACACACACACACACACACACACACACAACCACGCTGGAAGAATATACTTTTGAGCTTGGAGAATAAACAACTAATGAATAGCTAGTGAATAACTAATTTATCAAACATCTACTATAACCCCGTAATTACACCCGGCAGCAGAACTTCATGGCTTGCTGCTTTGAACTCCTTCAGTTCTACCATTAATACACTTTGTTTCTCTACTAATAAGAAAAGCTCCTGGAAGATCAGTTTTTTCTTGGTATTTTTTCCTTCAAGATGCTTGGGACAATGCCATTTACAAAACTGTTTCTTGGTGGGGAATATATTAGATAATTGAATGTGTATTCTATTATTATGCTTTCTTTGATTGAGCATGATTGGTACCAGTCAGTTCCATGTCCTAGTTCAACTCAGGTTTTTCTGGGATCTTTTCATTCGAGTGTCAAGATGGCTTACCAAGCTCTTTCCCTGTCCTCTCCTGTGCAGTGTCATGGAACACATAATTATGCTCGCTTCTGAAGGCACCAGGCGAACACCCAGATGACCTTGTAGGAGCACTTTGTGCCTCTTTTGCTCTGCTTCTAAAATGGGGACTTGTCAGGGCTTTGACTTGCCCCTTTCACAAGTCTACGTGCAAGCTATCCCTAATTAACAGTAAGAATAAGCCAAGCTCCTTGCAGAGAATCTGCTGCCAAGGTAAGGCTTCAAAGGTTTCGTCCATGAAAGCTCCTTGTGCTTAACACGCTTGCTTCTCCTGGGTAAATCGCAGCTGATAAAGGGTTCGTTTGTTCCCGAGAAGCTTTATCTGCTGAAGGAAACAAATTCATGTCTGAGATCTCTACCTCATCAATTGCTCTCTTTCCTGGCAGCGTAAACACCTGGATTAACACTGTCCCCTCTATACCAGTGGTCTTTCACAATTTATAGCAAACAGTCGGCAGGTCTGGAAAATATAATTTAGGAAAAAGAATAACTGATTTTTCAAAAGTTGCTGGGATAAACTTGCTATCTTACAGAGTCAATTGGGAAGAAGAGATGAGGTGTGCATTCTAGGGCTATTTTGGAGGTGAAAAACAGTTACTGTGACTACTCCTGCCCTTCTTCCTTCCTGTCCTAGGCTGGTCCTTGGGATGGGATATGCCACTCACTAGCACATTCCAACATCCAAGCTGGAATGCTCCTCTGATATTGTCTGTAGAAAAGGGTCTAGTGTTCAAACAGGAATGTACTACTTTGTCTAGGATGGCTAACAGAACCATCTGACTATTGGCAGCTTAGAGACGTTGTTTCTATTGCTTTAACCAAGAGGTTGGTGCCAAAATGCTCACTGGAAACCAGTAGGCCAGGATTTGGACTGAAGGAGTCTGCGCATTTTCGAACAGCATGTGAGCCACCGTGCTTAGAGGAAACTGCAAAGAGGCATGCGGAGTGACTGAACCCAGCCAGGAGACACAAGGCAAGTGTGTGCAAAAGAATCGTAGTGTCCTGTGCCAGAACTCAAAGCAGGCCAAGGCATGTTACTGAGAATGCACTCGGTACTACTGCAAGCAGACCTGCAAAGATGAGTGTTAGAGGAGATGTGACTGAAGAGTGGAAATCCAGAGGTTTTGTTACTCCAGGAAGGGCGCAGAGAGGGGATCCTCTGGGGACTGGCAACTAATAAACGTATGCATGCTGCTGCTGCCGATAATAGAGAGACACAGGCTGTGAGAGTGGGCTAGGCAGTTTAGAGATACAGGCTCCAGCAGATTCAGTGTGGACAAGAGTGATAGAAAAATAATCTGGTTAACATCCCAGGTGGAGGCCAAGAAACCACTGATGTAGTTGGATACGAGATCAGCAGTGCCCGCCATCGGGTGTCTGGGATGCACAATATCCCTTAAAAGTGTTAAATTGATGGAGACAGATCAGCTAAAGATGAATATTTAAGGGACAAAAAGGGACCCTCTTAAGTAACTGTAAAATAAAATTTTAAAGCAATATCCTGCCTCAGATGTATATGCCCGGTGGAATGAATGCTCCACACATTCTGTGACTATAAATAACTTCTTAAAATTCAGCTAAGCTGGCACTATTTTAGCATAATGCACTCCCCCTCCCCCCCCCCACTGACCAACACACCAATAGCTGGACAGCCGAGCAGCTTTTGAACATGAATCTGGAATAACCCAGAGAGCAGCTGAAAATAAACATGGCTCAATCAGGTACTGAATGCATTCTACCATCTGGCCAGGATTAACGGATGCCATGAAGAGCAGCAGGTCACTTTCAAAGGCCTCTGGGGAAATAGGGAACAGAACTTTTCTCTTTCAGTTCATCAAGCTCCATAAGGTCATCCCTTATCCGTTTGAGCAGATCTTGGAAGTACTCAACGGGAACTGACAGCTCAGTGTGGAACTTGCACTGGTTTCCTTGGTCAGAGGCAGGTGGCTAGGTCTGTGGAGGCCACAGAAAGAAATGAACAGGTACTGGTACTCCCTGGCTGTCTTGCCCTGGAATAGTTGCCCGTATCTCTCTGAATCTTAGTTGTGTCTCTCTCCATTTGCAAGCTGAAACACATGAACCAACAGAAGCCCTTTCAATTCATCATTCGCTTCAGACGAACCAGACTTAGAGATATCTAGGAAAACTCACCCCACCAGTGAGAGATTTCTGTGTGATCACACTGCCAGAAAACTTTGCTTCCGGTGGCTCCTGCAAAGGAACCCAATGGTCTAGAAGCATAGCCAGAGCCAATATGCTAGACGAAGAGTTAGGACAAGGGAAAGACTCCACCTGTCAAGTAGCTTTTGCTATGAGCACACGATCCTCCATCAGACACACACAGAAGTGACAAGAGAACTTTAAATGAGAGGATGAGTCATTTAGAATTTGGTTCTAAGTCTTAGTGTTTTGCAAACTGACAGGAAACCTTCAAGATTCCTTACTGTCCAATTACCTGTGAGAGACTTCATTCTTCTAGACAGTGTGCTCATTATACACAACTGAAAATCTCCACAGTAGATTGTTCCAACTTGGGTAGTCTCAGTCTTTGGAATAAGTGATAAGAAACCCAATAGCTTGAGGCACTCAACATTCATTTGTGCAAGCTTGTGACATCACTTCCTGCTCCACCGCTCAACGCCCGGCACAGGAACTTCCTGTATCAATAGTGTTTGCTCAGTTCCAAAGATTCATTTGTCTTTTTCTAGAGTTTTGTAAAGAAATTGCTAAAAATCCCTCCTGTCCCAAGGTTGTTCTTTGGAATTGAGGTACTGCTTAGCTCTTCTGAGAATTACAGAAAGTGATTAAAAAGAAAACTTAGTTCATAAATTTAGTGAAGTTGTATAAAAGGTGCACTCAGTAAGCAGCTGGAAGTGAGTCAGATGATGTTCTCATGCTAATTGAGTTCTTTTTGGAGGAGTGCCTAATTAGAAGAAATTCAATCTTTAACATGGTAGAATAGTGCACACAGCTTGGATCAGAGGCATTAGCTTGAGAATCCAAATTCTTCCTGCAGGCCAGTAACCATACCATGAAAGACGTCTGTGGATAGATAAATTACTATTACTATTATCAGACAGTTTCGGTCACATCAATTCAAATGGAACATAACAGAAGACTAAATGCTTAGGATTCATTTCACTCACAATACTGAAATGATAGTGATGTCTTGTTGCTTTGTCATTGTAAGACTTGATATTTAAAAATAACTAAGAGTTGATGGTTATCAGATACAGCTGCCAGTTTATAAGGTTATCTTGATGGACTCTCCTTCTGGCGGAGGACAGGTGAGAAAACCAGCGTAGCTTCAAAATCTATTCATCCTAAAGAGAAATTAATACTAAAGAGAAATAAAAACATCTCTTTAGGTTGAAGAAGGAGTCGAGTAAGAAATCTACCACCTTGGGGCCTTTGTTTCCTCATCTTGTAGCTGGATGATAATAATCACCTTAGATTCGGTTTTGTGTATTAAATGGGCAACTTGTGACACTCCCAGCTCCTGAGTTAGGTGTTTGAAAATACTCATTTTGCTCTCCTTTGGCGAAAGTGGAGGAATTTGGAGAGCTTTGAGGGCTGAATTTGAATAAATCAGTGGGCAAAATACCATGTGGAATCTCTTTGATTTTACTAGCCAAAGGAGCAGGGCAGTCCTAAGGGAAAGCATAAAGTTAGCATTTAGCAGCAAGATATAAATAACTGTTCTCTACTACAGCAACAGCAAATAATGGCAGGCATCATTTTAATGACTTATAAGCATCATTAGGGAAGGGATTTTATCCCAAGACTTGAGGAGGGCCTGGAGTTGGTAGATGCTCAATAAACATTTGCTGAGCAAACAAATGAATCAACGTTTCCTCCACCTGATGTGTTTTCTCTTCCTTACCAGTTTCACTCAGCAATCCTAGAATCATTTAGACCCAGACTTTTAAAAGATCTATCTCCTATTATTTCTCCTTAGTTTCCCTACCTACCTGCCAAAGGTTGAGAGAATTCTCTCAGCTAGACTAACAGTGGACAAACAAATGTCTCCTTCCATTTTCTGTAGCTATTCCCAGTGCTGAATCAGTGCTCTCCACACTTGAGCACTCAACAAGCTGTGGAGTCCCCATGGATTCCCTCAGGGGAATTTCTGGCCTGCTTCTGGTCCCCTCCATATGGACCGCCCTCCTTCTTGTCTGGTCAGTGTGTGACCCAGGCTTCTTCCCTCAGCCAGGGGCCTACAGACAGCCTGGCTTCCCACCCACAAATGTGGATCAGCAGAAATGTTTCACCAGAAGCATCATTTGGGCCTGTTTTCTAAATTAACTCTTTAATAGTTACACTGAAAGTGACAGCGCTCTCTCTCTCTCTCTCTCTCTCTCTCTCTCTCTCTCTCTCTCTCCGATTCCTAGTTTCCAATGTTAGACTCTCAAAGCCAAAAGGAATTGGTATTTATGTGTTACTCACAGGCTTGGTTGTTTTACAAATGCATATGAGGAATCGAGAGAATAAAATACCCACTAATAAAGCAGCCTTTCACCAAGAGTAGAAATCTCATTTATTTTTTGATATTTCTATTTCTCTGATTCTTTCCACCTAGTATCCAAACCCAAAGAAATGACCAAACCACAGTTACACACACACACACACACACACACACACACACACACACACGATGATGGTAGTATCTTCAAGTGTAAAATCTGCAATACAATTCACTGGCCATTAGGGAAGCAAGAGGGAGAAACATAAACTGGTATTTTGGTCATATTGTGTGACACGTCAGACTTTTTTTAAAGGAGCTTTGCATTTATTAAATATTCCATTTACATATACTGTCATAGGCCAGAGTTTACAAATGTGCTGTTTTGCATGCATTTTCAGATTGAGAAAATGCAAACCTAATGGGTTCAGCTTCTTGACATTCCGCATCCTTCTCAGTGAAAGGTTTACTTTAAAAATCAACAGCTGAAAAATAAATTGGCTTAGGCATTTTTAAAGCAAAGATCAGAACATACACTGCTGTTTCTTTTCTTCTCCCTTCTGAGGCTTACATATAATTCAATATTTTAAAATTGAAAAATGTGCTGCCTCATGGACCACACTGAGATTGTGGCCTTTGGAAATTTTGGAAAAAGCAAATAAAAGTGCTTCACAAAAAACAACAACAACAATGTAGGCATGTAATATAGACCTGACTGTTGTAGTCAAAATAGGTCTGTGAAAGCTCACTAGAATTCCCAACATTGTGACTTAGTAAGGGTTGCAGTTTCAAATACATCTAAAAGACCCTGGGCCAATGGTTCATCGACCGTGGGATTCACATTCTTTAACGCATCTAATGAAGGCTTTACAGCCACTTGGAGAAGCGGACTTAAAATACATTGAGTATTGTTAATCAGCCAACCATTTCTTTCAGCAAAACAAAATGCTTTAGAAAAGTGCATGAACCACGAAGGTTCTGCCTGCAGAGCACAGTGTCTGGTGCTCAATAAATATTTAATGTATGAAGTAAGTCTTTGCTAATGTTGATTTTCAAATCATCATAAGGATAAACAGGAGCCTACAGAGTTCTTAGGTGGTTAAGCAAAAGGAGAGGGTTTTGATTTGGGGCCCTGGCTCTCCTGTAGGCAAGTGGATTCAGCAAGAAGCTTCCCTAATATTCAGTGTATGTATGAGAAAATGGAACTAGGAAAATCGAGGGGATGGATGGGTGGGGTTGAGAGAGATGGGGGGGGTGGATAATGAAAGGGGTGGCATTGATCAAGATGTATTGTACTCATAAACTGACATGTTGAATGGAAGCCTCGTGGTACAACTAACTTGAAGAAAACAACCACAGCCAAGTTTGCACCACATTCTCAGGCCCCCCCCCCCCCACCGCCTTCTGCTCTGGGTCCCCCTCCCCATCCTCCCCCTCCTCTCGCACCTTCCCAGAACTGAGGCTAACCTGAAATCACACCGCCAGCTTCAAGTTCAGAAATTCAGAACGAGGGCTGGGTTGCGGGATAGAATTTCACCCTGGGTTTCTGGACGGCACAACTGACTTTTGTACCTTCCACCCCTAGTCGCCCGCCTGCCAGGTGGGGGTGGGGCTGGCTGGGGCTTTGTGCGGGCTCCCCCGAAGTTTCTGGGGGTCTGCGCCCAGGGCGATCACCAGGGAGCTGCGGTGACTTCCCCTGGGTTCTCTGGAAGATTCCCCTCGCTCCTGGCCTTCCCAGTACATGAAACGCCCCGATGGACATTCTGGGGCTGAAAATCTCGGGGTGGGGGGGGGTACACGAAATGCACACGCGGGGAGCAGAGTGGAGCTTCAGTACCAGGCCGGCAAAGCCCCCCCCCACCCCCCCACCCCTACCCCGGCAACCCCACCCCTGGGCTTTCAGCCAGCTCAGTGCAGAACTGGGGCGGCCGAGGAGGGAGAAATCACCCAAGCCCAGACCGAGGGGTTAAAATCGCCCGCCGGCTGCGCGCGCCCCGCGTGTGCGCCCCGGAGTGGCGGGGCCTGGCATAGACCTTGGCCCGCCAGGGCTCCCCGCCACCCCCCCCTCCCCATTCCCTCCCCTCCCCCGCCTCCCCTCATCCTCCCCCTCCACCGTGCCCTCCCCCGGCTTCTGTCCCCCCCCCCCCAAAGCTCCCGGGACGCCCCTGCCCCCGACAGACGCTGCGGTGCCCAGGCGAGGACAGGAGGGGAAAAGCCAGGGACGGTGCCTGGTGCCCCCCTATCCCACCCCCACCCCCACCCCCACCCCGAGATGGTGCCGAGCCGCGAGGCCGGGGGTGTGGAGGAGGCCGGCGGGGCCTGCCGAGTCAGCCCGGTCCGCGTGGAGCTCGCGAGCACCCGGGAGAGGAGGGAATGCCTCTCGGCCTGTGCGCCCAAACTTGGGGGCCGGTGTGGTGGCGAGGGGTGGGGCGGGGGGGGGGGGGGCTTGCGGATGCGATCCCCGCCGGAAAGGCGCCCGGGCCAAGGCACCCCGGGGTGGGGTTGGGGGAGCAGAGTGTGGGTGCGGAGCCCCCCACCCCCCGCTCCGCCACGTGGTCGTCCGCCCTCTCCACCCCCCCACCCTCCCCCCCACCCCACTCCTCTCCCAAAGCCCTACACTTGGTGGGGTTCGACCTGGGGAAGCGCGGTGCCGTCCGTGTGCGGGGAGCGGGCCAGCGACGGCGCGCCCGGCCTTCCCCCCGGAGTCCTCCGGGCCGCGGAGCCGCGCTTCTGCGGGGCGAGAGGAGGAGGACGAGGCCCGGGGGGCCCGGCGCGCGGCCCCCATCGCTAGCAGGGGACCTGTTGCAAACTCTCCACCACACCTTGAAAGACAATCCAACGGCCCCCGGCCAGACCCTCTCTCCCATCTGTTTCCAAGTGTCATCCACGCCGCGTGGCTTCCTTAAGTGGGCCAATGATTCCCAGCGCTCGCTCGCTCTCAGCCGTTCCTCCACACGCGGGTTTCAATACCCAGCAATCCAAAACAAGGAAAATATTTCAAAACACAAAATCCACTCCGATTGCTGCTGGAAAATTCGCATGCATGTATTCGGCTTAAAATTTGATATAGGGCTTTTTTTTTTTTTTTTTTTGGTGTTCCCCATTTATCGTTTGCCAAGAAATAATTAAGAATAGGAGCTGGAAGATTAATTTTAAATAAAAAAAATCTTCTCAAATGAAAATGTCAGGTCATAAAAATTCCTTTTAAATCATAACAGCATATAAATCTTTGAAATTAACCATGTAATTACAATGTCTATCAACTTTTACCTTGAGCTTTGAGCCTCTCTTTTTAATCTTTCATTCTTTTTTTAATGAATAGCTATTTTGAAATTAAAAAGTACTGTTCATTACACATGCCCCTCTATAATAGGGTTTTTATCATATTTGCTCTATGTAAAAATACTTGCTACTTTGTAATTATTCACACGCCCGATCCTTTCCTATATTGAGTGGAAAATAAAAAATGAAATAGAAGTCAAAGGTGCTTTAGAGCTGAATGATTTACACAATTCATTAAGGACGGTGATTTTTCAGTTAGCATCAGATTAAATGGTTACTTACTCTCAAATAGCCCTTGGGGAGTTGAATTGCTGGGTAGCAAACAGATTAAAGTTTGCATTGAAAGAAAAATTGAATTCAGAGGTAATCAATAGCATAATAGGGGCACTGAGTGGTGTCTGCTGCTTGAAATGAAATTACCATATTTTTAATCTTAATTTTCCACTCTGTTTATCTGACAGTGTGGATGTGCAATCCAAACAGATAATGAGAGAGTGGGATATTGACACGGCTGTCCTCTGGAGTGCTTGTTTTCAGTGATTAAATGCTGTGATCTGTGATTACTTTGTGCTGGGTTGTCGGGGCTGCTGGCCAGAACCAGGGAGGGGGGCATTCACCCAGCAGCTGGAGCTCTGGACTTGCCCAGGTCTTCGGGTCTCAAATGCATTCCCCCCCCACCCCCGCCCGCCACCAGCAATATGGAAAACTAAAGATCACCCTATTTATGTCTATACTTTGGCTGTACAAATTACAATCATTAATTCTGTTATTATTGTTGTCCTTGATTGGAAAACATTTTCATTAGGTCAACGTGGCGTGAGCCTTCTAAGTTTGGTATGAATGGGCCAGCAAAGTTGCTCCTAGGAAGATGTGTCTTAAACAAAGCACTATGCTGGCAAACTTTGGAAGGAGAGTGCCTTGAGCCTGGAGGGGGGCTATGAAGAGAAGGAAGTTAGCAGCATTGTTGAGGAAACCCAGCCCCCCTCCCGCCCCTGCCCCCCATGGGTACAATGCGATGAGTTTGAAAGAATATTTTTTATTATTATCTTTAAGTAGTTGTACACAGGAGTTGCCATTCATAGAAGCACTTTAAGAATTCACAGTGCATCTTGATCACTGTCAGTCCTTTCAACATTCTCGCCCCACCCCTTCCCTTGCTTATCTCAATTTCAGGGTGTTTGGGTTTGTTTGTTTTTTGCCATTTAATAAAGCAGTTTATGTGCACAAGGCATCTTGATCTATTTTTTTAATGCAATTCATGTTCTTAGGGTATTTGGGAAAAAGGCTTCTTGTGCCTAGCCAAATGAAAATAACCACTCCCCCAACCTAAAGTGATAGAAATCCTTTGTTCTCAATATTTCTGGATACCTAAATCCTCAAAATTGAGTGTCTCACAAGTACTCTGTGCAAGGCAGACATTCTATTTTTTCCACAAGGAGATCTACAGTTACCTTAGCCCACGTGTTCAGGATGAATGCTCAGGATCCTGCTGAGAGAGGAAGCTTCCATCCACAGTCCATACCAACAACTCCAACGCACCAACACCACCGTGTGCGAAGGCTGAGTGTGTTGGGAGAATTTGGTAATTATGCATCGCTAATGAATTTAGCATCCCTTGATACCTATATGGACCTGAACAAAAAGACGGGAAAAGAAAGAGTGGTGAGTAGCCGTGGCCATCTGACAATGGATTGATCATTGCATGGCTTTTATTTCCACACCTCTGAGAGTGACACCACGCAATTGATGGCCCATACCTCACCCAGACGTCCTTTAACCTCGCCTAGACATGGTGTCTTCAGTTCCTATCACATAGTAACTTTTATTTCTTTCCAATTATTTCCAATCTGCCCAACTCTGACAGGGGACAGGGAGCCCTAGGCTAACAACTTAAAAATAAAGAGCAAAAAATAACTTTGTTGTTGTTGTTGTTGTTTTTCTTCAAATTTTTATTATCAAACTGATGTACAGAGAGGTTACAGTTTCATACGTTAGGCATTGGATACATTTCTTGTACTGTTTGTTACCTTGTCCCTCATAGTTATTGTTGTTTTTAAAAAAACAACAAACCAAGGAGAATGAATAGAACTGGTTGCAATTCAAGTTTATTAACCCTTAACTCAGCATCCCTCAAAAAAAAAAAAAAAATCCCACAGCTTCTCCAATGGGCCTGCTCATTGAAAAGGGAAAGTTTCAGTCAATTAAGATTTTTAATCCTTGAGAAAAAAGAAAGAGAGAGAGAGAGAGAGAGAGAGAGAGAGAGAGAGAGAATTGTCACAGGCAACTCTATTCTTGTAATAATAACTTGGTAAAGAACTGGGGAAGATCTTTATGCTTATAAATATTGACTGGTGATGGTTGCTTAGTTTCATATTATAAACACAGACAAGAAATTCCCATGTGCTAGAGAAACCCACAATAAGCATTTCACATCTCTGTTTTCATACTGGCTTTAGATAGGCTGTGTGCTGCTGTGTTTCATGAATTGCTCTAAGGAAAGATGATATTCGACCCATACAATGAATGAACACGAATCCAATGCAGCTTTGTAATAGTGCTGGAATGAGCTTAAAATTTTTGCATAGAGCCTTAAAACACACACACACACACACACACACACACACACACACACACACACTATCTGGCAGATTCACATTTTGACAATTTATTAAGAATTCTGAAAAAACCCATAAACTTGAATAAAAAGGACACACAGCCCTATCTTCATTATAACAAACTCATCCAATTTTTTTTTGAAAACTTGCATTGTGTCCTCCAAAAAATTTGCTATCAGTACTTCAGCATGCTGATTCTTACTGATAGCAATGGAATATGGTTGACACATTTGTGTCATTGGATCTCCATTGACATGGAAAATAACCACAGTGCTATTTTAACTTTTCTTTATCCCCTATCTCCCAACTACCTCCATAATCTAACTGAAACCTAGGTTTTTTTAAGGACACAAAAGCTTTCCACTACCCCTCACCTGCGGTTACTGTTTGGAGTTTATTGAGCTTTAGAGCACACAAAGGGACTGAGAAAATCCAAACCAACCTCTTTCCTTTCACTTTCTAAATCCTGACATGGTCCATCACCTCTTAAAAAACAGTAAGCTAGCTTCCCCCCGAAGGAGAAAGGAAACAAAATCTAATGGAAAACAATAGAAGAAGGATAATCTAATCTTTAGACAAGGAGACATGTTTCTGAAAGCCTCAGAAGGCCAAGTTTCACACTGATGTCACCTCCTAAAAAAAAAAAAAAAAAAGAATAAAGTGAGCCTTCCAGGAGGAGAGAGAAATATGAATGCCTTTCCCCCATTGTCCTCAAAGGCCCCTTAAGTACATGGGGTTTGAGGATGTCTGTAAGTCACAAGAAATGGAGTATTCGTGGAAAACAAATGGCTAGCTCCTGATTGACGTTTAGTTTGTCCAATCATTCCAAAGCCAGTCACTGGAAAACCTGAATGTTCCAATGAACCTCAAACATAGTCAAGCAAGTCTTCTTCCTTCCTACCGGTGACCCAGGCAGTCTTTCTCAGGTCAGAAAGAAAGCAGATGGAATAGACCTTGGAAAGGAAGGTCCATTCTGGTCTTAGAAGGTTGATATTGTCTCAGGCACATTTTATGTTAAGGAAAACAAACCTTAAAAGGCTTTCTTTGAGGAATGGTGACTAAACTGGACCCCACATGGTAGTGAAAAATACTTTTATAGGTTCTTTTTTCACCTTTATATGCCAGAGGATTTTGAAGTCAATGTTTCTTTATAGCATTGGGAATGACCATAGCAGCCAGAATGAGAAAATAAATCAAGCAGTGATGCAAATATAGAAGTGAAAATTCCTCCTCCTCCTTTTTTTCTTCCCTTTCTCCTCCTTCTTCCCTTTCCTTTTTCTCCTTCCTTCCTTCCTTCCTTCCTTCCTTCCTTCCTTCCTTCCTTCCTTCCTTCCTTCCTTCTTTCCTTCTTCCTTCCTCCTTTTTGTTCTGTTTGTCTTTCTTTTTTATTACATTTTCTCTCTCTCTCTCTCTCTCTCTCTCCCTCTCTCTCTCTCTCTCTCTCTCTCTCTCTCTCTCTCTCTCTCTCTCTCTCTCTCTCTCTCTGACAGTGCTTAGGTTTGGACCCAGAGTTTCAGTGAGTTCTTTGTCCCAAAGCCAGGCCTCCAGACCACTTTAGTTATTTTTCAGATAAGGTCTACCTTTTGCCCAGATCCAGACTCTTCTGCCATTAGCTGGGATCACAGATACGACCATGCCTGGTTTGTTTTTGAGACAGTGTCTTACTAATCTTTTGCCCATAATCCCAGGGCAGGGTATTTCAGGCATAGCCAGCTGAAAGGTGATAATTTCTGTAGAACAAAGGCGATAGTGAGCTTCATAAAGCTTGCATGTAGACTCCTCTGAGTTATTCATTACTCTGTCACCAGTACTTAGCACGGTGCTTGGCATCTAGTAGATAGCAATTACTTGCTTAATGAATGAATATGTAGGTAACAAAAGTTTGTGTTCTGTAGGATCATTCTGCATTTAAGTATCATTAATATTCTAGCCCCTTGATGACAATAACCCAGTTTCCATGAAAAGCCAGTGTTTTTAAAGCTTGCATTATTTCCCGGTTATGCTCTATCTGAATGTTCCTAACTCTGCCACACAATTTAAGAGAGAGAAGCCGAAGCCTGTTAAATTTCTCCCTCTTTGCTCAGATTCTCAGCAAAGGGCAGTGATCACATCCCGAGTATCATCCGGCTGACAGCTTCCCTCCACCTGCGCGGGGCCCTCACCCAGGGTCCTGACATTGCACTTCATGAGTTCCTGGGAGGTAGCAACTAAGTTCTGTATGATTCTCCTTTCCTTGGTACAAAAGAGATGTCTCTAAATGGTGATCAAATACAAGCCTCATCATTTTGTTGGTAGATTCGAATCCTGAACCATCCTTCAGAAAAACATAGCCATAAATATAGTTATACCTTGAGGGTTTCATAGCAAACTCAATGTTCCCTAGGGAAGTCAGGATGCCCTTCCTTTCTTTATCTGTAAAATCAGGATATGACTCTTGGTAGCTTTCAGCTCTAAAAATCTCTGGTAAAACATGTTATTTTTTTTTCTTGAAAAGTTAGCACCTGACTGGATTCCCTTGCAAACTAGATGGGTTTTTTTTTTGGGGGGGGAGGTAAGGGGGAGTGGGGAGGCTATAGTATGTATAAATAAAAGTAGAGTTTTCCAAACCGCAATTTCGTCCTTTTCATGTAGAATAGTCATTGGAAACATGCTTTCCTTATAGAAACATGACGATATTATGCATTTATATCAGTAGCTTTGCATTTGAATGTCTATGAATAACTCTTTCCATTTGGTTTTGTTCTAAGACTCTCTGCAAAGTCAAAAGTCTTCCTAGGCAAAGTAGCATAGCATCCGGGGAGTCTCAGTAAGAGGCAAGGACCCCTGTACTGTGAACCACCATGACTGTTGCAGAAGCCAAACCTCAAGAAGGCTCACAAGGATCATACCTCCATTTCTTCACATCCTGTGTCACCCCTCTCTCGTGTCATATGTGTGATCGCACAGACAGTGTCCAGCCACTTCCTGTATTAGGTCATCAAAGACTGTAGCTTCACACTCTATTTGTGCTCTCTTTCTCTTCCTTTGCTATGCAGAAAGACAGTTGTCATGTTATTAGCTGCCAAGGAGGAGGGCTCCCTCCCATGGTAAGAAACTGGGAGCCATCAGTCCAGTATCCCACAGGAAAGTGGAGACATTGTCATGTCGTGAAAACAATTGAAGCCACTATGGAGAGGCCCACAAACAAAAATGAGAACAGCCTCTGAGAACCAAAGACTTACCAACAAGCGCAGGAGAGAGGTTGGATGTAGAAGTTCCCCCTGTCATGCCTTTAACGAGACTGCAGCCCTGCTTCTTGGCTTGACTCAACTGAAAAGGAGATCCTGAGCCAGTATCACTTACCCAGGTGTACCCAGGTTTGTGCTTGTAGAAACTGAAATTATAGGGCTGTGTACGTGTGTGTTGTTTTAAGATGCTAAGTTTTGGTGTAATGTTACATAGCGCAAGAACAGCTATCAAAATACAGGCACCGAAAGTTTTATTTTGGTATCACATAAAAACCAATTGCAAATCCCTACGACTTTATCTTTCCTCTCCACTTAGTAGATGTGAAGTCTCAATATTCTAAGGAACCTAAATGGTGGAAGCCGTGTAAGGTATTTGTTTGTGGCAAAACAGCTTCATGCATCTCTGCCGCTTTAGTCTAAAAACTGCTTCAATGGGACCTCTATTTATAAATGCTTATAGGGTTGGGACTTGAATCAGCAACTATCGTTTTTAGCCAATTAAAAAATTAGCCATGTATCCTATAGGCTTGCAATTTGAATGAGAACTGAATAGCTAAGATTTTTATGGACAACAGTTTGCTATTTTTGTGTCACCTTTTGAGAACGAATGGGAGCAGAGAAGGTGTTGAGAACGAGAAATAGTTGTAAGTAGAAGCCTTGATATCATTGACAATATTCTTTCTTTCAAATTCTCCTTAAATAAGATGACAAATAACTACAATAAACTAAAAATATGCAACAGATTTGGGCTTTTGATAGAATGAATACAAAATACCTATTAAGAATATACAGAGCCAGGAGCTGGTGGCTCCTAGCTACTCAGGAGGTTGAGATATGAGGATCACAGTTCAAAACCAGCCTGGGAAGGAAAGTCTGTGAGACCCTTATCACCAATTAACCACCAGAAAACCAGAACTGGAGCTGTGGCTCTAAGTAGTTGAGTGCCTTGAGTTGAAAAGCTCAGGGACAATACCCAAGCCCTGTGTTCAAGGCCCACCCACAGCCAACAACAAAAGAATATTCAGTTAGAAGTTTTATGAACATTTAACAATAAATACAATTTTACCATGATGCTAGTAGGAATCCATTCACTGGGCATGTATGTAACATATATACATGTTGTTATACTGAATGCAAACATCCCTTTGAGTTGAAGTTCCATACTCCATATTTCTGTCCTGTTTTACCGATGTAAAATTGAAGGCAAGAGAAATTAAATAATTTGATGTAGCTGGAAAACTCAGAAAAGTGAAGTCAAGTCTTTCAGGGTCTAAGAGTCATGCTCTTAGTATGATGTTAGTGTGCCAGCTTTTTATTTTTTTTAATTTTTATTTATTTGTATTTATTTGTATTTATTTGGCCAGTCCTGGGGCTTGGACTCAGGGCCTGAGCACTGTCGCTGGCTTCTTTTTGCTCAAGGCTAGCACTCTGCCACTTGAACCACAGCGCCACTTCTGGCCATTTTCTGTATATGTTGTGCTGGGGAATTGAACCCAGGGCCTCATGTATACAAGGCAAGCACTCTTGCCACTAGGCCATATCCCCAGCCCATCCAGCTTTTTATTTACACAAATATTATTTGTAACAATGTTAGCAATGATCAACATCATCAGTACCTATTTAGTTAGTGCAAAATCATAACTACTTCTGGCATCAACAACATAATCCTCATGCTGAGAAGGAGTTTCTACCTGGCTCCTGGTAAGAGAAGGAGCATCCCTTTGTTGAGAAGACACTCAACAGGGAACAGGGTAAGGACTTGGGGTTGGTGCTTCAGAAGGTTCCATACCCTACTCAAGAGAAGGTTGCTGCTAGCACTGAGTGGATACAATTTTAGATTTACACTTTTTAGCTGTCACCATCTCCTGAGTTTCAGAGTTGGCCTTTTGTCTCAGAATATCATTTCCCTTTCAACTTTCCCATTGAAGGTAAATATGATTTTAATACATTTCTGAGTATTCAGTGCCAACCTTTAAAAAAAATCCATACACATATAATTAGATTTTTTTCCCCCAAGGGAGAAGGCCATTTATGTTATTCATCTTCCCTAGGAGACGGAGTACAAGTCTTTTGGTTTTTCTAGTTAGGATTCAAAGCAGGCAGCTTCTTCAGAGAATTTCCAGACTGCAGTCACATTGGCACTGGGCAATGTTTGTTACTTAGACCTTCAGGTAGTGGGTGAAAGGGAGGGTGAAAAAGCTCACTTACACTCTTCAGAATACTGCTTTGTCTGCTGTGCTATTTGTAAGCAGTAGCCATAGCTTACCTTCCAACTATCAAAGGCATCAAAACAGAAGTAGGTAGAGAAGCAATAGGTCTCATGGAATCAGCTACAAGAAAAGGTTGCTGATTATTTATTAATACATACCCAATAGGAGCAATTGTCATCTCTTACTTGTAATTCTAATACTAATAGCTTTTCTTTTAAAAAATTAGAAAAATATAAGCCAGGCACCTGTGGTTCATGCTTGTAATCCTAGCTACTCCGAAGGCTGAGATCTGAGGATCACCGTTCAAAGCCAGCCCAGGCAGGAAAGTCCATGAGACTCTTATCTTCAATTAACCACCAGAAAACTGAAAGTAGTGCTATAGCTCAAGTGGTAGAGTGCTAGCCTTTAGCTGAAGAACTCAGGGACAGCGCCCAGGCCCAGAGTTCAAGCTCCCATGACTGAAAAAAAAAACAAACAAAAATGAGAAAAATGACTCCATTTTTTGGCTTTTTGTGTTATTCTGTGTGTGCTTGTATGTGCATGATTCTTTAAGTGATTTGCAAATTTGCTGATAGTTGAACAATATGATTCTGAAATGCTGCTTCTCCTTCATATGGAAGGGAATTGTCTTGTTTTGAAGGTAACAGCCTCCAACATTACTGTTACTGTAAGGTATGAATAGCTCAGGCAAACAGAGAGTACCAATGATTGTCTTTGGCTTATCTCTCCATAAAGTTTATTTCAGATTTCTCAAGTTCACCCCCTTTCTCTAAGTTTGCCATTGCTCTCTCTTTTAAGATCAGAGTTGTTGAACTTCCATGCAACTGCCTCCATCTTAAAGATGGAGAAAGATTAGCACTTTAGCATGTTTTTTGAAGATCATGAAGAAAGATAATATCCCAGATTTACTCAGTTGTGTTTGGAGGAAAACATCTATGCTTCATACACCATTGCTCCAGAATGGAAAAAAGTCATGCTTGGTGCTCATCAACAATCACCTCTCAGAAAATACATTTTGACATAAGCATAAAAAGTAAGCTAATGAATTCTAATTAGGTTAAATCAGCATTATTTTTAAATAATTTTTATTTTTAAATTTATTAAATTATTAATTTTAAACTTTTTCTGTGTTATAAGCAGAATAGGTCTAATTCCTTGCCTTTCCTTCCATTTGGTGGGTGGTTTAGGCAAACTTCATGTAGTTCATTGTGCCATTAAAACAGTTAATAACGTTTAAAGCATGCTTAGTTTTTAAAATACTTAACCTTAGAATACTTTGTGTATAGCTGTTGTTTTACAGAAATTTGCAATTTAGATTAGTGAATTAATAATGGTTAATCAACATAAGGACTGAGGGCAGAGCATAAGTGGTTGAGCATTTGCCTAGCATTTGTGAGGGCCCAGTACAGAAAAACAAATAAACTCACTTATTCAACGTAGTTTCAATTGGAAGGGAGTACTCAGATATTTTTGATAGTGTATCCATATAATTCAGGAGATCTGAACATGTACCTGTAACCTAAGCAAGTTTTACTTTTTATAAATTATTCACATACGCTACTTTCTATAGCTAATATTAGTAAAATTTAACTCCATCCTTATCTTTTAGATTTAAAAATAGCAGAAGCTGTATTACCTGTACTCCAAAAGACCATTTGTGGGCATTTTAGAAATGATTGTTGCTAAATATCTATTTTTCAAAGTGAAGATTTCTTTCTTTTTAAAATTTCTTTTATTGTCAAACTGATGTACAGAGAGGTTACAGTTTCATACAGTAGGCATTAGATACATTTCTTGTACTGTTTGTTACCTCCTCCCTCACTCCCCCCTCCCCCTCCCAGATTTCTTTCTTTTTGAAAAGCTTTTTAAAAGTATTTATGCTCAGTCACGTACATACTTAAATTACACACACACACACACACACACACACACACACACACACACACAACTTTTTAGCTGAATTCCTGGTATTTGTATAGCTCTAATGAAATATAAATGCAAAGATGAGCATCAGGACATAAATGAACTGAAGTGCATTCCAGCCTTCTGGTCTGTGATTAAGAGAATGGATATAAGCATCTATTTCCAGGAAGTGACTCTTGGGGTGGCAGGAAAAGGAGAAATAAGAACTGCCAAATATCAACATTTCTCCTATAGGAAAGCAACTCCATTTTGTTCTGGATTTTTCTAGACATACCATTAAAGACCCAACAGAAATGACTGACTGGCAAGCTTTACCCAGGTAAGCATATTTTAATTTACACATTTATTTACAGTATAGACTGCGCTACTACAGACTGTCTTGTTCTCTAACACAATTGCTTCCTTACCTGTGTAGGGTTTGGAGTTCTGTGGAATGTACCAATTCCTGCACAGTAAATCTTCTAGTCGACAATAATCAAAGAACAATGATCCAGAATAGTGAGTTGAAACCCCTTTGTCACAAAGAGAGGTGTTGACTTGGTTCTGTGTGTAAAGTAGGAGGCACAGGTTGAAGGGTGGTTCCACTTGTCCTGAAACATATAAAGAAATTCTACTGCAGTTGGGAAAAATTGGGGGCATGTTGGTCAACTTCCTATCACTACAGCAAATACCGGACGTAACAAAATTATGAAAAAAAAAAAAAAGCAGGGTTGTTTTGGCTTCCAGTTTGGGAGGCTTTGGCCCGTGATTGACTGCCTTTGTGGCTGTGGTAAGGCAGTTTATGATGGATGGAAGGTAGGTCTGATGAAGCAAAACCACTTACCACATGTCCAGGAAGAGGAAAAGGCTGGAGACCCATAATACCTTATGTCCTCTTCCCAATGATCTAAAGACATTCCACTAGGCTCCACCTCTTAAAGCTTCCGCCACTTCTCAATAGTGCTCCCTGCTGGTGACCAAGCCTTTATTTAACATATGAGCCTTTTGGAGGGCATTCGACACCCAAATTATGGCATTGGGAAACTTGGGGCAAACGTAGGAACTTTAGTCGTGTGAGATTAAAAAGTTTAGGAAGATTCTCCCATATAGATATTTGCAAAGGATTGACCAATTAGGCATCTGGAAAAATCTGGACTGAAAGGTCTCACAAAATCCCTTCTGGCCCCATGGTTCTGAGTCATTGTGATCATTAATAACCTAAAACTACTTCCCTTCACCCATAAGAAAAAGGAGCTGCCAGTTAAGAACAGAGGAGAAGACTGTCGTGAAGGCTTCTTTGATTTGCTTCTTCTGATTCTGAGACATTTACTCTGTCAGTAGACAGGAGTAAGTTAGTAATGTATTACTTTAAAAAAATCTAAATAATGAGGGCTGGGGATATAGCCTAGTGGCAAGAGTGCCTGCCTCGGATACACGAGGCCCTAGGTTCGATTCCCCAGCACCACATATACAGAAAACGGCCAGAAGCGGCGCTGTGGCTCAAGTGGCAGAGTGCTAGCCTTGAGCGGGAAGAAGCCAGGGACAGTGCTCAGGCCCTGAGTCCAAGGCCCAGGACTGGCCAAAAAAAAAAAAAAAAAAAAAATCTAAATAATGAGATAATATGTTGATTATTCCTCACAGGTCCAGAACCAGAGTCTCTGTGTGCGCTTCTGATCTATGCAATCTCTCACAGAAAACAGATACACTGGAAAAGAACCAGATGCAAGTTCTAACACTTGTAGGCACGGGAGGCATAGAACTCCTAGACCCTTCTTCCTGGGTGATAAAAAGGGCAGCAAATCCAGTGAATAGTTCTCCTTATTGAGGGCTTCTGGGAGCAGAAATCAATGCTTTTGCTTACGGGGCAGGTGCAGTGCAAATAAAGCCCCTCAGTGCTGTCCCTGGGCTCAAAGAGCCATGAGATCACACAGTTCCCACAGGCCCCAAGAAAGCTGCCAGCTCAGCCCATCTGGAAGCGGCTGTGGCAATGAACTCCCCAGAGCAGTGGGTACCCTGTGCCTTTTCCCCTAGGGAGCTCACAGCGTCCTTCCTCGGCACAGGCAGGGAAAAAGCACCCTCCTCTGTTACCGAGCATGTCCTAGGTGTTTTTCTTATGCCAGGTCCAAGGATGGGATAAGGAAGAGATGGGTGGGTGCTAGTCACAGGATGCTGGAGTGACTTGTAAGCAAACCTAGGGAAATTTAGCCTGCAAAACACAAACACGCCTGCAGATAATGAGGATAAACACAATCAAGACTTTGTACTCAATAATTATTTAACTGCAAGGCCAAGCCCAGGAAGAATTTAAAATTTAGGTTTATTAAAACCTTGCCTGGAGGGCGGGTGAGAATGTTGAAAGGGTACCGTGATCAAGACGCACTGTGTTCATAAACTGCTTTAGTGAATGGCAACTGCTTTGTATAACTACTTAAAGATACAAAAAAAATAAAATTTCAAAAACCTTGCCTGGAATAGTTTGTTCCTTAGCTTTTAGAAATGGAAATATTGTCTAAGTTGCCTAAGCACAGTAAGTAAATTTTGCACTCATTAGTTTGCCAATTGGATTTAAAATAAATCCCGAGTGTTGGGTATAGAATTCTATTAATTTCATCGAGTTGATTTCAAAGATTACCAGGCTAGCATGGTTTCCGATTCAGTGTTACTGGTCTATCTTATGATAACAAAAATATGGAAAATAGTAGTTAAATCTGTTGCCTGTTATTACTGATAACTTTGATAATCATTATGATTCTGAGCACAGTAGTGTTTGAGGGTTTAGAGCTTTGTTACTTTTAGCCCAGTAATTGAGAAACTGTAATGATTTAAGCAAGAACTGGGCCAGCATCCTTTTGTGGAGACTATAAAAATATTTTGGAGAAACCAAATGAGAGTTACGGGGCGGGGGGGGGGGGCTCAGAGTTGGTGATATATGGTAAGGTTTTCGTTATGTAAAGCAGACTCATGAGACACTGGAGTTAGAACTTCAAATGCAGGAAAACTCTCCTTTGGGAATCTCAAAGAAGAGAAACAAAGGGGAGGGAAGGGAAAGAAAATGGAAGGAGAAGGGAGGGGAAAGGGAAAGGGAGGAAAGGGAAGCAGAAGGGAAGGGAGGGGAGGGATGATGAGAGGAAAGAAGAAAGTAACAAGGGAGATGATGGGCTTGAAAATAGGCCGGGCACCCTTACTTGGTGGATAGATAAATGCATAGACTCTGTTTCTAGATCTATAAAAATGGGGCTTGAATATTATGCTCAAAAGACCCGCAGATAGTTGGACAAGACAATAAACACAGAGGTGGGTGTGAGCCTCATTCGCTGAACTTCCCACTCCACCTTGGTTCCTGCTTTCTCACTTGCACACAACCCAGTCCTGTAGTCTCCTCACCTGGGCTCCTCTTCACCTTGTTGAGTGGCTAAAGCAAGTCGATTCCAGTGTTCCAAGTCATCTGTATCTTCTCTCTGCATCTGCATGGACACATCTGGATTTATGGAGATCCTTGCATAGGGTACCCTGGCCTCGCTAGACTACTCTCTGTGTCACAGTCCTGCCTCACTCCCATGCCCGCCTGTATCTCTTTCCTCCATGGGATGTCAGCATACTCCTCAGCTCCACAGGGCCTGTGCAACCTCTTTGGATTAATCACCTGCCTCCCTGTCTCACTTTCCGCTTCTATCCCGCGGAACAGCTGCTGTTCCCTGAAGACCTTCGTGTGTGAACCATAGGACCAACTTGTGCCCTCTTCCTGGTCCACTCTCTTCTCTCAGGATGGATTAAAGAAATTTTACTCACCCTTCAAAACTAAGCTCAGCTGGGCCCTGGTGGCTCACGCCTTTAATCCCAGTTATTCAGGAGGCTGAGATCTGAGGATCGTGATTCAAAGCCAGACAGGGTAGCAAGTCTGTGAGACTCTTACATCCAATGAACCACCGGAAAACCAGAAGTGGCACCACGGCTCAAGTGGTGCAGAGTGCTAGCCTGGAGCAAAAGATCTCCAACGATGCATAGGCCCTGAGTTCAAGCCCCATGACTAAAAAACCAACCAGCCAAACAAACAAAAAACTAAGCTCAAAAAATTACCTTCTGAGTTCATCCTGAACTTTGGTCACCTTCTCCCCAGAGAGTTATACCACTGTTTCTACCAAGTTCTTTATTGCAGGGCGTTTCAGTGCCCACGTTGCTGACATTTTGGACAATGTCTTCTTCTCTTCCGGTTCAACAACTGAAAATGTCTCCAGCCATGGTCAAACATCCTCAGATTTACTTGGAGAAGAGGAGCCATTGCTTTATCAACACTGTTGCCTTACTTTACAACTTTACAGAGCTCATTATGTATGACAGGGTTGTAATTTCATCTACCCAGCACTGGGCCTGTCCTAGAGGCACAGAAAATGTGAGCGCAGGCATGCAGAGGACACACTGTGATCTTTAGACTCAGACAGGGATTTTGATCTCTGTCCTGGCACAACGTATGTGACACTGGGAACTTCTTTGACCACCCCCCTGGCCTTATTAGTGCCTTCAGTGTAAAAACAGAATAATAATTCCATTAGGGTTATGGTACAGATGAAATGATGTCCTTATTCATAAAGATCATATACATGCTTTGGGGCAGAAAAGAAATACCAATACTCTAGTAGCCCCATTTCATTTCATCCCTGTTATTAGAAATGTGCTCAGAGCTGGTACAAAAGTGTCATTGCTCAGTGCTTTTATTTAATTTAATTAATTTATTTATTGGGATGGCACTAAAGTGAAACAATGAAGATAAAATGCACAAAGCCTTCAGGGCACGCAAATGAGGCAAGGCTACCAGAGTAGGGACAGCCCAGTGGACAGAGAGAAGTGGCCAGCAGATGGCCTCTTCTTGCTTTATCTTCTTTGCTCTGGCTTTCTGCCCATTTTCTGAATCCTGTGTCGCTTCCAGCAACTTGAGGAGAAAGTAGAAATCCACAGCTGAGTCCCATGCAAACAATCTGCACAATATAATCTGTTCTTTTTCTAAATGTAAACATAAATTGTATAAGTTACTACTAGATGATCTACTGCTGAGGGTTGGAGGTATTTGGCTCATTGTATACACATCTCTGTTCCAGAAGTAAAGTTCTTTACCTAGATGATCATCAGGTGGAGAAATGCATGCCCTCTGCTGTATGTCCACCTTCTCAGTCAAGCACTCATATCCCAGAGCTCTTCCTGGTGGGATGGATTATAACCTGTAATGGCCTCTGTGGTTTTCTGCCACAGTCTGGTGGTGTTCACACTGGCAAGATGGCTCGCTGGAGTTTGAGTTCGAATATGTCAAGTTGAATTAGTTAATTTTTGCTGGTGTGAAAAAAAACCCTGTTAAGTATCCCTGTTAGCGAACCAATTTAGCTATGAGAACATAAATATGAAAATCAAAAAGAAATAAATATGAAAATCAAATGGAGACCCACAGGAAGATGAAAACGGGAAGGCAAGAACCATCTATAAGATCATTTCGTCTCATGGTGTAGTCTTTGAACAATGTCTTTGAGAATCATTTGGTGGTGTCAAAAGGAATAGATAAATGAAGACGGGAAGAGGGGAGAATGCAGTCAAAACTCCTATGTATATCCTACAAAACTAAGATGAGTGGGGGCAGTGGTGGTAAGGGCGAGATGGGTGAGAACGTTGAAAGGGGCAACGCTGACCAAGATACAGTGTATGCTTAAGCTGCTTTGTTAAATGACATTTTTTTTTTCATTCAACTACTATTAGGGTTAATAATAAAAAGAAAAGATGAAATGAATCACCTTGGAGAAGTGCTTTAAAAAGTTTTCTAGAGCCTTTCTTCTAATTCCTATGGAATCAGAATATGTTGGAGAACGTCCTCCCCAAACTTCCTTTAGAAAATGTGCATTGACGTCTGAGATCCACTACTTTGAATAAGAAGAGAATTTCATGGGTATTGCCAGCTTCTGCCTAGGTCCTCATCCCACATGGTTTGTGATAAGAGGTTGCTTCACTGTCTTGGTAATCCTATATATGAAGGCCCTAAGAGCCATCCCCCTGGTCTCTTCCTGCAGTGAGCGGGCGTGAGGACTGGTCCCATCTCAATCTGGTCTCTGAGACACCCAGATCTCCTGGGTAAGCAGGCCCTTCTCCTGTTGCAGGAACCGCAGGCCTTTCTCAAATATCCAAATCACTCACAATAGCCTCGGAATTCATGGAGGTCACAACCTTTCAAACTCTGTCTGCTGTTTTATAAGCAGACGTGAATAGGAGAAAATATTTATATGCATTCACTCATTTACTCTTTTTCAGTATCTTCTAAGACCACAGTACAACTAGCAAAGCTGAGCCCAGCACATGTAAGTTAGGCAATGACTAAAGGAAAATATCCAAATCAACAACCCAAAATGTTATATTTTTCATCAAAACTAATGATTTCTATATTCAAAACCAAAAATATTCCTATATTTTTAAATAGGGCATGGACAAGAAGGCCAGAGAGCTGAATCTCACTAGAGCTACAATTATGAGTTATGTGACTGTGAAATAACTTCATTTTTGCTCTAGTGAAATGACCTTCCAGAACATTCTAGGGTTCTTTCTAGCTCACAAAATCTCCTTGTGTTTTCCTCCCTAATCTTCCTTAATGTATTTTTGTACATTTGTTATGGCTTTTTAGAAAGACTTGGCATACATCAAAGAATAAAAATCATTAAAGATTTGCTCCAAAAGGAAAGCACTTTAACTATATCCATGTAATTTAGACTCAGTCTGAGGGATAAATAGTTTAAAAATAGGCCTCATATTTCTAATGGCCTAGTTAATTTCCTTTTTCTCTATGCGCCTGATTAAAAAAAAAGGGGCGTCCCTCCATAGACACCTCGTGTCCCTCGAAGAGACCTCGAAGAGACTGCCAAAAATGGAGACTAGCTTGACTAATCCAGCTAAAGTTACCACTTCCTGTTTTAAAATGTAGCAAAAGCTTACCCAACTATTCATTTTGCTGTGAAATCTTCCTCTGTTTCTGGAGATGAGTTTCCCCAATGGGAGATATAGAATCCTATAAGCAAGCACACCCCAAATGTTTCCTTTTCATAATGAGCTGAAGCACAGAGGAGTCTTGAAAGGACAATTGTATAGCTTCTTGTGTTGCTTCATGGGCCTTAAGTGCCCACAAAGAGGATTCCTTATGCTTTAATTTCTCTTTATTTTTCTGACTGTAAAGACCCTTGGGGTAAATGCCAGCCCCACAATCGCGCTGCTATACGGTTACTGTCAGCCTGCTCATATGATGCTTCCTGTTCATTAGGCTTCTTTTCATCAGACTACAATGTCCCAGCTTTGCTGCAATTCTTCGTCAACGCCCCTCTCTTCAATAGCCTGTGAATAGTATTAAATGGTGTTTATGCTAGCTATTGTTGCCTTTTGTGTGGTTTGTCTAATTCACAGAGAAAAGTCTGCTTTTGTGGTCAGAGACTCCTACGTCATGGCACACCATGAGCCTTCTGATGGGACGCAGTCCTGCCGAGTGATAACATTGCAGGCCTGGGCTTCTTTGCAACACAATCCTGCATTCTTGCCGTGGTCAATACTCTCACAGGCAGACCGGTTTACTCTTTTTTTTTTTTTTCTATTAAGAAGTAGGGGAAGATAAAGCACAAACAAATACCAAGCCCTGAGACAAAGCAGAAAAGAAGGGTAAGTTCAACTGATTTGCAACTCACTCAGCCAGGCCAGAAGTGAGAAAGGGAGTGGAAAGCAAAGCACAGATTTATTCTAGTTAGCAGCTAGACGTGTCAGGTGTAATTTGCCATGGCAGCAAATGCTTCACATTTTGGGAGTAAGATTGCATTATGGTTTCAAGGTATTGTTTAAAATGACACTTAATCCCAGAGTCACTACTTGGCCAGGCTTTCTCTAAAGTACTCAGAAAAGAGAAAGGATATTGTATTGATGATTACTTTATTGTCCAGTTTGGAAGAGTTTTTTGCAAGGCAGATACGTGGCCATGTCTTGAAAAGGCTTTTAATGTAAGAAGATCACTAGGAGCTCAATGGTAACTGATCCTTAGCAGCTCTAGTTTTTGATGCTGTGGGTGCTTTCATCCTGTTGTCCTGTATAATCCTTCTCCTAGCTATTTGCAATCTTTTCTGTACCTCCTAATGGTGGCTTATGTTTTAGATTATTATTATTTTCTCCTTTGAGAAGAGCAGTGCTCACAAGTCAGAGAGTCAGGTGTGCAGAAAGGGGCAGACTCCATTATAATCTGATGGCTCCAAAAACATCTGAGTTATTTTCTGGTTTTGCTTTTAGACAAGATCTCGCTATATAACCCAAGCCAGCTTAGTATTCCAGCTCCTCCTGCTAAGTCTCTTGATTGTGGTCATTGCAGATAGATGCCACCACACCTGGCTCAAAAAATACCTTTCTGAATGGTGGATTTAGGTAGCATTGGCTGTGTGTTTTGTCTCCATCTCTGACATAAAAACAAATTCAGATGGAAAATGAACCCCATCGCTAGCAAGGAAAAGAAGCCAGGAACTATGTCTAAACACAGTTACAGAATCCATACTCTCTGGAAAGGAATCTAGATAAATGGTAGTCAAAAAAGGGGCATGATTTAAACTTCTGTTTAAAATTCTGAAATTTCCATTCTCTTCTTTAACTAGGAAGTTAAAGGAGAACCTGTTGAATCCCCTGTCCTACTTCCAATCCCAGGGAAGGCATAATGAATTTTCAAAGAATCTAGAAATTACTTTTCTAAGATGAGCCATGTTCATCCATGAAAGATGATCCCCTCCAACTCATGTAACAAATATTTATTTTGCCCGGCATAACTCTGACATTGTAAAGAAGGTTTCGGAGAAGTAGAGCTTATAATCTCGTGTGTGTGTGTGTGTGTGTGTGTGTGTGTGTGTGTGTAACACTATAAAGAAATGAGACATGATGAAGTGAGTTGGGGTGATAACTACCCAAGTCTGGGAAGCTAGTTGAAGCCAGTCTTGATCTGGAATGAGACAGGTGCTGGGCAAGTGTTGGGAGAATTTAGATAGGCCCTTCTTGGGAGGTTAAAACAATGTTCAAATGGGGAAGAGAAGGACAGGGGCCACCAAAAGTGAGTAGGTAGCACATACCATTGCCTGGGGAAAGGAATGGTTCTAAGACATAGGATCTAAGTCTTGGGGAAGCAAGTCCTAAAGAACATTCTGTTTCTTGACAGTAGTTTTCTGGCTGGAAAAACCAAGAATAATGGGGTGGGAGTAGGGTGGGGTGGAGAGGTGAGTGAGAAAGGAGAAGCCACTGGAATGTTCTGAGTGAGTAGAGCTGGTGACCAGTGGAGTGGAAAGGATAGGGAGATGTGACCATCCCATGTCAATCACCACCTTCTGTGATTAAACTGACCAGAAGAGGAGGGTGGCTTAAGGAGCAGGAAAAGCCAGACTTCTAGGCAATGCATAAAGAGGATTCTCCCCTAACAATGCTCAGGGTGACCTGGTTTCTTGGGGGAGTAATAACTCTACTTTGCCAATATGCTTCTTGCAACACAGTGCTCAGGAATAAACAGCTGGGTCCAGTACATGTGCAAGAAAAGCATACATCTGGGACTATTAGGTGTTTTTTTTTTTTTTTTTTTTTTTTGGCCAGTCCTGGGCCTTGGACTCAGGGCCTGAGCACTGTCCCTGGCTTCTTCCCGCTCAAGGCTAGCACTCTGCCACTTGAGCCACAGCGCCACTTCTGGCCATTTTCTGTATATGTGGTGCTGGGGAATCGAACCTAGGGCCTCGTGTATCCGAGGCAGGCACTCTTGCCACTAGGCTATATCCCCAGCCCCAGGATTTTTATTCTGGATAAAGTAGTTCTATGCATGCAATGGTAATGCAATCTCATTAGCTCTTCGGGTAACTGTGTCTATTGTCTAGAATTGCAATTTTCATTACATTAAACTCCTGAGACAATTTTACTTGCATTACCAATAGCTCAGGTGTCTTTCATCTTCTAACCATTCACGCATTTTTAATCTCATTGCAGATGTTTACATTCACCCCAATTAAATTCCATCCTATTAGTTTTGTTGATTGTTCAAAATTGTCAAAATCAATTTAAATATGCATTTGGCATGTAGTATACTAACTATCCTTGTAACTTCATGCCAATACTAAATCAAGTACTTGTTTTATTTCAATCAAAATATTTAAAGAAAATATTGAATCAAATCTCACTCCAGTTATAATGGCCATCACCAAGAACAAAAACAACAACACAGGCTGGTGAGAGTGTGGTGTGTGTGTGTGTGTGTGTGTGTGTGTGTGTGTGTGTGTGCGCGCGCGCATGGGGGTGGGGGGAACTCTAATATACTGTTAGTGGAAATGTAAATGTGAACAACCACTGTTGGGCATTGCAAGTCAGGATACAATAAAGGGCCCTGAACACTTACATTCATAATATCACTATTTACAAAAACAAAGTTATAGAAGCATCCCAAATGTTCTTCCATTAACCAATGGATAACATCCATGTGTATATTGATTTCAGCTGTTTCCCATCTATTTTGGTAAACTAGAGCAGCTCACATCATGGAGGCCAGGAAGCAGAGAGAAGGAATGTCTATACCAGCAAGGGTTCTTCTCCCCGCCACCCTTTTATTTCTTATGAATCACCAAGTCTATGGGGTGGTACCAACCACATTCAGGGTGTCTCTTTTGACTTCAGTTAATCTTATCCCCCCAAATACCCTCACAAGATCACTCAGAGGTATAATCTACTAGTGGAGGTATAATCTACTAATGCAGGCTCTCTCTAGCCCCTTTCTACAGCTTTCCCAGTTCTTGCAGCACAGTTCCAGGGGCTTCTGAACCACATTTTCAGTCATCACAGGTTTCTACTCCTCTGGTATCCATTCTCTATATTAGTCAGATATTCAATGCTGTGACCTAATACAGGGGTTAAGACTTAAACCTTCTTAGGAGGCAACACACTATGTAAATTTATGTTTCATGTATATCTCTTCCTATGGGATAGAGATACCACTCGAATTTTTTTTTTGGTCATTTTTTGGTCCTGATGAAACTAGACCTTGGAGCAGTTCTTCACAAGTGGAGGGGTGTTATAACACTGGCTATCATAATGTGACTACACCTTTCAGTGTTGTCATCCAACTCCTCATACCAACTCTCCAGCAAGTAAGCCTTCTTCAGTGTCTTTCTAAAGAAATCGCAGGGATAATGAAATATTGTAGTTACTTACTGGTTATTTTGATGATAGTTCATCAAAATACTACTTTCTGGGCCTTCCAGTTATTGATTTTATACCTCTCTCCAGAAAGAAATTATGACCTACTCCAGTCAGAGGGTTTACAGGAAACTTACCTTCAGCCTAAGCTGAAAGCCAGTTTGTTGAAGAAATTGATTTTGTAAAGAGTTGGATAACATTCTATGAAGTCATCTCTTTGTGGTTTTGTCCCTTACTGACTTGTCAATTCTTTTTTTTTTTGCCAGTCCTGGGTCTTGGACTCAGGGCCTGAGCACTGTCCCTGGTTTCCTTTTGCTCAAGGCTAGCACTCTGCCACTTGAGCCACAGCACCCCTTCTGGCCTTCTGTTTTCTATATATGTGGTGCTGGGGAATCGAACCCAGGGCTTCATGTATATAAGGCAGGTGCTCTTGCCACTAGGCCATATTTCCAGCCCCAAAACTCAACTTTTTTTTTCTTTTCTTTTTTTTTTTTTTTTGTGCCAGTCCTGGAGCTTGGACTCAGGGCCTGAACAATGTCCTTGGCTTCTTTTTGCTCAAGGCTAGCACTCTGCCACTTGAGCCACAGCGCCACTTCTGGCCGTTTTCCATATATGTGGTGCTGGGGAATTGAACCCAGGGTTTCATGTATAGGAGGCAAGCACTCTTGTCACTAGGCCATATCCCCAGCCTTGTCAATTCTTATCCTTCTAATCAGATAGAAATTATAGCTGAAGATTCTGGAACTACCAAGTCTTAGCTAGAAAGAATCACCCCAGCTGGGCATAGTGGTGCATTCCTGTAATCCCAGCTATACATAAGAAGATAGAGATAGAAGGATTAAGGTCCAAGGCCAGCCCAAGCAAAAGCATGCAACCCTACTGGAAAAAAAAAAGTAAAATCCAGAAGAAATGGGTTTATTGCTTAAGTGGTAGAGCGCTTGCCTAGTATGAGGCTCTGGGTTTAAACCTCCAAAAAGAAAGCATCATTGGATTGAGTTTAAGCCTCCATTACAACAAGGCAGTGTTGGGCAGGCTGAGAGCAGCCACTCCTCCAGTGGCCATTTGTACACCCATACCTGAGTGACATGGGTGAGTCCTGGATGCATTGAGAGAGCATTCATATGGTATCTGGGGACTCTTGCTTGTGCTGCACATTGGTTGAATAATGGCCTGCAGCCTTTTGCTGTAAAAAGACACATAATAAGTAGTTTAGACTTTGTGAGCCACATGGTCTCTGTCACAACTACTTACCAAGAAAGCAGCCACAGAGACCATGAAAACAGATAAGGGTTTTGTATTCTAATAAGACTTCCTAGACGTTTGACACAAGGTAAATGTTTTATAGCCTTTATACGTCACCACTTGATTTCAACCATTTATAAATTGCTCTAGGTTCACAGGCCCTACAAAAGCTGGCAGCTGGCTGACAGTGAACTATGTGCCACAATGTGTTGGCCTCTGACCTATGGTTAACTGTGCCGGTGGATTGATCTGAACAAGATGCCTAGATTGATCTGAACAGGAAGCTACACAGTCTGAGTTTGAATCTCAGCTCTGCCTTTCGTCATCTGTGTGATCACAGGCTATGTCTTGCAACCTGAACAAAATGGGAAAATTAATAATCCATCATATTAAGGCTGTTGTGATGCTTAAATATATGAAGTTACCATGTTTGGCACATAGGCAATACTGTATGCATGATAACTGTTCCTGTACTCACTGCTGTTACTTATCAGAGATGTAAAGTCATGTCTTCTGGTTCTAACTTCACCCACTTGTTCTGTTCTTTAATGTGCCTGTTCTTTTAGCCAGTGTGACAGTTCATATTCATATTTTATATATGTATCCAGATTTAAAAATTCCCAAAGAAAGAGAAATGTCTCCCTGACCTTCTGTTTATGAGTGCATTTGTAATAAAGCCCACTGACTTTAAGATCTCAAAAAAACAACAACAACAAACCTTTTTTTAATTTGTTTATTAATTGAACATAAATTTTTTTACAAGGTGTTGTGCAAAAAGGGTACAGTTACATAGTAGGGCAGTGTGTACATTTCTTGTGATATCTTACGTCCTGTTTTTCTATCCCTTGTCTAGGTCAGGTAGACATATATACAATATACAATGTATCAAGAACATATACAGTATTCACAGACTTGGTCTCTACTGTCTCTCCGTCTCCCTTTGTTAACAGTCATATATCAGGGAGATCATGCCCCTTTAACAACAACAAACCTTGACACTGCATGAGGAAGAAGTAAATACACTAACCTACACTATTGAAAAAAATCAAAATACTATCTTTATTTTATAAAGAATTCTTGCTTTTCCCCCTAGCTCTCCTCTGTCTAGGGAATATAATTAAGATGCATGAAAAATCAGCACTGATACTTATGGTTATTTATTAAACTAATACCGAGACTTGTCCACCTGAGTCTTTAGTAAAAACCTAGGATGGGTGAAAACTCGATGTGGATGGCCATGTTGTTTTTGACACCAAGGGAGGACTCGTGTTATCACAGCAAAGTGTAAAGACACTATTTGTGTTTCTTTGTGTGCCTCAGGCAGCTTCTTTATTCAGATTTAGGGAAAATGGACTAGAACACAGAAGTAGCAAGGAAGTCATCAGTCACCATAGCCTAAGGCCCAATCACCGACTGTACTGCTGAGGCTGTGGTCTACTGGCCCATGCAGGCTTCTTCTTCCATGTGCATTTGGCTGGGGTATCCCTCAGGGCAGCATTTCAGAGCAGGCAGTGGGACAGTGATGCTGTAATGGACTTGGCTCTGCTTACGTTACTTTCTTTCCTCCTAAGAAAAATGTCATACCAATTGTTTGCTATTATTTGACAAGCGGAATCCTAATCTCCCATATCATCAGACTGAGTTACATCTGCATCACACACAAGCAAAGCCTGTGACACTGCTGTTTGAAGTAAGAGTTGAAACAATGACAAATGAGCTTACTTCAAAGTCACTCCTTAGCTCCTCCTCCTCCTCCTCCTCCTCCTCCTCCTCCTCCTCCTCCTCCTCCTCCTCCTCCTCCTCCTCCTCCTCCTCCCTCCTCCTCCTCCTCCTTCTCCTCCTTATCAGTTGTGGGGCTTGAACTCTGGGCCTGGGCGCTGTCCCTGAGCTCTTCAGCTTAAGGCTAATGCTCTACCACTTCCAGTTTTCTGGTGGTTAATTGGAGATAGAAGTCTCACCTACTGGGGCTGGGGATATGGCCTAGTGGCAAGAGCGCTTGCCTCGTATACATGAAGCCCTTGGTTCGATTCCCCAGCACCACATATACAGAAAATGGCCAGAAGTGGTGCTGTGGCTCAAGTGGCAGAGTGCTAGCCTTGAGCAAAAGGAAGCTAGGGACAGTGCTCAGGCCCTGAGTCCAAGGCCCAGGACTGGCAAAAAACAAAACAAAACAAAACAAAACAAGAAGTCTCACCTACTTTCCTTCCCTGGGTTGGCTTTGAACTGTGATCCTTAGATCTCAGACTCCTGAATAGCTGGATTATAGACATGAGCCACCAGCCCCCGGCTTACCCTATCTATAGCAACTTAGCACCACAAAGGTCAGATTGCAGAAAATCCAAGACCCCATAATATGAGAAGCTGTTTTAAATTAGTACTTATAACTGTGCCCAGTTACTATGACACATTAGTAATTATATTTTCAACAAGCAAACCCTTCATCTTTACCAAGTCTTAATTTCAGCTATTTATATTCCATAATGTCAAGTGACAAAACACTTTTATGAATGAATTGGCAATGAATTGCAAAATTATCATGCTTGACTGTAAGTTCAACAACATAGAAGTCATCCATATATTTAAACATATAAATTTATATCCAAATATGTTTTCTTGGTTCATTCAAATTTTAGCTCCAAACAGCAAGTGAATAAGAATCACCTCCTACATGCACCTCAAAGAAGGAGGCTTCCAAATGCATATTCATAATTTAGGCACTAATTATTTTATTTCAGCATTCTAATGAGGGGGAACATATCGTAAAGGCCTGGAGCCTAGGAAAAATACAAACAAGGAAAAAGAAAGAGCAGAGTGATGATATTTTTCTTAAGAGCTTGATTTAACACTATGGTTCTTCGATTTCACTGAGTCAAAATAGATACTTTAAACTTCCTGGATCATTAAGAAAATTGGTCTTTCTGTTGAAAATGTGTTTTCTGCATGTCGACACCCTAGATTATGAGATAAGATTTTATTAGTGTGGGCACTAAATCTGACTCTTATTACATTTCTACTATTACTTGTAAGGTTTGCTCAAGATGAGGAAAAAATGCTAAAAAGAGAATTTATAGCCATCACCTAGCTACCCGAGAAGACTGTAATATGCAGATAATTGAGGAAGCATTATTTTCTCTTTTCTAAATTGTGTGGGTAACTACCTTAATTATCTACCTCAGGGAGTTAGGGTGGCGTCTGTCTTGAGGTGACTGTAAATTGGGGGTCTTAGGCAATGTAACTCGAGTATCTGGTGATCTTGGGGCTGAGGTGAGGGCTGGAGGGGAAGAAATTGGGGCCAGAATTGAAGGAAATGGTGATTACCTTCATCACCCACTTCCTGGCCTGAGGGGGTGGGGTGGGGACTACTGTTCAGAAAGCAATTAACTCAGTGTCTTTTCAAACATAAGGTATGTTCTCACTCCTGAATGTCCAATTGTACCCCCACTTCCAAGATCAGCATTGAACATAGGCGGTGTTGTGCTGCCCGACACCCTTGTCAAATCTACACTACGTGAAGTGTCATTATGGAGGGGATGGGGAACTGGGCAGACTGAGCGGTTTAGAAATGATTAAGCCACTGGCTCAATGGACTCAATGACAAAGTATTTTGACAGGACTAGGCTAATTTGGGGTTCATTCAGCAGGCGATGTGTAGGCATGGCTCTCTGTCCACAGAGGTACGGGAGGAAGAGTGCAGCTTTGGACCTAGGTAAGGTTCTTCAAAATGCTTGTGCTCCTTGCTTTGCTATTCTATCCAACTTTCCCAACAGGCAACTTCAAGGCTCACACAAAAGAAGAGAAGAGCAGAAACAAACCAATTCCTGCCATCTCTGTTGACTTTTCACTTAGTAGACTTTCTTATGGATTAAAAAACTTCCCCCGCCCCACTTCTTGTAAGGCAATGCTTACTAGAGCTTAGCCAATAGATGGTATCGTCCCTTCCTGAGTCTATACTATGGAGGCGTATGGGAGCATATCTGTTCAAGGCATTCATGCAAATTATTACTTATTGCCCTATATGCTCATAAATTAATAGCTTCTCTGTGGATGAAAACAGAAATTAGACAACCATTAAGGTTGAACAATGTTTAAAGAATATTAAATATTAATATATGAAATGAAAAAATATTGCAAGCGATATCAGCAGATATGTCCAAAGCATAACAAGCTGAACTTAAGAATGCAAATAATGAGAACATGTTTTCAGTTAGATATTCTGGATGGTTTAGTATTCAAATTAAAGTTGATTTTTTTCCCCTTTCAGTAAAAAACAAAACAAAATATTTACTGCTGTTGTCATATTACATGCAGGTTTGTTTTCCTACTCAGTACAAAAACAAATTTAAGGTGAATAAACTAATAAAATTGGAGTTATTTTGGTCACTGTGCTTATACGAAGACTTTTCTTTGCAATATTGAAAATGCATGCCCTGGATATTTAGAAAAAGCAGTTTTTATCAGTCTGTGATTATTCTTCTTCAACCCCGCACATTCATAAATAATTGCCAAATTGGCAGGTGCATTCCAATGACTTTCTCTGCCAGACACTGTAAAATTGGAGCCGACATAGGCTGAATAAATTGCAGCCCTCCGGGTAAATGGGCTGGTTGAGTGCTGGTCTTTAGCAATAAGGAGTTGAGGGGAAATGTTTTCCTGACTGGATGCCCACCCTTACAACCTAGTTGCTCCTATTTGTCAGGCTTGACATTGAGAGTTGGCTCTGCACCAGACATAAGCCCGGAGCAGCTCTAGCTGTGGTCTTGTTCCTACTGTGGAGCAGTCCTGGGGTCCAGAACTGGGGGCCGTGCATGTGTTGGTGCTGAAGAAGGAACCTGGGGATGTCCCCGGGGTCTCCTAGAGGAGCAATGAGATATAGTCTCCAGAAGTAGCTCCAGTGAGCAGCGGAGACTGAATTTTTGTCTTAGGGAGAGGAAATAATTGTTACAAGGGCTGTCTAAGCAATTTCCCCAATATTAATCCACAGGGGGGTTTAAAACCTGGGATGGCCAGGCACCAGTGGTTCACGCCTCCAATCCTAGTTACTTGAAGAGGCTGAAATCTGAGGATGGAAGTTGGAAGCAGGGAGGAAAGTCCACGAGACTCCTATCTTCAATTAACCACCCAAAACGCAGGAAATGGAGTTGTAGTGCAAAGTGGTAGAGCCATAGCCTTGAGCACAAACGCTCAGGGACAGCACCCAGGCTGTGAGTTTAATAAGGCCCAGGACAGGCACAACAACAACAACCAAAAGAGAAAAACCTAGAGTACGTGGAGGAGAATGTACTCATGATATTCAATGCATACACGTGAAAATCAGACTAGGAAAATTGAGGGGAGGGGGAGGGCTTGGACAAATGGGGGAGAATGATTGACAGGGCTGACACTGATCAAGATGCGTTGTACCCTCTGATCTTCCTCTTTCTGTTTTGTTTCTCTCTCACTCCTTTTATGTCTACAGACCCAAACAACAACACTTAGTATGAAAGGTTACCATTGTTTTCTTTTTTGTTTTGGATGTAGTTTGGGGGCAGCTGACCCTTTTGGGCTTCTGAAGTTCAAGTACGTTTTTTGCCACTTGGGATTAAAGGGTGGAGCCAGATGTGGGGTCCTTGGCCTTCAGAGAACTTATGCAGATACTTATGCAGAACTTTATGGAAATAAAGCACCCTCCCGCCCTTGCAGAGGTCCTTGAGGACCACCTGGAGCTGCTTACAGATAGCTGGGAGCCGGAAGGAGGAGGGCCAATCTCAGTGCCCAGATGCACATAGAGCAGGGGCTCTGGGAGGAGGAGGGGGGCTGTCCAGGCTTCCCGGGAAGGCCCCTGCTGCAGGGTGCACACACAGCAGGCCTCTCAGAGCACCGGACTTTAGACGCAGGACTTGGAGCATGCTTCGAGAGGGGGAGGCCTGTGTGTACTGCTGTCTCTCAGATCCCACCCTAGGTTAAGTCGAATGGTCTCCGTTGTTTAGCAGATGCCTAATGAACAGACTCACCTTTCAGCAACCAATGCAAACACAGATACAAACGAACGGGCGAAGAAGGGCCTCATTTGTCTGTCTGTGTTGCTTCACAAATGCTCAGCAAAAAGCATCCCAGGGAGCTTCAATCAGCCCATTTTCCCCCTTTCTTTTTTTTTTCTCATTAGTCATTATGGGTTACAAAAGGCTGCTCACAAAACAGCTAGTGATTATCATTTAATGCATCCTTTCTGAAGCCTGGTGGAGAGGCGCAGGGAGCTACCTGGGGGATGGGGCAGGGAGATGGAGTTGGGCACCGGGTAAAGGCTTTGTGTGTGTGCTGTCCAGCCTTTCCCAGCTGGCTGAGCAGAGCTGATCTTAAGCAGAAGTCTGGTAAACCAAGCCATTCAGTGGTGACATTTGAAAGAGGGAGTCCTACCTGGACTCCTCCTTCCACCTCCGAAGACAAATGCTGCTCTTGAACACAGAGTGAAATGCCTGCCAATGGCGTGACAGCATCCCAGGTCACAGAGGAGAAGGCAGGCGTGTTTGTCTCTTGGTTTCAGGGCCCAGGAAAGGGCAGCGTCAAGCCTGCATGTTCTCGACTCACGGGAGCCTGGCACCTCACAGTCTTGTACATGAATTCTGTCTTGTCAGCTCCTTCCTACAGTTGTATATGTGTGCATTATGTATGTATGTATGTATATATATATATATATGAAGTAAATGAAATTTAAAATTCACTTCTTCAGTCACACTAGCCAATATCAAGTGTTCCATTGGTCCCCTGCGGTTATTGGCTACCATGTTGGACAACGGAAATCTCAATGCGCGCTTAACAGACACACAGTGAAATGTTTAAAAAGTCATGTGTTTTGTGCCCTTGTTACTTTCATTTTTTTTGAAATTCGTAGCTGATTCATTGAATGAATAATATATACAAGAATACCAATAAAAGGCACTAATACTACAAACTACAACTTGAAAATAAAGCCAATAGAACAGGAACAAAATATACATGAGAGGAATGTTTGATTTTTGACCCATGACGCATTCCACATCTTCACAATTAAATGTCTGCTCAAACAAAACTATACCTTGGTCTAACCTTAGTGCTTTTTATAAAAAAGCAACAACATGCCAGAACACTTTTGCTTCTGCTTTGAGATATTTGAGATTCACACATTTGTTCAAGTACATAGATGGCCTAGTGGCAAGAGTGCTTGACTCATTTTTTTAAACTTAGTTTACTTTGTTTATTTCTTTTTTTAATGGTGATGGGGGTTGAAGTGAGGGCCTTACACATGGCTGGACAAGTATCCCGCCCTGGAGCTACATTCCCAGTCAACCTTTGTTTCTTAATATAATATTCCATGGAAAGTTTCTACAATTTAATTTTTCAATAACCAGTGCTCAACCCAGCTCAGAAAATTCCTTAATATAAGACCACCAGTTCTAGCAACTCAGTAACAATTGCTCCAACATAGCAAATAAAATTCTATTGTTGTCCCATCTGGTGCACACGGCAACAGAAGTAGCCAGTTCAAGATGAGATACAACCAGGTAGCATGCCTGCAATCCTAGCTATTCGGGAGGTTGAGCTCTTAGGATTGTGGTTCAAAGACAGTTGGGTCAGGAAAGTTCGTGAGACACTTCGTTCCAACTAATCAGCAAGAAGCCTGAAGCTTAAGTGGTAGTGTGCTCACTTTGAGCAAAAAAGCACAGGGACAGAGCCTAGGTCCTGAGTTCAAGCACCAGGACCAGCATACACACACGCATACACACACACACACACACACACACACACACACACACACACACACACACAGAGAGAGAGAGAGAGAGAGAGAGAGAGAGAGAGAGATCCTCCCACTCCTGTATTGGCAGCAAGGTGGAAAGGTTTGAAGGGCCCCAATCTGTTCATCAGTCCTTCTCTTCCCCAGACTCAACCAAATTCCTTGCTATTCTCACCCTTAATTGTTTTAGAGCACATCATCATCCACTCAGACACTTTGCAACAGATTCCTCCATCCTCTCGCTCACTTCATAAACCTCTTCTTCCTTCATTTCCTCTCTTCTTCTGACTATAAATCTTTTCCTAACTTCATCATCACAGCGAGGCCGCAGGCCCGTGATTATCCAAGTCCTCTTCCAATTCCCCAGCCTCCCTGGTGTTTTGCATAGAATTGAGGACAATGCTGCAGGCTGAGCTCTCTTGAAATTTATACAGCACTGTAATGTTCTTCTGATTCCTCAGGCATTCACTGTTGATTGGAGCCTGGAATCCTTTGCTTTCTCCAGATAGAAGGATGTTTCCCCCCCCTTGGGTCAGAGAACTCAGAGAGATTTGTTTCAGAAGAGAGTAAGCAGCACAGAAGATTCTTTCTTCTCTGTAAACCCAAGACAGAAGCTTCTTTTCTTTCCTCCAAGAAGAATATGCTCAAGAGAATACTCACAGGAGGCGATGCCAGTGAGCTTTGTTTTTTATGTTGCTCCAAATTAGCAAATGACATTTTGGTCCTGAAGAGGAGTGTTTGCAGAGATGAGAGCCCGAGTGCGACATGTTCTTGAGTGAACTTTGTCCACATAAAACATCACAGAGCATTTAGAAAACATAGGAGCCCAGTCTTGCCCTTAGAGTCTCATTCGATTAGTGTGATGCTGGTGTCAGTGTGTGTGGACATGCAACACACATACATGTACACAAATACATGTATGCATGTGTATATTTGTATATGTTCATGTGTGCATATGTGCATATGTGTGCTTCATGGCCATCGTAGCCAACTTAAGATTATACTTCAGTGGGTGTATGTTCACGTTGTTCTGCAGCCATCACCACTGGATTTGTATCCAGAATTCTTCATCTTGCAGAACAAAAACTCTACACGCCTTCAAAAGGATCCTCCATCTCCTACTTTCCTCATTCTTTGGCAACCACCATCTACTTTCTCCCTCTTTGGGTCTGACTACTGTAAGTTGCTCATGGAAGTAGACTCAGAGAGCCTGGTGCATTTGGGACAGGCAGGATCATTTTATTGAGCACAGTGTTCTCCCTTCCATGTTGTAGCATGTGTCAGAATTTCCTTCCTCTTAAGCACCGAAGATTCCACTCTATGGATACATGATGTTGAGTTTATTTCTCCAATTCACCAATGGAGTAACGGAATAATCCCCAAGTTACATCATAGCAAAGATTGTTAATTTTGTCAGAAAAGGTAAGAAAATATAATACCACTTAAAAAGAATACAAATTATGAATCCAAATGGACAGGTATAAATAAAAAGTATAAATATGTGAAAGAACCAGCTACAATTGTTGATAAAGGTAGCAAAAGCATATGTTGGTAAAAAGACAACCCATTCAATAAACGAAGTTGGAAAAACTAGACATCCAGGGCTGGGGATATGGCCTAGTGGCAAGAGTGCTTGCCTCTGAGGCTGGGGATATGGCCTAGTGGCAAGAGAGCTTGCCTCCCATACATGAAACCCTAGGTTCGATTCCCCAGCACCACGTATATGGAAAAAAAACGGCCAGAAGGGGCACTATGGCTCAAGTGGCAGAGTGCTAGCCTTGAGCAAAAAGAAGCCAGGGACAGTGCTCAGGCCCTGAGTCCAAGGCCCAGGACTGGCAAAAAATAAAAAAATAATAAAAATAAAACTCTACTTTGTAAAAAAAAAAAAAAAAAGAGTGCTTGCCTCTAATACATGAAGCCCTGGGTTCGATTCCCCAGCACCACATATACAGAAAACTGCCAGAAGTGGTGCTGTGGCTCAAGTGGCAGAGTGCTAGCCTTGAGCAAAAAGAAGCCAGGAACAGTGCTCAGGCCCTGAGTCCAAGGCCCAGGACTGGAAAAAAAAAAAGAAACAAAAAGAAAAGAAAAAAAAACCTAGACATCCGCATGTTGAAGAGAGAAACTAGATCGCTATATCTCTTGCTGTTAAAAAAATTAATTCAAAATAGGCCCAAGATCTTAATATAAGACCTGAACTTGAGACTATAAGATGAAAACATAGGAAAAACACTTTCAAGTATAAACATAGGCAATGCTTTTCTAAATAGGACTCTAATAGCTCAGAAAATAATAGCAAGAATTGACAAAGGAGATGATAACAAATTACAAGTCTCTCCACAGCAGAAGAAGTAATTATCAGAGTGAAGGGACAGCCTATAGAATGGGACAAAGTTTTCAGCTATTCACCTGACATATAAAAATATTCCAAATGTGTCAGAACTCAAAATATTAGGGGCTGGGAATATGGCCTAGTGGTAAAGTGCTCGCCTCATATACATGAAGCCCTGGGTTCGATTCCTCAGCACCACAGATATAAAAAAAAAAGCTGGAAGTGGCGCTGTGGCTCAAGTGGCAGAATACTAGCCTTGAGCAAAACAAAAAAAGAAGCCAGGGACAGTGCTCAGGCCCTGAGTTCATGCCCCAGGACTGGCAACAACATCAAAAGCAAATAAACTCAAAGAACTCAAAATATTAAACTCAACAGCACAAACTTAGGAAGCAGGGGCAGGAAATTTTAGGTCTGACAACAGCTCCAGTAAACACTGAGATGCTGTTTCAAGAAACAGACAAACAAACAACCCATGTATGAAGTGTAATCTACACACTCGACCAAGAAGGACTGAACCACGTCTAGAGTGCTCACAGAGGCTGTCCTGTGTTATGTAAGGAATTTACTCATTCACTAATGACCAAGCAAATCACTAAAGGAGAGAGAAGATGTGCTTGCAGAATTCCTCTTTACAACCCCAATGGTGCTGTGGCCATGTTGGTGACAATAAACCTGATACCCAAAGTGAATGGCAATGTTTAGAGAAAGCTGCCTGATTTTGAGTAACTTTGAAACATCCCTGGACAGGCACAAGTGGTGTTTAGTTAACATTGCTAAGAAGTGATAGAGGTTAAGAAGTGTCCTATTCCTACATTTTAGTGTCAGAAATGAGAGAAAAAATTTCAGGATTTTCCAAAGTGTACCTTCTCACTTACAGAAAATTGCAGATTTTCATTTATAGTTTAAGGGGAAAAAAATGACAGAAAGGCTTGGAATGTTGCTCAGTGGCAGAACACGTGCTTAGCATGCACAGAGGTCCTGGGTTCAATCCTCAACACCAAAAACATTTTTTTTTTTTTTTGGCCAGTCCTGGGCCTTGGACTCAGGGCCTGAGCACTGTCCCTGGCTTCTTCCCGCTCAAGGCTAGCACTCTGCCACTTGAGCCACAGCGCCGCTTCTGGCCGTTTTCTGTATATGTGGTGCTGGGGAATCGAACCTAGGGCCTCGTGTATCCGAGGCAGGCACTCTTGCCACTAGGCCATATCCCCAGCCCCAAATACATTTTTTAATTACATCAGTTTTATCAAGCTCATCTTAATCTTATGCAATCACCTTGCTGTCTCTAAGGAACTTTTTGATAATGCTATTCATGCCATTTGAAAGGTCCTAAAAGATGTCTTAAACGGATGCTTTATTAACTCATTACAATTTTTGGCTACCTCTGCTAGTTAACTTAATTCATTTGAGATTACAGAAGAAAAAAAATTGTAATGGTTCTAGTACTCTTCCATTCTGTCTTATAGAAGGCCTTAGGGGAGCGCAGAAAGATCTATGGGGAGTTTATTCAGTCTCCTACTTATAATTTTGAGCAATTATAGAATTTAGATTTAAAAGTGCTGGTCGGTTTTAAGTTTCAGCATGGTCACGAGGCAGGCAGCATCATATTAGTATTCACAGTTAGAGTGAGAGGCCATTCTTGGTGCGTGCGCGCGCGTGCGTGCGTGTGTGTGTGTGTGTGTGTGTGTGTGTGTGTGTGTGTGTCCTGGTCTTGGGGCAGGATCTCAAGGCTTCAGTACTGTTGCTGAGCTTTTTTGTTCAAAGCTAGCACTCTACCACTTGAATCACAGCTTCATTTCCAGTTTTCTTGTGGTTCATTGGAGATAAGAAACTCATGGACTTTCCTGCCTGGGCTGGCTTTGAACCACAACCCTCAGATCTCAGCCTTCTGGATAGCTAGGATTATAGGCATGAGCCATTGGTGCCTAGCTTACCTCTATTTTGTATCTATAAATTCCCAGTCAGAGGTCTTTATCATATGTACACATTTATTTCGGATATTGAAAAAAGTGGTCACAATGGAAAGAACAAGACTTAAACCAAGGAAGATTTAGGCACGATATCATCATAAACCCGAGTTATTTCAAAATGTGCTTCATGCATCTACCACATAACCCAAGTCCACCTGATATACTGACATCACACTGTTTACTTGACCTGCTCTTTCTGAATCATTTCATAGTCCCAAGGTGGGTATAGTGTGGTGAAGAGAAGGATCCTTTATTAAATCGACTCCCTACATTACAAGTGACTTACATAGTAAGAAAATTGGCCCTGAGGCTAAAAGCAATACAGTCTGCCATTAGAAAGGTAAGAAGGCCCTGAAACACAGATGAAGAGAATGTACATGGCCTTTGATCTGGAAGCACAAGAGTACACTCTAATAATAGGGAGCTACATACTCGAGGAAGTATTCCCTGATAAAGGCTGAGGTCACAGATGTTATAAACTGAATGCTTATGTCCCTCTCCAACTCATAAGTTGAACTCGTGACCCCAAGTGTGAAGATATTTAAAGTTGGGGTCTTTGGAAGGTAATGAGGTGGGGGGAGGCATGAATGGAGTTAGTGCTCTTACAAAACATCGAAAGGAGATGCTTCTATGATGTATCTGTAGAGCAATCAGGACATCTGTGATGCAAACTCGGAGTCTACTGATGGCTTGATCTTGGCTGTTCAGGCCTTCCGATCCATGAGCAATAGATCCTGTTGTTTATAAATGTTGGCCACCCAAACAGACTAACACAAAGAGCTATAGTGGGAGCAGAGTCTGGCTTCAGTTTGAATTCTGGCCCAACAACTTAGGAAACATCTCAAGATGAACAAATTTATCTCTTCAAGCTTGCTTTCTCTCTTTAAAGTGTTTACAGAAATCTTTCTTGGGGGTGATGGTTAAAATTAGAAATGAAGTATGTGAAAAAGCTAAACACATTGTAGAAACAATTGTAGAAACACAAATTCACAAAGTGCACCCAGATGTTTTAAGTACGTGTAAATTGGTAGTTCACTCAAATGTTAGTAATGCCTTTTAGAACATTAATACAATGACTAAACATATTAGAATAAAATACCAATCTAAGCATGCTCTTAAATAGCAACTCTGAATGAGGAAAAGCAGAAAAGATGCAAATTTCTTGAGTGCACATACACTTTCAATTAGAGGCTGTTACTGAAAACATGCAATAGAAATTTCCTAAGTGAAAAGCAAATAAAATAAAAGGTAGTTTCTAAGCCCAAATCTACTTACATTGGGCAATATAGGTAGTACAACCTGACTATTGATTCTCTGGAAATGTAAACCAATGAACAAATAAATCCTTGGCAAGTCAAAGGTCTCCTACAAGCTGAATTGCTATGATTTTTAAAAGTAAATGAGTGCAGCTGCCAGTTAGGGAGTGCATGTACACTGAAAGTAAGTCTACTATAGAACTTGGTATGAGGTAGGTTGAGTAAAGGACAGATGCGTTACAAAAAGCTTTTAAAAATTAGAAAAGTAGTAGTTAATGGCTATTCAAAGAAGCAATTATTAGAGTGTTTCATGAAATACTTATTTTCAACTTTTGGAGGGATTTGAACTCAGGTCTCCCATTTGCAAGGTAGACACTCTACCACTTGAGCCAGGCTCTCAAACGTCCATTTTGTTTTAGTTACTTTTCAGGTAAGATATCCCCTGAAGATTGAGGACAAAGGTAATTTTTTGGCAAGACTTTCTTTCCTTATTTAGCAGATACTATCAGGGAGGATTCAGGCAAGAGAAAACACACTATCCATTTCTTGAAAAATCTCTTCACCTTCCCGGTCTTGCTACTTGGGAATGTACAACAGACAAATCTCAGTAGCAATGTAGTTTCCTTAACAATAAATAGATAAGTAAGTAAAAACTTCTTGTGTTAGGAGGCACAGCAGACTTTAGCAAGTGGCTGAGTTCCAGAGCGCTGACTGATTGTCAACTGCAGATGGGGGGAAACTGTTCGCACCTGTTTAAGCACTGCTGACTGATGGATATTCAAAAGCATATCCAAATAGTCGCACCCACTCTTCAAGCATGAGCAAAACCAGATGAGCCCACATGCCACAGAGGCACCCCACTTCCTTCCCCCACCTCCCTTTCTGTCAGAGAGGAGGAGGAAAAGGAAGACTAGTATGAAATGTAATGTTTATCAATGGCTATGATTCAACCACAATAAACAGGCCAAGAAGAAGGAGGAGGAGGAGAGGGAAAGAGGAGAAAGTTCCAGCCCATTCTGAGAGAAGGTAGGCCGCGATGAATCTGAATATATTGGCAAAGGGAGAGCTGATTAGTCTGGAAGGCTGTCCACAGGTTAGCAGGCCTCATTTCCAATCTGTGACAGCAATATGTGTCGTTTCATGCTTCATCCTCATTCCCCATGTTCAACACAAACCGGGGTCACTCTATATATGGAAATCACTGTCTTCAGGGCAAAAAAATTAAAAAAGGTGAGATTACCGCTTTAACCTTACTGGCCTCAGAAAATATGTTTTAGTCTGATACATTATACTAGTAGGAATTATTTATCAAGAAGATACAAGCTTGATATTTCAGAAATAATGAGATGTTCTGGTTTTGCAGCTGAAATTTTATGGTCCACAGAGCATCAGCTACGAATCCAGAGGAATGAAGTAAACTTGCAATGAATGATACACACTCTGCAGCCAAAGAAAAATGGGTATGCAAAGGGTTATATGAAAGTTATCACACAGAGAGAAGCTTTGAAGAGCCACACTTCCTTTGTTGCTAAGAGAAGAAATACGTTTTTAGGAGTGATTAAAAAATAAATCAAACTCACAGGTGCCTTCCTAGCATTTTATTAGGCAAACAGCCTACAGGATAAGGAAACTATGATAGGCCTTACAGTCTACAAGTGTATGTGAACTATTTTAAAAGTCACAGCAAAACAGTCTGAGAGGTCTCAAGGGACAGCCCAATGTGGATGTAGAAGCTGAAATAAGAGCAAATGTATAAACACGTATGGCAGGACCTTGGGAAACTGTCAGATTTGCTTATATATTTCTTGGCCAAGTGGTCTTGGTGATAAAAGGCCAATTGTCCTATTAAAATTTCAGAACTTGTGAAAGAACCCCAGGAAGTGACAGAGAAACACAACCCCCCAGAAGATAGCAAGAGCCAGGTCCCCACTGGGACCAATTGGCGACTTGTGTCGCCAATCCCAGCTCAGCTACTCAGGAGACTAACATCAGATGAGATCATGGTTTGAGGCCTACGCAGAAAAGTTCAAGAAACTCCCTGTCTAAAATAAGTAGCAAAAAGCAGAGTTGGAGATGGGAGGAAAAATCTGAGAGATGTAACTATAACCCCTCTGTACATCATTTTTATAATAACAAAAATAAAAATAAAATCCTAAAAAAAAAAACAGGACGGGAGGCATGGCTCAACTGGCAGAGCACCAGCTAGGCAAGCAAGCTGAGGAAGTATGAGGCCCTGACTTCCAACTTCAGCACCACCAATGAAGCCAAAAAAAATGGCAGGCCCCCTTCCCCTAGCTATGCTAGGGGTGTAGAACTCGTTTTTTGGTGGTCCTTCCCCATCCCACAGTAAACTGTGGCTGCTTCCCATTCTACAACCACTGTCTCAAATCCATAAAACCCATTACTGTTCCCCAGAACAAAAGCCAGCGCTCACGGAACCCCAAGACCTAGCCATCAGAAGTCACCCATGGAAGATTCCAGCCCCCGGGGACTATGTAGCAAACAGGTCTCCTCACAAAGGCTCTTCGTTCAAGCACACAGTTTTGCCATGCATGCTTCCTAGAAAATAAACATCAATAGTTTAAAACTCCTTGCAAGTATAATTACCAAAGTCCTAGTCTCACATCAGCCTCTTCCTGAGTGGAGTATTTGCAGTCACTCAAGGGCACTCAGAATCATTAATTAAATACTCCAGGGCGAAAGGTGCTGTGTTAGGTTATGTGCTGGCCATCAAACAAACTGGATAATCTCTGAACACCTAACCTGAGTTTCAAAATAGATATGCCAGCACTGATTCTGCAAGGCCATTGTAAGAATTAAATAATTTAATACTCATAAGCCTTTAGGAGAGGCCGAATATTATTCACCATAGAATAGAAAGAACTATTGTGTCTTATCAGCTGCCCTTTGTGACAAAATGTTGACCTAAATATCTATTTTTCCCTACAAACAGAATACTTGATTTTTATGTTTTGTCTTTAGTGGCACCGGTGTTTAAAGTTAGGGCCTTGTCTTTGCTAGGTAAGCACTCTACTACCTGAGCCAGGGCCCCAACCAGCTTACCTATTATATGCCACATGAAATCAGGACTATTTTTCTCCGCTTCCTTTGCAGCTAGGAATGGTCATCTATAAAACTAATTGTTTACAGGAAATACCATGTGTAATTTCTGGGCAGTATTTCTGAGAATTTCTTTTAACTCAGGTGTTTTACCACTTGAGCCACGCCTTCATACAGGAGATGCTGTTTCACTCCTTTCTGCTTTATAGAAATGGCTGGAGCACAAGTGGCCATGGCAACCATTAGGGTAGAGTGAAGTTGAGAACAGAAGGAGGCTACAACCAGAACAGCTTCATGAAACTGTGTTAGGAGCCCTGGACTTCCTATTGATTTCTTTCACATGAGAAAACCAAACTTCTTTTTTGCTTGTCACCATTATTTTGAAGTTTTCAGTTCCTGAAGCAAAATACCAATCCTAAACGAGGTATCATTTTTAAAGTAAATGTCTACATTTTTTTTAATTGTACAGAGGGGTTACAGTTACTTAAGTAAATTTCTTTTTGAACAGTGTCACCCACTTTCTTGTTTTTCCCCACTTTCTCCCATTTCCATTCCCTTCCCCACAAGGTGTAAAGCTCATTTCCAGCACAGTGTCTGGTGAGTATTGCTGTTGCATTGCTTTACCCTTTGTCCCACAGTTTTCCCTTCCCCAAATCAGATAGCCTTATACAGAAGACAAAGGGTACCGAAGTCAAAAACAGTGATCACAGGGAATAAAACAGAGGGAAAAAAACGAAAGGCACATTTTTTTTAAGTAGAAGAAAAGGCTTTCTGATGGATGATCTTTGACAAAAGGACTGAAGGCTCCCAGCTCCTTACTTCCAAATTTCTTTTTCAGACAAGAATTTTCCATTATCCACTTAAGTCAATGTTATATGGGTGTTGTTACTTGAGGTCAGAGACTTTCCTAAACGTACTCTCCAGCAAATGAGAGGTATAGGAAAAGAACTCCAAGTTCATTCTTAATTATTCCATGTCTGATATGTGCAATAGATGAAAACTTTTAATGATTTGAATAGACAATTTAAACTTAGTACATGTGTTTCTACCGCCACCCCCAGGATCCATTGAATGAAAGTTTAAGAAAATTTAAAAATGTCCATCTCTATGTAAAGCAGACAAGTGAAGGCTCTCTCTCTCTCTCTCTCTCTCTCTCTCTCTCTCTCTCTCTCTCTCTGTTTCTTTCTCTTTTGTTTTTGGTCAGTTGTGGGGCACTGTCTCTGAGGTTTTTCACTCAAGCTAGCACTACCACTCGAGCCACAGCTCCACTTCTAGTTTTCTGGTGGGTAATTGGAGATAAGAGTCTCATGAACTTTCCTGCCTGGGCTGACATGAATCACAACCTACAGATCTCAACATCCTGAGTAGCTAGGATTATAGGTGTGAGCCACAGGTGCTTAGCTCTGAAGGGTTTTCTAAGTGGTAATGAAATTAGAAAACTTTCCACATGAAAGAAAATGAACTGAAAAATACTGATAAGGCGTAGGAAGCACAATGGAGCCTCCCATATCTGATCTCAGCTGACAAGCTCAGACATGCTGTCAGAAGGCTGAGGCAGGAGGATTGTGAGTTTCAGGCCAGATTGGGCTAAATAGTGAGAAATCAAAAAAAGAAAAGGAAGAGGAAGAAGTTAAAGTAACATAGCATGAGAAGGAATGGAGAACTCTTGAAAATTAAAAAACAAAAAGATGAATAGAATGTCTGAAGAATAAAAAGCTGAATACTTATTGAGAGACAAGAGATATGAAAGAAAGGAGGACACCAGGAGATGGTTCAGGGAAGCCAATGTGTAGTTAATAAGAGTACCAAGAAAGAAAAACTGGAAAAACTGGTGAGGAGAAAGCTAGTAAAACAACAGCAGGTAGGAAAACAAGCACATAATGGCATTTCCAGTGATGAAGGGACTCACAACTCTTCAAATTGATGGGGACTGCCAAGTCACAAATAGATTGTGTATACCGCTCCCACAACTGGACAACTGCAAAATGATAGAATGGCACAAAGAATCTATTTACAGTAAGTAAAAAAAAAGAAGACAGCATTTGCAAAAGACTAAAACCACCTGTCATTAGACGTCTCATGAGTAATTCTAGATGCTTAGAAGCAATAGGCAATGCCTCTCAAGTGGTGAAAGAGGATGCATTTTGAAGGGTTTTTTTCTCTTCAGCCGGAGTGCTCATTAGTAATGAGGGGAAGAATCAGTGTGCCTCCAAATTCATGAAAGGTGGTGAAAGTTCACTTTTCACACCCTCTTCTTAAGAAGTTGTTTCAAGATAGGCTCCAGTAAAATGAGACCGTAAACCCAATGAAGGAATATATGAGCTTCAGAAAACTGCAGCTCCAATCAAGGAAAGAATGGAAGTTCCAGGATGAAAGTTGTCCAAAAAGGTCTGGGGTACAGTTAGTTCAGGCACAGAGACAGAGACCCCTGAGGGGGTCCCATCGATGAGCAGAAACAATGAAAACAATGGGAGAACCTGAAGATGACTAGAGGTACAGAGTGTACGAAATACAAGGCTTTACAATGAGAATTAAAGGCTTTACAAGCTGGGCACTGGTAGCTGGTAACTGGGCACAGGAGGCTGAGATCTGAGGATCACAGTTCAAAGCCAGTCTAAGCAGGAAAGTCCGTGAGACTCTTACCTCCACTTAATCGCCAGAAAATCAGAAATGGCACTGTAGCTCAAAGTTGTAGAGAGTTAGACTTGAGTGAAAAGGCTCAGGGTAGGAAGTTAGCAAATATTAAAATAATAATAATAATAATAATAATAATGAACTGGACTATAAGTAGAATAAGTGAAAACCTGAAAGATTTAAGGACATTATACGAAGACAATCCGAATCTCACAGGAGAAAAACTAGCAAAGCCAATAAACCAGTGCAAAACTGTTCAACCAATGATGGGGTGTAATAAAGAGGATTTCATAGTAACAATCACTCACTGAGTGGAATTTGAAACATAGGTTTGGAATTACAGAGCAGATAATATAGTCCTATCAAGACATTTGAATGTGCAGTAAAGACCATTTACTTATTGACTCTTGAAAAAATTATAGTGCAGCCACAGAACAGAAATGGAGAGGCAAAAGTTGGGGAGAAGAGCTGGTGGGAAGCAAAACTAGGTGACTAAATGCTCACGTTGCATGGCTGGGTGCTAAGATCTATGCTCTCTAGGGACACGAAGTGAAGCACATTTGCTAGCTCGGAAAGGTAAATTAATAAAAGAAGTAATGAGCAGCAACACTTAAATATTAGAGGGGAGTGTAAGGGAAAGCAAATATCCTTGCAAAATTAAGATACAGAAGTGAAATATATCAGTCAGAAACAGTGAAGTAACCTCTGAAAGTATTGAAAATCAGGTTGGATTAAAACAATTATCTCTAAGGGAGGTAGCTGGGGTGTGCTGGGCCAGGAACTGTTCTTATATCCTCTTTGTACTATTTTATTCTTTTAGTCATATGACTATATTACTTTTATTCTAATTAAAATTCTTTCAACACAGAAATTTGCCACTGGAATTGAAACATTATCAAATCAAATTAAATGAACTTAAAGCAGTAGATTATCTGCCATAAAAAGTGTTTTCATTTATTGAGATTATTTCCCCCAAGGGAAGTGAATGCTATATTAAAGAAATCAAGTTCTTCACAAAGAATATTTTCTAATAGTAACAATATCCAACTTTGAATTACATTATTCTCTTAAGAAAGGAAATTTCTCCTGATTAGTTGAATTCAAAAACCTCATAGTACAGCTGGAAGATTTTTTTTTTCCAAAAGAAACCATTTCTCCAGATACGTGGATCTCCTGAGCATAATGTTTCAAAAGCAAATCTTTGGGCCCAAAGAACTGGTCTCTTCAAAGCTGAAATATACCTTTAGGTAAATACAGAACTAAATTAAATTTAAATTATTCTTGTTTTAAGATAATCATTGTTGTATGTGGTTTTGGAATTCCTCCATGTTCCTTGCTATCCATGAGTATAGAAGGAGACTATGCTTCCAGTACCTCTTCACCCTTAACACTGCTAAGGACCAGTCATATTTCAGGGATCATCTCACGTAATCTTCGCAATGGCATAACCTCTTTGGGTTGTCACTGTGACATCTGTTTATTTACCGCTGTGTCGTTAACCCTAGTAGAAGTCCCACTTCCTGTCCAGCTTCTTTCTTCTTGTTTCCAGAGTAAGAACAGCCATCGCAAGAGAGCAGCCCGGGCCCGGGTTTCTGTCCGGATGGCTAAGTTCTTTATTAGATCTGTTTTTTGTTTGGTTTTTGTTGATATCAAATACTTAATGCATTGGTTTGTTGTTTTAAAGCATTAGAAGATAAGGATGCAGCTACGAATGCAGACCTTTCCTTCGTTAAGCAAGAACTAAAGAGAAAGATGAAATGGTCAATGAGTGGAGTTACACAGTGATGAATTCCACATCATCTTTTTGTTTCCTATTTTCCTCTCCACTGTTTTCTTACCTCCTTTCTTCCTGTTTTCCCAGCTAAATTTTTCAGAAAGGATTTGTAGTGATGCAGAGTAAAACACATAGTCTCCTGTCTCTACTCTCCCAAGAACTCCCAAACGAGGTAAACTGACGGGATGGCTGGGGTTAGGAAAGGTGGGAGAGAACGGTACGATGATACTGATCAAGATGCACTGTACTCACATGTTGACATGTTGACTTGAAGCTTCTTTGTACAATTACTTAAAGAAAATAAATTGCATCGCAAAAAAGAGGAAGAACTCAAAACTACTATTAAGGCTGGAAAGAACCAAACAACAACATAGAACATGGACTAATGTAGAAATGAACAGTAAGAAAGGAAAAATAAAGTACAAAAGTCCCAGCAGAGGATTACAAGAGCTCAATAGCTATGTACATGTGATCATATAAGATGCTGCTGCTGGGAGAAATGAACTCCAAGATATGGAAACAAGAGTTTTTTTAGGGGCTGGGAATATGGCCTAGTGGTAAAGTGCTCGTCTCCTATACATGAAGCCCTGGGTTCGGTTCCTCAGCACCCCGCATATAGAAAAAAAGCCGGAAGTAGTGCTGTGGCTCAAGTGGCAGAGTGCTAGCCTTGAGCAAAACGAAGCCAGGGACAGTGCTCAGGCCCTGAGTTCAAGCCCCAGAACTGGCAAAAAAAACAAAAACAAACAAACAAAAAGATTTTTTATTGTTATTTGTAATGTACTATGTAAAAGTTTTTCTTTCCTATGTTTTGGCCCCTGTTGTTACTGTATTTGATTTTGGCACCCTGGGTATTATATATACGTTTATCTGAATTAGGGAAGGGAAGGGGAACATCACAACAGTGAGACAGGATAAAGGGTGAACCAATGCAACAGTGACACTCACAAGACAATATGTTAGAAATTAACTGTGCAACTCTGAGGAGGTTGGGAGGGAGGGAAGGTGGGAGAAAAAGGAGGGAGGGGTAACAAGTATGATGAGAAATGTACTCACTACCTTACCTATGTAATTGTAACCCCTCTGTATATATCACCTTGACAATAACATTAAATTTAAAAAAAAGAAAACACAAAGTAAGATGGCACATGTCAGAAATTACAATTAATACGAAGAAATTAAACTTTTAACTTAAAAGTTATTTCAGATTAAGTTAAAAAATCATAATCCTGCTTTACATTATTTATAAGAAATATTTCCCTGCATCAATCTGTCTGTCTGTCTGTCTGTCTGTCTGTGTCTCTCTCTCTCTTCCAGAACTAGGGAAGCTGAAAATAAAGGCATGAACCAATATAAACCAGAAAATAGCAAATGAAAATAATCTGATATCCCAAATACGCTGACCAAGTTAAGACCTGTGAAAGCACTGAATGAAATAAAGAGGAATTTCCCATACAGCATACCTCCAATTAGCCAAAAGTTGGTAAGGTCTTTGATCTTTTTTTTTCTTAACAACAAATAACATAGCAACAAAACACAAGAAGCAAAAATCGGTAGAAATCGGTAGAAGGGAAGAATGACCCATAATCACTCTGGGATTTTTCTGAGAAAATCCATTCATAGTTTGAATATGAGACTGAGATTTAGAAAGGGCTTGGAGAAGAATGAAAATGGTAAGAGGTTAGTGAATTTTCACCCTAAATGGGAGTATTTAGGAATCATTTGTCTTTCAGCTATGAAATGTAGATGTACTCTTTGAAGACCATTGCTGATTGGTTGCTATAAAATACACTCATTAGAATGAAGCTGTTTTTGACTGGCTAGTTCTCAGAAATCCCTTTATGGATGCAAAATTGTCATCGACTTATGACACATCTAAGTCCAGTTCTGTTAGTTATTCGCTGCTCTTGTAAAAGAAGAATCAGTGCTTTCTTACAAGAGAAATTTTTCTTGTAAGAGTTCTGCCTTTGAGGGGCCTATGCTGAGTGCTATGTTGAGTTTATTATCTGGTAACAACATGGTTCTCTCCTTGCATGCATCAAGGTTCATGCACTGAGAAATGGAAAATCCTGGGAGATAAAAACTTTAATGAGCGACTGAATGGCTTGGACAGCAGTGCATGAGAAAGAAGAGTTCTCAGTGAGGAGGAAAGGAAAGGAAAACAAAAAGGCCAGGAGTGAGCTTAACAAAGAAGATGAGAGATCAGTAGTGACTGAAGAGAAGACACAGGTGAATGATGGCGAAGAAAAACAAAAAGAAACTGATGGATCAGCCTCTGTCTGGTCCAAGACTTGAGTCTTGCTGCAGAACACCATTGTGAAGGGCTCTGGTCTATTCACAAGGCAGCCAGGAAGCACTGGAGAAAGCAGTGTGACTTCCAGGCTTCCCCAAGCTTGGATGCCTCAGGGCCTCCTTCCGGCTGGCTCCCCTGTGCCGGTCCTCACTTGCTTAAGATTCACTTCATTGAAGTCTGCTCTGAAGTTGGTGCCTTTACTAAAGAGACAATGCACTGAGGCTGGCCACACACGGAGCATATTCATCATTCCCTTGACGTGTGAATGGATCTTTGATAGAACACATTGGTGAGAGGGCAAGGGAACACTGGCCTCCCAGGGAGGAAAGGAGGCACAAGGGTAGCTCCCTCTGTCAGGCCTGGTAGCATAGAGCTGTCCATGGAAAGCCCTGGAAGGCCAGTAAGAAGGGGGGTACTTGGGATGTGTTTTGCCTTGGAAAAACTTGATACCTTATTTGAATACTGGAAGTCAGTCTTACACTATATGCTAGCTTGGATTCCCACCATTTTGGATGGCCATAGATGATCTATAGCCCCATATAAAATAATTCTGCTCTATGTGAACCCCTCATACGAACCCCAGAAAGCCATTCACTGCTACTTGTACTAGTCTAAGATGTTCTAGTACAGATATCTTTTTAATAAATCAAATGAAAGCTGGGCACGCTGGCTCATGTCTATAATCCTAGCCACTCAGGAAGCTGAGATCTGAGGGTCACCACTGGAAGCCAGCCAGGGCAGGAAAGTCCATAAGGCTGTTATCTTCAAGTCAACCACGAAAGTGCATCTGTGGTTCAAGTGGTAGAGCCTCAACCTTGAGCAAAAGCGCTAAGGGACAGTGCCCAAGTCATGAGTTCAAGTCCCAGTGCTGAAAAGGCAACAACAAACAAGTCAAATAAGATAGGGGAAATGAATCCTAATAATACATATTACTTAACTCAAACTAAAGCATCCTTTTCACCTGTCATCAAATTCTGAAATGCATTGAGCTATTTGTTTGCACTGTATGTATTCTACCATTCATACTCCCCCTCCCTGCCCCCACTAGCATTTGCTCTAGCCACACAGCAAGTATCCAGTGCAAGCATGTGGCTGGTGGTACACACAGGTATCCAAGTGCAGTCAGATAATATGTGTCTGGGGAAATTAGGGCGGAGATCAAGAAGGCTGAAGTTGGAGGGCTGAGGAATCTGTCATGGAATTTAGGATCAGAGGGAGGGCAGTGGTAAAATGCCATTCCAAGGTCAAAATGCCTTGAGACATGGAGATCAGAGAAAAAGGATCAGAAGAATTTCCTATCCAAGAACAAAAGGAAGAATCAAGAAGCCAGGTGGCTCACACCGAAAGTCACACCCACCAGGGAGGACTAGAGTTGGAAAGACAGCTTGGGTGAAAAGTGAGAGACCTCATCTCAACCTTCACGCCAGGTGAGGTTGATAGTAGGAAGATTGCTGTCCTTGGCCGGCCTGGGCAAAAAGCTGGAGACCCTATCTAAAAAGTCAAACAAAAAGAGCGGGAGGTGTGACTCTTAGTGATAGCATGCCTGCCTAGCAAGGGCCAATTCTGGAGTCTTAAACTCCAGTATATGAGAGCAAGGGAGAAAGAGAGAGAGAGAAAGGGGACAGGGAGAGAGAGAGAGAGAAGAGAAGGGTGGAAGTCAGTGGCTCACACCTGTAATCCTAGCTACTCAGGAGGCTGAGCTCTGAGGATCACGGTTCAAAGCCAACCTGAGCAACAAGTCTGTGAGACTCTTATCTCCAATGAACCACTAGAAAACCAGAAGTGGATCTGTGGCTCAAAGTGGTAGAGCACTGGCCTTGAGCTGAAGTGTTTGTTCAGGGACAGTGCCCAGGCCCAGAGTTCAAACCGACAACTGACAAAAAAGGAGAGAGAGAGAGAAGGGGAGAGAGAAGAGAAGGTACGAGGACAGAGAGGGAGTCAATTAAGTGTCTAATTCTCTGAAAGCATCACAATGATTGCTCTCCATCTTCGTACTTCCTGCCTATTTGGGTGTAGCTCCTATGCTCATGCCCCAATCCCCATTGGGAGTGTAAGCAGCTCGCCTCGGGTGAGCTGGACTGGAATAATAAAATGTTGGTTATCGTAATGGAGCTTTGAATTTTCAGATTCTATTTTCTTTTCTTTACAGCTTTCAATTCTATATCCGGTAGTATTTTATGAGGGATTCGGAAGAGACAGGGGGAAAAAAAAAGAAGGAAAAATATCCTTACAAAACAAAAACTGTATTTTCAGAATTCACTCAGCTGCTTTCAGACTATTTCCATCAACCCTCTTATTCATTTTGATTTATTTCCATCCATAAGCAGACTAACGCTTCTCTAGGCTTTTATTGTTCTTCAAGAATAGGCCTTCTATTGGAGGAAAATAATGTCGCTACGACCACCACTTTGCTCAATGCAGATCTTCATTAATCGGCAGCCACAGAACAGGCTTTTAGCAGCGAGCACTTTTGATGAGAATTGAATTTGATATTGCATTATGGTTGTAGGGTGTCTCACAATAGACTGTGTTCTTTTCTGTGACTAAGCACAATCAGAGAGACCCAATTAAATAATTTGGTGCAATAATGGAGAACAAAAGAGTAGGAGGGCTTAAAGTAGGGGCTACAGCATTTGTCGGCTCCCTTTTCTGTATCCTGTTAATTAATTTGCCTCCAAACAGAGAAAGAACACAATGTAGAAAAGCAGAGCTCATCTACAACATGTAGGTACTTTAGATGTAGTTTCTACATCTGGTAGACTCTCAGAAAATTGGCAGGTATTGGTATCCTAAGGCTGCCATAACAACAAAGTGCTCCAAATTTGGGAACTTAAGACACTAGGCAAGTATTCACAGTTGTGAATGCTACAAGTACAACATCCAGCTGTCAGTAGAGCCATGCTTCCTCTGAGGCTCTGGGTAGAATCTTTATCTCGTTCTAGATTGTGGTGATGGCTTCCAGTCATTGGTGTTCATTGGTGGGTAGCCCCAACCTGAAGTCTTGGCCTCTGTCATCTTTTGTCCTTATGTCCCATGTCTCTGTCTTCTGCTGGTATTTTTCCCAGCATAGGGATGCTTTTAAAGTGTCCCAGGGGATTCTCATCCAGTTGGAGACCTCTACAAGGCCTTTTGTAGGGAGAGGTCTTGAAAGTTGGGCAAACCATTACGTTACAGAGGTTGAGTTGTTTAGATTTAACTAACGTAAAAGAAGCAACTGTTTCCGAGTTTAATTCTTTTCTCAGGATGGTTCTTTTTCATTGATGATCTCAGCAGAGTGCAGAATTCTATTGTTTCCTTGTCACCAAAACTTTTGATGTTACTACTAAGATCACAACGATGGCCACTGAAAAGCAGGACTTGTCTCACTTTCCTGGAGGGCTCCAGAGACAAGCTGGGAGGATGTCTCTAATACAGACAACTACCTTGCCCAGTGGCCCACATTTCAGTGATGAACTTTTCTTCCTATAAGCTTAATCCTCAGGACAAGGGTAGGCAGGGAGAGTTGGGAGAGAGGAGGCTGGGGATCATGAAGCATCTTTGAATCTCCACAGAGATAAGCTCAGTTGCTTTCCTATGTCCTGCAGAGATAGAAGGAATACACCCAAGGGGAAAAGTCCTTGTAGTTAAGATCATCAGATAATGAGATACCTGGGTACTTATCTGTCTACCTTTTTTTGGGGGGGGGGGGAATACATAAGGATATGTATTTGCTAAGGCAAATTCAACAGTGACAATGACTGCTGTGGAAATCCTGCCTTGGTTTGTGGGGTTGTGGGAGAGAAGTTTCTTCTATTCCTAAGTTGGTATTTTAGTGGAGAGACCAACTTTCTCCTTCCCAGCTGGCCTTGGTGGGGAGAAGGGGTGAATTCCAATAGAAGACAATTATTCTTCTGCTGAGAAGAAGTAAACCCAAAGGCTATTACTGGGTCCCTCTGACCAACTTTCCTTAATCTGATTTAAACAGGGCTGTTAAAAGATTGGTGACTCCACTTACCGACAAACTCAATGTATTGGGGAGGCTTTATATTGGTTATCATAATTACTTCTGTCCATTCCAGTGGTTCTTTAGGTCACAATTGAATAAATGAGGCATGCCTCTGTGACACTGAATTTTGTATCCCTCCCAAGAGGAGGGCGACAAATGAATACAGAGTAGTTTGCTTAGGTCTTCTTAAATGTCTACCATCAGCTGGCGGGGTGGTGGGAGGAGGCAGAGAGGAAAAGAAACGGTGGGGGGGGAGGGAGAGAGATGGAGGTACAATCTACATTTTCCCATATTCTCAATTAATTCAGTCTAAAAGTATCACTCTTCTTCAGCAGCAGTTAAAATAGTCTGTGATGAGAGCATGACAATTTCCAGCTAAACTAGAGGATAATTAGAAATGCCCCGTAGCAGGCAAGCCAGTGCTTCAATTTATTTGCTGTTTATTACCAAGTCCCTGCCCCTTGGGCGTAATGACTGTAAAACCTCGCCAGCAGCTTCCCTGGGCTTGATTTAGTGCCGTAAATAGTGCTCAGAGAGTAGATTAAGCTGGAATGTGATCAAACCTTATTTGCAATCCGATTATACAAACTGCTCCTTGCACTGACCAGATTGAAGTAATTTCCCTATAGAAACGTTACACTCACTTTGGTGTAAAAATGATTAACATTTCCTGACTGCAGGTCAACCTTTCACTTTCTCTGTAATCCTTTATCAAGCAAGGTGTCCATATTTGTCTTAGGTTCGCCCCGTTTGCATCGTGAATGGTATTTAACCAAGGCCTGGCATCTCAGCCCAATTGGAAAAAAAAAAGAAGGAGGAGGAGGAAAGAAATTATACGTAACCTCAGAGGATCTCAGTGATGAACGATGGCTATAAATAAACCTTCCTGAAGAAGAGGATTAATAACATATTTTTTTCTGGTTTGATTGTTCGACATTATTGACTTGCTTAATGACCTAATGGAGAACTTTTATGGACCAATGAAGAAATTTCCCTATCTGCTAGGGAAGAGCCATGGTTGTACTTGCAAGAAAGAAGTGTCTTGAACCTCATAGGGGTGATTTATGAAAATGAGTATCTATCACAGAGCCAACCTCTAAGAAGTATTTAAATACCAACGGCAACTACTAATCCTCTCTCTTTTAAATAACCATCCACATGGGGTGTTTGGTTCCACTATGCCCCCCTCTCTCCCTTTACCATATCAGGATTTCCTATAGTGAAAGCAGGTTTCCTACAATTAGCCTCTGGTAAAGAAACACCACCAACTCCATGCTACGCACCGAGAGCAAACTCTTGGCTCCTCGCATATTTTTGTGACAATCAAAGAAAATATTTGGGTCTGACATTCATTACCATAGCCCTAACTCCAATACCCGCAATAACATGTTTAGTTGTACAACATATTTAAGCTGATTTTCTTCAGACATTTTGTTTTGGCCTTAACCCTTTCCAGACCAAACACACGGTGTAAATATTCCCAGGCTTTTCGGCTGGGTAATTGAAAAAATGTCAGCCAGCAGAGACCCTTCGTTTTGGTGATTATTCCTAAGTGGCTTAAAGATACAAATGGTAGAAACAGAGAGGGTCACATTTAGTTCCTTTGTGTGTGTGTAACATGCAAGTGGCTATCAACTGTAGGTAAAGGCTGTGGAGATTGGAGGAGTTATTATTATTATTTTCTCCACATCAGGATCATCTTTGTGTTTTTCAAGACCAGGAAGCTTCTATGCCGAAGCCACTGAAATTTTAGACTTTTTTTTTTCCTGATATTCTTTGGCGTTTACAGCCCATAGACTATTTAAGAAATGATTTCAGACACTTAGACTCAAAGCTTCGGGAATAGGGCTGTGTATTCTTTTCTTTCCAAGTACAGTGATATAGGATTGAAGTTGAGATGAGAATGTACAAAATGGCCCGAAGTCGGCAGACAGAAAATAGATGTGCCTTCTTGTTTGACCTTCTCCTGTTATGTCAATGATTCCTTTAGAAGGAAATCAGGTCTACCGAAAGCCATAAAAAATCTATTCTTCCTTTTTTCCCTCTTGTTACAAAAACAAAAACTCTTTCCTAAGGCCTCAGAAAAATCACAGTGAAATTAAAATGAGCTAATTGGACATAGGGATAGGCTAACTTCTGCCTATAGGTTTGAGAAATATTAGTAACAGACACGGCACAAGCAGTCCTAGTATTGCATATATCCCAAAGCTCACCCCTTAGTTCATTTGCTTCGAGGAGCACAGCCACAGGACATCCCCGAGCTCAAAATCCAGCAGCAGCGACCGTAGCCCCTCAGTTGGACGAAGAAGGCTGTCCTCTTTGACATTCACAACCATCAACCCAGCCTGCAGTCCCCGGTCACCACGTAAACAGAATCATAAGCCAAGAAGGCCCAGGACAGCCTGAGAGTTGGGAGTCTATGGGCATTTTCAGTGCATTCTCAGAAGAGCTAGACTTTTGGGGAGCCACAGGGAAGTTGAGCCTAGCCCAGCGAGCCAGGCGCACAGATGGCATCTGACACTCACCTCTCTTTGGGTCCTGTCCTGAGCTTTGGCGGATGGGGCTGCTGGGTTGCAGTCTTGCCCGACTCAGGCAGGCATCTCCCAGGAAGGAAGCCTGTGTGGTGCAGAGTCCTGACACAAATACACACGCACACAAGCCAGCCACACACGGCTCCCATTCACACTAAGAGCATTTCTTTCTCCCTGCTCTCTTCCACGCACCTTTGGATAGTTAGATTTTTTTTTTTTAAGCATTCCTAGGACCTGCAACTTTCGCTGATATGAAAATTTCAGGATAAAGAGCCTACGAACTTGTGAGGAGAAGAAAATGAGCGGCGCATCCAGGAGATCCAGGGCCGTAAATGGTTAATAACTCTTTTCAGAGGCCCTTCCAAATATATCAAATGCTTTTCTGTATGTTTCTTCTTAAATTATGTCACCTTCAGGGAAAATGCGCAAGGTTGGGACAAGATGTGAAATTTATCTCCAGTGTAACAGCTCTGAAACTGTCTTATGAGAGCAATGCTTTGTTGGCACAAATCAAATATTTTCACATTGAATGTAAAGGGCAGAGTCTGTTTTCACTTCTGCCTCAGGTCCCCAAAGTCTTCCTGTTTCATGTTATGCATTTTTACAAAGTGTGCTGACTGGCTTATTTTGTAGTGCCATGTATACAATAAGTAGCATATGTATTATTTTCTATCTATAAGCTCTTGTATCCAAATACCATAAAAATCACTGATTTGGAGAATATACATATTAATAGCATTGTAATTTTTTTTCATGCTGTTCAACTAAGGAAAGAGATTAGATGTGGAAACATACGGAAATGACTCGCATCACTCTTGAACATGGAAAAGGGCTCTTTTCAATTCAACCCTTAAAAATATTTATTGAAGCTGGGTGCCAGTGGCTCACACCTGTAATCCCAGCTACTCAGGAGGCTGAGGTCTGGGGATTGGGACTTGAAGGCTGTCAAGGCAGGGAACTCCACGAGACTCTTACCTGTAATAAACTACCAAAAAAAATCCAGAAGTAGAGTTGTGGCTCAACTCATAGAGAGCTAGTTTTGAGCAAAAAAGCTCATGGACAGTGCCCGGGCCCTGAGTTCAAACCCCAGGACAAGCACAAAAAAATATTGTTATTATTATTATTATTATTATTGAATTAACAGAGGAATTATTTAGTAAATATGCAATTGTGAGCCATGCTATGTATAGCGTGAAACTAGAAATGGAGCCTATTCTTTTCCCTCCAGTTGTTCTCTGACCTAATTATCAAAAATGATATTGAAGTGAGTGCCTTTGCTTTTCCCTAATTCATCCCCTGCCGGTCAGCCCTTGAACTTGACAGTGCCTGTGTAGACACTGAGCACAGACTTCGACAGGGTTCCTCACAAACTTTGAGGTCAGCATTCACATGCAACTCAGCACTTTGGGATGTGTTGTTCCCTGTGATTTTTGCAGAAATCTGTTTCCTTGCCGTTGCTGCTAACTCCAGAAGACGTATGGATGTCTTGAAGTCACTTTGAATTATGCAAAACTTTTAATTTTTATTCCTGGGGGCTTGAGAGTTCCTGGTGCTAATTCATCATGGAATAAAATAGGAAATAGCCTGGCTATAAAAAAACTGGCCGGAACTCTATCTCCATCCTTGTTCTCCTTGTTGTCATCCTCCTCCCTGTCCTCCTTCCTTCCCTCCCTTTTTTCCCCCTTTCTTCTCTGCTCTCCTTCCCTGCCTGCAATAACCTTGATGTGCTAAGGCTGCTGGACACAAAACAAAACAGGCTTATCTCTTTGGGAAAAGGTACTCAAAAGGACAAAGAGGACTAGGAAAGGATAGATAATTATATATATGTATATAATTATTATTATTAGGGCCAAAGATTTAGGAAGTAAAAGGAGAAGAAAAGCCATGTTTCAGTTGCTGCTTCTGCAGTGGCTTTCACACGCATGTTGTAGCATCATTGTGGATGGATCGGAGAACCTAAATCTCTAAGGGCATAGAATCTGAGTCCACATGGAACAGACAGCCACACACTGCCTAATATCATTCAGGCCTATGCTGGACCATGTGCAACAGCATGGCCTATACCATAGACCCTATGTGTGTAGTAGACTAGAAGTCTGACATTGTCTAAGGTGACTGCACAAAGACAAAAACTGACTAATGATGCATTCCTTAGAACTTACCCTGTTAAGTGGTGCAGGGTTGTACTCAGGATTGTTTGATGGCCATTCAAACCTATATCTCAGGTATTTTCTCTTTTCTTAAAGACAACAGAGGCTGAGTCATGGATCATTGGTTGTATAGCATATCATTAAACACAAGTGACCCAGAACCCCTGAAATTATGCGTGTCTCTTTAAAAATGGCAGTTTTCCAGGTGTGCTTTCTCCAACCCTTCCTTTTCCACAGGAACATTGAATATGGCATTGGTGTTATTGGCATAGGTTATGGCCTCGTTTTCCATGCATCTTCTTGTTTATCATATTTTCTATTTCTTGAATGTTCTACCGTATCTTTAGCTTACTTGATTCCTGTATGTGGTAAATACCATGCCAGGAAACAAAGCCCAACACACCATCTCAATTTGTTCTGTTTTCAATGTGGCCTCTTCAGTAACCAGGAGAATTCTGGACTTCCTGATACTCTGACTGATGGGCCTGTTTGGCAAGCTGGGACAAAATTCAATTTTCAAAGGGAGGTGATGGGCATCAGATGGTGTGTTCCTCACAGAATCCTACTTACAATTTAGAGGCTGAATTCATTAAAAGCATGGTGCCATCTATTTGGGACCATGCCCTTCATGCAGCTTTACGAGGGGATTTGTCAGGCAGGGTTATGATAATAGCAAACTCGAAGGCTTCTGTTTTAAATTAAACCAGTGCGATTCGATGTTAACGCGAGCGACAGTGCTGGCCACAGCCTGCTACAGAATGGCCCACCAGATGAGTGTCATTTTGTGTGTCCGGTAGAGTCTTTTGTCCGGGGAGCCGTGACAAGGGAGTTAGTGACAAACTGCAGGTGGGAAAGAGGCCTAGGCTGCACGAAGTGCTGCGGCTGAGTCTCCAGGAGCTGCGCAGCTGCTGATGGGTGGACAGCCCGGCACTTGTCCTGCAGGATAACAGCTCTGAAAGCTGGCCAACTGCTGCCCAGCAACACAGAGCTGCCGAGGCCTGGGAGCAGCCAGCCCTGACGCTGCTATTTCCACAAAGTGCTGACCTAACGCCTTCCTGCCGGCAGCTTCTCTTCCTTGGATGGTCCAGCCAAGAGGACACCCGGGCTTCGCTCCCAGGCCCCCACCACACCGTACCAATCTGTCCAGATTCTATAGAAGTCGCTGTGTATGTTTGGTCCAGGTTGACTTATCTTCATACCATCAAAAAAGTTGAGGAAAGCTGGCCTAGTGGTAAAGTGCTTGTCTCGCACACATGAAGCCCTGGGTTCAGTTCCCCAGCACCACATATATAGAAAAAAGCCAGAAGTAGCACTGTGGCTCAAGTGGCAGAGCAAAAAAGAAGCCAGGGACAGTGCTCAGGCCCTGAGTTCAAGCCCCAGGACTGGCACACAAAAAAAAAAAGTTGAGGAAATATATATATATATATATATATATATATAATATATATTTTAGTTTAGCTAAACTAGCATTCTTTTATTTCTGGGGGATTCGGGTGGGTGGTACTGGGGCTTGAACTAAGGGTCTGGCATAGTGGTATAGGTTCGTAATGCCAGATACTCAGGAGAAAGTAATCAGGAAGCTCTCAGTTTGAAGCCAGCGAAGGCCAAAAACTAGCAAGACCACCTCTCCAAAAATACGCTAGATGTAGTGGTGTACATTGTAATCCCAGACCAACAGGAGGCAGAGGGAGACAAATCATGGTCCAAGGCTAGCGAAGACAAAAGGCACAAGACCCTACCTGAAAAAATAAACTAAAGCCAAAAAGACTAGCAGTGTTGCTTCCATGGTGGGGCATCTACCTAGCTAGCATGAGGCAGCACCTCCCCTCCACACACACAAAGTCAATTAAAAGAAATCATCTTGAAACAGACTTTTGAAAGAAAAGACAGACTTTCATGCTTAATGTGGGGTGATCTGGAAACTTCTGGAATCTGCTCAAGCCCAGAGCACACAGGGCTCTGCCCTTGGCGTCTTTGGGGGAAGTCTGGGATGATGCTACTTCCCACACTTATTTTCTCTCAGCTGTGGGATAGAGACCACACGTCCTTGTCAAGTGCACTCACTTGTGTGTGAAGCCTTTATGTACCTTTATAGCATCACATTAGCACACCGCTCTCCATGTCCACCCAGAGCCTGTGGAACTGGTCTGCCAGCCTAGTTCCTACTCTTGGTGGAGAAGGGAGACAGGCAGTACAAGGGAAGACGAAGGACTTTGGGGCCTGTTCCTAGAGATCCACTTAGCAACCTCATTTTCCCCAGACATAGCCATTAGCACACAGAACTACTCAACGAAATTCAGTACCACCACCAAAAGCTGCGAAGGACATCCGGTTTGTCAACATTCTAGCCCGTCCTCCACATTCATACCATGAGAAGAATCTCTGGAGCCACTCTCTGATGGGAAGGAATAGCTATAATAGTTCTTTCTAGAAAGATCTCTAATAGCAGATTCTTCTGGATCTTTCCAGAAAGATCTCAGGCTTCATAGCCCAACCCAAAGATAACTACAAACTTAATGCATAGGGAAGCCCTGAATACAGCAGGCAAATCACTCCAAAAGTGAGTGACAGTAACTGTGGGCGTGTGTGCGTGTGCGGGTGTGTCTAGGTGTGCACACACCTGCTATGTGCATGTTTCTCGGGAAGCGATGATTGACAAGGTTTTCATTTTTAATATCCTGCTTGTGAAGTGATCCTATTCTCCAAGGCTCTGTGGGAATTACTACTCCTTTCAAAACTGGAGAGAGAACTTCTGGGGTTCTTCCCACCCAGGTTCACCTGCAATCATCTTGTCTTCTTCTATACTGTGGCCTGACTGACAGTCAGGTGTTTGAAGAAGAAACTCAAGCAGAGTTTTTTTTCTTTAGGAAAGTAGCATAAAGGCATGAAATTCCATTTGCTGAAACGTTTCCTCCTGTCCTAATCCATCCCTTTACCTAATTAATACCCAAAGTCAGATCTGTTTGGGAGTCTTTATGTCTGAGATTCAGACAGATGACACATTGAGGGACAGGGTCATTGCTGTGTATGCATGGAAGCCATGGCTTTTCCTCCCAAAGAGGCAGTTGTGGCCTCAAATGCCTTCTACATGGACTGACCAGTCCTGGGGAAATGGTTCTAAAAAGTGGGTTGGCAAGCTTTTCCATTAAAAGTCCATTTTATGGCTAAGTTACTTAGGGAACTGCCAGAGTCTTCCTTGGGCTTGTTTTTGTAAATTTCTGAGAAGACAGCGATATAATTCTGTCTGAAATTCAAAGGCAAACAGTTTTATGAAGGGAGTATTCTGTAGACAAGTAAATTGCACCTGGCAATCTGGGGGCAGCACTCTGTCATATTTCTACTAGTTCTCCGAGTTCTCGGATAAATTGCCCAGTTCTGAAATTATGAGAAAATAGAAAATAACAGGAATCAACTTCCTTCTGTAAGGTGTATTTTCAAATATCCTTCACATTGTGAGCAAACCAGACAAGAGCCTCAGTGATGTATTTAAAAGACTTATTTCTATCTTGTCTAAGAGAGGCTGAAAGCCATGGTCTACCTTTTATCATTTTCTGGAATTATAGGTATTGGAAAGCTGTAATGTTCTCCTTCCATTGTATCCTTGCTGAAATATCAATTCTGATTAAAATATTCCTTATCACACTATCATATGATAATGTTGTCACTGTCTTAAACAACATTAAAAAAAGTTTCTTATACCATTTGGCCTAATCCAAACTAAATCATATACTATTATTTAAGGCATCGAAGAAGCAAACACTTAAAATATTAACACTTAGTGTTGGTGAAGATATTGTGCAATGAGAAAACTTGTTGAGTGCATATATGCCTATAAATTGATAAATAAATAAATAAATAAAATAGAGAACTCTGGAAACAATACCTCTTTGCAAACCTTCAATAGAAGAAAAGTTTATGCCAACATATAAGAATCTGTCCTAAGGGAATAGTCAAGGATAGCAGTGGTTACTGTTCAAGATTGCTTATTGGCACACTATTTTGAACAGTGAGGAAATGAGGATTGAAAAGCTCCTTTGAGCATGTTTGGCCTTCAAGAAAGGAGCTTCTTCAGAGTACAGAAAGGGAGCAGCTTAGAGCTATGATGACAGAGAAACTTGTTAACATGACTGGCTTCTGGGTTTAACTCTTCGTAGAAACAATTCTGGCCATTTTTGGGTAGCTCTTTAAGATTCAAGGAAATGATGTAACAGTCAATGAAATGGTGGGCCGTGTTTGTAAGGAATGGAACGTGATATAGGGAATAACAATTGGGGGGTAAAAGAGTAGCTTTGGCTACTGATATTCCTAAACTATTAAAAAAAAACACTTTCTTTTCTCAATTGAGGTGTCAAATACAGTCTTGAAAAAACATAATGGTGTGTGTGTGTGTGTGTGTGTGTGGGTGTGTGGGTGTGTATAGAAACAAACCACCTCTGAGTGGCTTCTCAGTGCTACCTTGCATCATGTTGTCATGCTGGATATGACTGAGGGGAGAAACATAGTCATATAGCAGGAACCATCAATAACAGAACATGGATTTAGGTGTTTGAGCCAAGAGCTGACATCCTCGACTTGTGGTCTGAAACAACAGTTCAAGCTGGACTTTACTCCAAACTAAAGACAGGTATGAGCCACCTTCCAAATATGTATTCCAAAGAGAACTCCATAGCCACCTGTTGTCCATAAAAGGGAGGGGGATGAAGGGAAGGGCATGTGTGATGCTTCTTCTTTCGTCCCTTCCACAGGTATAGATCCAGACTCTGAGTTAGGCAATAAACATTCAGCTCCGATGAATACACTAGCCAGGCCAGATCATGTCCTTGTCTTTATGGTGCTTCCATTGAAAAACAAAACCAGTGATAAGAAGTTGTATATAGTAAGCCAGGCCTAGCTTAAAGATGTTCTGGTACCTAGCCCTCATTGCATACTGAAAGGATCCTGAGCAAATATTGACTGAAAATCTGCCACGAAAGAATCTAGATTGAATGTGCTTGGGTCGTAGCCCCCACTAAAGGTATTGGTTGAATCCCCTGAATCAATGGACTTTCCCCAAATGCTGGGGGATTGAGGAAGAACACCACAGACCTAGAGTCTGAAAGAATATTAAACATGCTGCCCATTCGCCATGCTAGAGCCAGGTTCCAAAGCTAAAGTACCATGAAGGGTCAGATAAATCATTCTGATTGCTTTATTCCCTTCAGCACTCTGCTCTTCTTCTCTCTTGAGCCCTCTCTCTCTTCCTGATCCAAATGGTTTTAGCTTAAATTGCTTAGAAAAATTGCCCAACCTTTCCTCTTCCTCTAACTACAGAAATGTGGCCCATCGGCCTCAACCCAGTTTCCAGAATAATTTTTTTTTTCTGTCTGCCCACTTTGTAAGTGTTGGCTGATCAGATTAGATTATTCTACTGCATACAGCAGTGCTTTCAGAAACTAAACTCTGGGTCCCAAACTGAGGTTATAATTGTTAAGTAAATGATGTTTCTTTTAAGTATGGAAAAGAATTCTTAGCTACCAGTTATAGTGAGTCATCAAAATTTTAATTAAAGTAGTGTTTTTATAGAAGCACATAAGAATGTAGACGCAATGAGTCTGTTGTTTCTCTGATTATTGCTTAACTTATTGCTTTGATAGAGTTTTAAAATAGTTCCACAGCAGTGTACAAGTTTAGGTACAAGTTTTCTGAAATATTTAATAAGTCACAGTTGAAAGTTTTGAGTAGGCATAGTCTGTTTTTAGAGGAAAAGAAGATCCAGGTTTTAATCTGTAAGTAGCCTAGTTCCCACCATGATTGACCATGATTGACAAGACCCCTTATAATAATACATTTTATTATTTTTAATATGTAGTGATCTGCTAACAACTCAGTTGAGCTAACTGAATTCTTACAAGGTCACAGGAAATAATGAATGTATGCTAATATGAATTTATTTAATAGCCTAAAATTGCTGAAAAATTGCTTATGATTCACATATATTTTTCTTGTTTTTCTGGTTTGTATTAATTATGATGGTCAAAATTGCATAGAATGTTTCACTTAGAGTCAGGTTATGTTTGGGCTGTGCATAGTTATTTTGAACTATTAATTTGCCATAATGCAACACAAACTATTTTAGAGGTGTAAAGGAGTTTAATAAGAAGAAACTGGAGGTAATGAGGTTGCACATATAAAAACTAAGATCAATTGTTTCCCCATTACATAAAATGTCACTGGTTTCAGGTCAAATGCCTAATTTATTATGAGTCACCAAAGCAAATATTGTTTCACTGTAATATATGTGTAATAACGCTTTTAATTATCCTCATTCCAATGACTTTCAAGTTGATAGTTTTCCTTTAGGTAAGTACAATGAGTGTGTGCATGTGTGCACGTGCGTGTGTGTGCACACGCTCGCGTGTATGTGTGTGTGTCTATAAGGTTGCTTATCCTAGGATCAAAGGGGGCATGAAAATGTTGTCTAAAACAGAGATTCATCAGATATTTCAAGCCAGATCACACTTGTAGTTACATTTATAATATCATGTGCTATGTAGTGCTATGTAGTCATTTTTCCTTCAAAGAACTCCAAAGTCTAATTTACTTGTTAAAATCAATATGGACACCAGGGCACAAGTGGCTCAAGTCTGTAATCCTCAATACTCAGAAGGCTGAGATCTGAAGATCACAGTTTGAAGATCACTCAGGCAGGAAAGTCTGTGAGACTCCCATTAACCAGCAAAAAGCTGGAGGTGGAGCTGTGACTCGAGTGGTAGAGCAAAAAAACTCAGGGACAGTGCCTAGGCCCTAAGTTCAAGCCTCAGGACCAGCACCAAAAAAAAAAAAAAAAAAAAAAGAGAAAGAAAGTAGGAAGAAAAGAAATCAATATGGCTATATACAAACAGCTCTTCAGTACAAGAAAATGACTGTCTTCTCTTTTAGATTACCATAAAATAGGAAAATGTGCCCATGAAACTTAGATCTTAGCAATTTCTTTGGAGTGTTAGGAATTAGTTAACTCATTTTGCTCTCATGGAGAGAACCATGCAGGATGAGGCACTAGTAGAAACCTCCTGTGGGCTTGGGACATGGGTACAGACAGAAGAGTTGGCTTGGCAAGCTCCACGGCAAGAAAGCTCTTTGCGTGCACACAGACGCTAATACATTTCTCACACTGATAATCAAAAATGCAATCCCTTTCAGATGCTCCTTTTTTTCAGAGGACTACCAAGGTGCACTCAGGAGCCAAGTCTATGCTACTCCCTGGCAGACTGTGTCCCAGGGCCCTAAGCCCCACCCTCCATGCCCCACCTGTGGGGCTGTGGAGGGGAGAGGGAGGCTACTGGAGGGAGGGCAGGTCTCCCCTCACCTGCACGGAAGCTGGGAGGAGCAGAATCCATCCAGCCTGTGGTCTCCTTAGACAGCTATGTCTCCTTAGCAACGCATAGGAGTTCTGAAAATACTGCAAGGTGAAACAACATCTATTTCCATGAGAAACAGAAGTAAGCATGAGGAGTGAGGCTAATAATAACAAGATACTTGTTTTAAAGTCCTTTGTCCTTACGAATGTAGCTCCCAAATGGGGCTCCAGTGGTGCTTTAAGTTCCAGTAGGAAGTGAGAAACCTGAGGAGTTACTTCATGCACAGCATCCATAGGGAAAAAGCCACCATTTCTAGTGCTGAGACTGGGAGGAAATGGCAGCCAAGAAAATGATGTTCTGCACCGTGGAATGGATACTATTCTTACCAAGAATCTCACAACAGGCACAGCAACAAATCTCATCAAGAGCTTTCTTTTATTCAGTTACTGAACAAAAGGCCATTTTCTCCTCTCCACAGTTGGGTCAACTGACATCATCAAGATTCTTGTTTAGAAAATTTTTTTTAAAAGAACAACAGCAACAACAACAAAATAAACTGGACTGGGGATGGAGCTCATTGGTAGCCCCCATGCCTGGCACAGAGAGTTCATGGTTTTGATTCATGACACAAGAAAAAGGAAAAAGAAGAGGAAGCGGAGGAAAAATGGGAGGATGAGAATAAAAACAGGCAACAGGCACAAAAATGAAAAACAAGTACAATAAATAAACATGCGTGTTCCAAGACCCCAAACCCAAATAAACCCAATGATTAGGCTTCAAACTTCCCCTCTCTATAACTCAATCTCACCCAGCCACTTGGGCCACGGAGGCTATGCATGAATCTCCCTAGTTGGCCTGCCCTTCCAAAACTTCACAAAACTCTCAAGGATGAACCAGGTCCCTTCTCAACAGCCCAATGGCGTCAGTCTCAAAGAGGATCCCATTCTTTGCTTCTGTCTTCCCATTGCTCCATAAGAACCCAGGAAGCAGGGAGTCAAGTGGTTTAATGGGGAAACACACCGGAGGCCCTACCCAGCAGTCTGTGCAATTCCATTTTACTTTGCTATCTTCACATTCAGAGTATAGGATTCTACTGTGAGATCTATTGGAATGTGGTTTCTATTTGATCCTGTGGTCTCCTGCTCCTAAATTCATGTCCCTTCAAGCTTTTGAGTCGTATACAGTAGGCTTAGAATTAAATGATGAGTGTACCGCCCTCTGGGAGTAAGGGGTGAAGGCAGTCATGTCCCACAGAGCCGTGATGGAAGTGGCAATGCAGGATTTGAACCTCAAGACCTCTCTTAGCTCCATTAGAGCTAGTGCTCTGCCACTTGAGCTCTATTTCTGTCCTTTTGCTGGTTAACTGGAATTACGACTCACAGATATTTTTGCTCTTGCTGGCCTCAGACCTCAACCTTCTGAGTAGCTAGAATTACAGCATGAGCCACCAGCTCCAGGCCTGAAATATTTCAAGTCTTGACGTTATTCTATTGTGTATCTGTTCGGTGTCAGTGGCTGAGCTGGTTATAGCAATAACCTTGAATTCAAGCCCCAATACCAGCACACACACACAAAAAGAATTAAATTTATCTTCTCCCTTCATGGTTTCTAGTACCCTACATTATATGTATGTGTGTGTATACATATATATGTATGTATATATATATATATATGAATAGGTCATTACACTGGAAAATTTGCTAAAACTTTAGGCTACTCATATCTAGGAAGAGCTCTCAGGATAAAAGCCAAGGAGAATGAAAAATCATATGTCATAAACTAGTATCATGGAAAAGAGAAAGAGTAGAATCTATATGTACTGGTCTATTTTTGTTGCCTGATTTTCAAACCCTACTCTACTGAAGTGTGGTCTCAAGAGGAAGAACAGTTTCACAATTAAAATTACAGCTCAAGTTACTACTATTAAGTTATTAACTTTTATATTTCAAAATTATAGAATAAATACAGGCTTTAAACTAGCTAAACCACAGCACTGTACTTCAAAGGCCCATCTATGGGAAAAAGCCACACCAAGGATCATTTTCATTAGTTTTATATACCCCAAACTTTTATAAACATTTTAATAATATAACTTACAAGCCGAAACCAAACGACTAACTAAGCTATAAAAATTGCCCCCCGAAGACCTATACATTGGAATGTATAAGGATAAGTTTTCAATTTCAAACATAAATATGGTTGACAAATTCCTCAGGTTGGTCATTTTCATTGACCTTAAAATTACAAATAAATTAAACTTCCATTTTGATTTTCTTCAGTGGTAACCAGTGTAGCTTTTATGTTTGTTTGTTTTTAAAAAAAACTTCATACTTTTAATATAATAAGTGCAAACTAGGATACACTAATGTTTTGTTTTAAATTCTCTTGCTAGAACCCTTTTTAACTGAAGATATAAAATTTTCCATTACCCTTTCATCAAAAACTATTTAAAATATTTTTCTGATTATAAAAGTTCTTTCATTCTCTATAGAAAATTCAGAAAAAGGTGAATAATAGAATCTTCCAAGAATAATTCATAAACTCATGTGAAGAGAGACACTCAGGGAGTTTGGATATATTCTTTTTCAGTTTGTTTGTTTTTTGTCCTGGTGCTTGAACTCAGGGCCCGTGTGATTTCCCAGGCTAGAGCTCTACCACTTGAACCACAGCTCCAAAAAAGAGTTTTATGGGCTTTCCTGCTCAAGCTGGCTTTGAATCATGATCCTCAGATCTCAGCCTCTTGAGTCTCTAGGATTGGGGTAACAGACATGAGCTACCAGTGCCGGGCTTGGATATACTCTTTACAAGCTGATAGTGTGTTGAAATTTGTAAGATTTTCATGTTTTCTACTTATGTCTCTAGCTTAGGCATGCAAATGCCTGGCTTTCAATGATATTTTTAAATATTTAATTCATTTTTCTCTTAAAGGTTGTATATGATTCTCTTGAGTATTTTTCAAATGTAAGCAGTAATGCATTTTACTTTTCATGTTCTTTGTGTGTGGTGTGGTGTGGTGTGTGTGTATGTGTGTGTGTGTATGTTTGTGCATGGGCACACCCATGTGAGCAAGTACTGTGGCTTGAACTCAGAGCCCGGAGTTCTCACTTAGCTTTTTCATTCAAAGCTGTCATTCTACCACCTGAGTCACACCTCTGCTTCCTGTTTTTATGTTCTTTATCAAACTAACATTTCTTTCATCACTTGATGTTTCACTGATAGCTTTCCTGCTCTTTCTCTGAGGGTTTTTAGCATTCCAAAATATATGACATGCATCTTTTTGATTGTTATGTGAGCCTGGTTACAGCAATGGTATAGGTATTAATACCTAACGTGTGTTTCCCTGGGACTTTGCAGTATTTCCACGTCACTTAATCACCCCAGCTCTTTTCTCGTGATCAGGTAGCATTATAAACTCCATATGACAGATGGGGAAACTGAGGCTCACAGAAATAAATTAGCTTATTCCTGTTTTTCGGAGATATATTTTGCCAGTCCTGGTGCTCAGTCTCGGAGCCTTGGTGCTGTCCGTGGGCTCATTTTGGCTCGAGGATACCACTCTACCATTTGAGCCACAGCTTCACTTCTGGCTTTTTCTGTGCTTAATTGTAGATAAGAGTCTTATGAACTTTCCTGCCTGGGCTGGCCTTGAACCATGATCCTTAGATCTCAGCCTCCTGAGAAGCTAGGATACAAGGCATGAGCCACCAGTGCCCAGCAAGGATATATTGAATTGATGTATACTGAATTGGAAACCTACTTGGAAAGTCTTACAATTTGACTTATCACTCTGAGCAGTGGGGACATGCCTAAAGCAGAGTGGTTGGTACAGTACAAGTTCTCATCATCCCAAACAAACCCTACAAGTTGTGAGAGGCTATATATGGGAAACATTGTAATGTAGCCAGTAGCATTTCCTTTCAAGGTAGATGAGCAAGATCACTATCTCTTCTATGCAAGAAGATAATATCACACTTACCAACACTTAGTAATATCCTTCATCTCGGTTAGGAGAAATACAAATGACTGACAATTAAAATGATTCCATGTGAAAACTGCATTCCTTGAAAGGAAAATTTATGGATTCTTACCAATGGAAAAGACAAAGAGAAAATAACTAAAATGGATTATGGTTTCAGGATGGCTTACTCCAAACTTATTAAATATGGTATACATAGGGAAAGACTGCAATGGCAATACTCCTTCAAACGATTAACTTACATTTTAACAAAATGATGACCAGGTAGCTAGAACATAGGTTATTTGAAGGGAGAAGTTCAAGGGGAGGGAGGGAAGATGAATGGAGAGAGGAAGTGTGGGAAAATACAGTCATGATACTCAGATGTATACACATGAAAATGTAACTTCACTGAATGGGTGGGGTTGAGAGAGATGGGGAGAACTATAAAAAGAGTGATATCGATCAAGATGTGTTGCACTCATAAACTGAGGTGTTGAATTGAAACTCCTTTCTACAACTCCTCAGAGATAAATTTTAACCATTATATTAAGAAGAGATGGCTGACTCTTTCCAAGATGGCTGACTTTTTCTCTATGGTCAAGTGGTGACACCTCATTGACCCATTCTCAGAGCCAACTGATTAATCGAGTACTTCATATTTGACAGCCTCTCGTCTCCCTTCCATTTCTGTATAATTCTGTTTCTTTAATGTTTTATCTTGCAGGACTTTACCTTGTAAATAGTTCTATAGTAAGTGCTGTAATTAATTTAATAGCACTTTGACTACATTGCATTTAAAGGTGTGCCCCCTGCAAGCACCTCTTGGAGCCATTCCAAGAAGCCTCTGTGCAGAAGCAAACTTGCCAGATTGCCCCCAACAGATAAACCGAAAGATAGGAGAAGGAAGAGAGACGTAGTCTTGGAATGCAACTCAGAATGTTTATCCCAGCTCCAGTATTTCTTTCCAAGATCTACCATAAATGGAATCTCGGTGCTGATTTTTTATTTCTTCCTTTGTTTTCTGCTGGTACAGGGGTTTTAATTCAAAGGCTGAATACTGTCCCTTAGACTGTTTTTTTTCCCTCAAGGCTGGTGCTCTACTACTTGAACCACAACTCCATATCTGGCTTTGTAGTCATTAATTGGAGATAAGAGTCTCATGGACTTTCCTGCTCTGGCTGGCTTCAAACCCTGATCCTTATATCTCAGACTCCTGAGAAGCTACGATTATGGTATGAGCCACTGTTGCCCAGAAAACCAGGGAGCAAGCAAGATAAGGCCTATGTCACCATAGTCTTGTTGACCTAAAGAAATGATCCACTGGAAAGTTTACAGATATCACAAAGTCATAGGACACCCTCTCTCCCACTTCCATTGGTGGAAGGGATCTCCAGTTCTCTGTAGCATCCGGGCCTCTGGGCTAAAGTGGTTTCTGTTTCCATTGCTGGCAGGAGAGGTCTATGAGCCTGCGGCTGGAGAACGTGAAGGCTGAAGGAGCTGAACTTACTTAATGCCACTCTCTGAAAAAGTTCAGTGCAAAGCTGCAGAGGTTGGCAGACAGCGCACTCGTGGAGCAGTGTTCCCTGAGGGATATGTTCTGGAAGGAATTGCTAGGAGGAAATTCTCATGAATGTCCAAGTTCAATAGGTGTGCCAGCCATTTCTCAGGTTTATCTCTCCCACCTGTCAGCCCATCATTATCACTGAATCTATCCCTTGACAAAATCTGTTAGGGGGAAAAGATATGTTTTCACCTAAGGAGATAGTCTGATTTAAATACAGCTCTTCCTATAAATCACAGTGTCTTCACTTTTATGGATTCCATGGTGCCTATTTACAGTCTAAACTTGGAAATAAATTCACACGCTTAGAATGGACTGTCTAGCGTATGGGATCTATTTGGCATAAATGCCACTTGTGGAGGAGAGGAGCCTCTCCCTAAGGTTTCATTTGATCAAAACTGGAAAGTAAGTTTTATGGACTCAGCCTTTGCTTTAAAAGTTCTTAAACTTTTGAGTCCACCTCAGTAATCTAGGGGCTGTGAGGGGAAGTGTTTTGGGCTTCTGAACAGGGAACTCCAGAAAGCCCTTGAAGACTCAAGTCTATTTACTGTACCATTTGTTCACATAAGCACGTGCTCAACAAACATTTGTTAAATGGTCCCAACCTTGGCTCTCAGAGGACTTCTAATGCAGTGCAGTGAAGGCCACTGACTTTAATGTATGTATTTATTTATTTACTTATTTAGTGCCAGTACTGGGGCTTGAACTCAGGACCTCACACTCTGCTTTTTGCTCAAGGCTGGTGCTCTACTGCTTGAGCCATACCTCAACTTCTAGCTTTTTGCTTATTCATTGGCGATAAAAGTATCATAGATTTTTTTCAACCTTTACTGGCTTCAAACGGTGATCCTCAGGTCTTAAGTCTCCAGAGTTGCTAGGATTACAGGTGTCTGCCATCAGTGCCCAGCCTCATCCATCTCTAAAATCTATAAAAATAAAAATAGTATTTACTTCCTGACAAAAAAGAACATTGGGAAGTGACCAAAATAGGTTGCTTCCTGCAACTTCTGAATCCATTCAGAATCCATTTCCTGCAGCATTCTGTAATCTCCTGTCTTTTCTGGTATCCGAGCGAGCGGTATGGTCATTAAACTAAGTCAGTCAAAGTGATAGCTTTGGTTACAAAAATAATATTAATAAAAAATTACCATATGATTATTAACGCTAGAACCATAAAAGCTAGCCTTCTGGCATTCAATTTTGTTCATATACATCATGGCTTAAATTGTTAAAAATGAACAATGTTGAAAAATTAGTCATGTTGTGCTTTAAATACAATTCTTAAAAAAAATAACCTTACACTAAATGTCCTTGGGATACAGCACCTGAAAACAGCAGTATACACCTCTATAGAGCCTTTATAGGACTTAATAATGTAATAAGCTATACTGGCAAAACTAATCTACTAAAGTTACAAAGTATGCCTACAGGATGTTAATCCTAACACTCTGAGAATCTCTTCCTCACAAAATGGATGTAGTTACTGGTGAAGATGAAGTTCAGAGGCTCTGAGGCCCAGTTTTAGATAGGCTGTGTCCAGCTTTCTTATTTGTGCACTGATACCCTTTCTAGGAGAGATGACCAATTCCTCTCCAAAGACTCTGAAATATGGGGAGGATGGTACTTATGATTTTTAATAAGATTCTAATATGAAAGTAATCACAGTAAGCCAGGTGCTGGTAGCTCACACCTGTAGTCCTAGCTACTCAGGAGGCTGAGGTACGAGGATTGTGGTTCAAAGGCCTAGATAGGAAAGTCTATGACACTCTTATCTTCAATGAACTACCAAAAGAGCTGAGAGTTGTGGCTCAAGTGGTAGAAGTGCCAGTTTTAAACAAAAAAGGTAAAGGACAGTGTCCAGGCCCTGAGTTCAAGTGCCAGGGCCAACAGAGAGACCGACACACAGATATAGACACAGACATACAGACACACACACACACGCACACATGCACACACACACCCCAATGTGTGTGCATAAAAGGCATAAATGTTGACTGTGATCCCTTAGCAAGCAAGATCTGGCAAATGCATCACTCTTTGTTGTGTCAAAATAAGAAGAACCCACAGACCTCCTTAACACAGTTATTTCTTTAGAGAGCAACCATCTGATTTTAATGTAGGACCAAAAGTGCCTTCTATATTTTTGGAGCAGGCAGGGGTAAGGGTAGAGGGAAAAGGACACACATAAACGAGAAACTATTCTTCCAAAAACCACTTCCAATTCTGCCCATCTTATCACTCGCTTCTGCTATCTTGTTGCCACCCTGTGCTTGAAGCCTTTCTCTGGCTCATCCACCAAGAGAAGTCCGCCCACCCTAACTGGGCCTTCAAGCCCTAGCTGCTGCCCACTACAAGGTATCACCCAGTGTGACTCCTCTCTCTTGATGTCTCCATGAAATTCTTAGTGTCTCCATAAAACTATATCTATATTGAATCCCAAGATATGGAAACAAAAGATCTTTTACTTTTTTTTTTAATTTTTGATGATTCTGTCTTCTTTATGTGTGGTGTATTCATGTGTGTATCTTCAGGAAGGTTAGGGAGAGGGCACGGAACTTGAGGGAAAAAGGTTGAAAAAATGCAGCAGAGGAGCTCACTGGACACTGATGAAAGTGAACTATACAATTCGTGGGCGGAGAAGGGAGGGAGGAGCTGGGAGAGAGTGAGGAAAGGAAAGACACTGTAGGAAAGGAAGTGTACTCGTTATGTGATTCATGTAGTTGTAATCTCTCTCTGTACATCACCTTTAAAAATAACAATACAATACATTTAAAAAGAAAAAAAAAACTACCTGCAAGAAGGTCTTGCTCCCTTTTCCCCCCTCTTCTCAAGTTCATTTCTTCTTTGTTGCCATCACAATGGGATGTGAGGAAAAAAAGAGACTATCTTGTATTAGAAGCCAGAACTGAGTTGTTTTTTTTTTTTTTTTTTTTTAGAAATACAGAGTTAATGGGGAGAAAGAATCAGGATTTCACTTTCTCACTGGGATTTGGGGGATTTGTTTTAGAATCAAGTTGCTCTGTCATCATGACCAATAGCAATAGCAATAAATAGGGACCCAAATGGCGCATGCTCTAAGCGCATGCGCTGACACAGTCATTTCCCACCAAGGATGTCCAGATCTCCACAGCTGAAATTCCTGTTCCAGATGTTCATGGAGGAAAGCCAGTTCCTTGGGGATTTCTCTCCTTCAAACATCTCTGCTAATTTGTAAGAAATATTTGACATGTTTTCTTGGGTGAGTTTCTCTCTCTCTCTCTTTCTCCCTCCTTCCCTCCCTCCCTTTCTCCCTCCCTCCCTTTCTCCCTCCCTCCCTCCCTCCCTTCTTTCCTTCCTTCTTTTTTTGCAACACTGAGACTCTGACTACCACCACCATTATCTTGAGTTATTAAAACTGGACTTCCGTATCTCCCAAGTGAGTCACTGTGGTCTCAGTGCCAGCTCTTCATAGAAGAACCCCTGTCAACTTGTGCTGGCTCTCAATGATCTAACACTCCTTCCTTCTCAATCTCAATTAGAAAGGGTTTCATAATAGGGGTGAATGATTCCCAGCATTCTGAGGGATTTACTGAGAACTGCTGCATTTTCTGTCACATAATATATGAGCATGGCGTTTCTGCATGTGTGTTATGATCATGAGTCGCCATCTTGGTACAGCTTCCTTGTAAGACTGACCACAAGATGGATGACTTGTGCCTTTCAGTGCTGTAGCCTCTTGTTGATCTGACACTGCTTGTTCTGTTCATCTCCTTTGATAGAAAAAAGGGAAGATTAGATGGGGGGGGGGAGGTTCTGAAAGTCTTACAATAGTTAATATGGATACAACACACAAAGGGTTTACTGAAACCACTCTTTAACTTCACACGAACAGAATTCAGCTATAGCAACAACAGCACATAGGACACAGTATTCCTGTCCAGGGTCTATCAGTCTGTTCCTGTCTTCTTTGCATGGAATTTCATTTCTGTCCATTTCCCTTCTCCCTGTCCATCATTCTCCATGTCTGACCACTGATTTGGGGGGATGGGATTCAAGTATGATTCAATCTCAAAGAGTATTCTGTATTTCTAGACAAATCAGTAAATATAAAAAGATTCTGCAGTGTCAACTCAGGTCATATGCAGGACCCAAGGCTTGAAGGGAAGTTCTTTTTCTTGACCTTGAATATGGTTCTTCTTCTTATCATCTGGGTATTACCAATTTTCCCTCACTGCAAGATAATTGAACCCAAAAGACAACTCTCAGATACTAGGAGAGCACACTAGTAGCCAGATAGAAAGAGCCCTATTATATAAAGTGCTCCCACCTGGGGTAGGAGCAGAGACATGTCTAGAATGTTAAAACCTGTTTGCGAATAAATTTCCATCTCAGGGACACTATTTCCTGCTATGTTTGAGAGAAAAAACTAGGTGAATCTTCTGAAAATCAGGCTATCTAGGCTTCTTTTTATCTACAGAGAGGCTAAAGACCCCTCCTAACAGATTTCTTGGCCCCCAAATGACATTCACTCATTTTTCTGTCCCAATGAACCGTGAGGAGGTGAAGTAGTAAAGTAGAATGGACTGCTGAAATTCATTTTAGAACACAACCCAAGTGTTGGCCAGCAAAACAGTGGGTTAAGGATAGATAAAACAAACCACTAGGGGACCAGTGGCTCACCTCTGTAATCTTATCTACTTAGGAGGCTGAGGTCTGAGGATCACAGTTTGAAGTAGCTTGGGCAGGAAAGTCCATGAGACGCTTATCTCTAATTAACTACCCCAAAAGCCAGAAGTAGAAATGTAATTCGTATGGCTCAAGTGGTTAAAGCCTTGCGACAAAACAAAACAAAAAGCAACAACTTAGGGGTATTGTCCAGGCTCTGAGTTTAAGTATCAGAACCGGCAAAATAAATAACAAATGGGAAAACAAATAAGAATTGGAAGGAAAGAAGAGATAAAAACCACCTGAGTTCCTTTTTATTTTTTTTTCAGCTGAAACCCCTTTTCAAACAAAGTAGTATGGAGAAGTCCGAAGCACATAAAAGCATGATGGGCAGGGTGATGGGAGTAGGGTTCTCTCACTCCATCATTACAGCAGATCATCAGGCACCCAAGAAGCCTCCAAGGTTTTAGGGAACACAGCAGAAAGTCATTGGTTTACAGTACCTTTAAGGTCCCTTTGAGCTGTAATATTCTATGACGGGGTAAGTAATAGTGGAGAAATCTTTCTTTAAAAGCATCTCACTGGCTTTCTTGCCCAAATGCCCTGGGGTTCTGACAGACCTTCCACTAGCTCAGATGCAAAGAAGTCCAGAGGAGGAATGACATGGCAGAGAGATCTCAGCTTTTGGCTTGTAACACAAGATTTGAGTTCAAGTTCCAGCTTTACCGCCTACTTCTATATATCCAGTTGTGACCAATGACACAATATTCAGTCCCACAACTGGGTGGCACACACAGTGCTGGCATGCATTTGCTCAGAGTTCTAGAGACAGAAGTCCAAGATCCAGGGGTTGGCAGGTGAATTCCTTCTGAGGCAATGAGAGCGTAACCGTTCTATAGCTTTCCTCAGTTTCTGAATATTTGCTGGTATTTTTTTTTATACTTTTTGACTCGAAAAAGCTGGTCATCCAATATCTATGTTCAACTTCTCATGGTCTTGGAGTATATCTATGTTTATCTATGTTGATGCATGTGTGCATGTATGTCTATGCATATGTATATCTATGTCCAAATTCCCTCTTTAAAAACATAATAAAAGCACCTGTCATCTTGGATTATGGGCCCTTCCTCCTGCGGTAGGACCTCAGGGTAATTAACTATATCTGCAGTAACCTGATTTCCACATAAAGTGACATAGAACTTCAACATACAAACGGGGACGTTGGGGGAATTTGATGTAGCCTGTAACATTCTGTTACTTTTGACAAGTTATTTCACTACTGTGTTCTTCAGTTTGTAATCCCCATGATTCAGGGCTGTTATGAACAACAAGGAAAATAAAATGCTTTGCATTGTAAACAACCAGTATCCATTAGCTAATATTTGTTCTATGTTCAGTATTTCTTTTAAATGGTTCGACATAGTACTGTTTTATTGCAACTGTAGATGGGGTCTATTTCTCCAGGGACCATCTATAATAACTTCCTAGATGTTCAGATGCACTGTTGTATAATTATTTTGTAGCTGCATGAAAACACACATACTATTTTGCTGTCTCTGCCTTCAGATTCATCAAAGGGCATTTGTATTCTACTCCCGATTGAGCTTTGAATGGGTAGCTGAGTAAAAATAATAAATAAAGCACTACTTGGCCCTTGGCGGAAACCCACATATAAAAGCAAGTAGAGAGGAGAGGCCCACATCCTTCTTTCACTCAGCTATTCTCAGTTTTCTGTCATTTCTGGGCTTGTCTGTCTGTCTGGGTTTGTTGTGCTTTAACTTTTCTTTTACTGCGTGTCCCTTGTACTTGCAGTCTATATAGTCTTATGTCTGTGCTCTGATGGAGGACAACCTTTCTTGCTTCCTTTGATCAATAGCATTATATATTCTGTCAACCCCTGTGACATCCTCACCCTGTGATTATTCAACCCACCTCTTCTTCACAGGATAAATATACATGAGCATTTATCCAGTGTTCCGATAGCTAAGGTTGGTTATGAGCCTCATCCACGATATGAGCCTGGCTGCCTGCAAGGTGGGCAGTGTGAGTCAGCATGGATATTTGATAAATAGGTTTCCAATCTGAAACACTCATCTACAGGCTTTTATAAATCAGTCTGATGGAAGCTGGGGTCCTTCTGTCTGCCTGTATGTGCATTTGTCATTTCTGTCATAGGATCAAAGAGGAAGCAGACATAATTGCTTCTGTAGTTAGAAAGAAGTGAATGGCCCCTTTAAGAAATAACTGAATGCCAAACTATTCTGCTCTGGGTTTTAGCTGCAAATGTAGCTCCTTTTGAAGATCAAGGTTATAAATAAAATTATAAAACTGAGGTAACAGTAATATTTGGTGAGCTCAATTCTCCTAAGACACAAAGAGGTACTATAAAATTCCCTTTTGATTTGCCTTTTCTCAAAGCACGATTCACAGTTTCAGTTAGTTTTGTGCTTATATCTTTTTGACAAAAATTACATACAATTTCTTTCCTCTTGACTCTTCTTCTTCCTGAATAAATCATGCATATTTAAAATATGAGTAAAGGAACAATAGTTCAAAAGGGAATAAAAGGCAAGGGAAGTGGAGAAGCCACATGTTACCTACAAGCTAAAGGAAGTACATTTTAAGAAAAAAAGCATTTGACTTTAAACCTTTTGAAGACAGTAGAATGGAAAGACACTAACACACTTTTCATACAATTTGTAAAAAAAAAATTCAAAGAGTTTGAAAATTATTTTTCTAATGCAGCATAGTACAGATTTAGGGGATTTTTTACCAATCTTTCCCATTTCTGTACTTCTTGGTCAAAATGGAAAATGCAACAAGCACATTGAAAACTCCAGCCATTGCTTTGGAAACATTACTGACATTTTCCTATCTGTTCTGGGAGAAGAGAAATGCTAGCGCTTCAGAAGTAGATGAATCATGTGACCTCAAGCAAGGATCAATAAGTACAATGGTCGATCACACAGGTAGAACATCTACCTTTGACCTTTCATATCAGCTTACAACCTTTCCCTTTTTGTTTTTGAAGGTCAGTACCATATTAAGCAGCAGCCATTACCAGGCTCTAGAATCCATGTGTGTGACAGCACAAGGCGCACCTCCTAAATACCTAGGGTGTGTGACTGACCATGTATTCCCACAATATGAGAAACTCTCTGCTTGGCACACCAGAGACCTCTTGATGTCAGACAGCCATTGCTCATGACTCCAAATACAAACTCTACAGCCACAGGACAGACAGTTTCACCAAATGCTGACTCTGTATTCTTTTAGTTGGTGGTGGTGGTTATGGAGCTTGAACTCAGGGCCTGGCTGCTGTCCCTGAGCTCTTTTGCTCAATACTAGCGCTCTGTTACTAGAGCCACAGATCCATTTCCAGTTTTCTCGTGGTTAATTGGAGAGATAAGAATCTCATGGACTTTCTTGCCTGGGGTGGCTTTGAACTGTGATCTTCAGATCTCTGCCTCCTGAGTAATAAGGACTGCAGGTATGAGCCACCAGCTCCTGGCTCCATATTCATTTTTGATAATGAGTTTTCTCCGTGTCCAAAAACTTCTTATAAACATCACACACACACACACACACACACACACACACACACACACACACTGTCCTCTGTAACCTTCAACCACACTGTGGCTGACTGAACTTTCGAAAGCCTTCTTTTTCCTTCTGTAAAAGCATTGCCTCCTGCTCAGACCTTGTGTAGGTAGAGATTCGAGTGCAATAGACAGTTTCAAAGACTGCTCTTTCTACTTCACAATTGGTGCATTAGGCTAAAATGTTCACGCAAATGCAGTAACAACAGAAGGGGTTGGCAATAGAATAACAAGATCCTTCTTTTACCTGGATCTGGAGGATGATGAATGAGCATTACCAGAATATTTCTTTGGGCCCTTTAGGTTTACCTTGATCTTCTCAGAGAATGCAAATTGACATCATAGGCACATTTCTATAGTTGTTTTTTTTTTTTTTACCATGGTCGTGATGTGAGGGCTTTTTCAATATGAATAGTATAAAAGGGGGGAAGCATATTACTGCAAAGAGACATTATTGTGCTGGGAATGTATAAACAGACCAGAAGAATGGAGCGACATGCTCATAATAGGAACTGAAAGCTCCTCATTTTGTCTCGATTGTCTAACCCTTCCTTTTTAAACAACCTTCCTTTTTTCTGGCTATCAATACAAAGTTCTTTTTGGTAAAATGAAGGGCATTCATGCTGCCTGAAAGAAGCTTTTAAAGTTGATCTGCGGCCACACAAAAGAGAAGCAGTGCCTGGGTCCAGAGAGTTGGGGAAGCAAACTTGGTGAGGGTTCATCACTCATGGCCGGACACTCTGGGCTCTGCGTATCATTTTCTAAAGCATCAGATAAGCCTTCTCCATGATAAACAACTGAAATAATTTTTCTTAGCTGTCAGCTTCCTTTCTCCCTTCCCCAGTCTGTTCTCACACTCTTTTCCCATTTGTGAAAGCAGCCGGGAGCAGCTCTTTGGTCTGATAAATGGGCTCCTTTCAACGGGTGGCAGGCTTTGGGAAAAAGAGATAATCCCGGATAATGTGGACACAGTTTTCATTTCATGTCACCCAATTAAACTGCAATTATCCAGAGTGCAACAGCAGAAGAACTGGAAAGAATGGCTGGAGAATGAGGCACGGTGGCTCCCTGGGTTTCTTTATACCACGCACATTAGTCCAGATTTGTTCTGTCCTGATAATAAAGTGCTGGTCTCAGCGCTCACAAACACAAAACTATTGCCAGGCCAGCTGCAACCTGTGGCTGACCACAAGACGTCCACAAATTCTATGCAGAGCAGCAGCTTCCGGCACAGTGGCTCTGTTAGATGACGAAAGTTTAGGTCTCCACAGCAGGCGACCCCCTCCCGACCCTGGTCACCTGGGCCTTTCCCAGACATGGAATTTCTTCCTCAGAGAAGGACCAACTATTTCCTCCGCCATGACAGGCACCCCAAGAACCATTCTTGTCACAGCAAAAAGTAGAAAGAGAAGGCACTGCTATCATTTCAAACACAGTTAAAAACTCACAGACATAAATAGGTGAGGAAATAGTCAAATCTTCCTTTACCAGGTTTCCCCTTCATTAAATTTGATGCTATTCAGTTCTGTAAAGAGTTACTACCATGTAACCAGAAGTAGACAGAGAGACCCATCCTCTCCCATTGTTAAATTGCATAGCTTTTAGATGCTCCCATAGCAGGGGAGAAATGGACATTTTTAATAGAGAATTTTTAAGCCTAAATTGGAGAGGTGAGGATTTAATAAAAATAATTACAGCCACATCCACAAATAGAGTGAGGACTACTACTTGAATTTATTGAGGATGAAACCAATACAATGAATGAATGAAAAAGGTCTTTGAGCTTGCCATTGTCAGACCCCACTAAGATAAAATGTGGCAGGTGCTGGACTCAGAAACTCCAAAACTAATATTTTCATTACTGCTATAACATAAATCTTTAGATATATGAATATCTCCTAAAATAAACTGTGCAATGTTACCAGCTGGTATATTTTGTGATGAATCAACTACTTTAATCTCATAAAATTATTCTCTGGTGTGCTGTTTGGCTCTATATCTCTTCTTCTGTCCCTTTTTTGCTATGTATCTCATCTTAATCTTTCGGAGAATAGCCATTTATGACTTCTAAAGCTGGCGAATGGGACAGACGAGTCGCTCAAAGTTGACTTGAGGCAGAATAATTTACTGAAGTGTGCTGTCATGAGTCGAGGGCCCTGCTGGATCCACAAGCTTCCAGTAGGTCAGGGGTTGAAAAACAGACAAACCAACCAACCATGCTGAGGATCCTGCATTTCCCTCTTTTGCCCCAGGCCTTCAAACCAGTGTGGAAAAGCACATAGTGGAGTCACTCAGAAAACATGAAAACAACAACAACAACAAGGAAAGATGTGGAGATGAATTTGAAAATTGGTTCATTCTTCAATAATCATGAATGCAGGAATAATCACAGTAATGAAGTTAACAACACAAGACAGCCCGTACATACCTTTCATCTATGCTCAAAGCACCACACAAATAATGGCCTGGGCTAGGATCCCATCCTAGGCAGCTTTATGGGAGAATCCACACGATTACAATACCATAATGACACTATGATAACAGTAATAATACCTTGTGTTTACATAATGCCTGTCTCTGGGAAACCTGAGCAGTTGAGAGATGCTAATCTAATTAAACTCCAAGTCCCAGGCAGGTAGGTAAAGGGCAGGGATTTTCAATTTAAGTGCTATTTAGGAAATGATGGGAACCCTAGCATGTCTTACCTCCCTTCCTCCTGGGTATTTGTGAACATAAAGAAAGAAGATTGCTCAGATCAAAATCTTCTAACTACACAGAAGAACAATGATAATGGTAGAATATAATAATACTGCCTAGATCACTTTTCATCTGATAGTCTTGTCTTTCCAATGATGGGTTGAATTCATATCCTGTGTTCTTCCATGGGAGATTTTCACACAGCTCTGACATGGGGAAGGAAAGATGGCATGATCATAGGAGAAGGCCGCCCCCTTCTACTGGCAACCTGCAGCTGCTTCCTTTAGCTACTCCTCCTAGGGTAGAATTTCTGCTTCCCTGAGGATGGATGGTGAAACCCAAGCCATTTGATATGGACTTTGTTAATACCCCTCTTTGACTTTTGGGGATATTGAAATCACACTACTACAAACAAAATTACAAAATTTAGGACTATGATGTTGGATGGCTGTGAATTCAGTCACAATCATAAAACCAAATCAAGCCATATCAAACCATACCAAACCAAACCAGAAGAAACAAATAAAACATGCTGATGATGTACACCTATAATGCCAGCGCCTGGGAGACTGAGAAAAAGGATCACAAGTTGAAGGCCTGACCTATATGCAGAATTTCTGGACAGGTTTAGATAACACAGTGAGACTCTAGACCCAAATCAAAATAGACTCTCAAAATCACAACAAAAAAACTGAAAACAGCCATCCCAAACAAAACTGTAATGAAATTAGTTTTGCTTCCATGTAAGAGGAATTCTGATCAAATAAAATGTTGACTAAATAAGAAACATTCTTAAAATTCATGACATGCATAAATTCAATGTGAGGAGAGTTCACATAGAATCCTTCTCTTCCATTGGTCAAGATCCATTTTGTTGTTGTTAGTCTTGGGACTTGCTAGGGTCTGTCTCTGAGCTTTTTTGCTTAGAGAAAAAGTCTAGTATTCTACCACTTTGAGCCACAGCACCACTTCTGGTTTTCTGATGGCTAATTGGAGATAAGAGCCTCAGGCTGGCTTCAAACCATGATCCTCAGAACTCAGCCTCCTGAGTAGCTATTATTACAAGCATGAACCACCAGTGCCTAGATACTAGGTACTTTTAAAAAGCTTCATTGTAAATGAATTTTAACTATTATGTGGGAGTCAGAGCATTTATCACAGTTTGTTATCATATTCTTTACTTAATGACCTGTTTGTTTTACCTAGGCTAGAAAATAAACACCAAGAAGGCAAAGACTTGGTCTATCTCTATACATTATTATAGTTCCATAATAAAATGTAGCTAGTAGAGATGTTAAATAAATGTTTTTTTTGTTACATGAATAAATGAAATGTTAAGTAAGTAAATGAATAAATAAGTGAATGAGCAAATGAATAAATGGATATATGAATGAGAGAATTAGTGAGTAAATGAATGAATAAGTGAATAAATTAGTGAACAGATGAATGAATGTAAAAGAATGGTTCAGGAACTATACTTTGTAGTTTGCTGGGCTGGGCTGGGCTACAATTAGGACTACACTACTTACTAGGTTTTCAAACTAGGGTAAATCGCGTAAGCTCTGAGACTCAATTTCACAGTGGTCTAATGGCAATTGTGTCTCTTAAATATCATAAGGGATGGGTGCTGGTGGCTCACACTTGTTACCCTAGCTACTCAGGAGGCTGAGGTGTGAGGACTGTGGTTGAAATCCAGCCCAGGCAGAAAAGTCCCTGTGAGATTCCTATCTCCAATTAACCACTCAAAAACCAGAAGTGGTGCTTTGGCTCAAAGTGGTAGAGCGCTAGCCTTGAGCAAAAGAGCTCAGGGACAGTGCCCAGGCCCAGAGTTCAAGCCCCATAACTTCCCCCCACCCCCAACCAAAGAAAAAGAAAGAAAGAAAGAAAGAAAGAAAGAAAGAAAGAAAGAAAGAAAGAAAGAAAGAAAAAGAAAAGTAATATAAGGGTTAACAGAAACCATATGTGAGCCAAAAATTTTGGTTTAGCATTTAGTACTTTAATTTTTCTTCTAAAATAGAATTCTGGTTTGACCTGATCTTTAAGATCATGTTCTTCAATGTGCAGCTTTCATCTTCCTCTACTCTACTGCACAGATATCTCCCTTCCCTTCCCTTCCCTTCCCTTCCCTTCCCTTCCCTTCCCTTCCCTTCCCTTCCCTTCTTCCCTTCCCCTCCCCTCCCTTCCTTTCTTTTTCTTTCCAGGAACTATAGCCTAGTTGAAAAAGAAAAAGTGGCCTCCATTCACCCACTATGCACATTCTTTTTTTGGCCAGTCCTGGGCTTGGACTCAGGGCCTGAGCACTGTCCCTGGCTTCCTTTTGCTCAAGGCTAGCACTCTGCCACTTGAGCCACAGCGCCACTTCTGGCCTTTTCTATATATGTGGTGCTGGGGAATCGAACCTAGGTCTTCATGTATACAAGTCAAGCACTCTTGCCACTAGGCCATATCCCCAGCCCACTCTGCACATTCTTACATGTTACAGTTTCCGTCTTGTGTGCAGGCGCTCTAAGCTTTCACCATGCGGACTGTCAGGGCTAGGGAAGAATCACAGGGCTGTTGCTCTCTTCCACCTTGGCTCCTCTGCTTACATGCCTGTCAGGCTAGGGAGCAAGAGATGGAGCCTTCAATCCCCCTACTTTCTGCTATATATGCCCCCACCCCCCTTACTCTCTTGTCCCACATTTGTCAGTAGAAACCTCATTTTAAGGCCATTTTAGGATAGAGACAAGGAGAGAGAGGCAGCAGGGCTTTAAAAAAAAAAAAAAGGTGCTGCCACTGTCTATGGGACCATTGCCTCCCCCTTCTGCTTCTTCCTTTCCCCCCAGACCAATGCATCTGGCTCAGCCCTGTGAGGGGGGGGGGCCCTGAAGACAGTCTTGGGAGAGTCAGAGAGAATGCGCATGAGGCTGGAGCCCTGCTTTGTCAAGATGGGGACTTCCCATGCAGTTTTCCAACCTTGTCAGCCATTTAGCAGGGCTGTAAGCCTGTTAGAAGGGGTAAGGAAGGTTGGTCTGATGAGTGCGGAAGCCTGTGAGCAGTGGTAGTGGATCTGTGGGGATCACAGTCCCTTCTGTCTCTCCACCTGGACCTGAGTCAGGAGGAGGAAGTAGACCAAGCGCCAGGCCTCTTGCTGGGCGACTGGACACTCGGCGTGTGGTGCAACATCTCCAAACCTCAGTTTCCTCACCAGAAAGAGAGGTAACAACCCCATGTTGCAAAGCTGTAAGAATTCAGGGAGGTCATCGGTCAAATACACCGTGCTGGCGTGGGCACACACGGAATCCATGCGGGCTCAGACTCCTCTTTGTGTTCTAATAGCAAAAAGGAGGAGCCATGCAAATATCTATGGATGGGGGACTGGTTAAATGAACTGGGCTGACTCCATACCATTATGACTGAGTATCACTTGGCAGTAAGATCCAACAAAGAGTATGTCTATAGACTGCTATGGAGTGTGCTTCAGGATATTACTGTTAAGAAAAAAAAAATCAAAGTGTAAAAAGGTGTGCGTTATAGCAGAGAGAGTTTACATTGCAAGTGTATATTTTCATATGTGTCAAAGCAATGAAAGACCTAAACTGGAAAATAAGGAGAAAGAAGAAATAGGATTTTTCATGCTTTGGAGCCTTATTAATAGATTCTTCATTTTGTTCCCTCTGATTTGTGCTCATTTTCTTCATTCTCAGAAGAAGCAGCTTCAATTTACTACCGCATTGATTTTAACACTTTGCATGTATTGATACTCCTTGCATTTGTGCAAATTGGCTTTAAGAATCTATTGTGTTTTCCCAGTTCATCCATTCTTGCTTCTGTTGATGGAGAAAAAAAATGAGTTTCTTATTTAAGTCCACAGAACTATGGATACCTGTGGCTTTATTTCTAATTTCAGTTTGAGCTACAAGTATAAATTTCTTTTTTCTTTTTCTATTTTTTTTGGGGGGGTGCCAGTTCTAGGGCTTGAACTCAGGGCTTAGGTACTGTTCCTTATCCTGTTTGCTCTAGGCTAGCACTCTACCACTTGAGCCACAGCTCTACTGCCGGCTCTCTTGGTGGTTAATTGGAGATAAGAGTCACATGGACTTTCCTGCCTGGGCTGGCTCTGCACCATGAGCTTCAGACCTCAGCCTCCTGAATAGCTACGGTTATTGGTGTGAGCCACCAGTGCCTGCCTACAAATATATTTCTACCCAATAGTGGAAGACCATGAACTACTCTAATCATCTGTAGGTACTCCATCTGCTCTTAATTTCATAGAGATGCTTGTCTTCTTCTTGATTACTCGGGTCATTAGAATAATCATCACCACTTTTCTTCATACTCTGACCTACCCCTGGAGGGTAGAGTGTTGGGTGGAAATGGCCCTCGTTTCATCTCATGTTATAATGCAGCCCTGAGAACTTTGGGCCACTGCACAGGGTGATCCTCCATCTTCGCTGTCTATAAGTGTCACCCAATAGATTCTATACCTTCTCCCTCCTCTAGACTCTCACTCAGAAGATCTGGGATGAGGTTCATGAGTTTACATATGGTGCTGTTTACATGGTGATGCTACTTCTGGTTTGGGGCTACACTGAGCAGTGGTGCTATTGGCCCCTGGGTCCATCTGATTCAAGGTCATCCACTTATGGCCTCCTGTGACAGATGGGAGGTATTCACAGAATAAATCTTTCCATTCATAGACACTTCTAAATCCTAAATAATATGACAATACTTACAAAGGAGCATGAACCACTTGGAGAAAGGCTCCATTTAAAAGTTGCCAATTGATTTTAGAAATGCAGATGGATTCAGTCAGTCAGAGATTTTGTTTCTTCTGGGTACAATCATTTAGTTATGTAAATATCAGCCAAGTGGACAGAGTCCTGCAAGGAAAGACACCGTATGATTGTTTTCATCTGTTGACAACATATAAGATTCCTTATGGCAGAAGAGGGGTGGATACATTTGCCAACCCCCAAGTGCTTTGTGGGGGTGATGTGTTCTAGTTTAACCGGGGACTGAGTCTTACCTAATATCCACTGCACTTTTTTGGCAGCAGCTGTTGAAAGAGTGGGTGGAAATTAAGGAATTGTAACTTTAAAGCTAGATGAAAGCCAGCTTTGGCCCAAGCCTACATCTATGAGAGGAACTATGAGTAAGCACCCATAATGGGTTAAGGTTTTCTAGGGGCAGCTGCTACAGGAGTGAAGCCTTAACATGTGGAGGAACCACCTGTAATCAGCTGGCACTGACAGTGATCTTGACAGACCTATGGTGATAGAGAACAATGGCCTATCTTATGTGAGTCAAACCAGATGAGTGCTATGTGTTAGTCACTACGTGACCATAAAATACATAGGTGACCAGATAGATGGGTAGATAGATAATAGATGGATAGATAGATAACAGATAGATGGATGAATAAATAACAGATTGATGGATAAATACATAATAGATGGATGAATCGATAGATAAAAATTGAACATGGAAGAATTTGGAGGAATGGGGAAATTAAATAGTCTCATTGATAATGTCAGAAAAGTCATTTCTGATAAAATATTTAGATTTTCAGTAACTGTCAAAACTCACGCATAATTACATAAGTAAATATGTATAGTAATCAACCAAGCCAACCCCTTTATATCAGGAGGAAATGAAAAGCAATGCAATTATAAAGCAACAACTGGTTTTGAGGTTTTAGAACTGAAATCTGATGGCAACTCTAATAGTTTAATTAATGAGATATTTTGTGAATAAGAATGTGAGTTTTTAAGTTACTTATTCAAAGTTTATTAAATTATTGTTTTAAAGTTTGATTAAACAAATAGAAAGAATCAAGCATCGTCCTGGGTTTTGTTTGTGTTGTTATGCTTGGGTTTGAACTCCAGTCCTCAAGGCTTGCTAGGAAGATACTCTACCTGATCAGTCACAACTCCTGATTTTTCCCAAGTATTTTGGGAGGGAGGGGGTCTTCTTTCCTGCTTGAGTGTTATCCACCTGTGTGAGGCTTGCCAATAATGGCGATCATAGGCCTGTACCACCACACCCAGCTCTTCTTCAAAAAGGTGTCTTACAAACTTTTGTCTACCTGGGCTGGCCTTGAACTTTGATCCCAAGTAGCTAAGATGGTAAGCATGAGCTGCTGTTATCTTTTCTATATCTTAGGACAATAAAACAAAATTTTAGTTCCACAAAAGTTTCTTCCGCTATGCAAAATTTCTCAGCCATTAATTTATTAATGAATCTAGGCCATACTCATAAGTAATTGGTAATCGTACAAAAAGGAAGAGCCCAGACATTATGAGGTTTCCAAAAGAAAGATATGTCACTGCTTACAAAGAGGTCTTGCCATCAATCAGCCAGTGTAATTAATTAATGTCTAGTTCCAGCTACCAGTTTCACATATAATCAGCAGAAGAATGCAACTACTGGAGTTTGTCTTCAAAATCTAAAGTTGTAGGAAAGTCCAGCAGACGGGCCACCTCATTTCTTCAAGTTTATTGTAGGGGGGAAGAAGCCATATAGAAGGAAAACATAAAGATTAAATAAGTCTAATAAGTCATTAGTTGAAATATAGAACCTAAGTTGGATCCTAGTTTGAATAAATAAACTATAAATATAAAGAATAAAGCTACCAGGAAACTCTGAAGGCCAATTACGTACGCATCAGTATTAAGAAATTACAGTAATTTTAAGTGTGATGATTGTATGCAATTTAGACTTTTAAAATTATATTTTAGAGAAATATATCCAAATGTTGACTAAATAAGATGGTTAGGATTTGCTCCAAAGTAGTTCAGGCTGAAGGGCATAGAGAAGTATAGATGAAACACAAGGGGCGATTCTTTGGCAGCCCAGTGGTGAATGCACACAAATTTATTACATTCTAACTAACCACTTTCTGTAAGTGTCAACTGTGCCACTAAACAAAGTTTGTCTTAAGGCAGCATAAACCTATAAAAATGGAAGACACACACACATACACAAAATCTGGTCTACAAGAAAAGAAGGATTAGCAGAAAAGGTATGTTTTCTATTAGCTATAGTCTTAATGCTTATATTGCAAAAGACAGAACAAAAGAGAGAAGAGGAGAGAGAAAGGAAGTAAGGAAGGAAAGAAGGAAGGAAAGCACATTCAGAATTAAAGGGGTAATTATCCAATGAAAGTCAGAAAAATAGTAGTAGAATTACCTATCCCCCCAAAAAAGAAACTATATAGTAAGAGTAAAAATGAACTAAATCAAGGCGAGTAATAAAGTCGAAAGTTGGTTCTTTGAGAAGACTAATAAATTCACCAAGCCAGTGGTGAAGATGTTCAAGAAAAAGAAAAGGCATTAGCGAACATTCCAGAACTTAAAAGAAGTGTCACAAGAGAAATTTCAAGCAGGAGGCTATTACGAACAACTCCACATCCATATACTTGAAACTTGGATGTACTGATGTACATCTCTGAACAGTGTGAAAGACAACTGTAGTGCTATTATTTGAACAGTAATATCTTCTAGATCTCAGGTCAAACATGGAATAGTATGGGTACCATAAGGTACAATCACCAGCTCTAGCTGAGCCATTCTTTCACATTTACCCCCACGTATTCTTGCCTAAAAGAGACACAGAGGCCATGAGAAGACTGTTGTCAGTGTCCCACAACTGCACTAAAATAGCACCATCAGCAAACACAGAATAACTTTACAAATGAGAAGCCAGGGCAGGTGCACGCAGCCTTTCACAAGAACAACACTAGGAATCATCAAAGATGATGGCAGAAGTTGTCATTAATGAGGGACAGGAAATTTCTGGGGAAGTAGGACTTCAATCCTAAACGGTATGCATTTACCTAGAAGTAATCAGGAACCCATGGGGCAAACGGGAAGTTTGAGACAAAACTTCAAACGTCCTCATACAGTTACAGTTTATATCTGTGGACAGGTCTGTCCCTAACATCTGTAGGACTACAAGACCCTGTGGGCAAGGATTCAGAAGCTCTGCATTTGTATCATGTGGGTTTTGCCCCCACTGTACAGATAAGAAGCCTTGAGAAGAGTCTGAGATCAGTAGACATTTAGTAAATAGTAGCTACCATTGTTGCCATTCTGACCCTTGCACCAAATGGTTATCAGTATTATAGCACTACATATCCGAACCCCAGGATTAGATGTGAAGACAATAATGGAAATGGAGTAGTTGTCAAATAATTCCCATGGCTGGAATTTGGCACCCTGTTATCTCTACCATGTACTGAGAGTGATGGATAACTGAGAGGAGAAGGCTTGCTGGTCAAAGCTACGCAACGGTAGTTTCTTGTTTATTGTCCCGGAGAATCACTGAAGATGGATAAACAAAACCATGTCATAAAATTATTTCACTTCAAAATCAGAGGAAATATCAATCAAGAATATCTCAAGTGATCTTTGTACGTGTAAGAATGTCTACTGCTTGTGGCTGAAGTGGTAGAGTGCTATCCTTGAGAAAAACAAAAACAAAATAGCTCAGGCACAGCACCCAGGTCTTGCATTCAAGCCCCAAGACCAATACACACACACACACACACACACAAAAACCCCACAATAATACGAGATGATGGTGCAATACCACTTCTGGGCATATATCACTATGAAACAAAACCAGTGATCTAGAAGAGATGTCTGTAGCTGTGTTCATTGTATCATTGCTCACAATAATCAAGATATGCAAACACAGTATCCATTGGCAGGTGTAACAATAAAGAAAATGTGGCATATATACTCAATGGTGTGTTATTCAGCTTTAAGAAGCACATACTGATGTCTCTTCTAAGATAACACTAAAGAGCCTAAAGGGTGTTATGCTAAATGAAAAAAGCCAAGCACAGAAAGAAAGTAGTATGTGATCTCATATGTGGGACCAGAAATAATAAAGTCAAACAGAGAACAAAATGGTTGTTACCACAAGAAGAGACAGTAGGCAAAGAGCAGGGGTTGGTCAAACAAAGGCTACAAACTTCCAGTTACAAAACAAGTTCTGAAGATCTACTGAACTTCATAGGGACTGAGACAAAGGATAAAAAGACAAATGACTCCAAAACCAATACTTACAAAACCATTTGGTATAAATGAACTGAACAACTCATGGGGGGAGATAGAAAGGGGGGAATGAGGGAGGAGGTAACAAATTGTACAAGAAATGTACCCACTGCCTTACATATGACACCATAACCCCTTTGTACATCACTTTGACAATAATAAGTAATTATTCAGAAAAAAAAGAAAATGTAAATAAATAAATAAATAAATGGGAAAAAAAAGAATGTCTACTGCTAAGCTGGTACCTTATATTGATGCAGGGAGTTGAGTATGGACACATTTCTAAGTTGTAATAGACCTCATAAAGGACAGGTTTAATGGGCAAAGATGGAATTTTGTAGAGAAATGAACTTACTTGTGCCTAATTAGCATTCACAACGAGCAAAGGATTAAAAGAAAACTTGTGTGTGCACAAAACAAATTACCATAAGAACAAAATTTGCATGCAAAAATCAAACTTCATTACTAGACTTCCACAATCCTCCCAGAAAAATCCAGAAAGCTTGAACAAAAATCTAACTGCTTTCATGCATCTGAAAAACTAAAAATCAAAGGTTTATATAGGAAATATTAATGTGACATCTAAATCAGACACTACAGGTGTGTGCAAAAAATGACCTAGTTTATAACAAAAGAAATTATACAATCACTGTGATTCATGTCCATTTTCAAAGGTTAAAATGATACTTATCAAAATGAGTTTGCTTCAAATTTCTATCACTTTGAATTCACTCTTGTCACCACACACATTGTGGGATTTTTGTTGTTGTTTCTGTTAACTATCTGTCTTCAATTATACAGAATCTTTAGGTTAAATTTGTTTAAGCAATATCTAAACATTCTCTAAAATAGCTGATTACTATTCTTGTAGCCCCATCTGTCTACCCAAAAGGAAGATGATTGACAGGGCCAAAGGAGAGGCAAAAGTGTGTGAGAACAAGGAAAGTCAAGTTAGGAAATAAGACATTGAAGAATTAAATGACCATTTGAGACCCAACTATTCCCACATCTAGACATGGTATTTTCACTTCCTGATACACTTGTCATTTGGAGAAAATAGTTAACCCCAGAATAACTCTTTTCCAATTAGAGCCATTTGGACCTAACAAGCATCTCCTTCCTGGATTGTCTGTTCCTGTGATTTTTTATTTCTTGCTAAGGCCTTAATTATCACTGGCAATTTAACTGGATAAAAAATTGTGCTGTTCCTTTTATGTAGTAAGGCAAATAAGTCTCACATACAGAAAAAGAGGAAGTTACTAGGTTTCTCTTAAAAAGAGAGATAAAAGATACAAATGACCAAAATTAAGAATAAAGGTAAGTGAACACAGACACAGAGAAACGTTTAAAGAAAATTATGACAAAATACTTTGATGAAATTCTGAATCAGGTTTTTAAAGATGTTTTTCAAGGAACTGATTTCTAGGAAAACAGAAATGAAGCAAAATGTGACTTAAACGTCCATAGACTAGGAGAAATAGAAGATATGGCAAAAAAGAAAAATATGTTACCCCTTCCCTCTGACAAGTAGTCAGCCTTTCCTTGCTGCAGAGAAGTTGGAAGCAGGATCAAAGAAAAGACAATATTGCTGGTTTTGAAGGTGGAGGGAGAGAGAGCAACAAGCCAAGGAACATGGGCAGCTTCAACTCTCAAGAGAGGAATAAAGTCTATTCTCCCTGCCGACACTCTGATTTAGTCCAGTGAGACCCGAGGTGCACTTTTTTAAACAGAAGGATCTTGCTCTATAGCTGTTGCTGGTCTGAAACTCAAGAGCCTCCTGCTTCATACTTCTAAGTGCTGAGATAGCAGGAATACATCCTCACACTTGATTCCAAGATAGACTGCTGACCTATAGAACTATAAATTAATAAATTTGTGTTAGTCACTAAACTTGAGGGTGCCTTGTTACCACTACAGTGAAATACTAGTGGATTTGCTCCTTATCTTTTTCATTTTATTTCTGAATTAGCATACACTTATAACAGGACAGGGTATTCATTGTAGCATTTCCATATCTACACACAGGGCATTTTGAACAAATGTATACCTGCCCCCCCCCCCATAACATATTCTTTTGGGGGGGGGCAGTCCTGGGGCTTGGACTCAGGGCCTGAGCACTGTTCCTGGCTTCTTTTTGCTCAAGGCTAGCACTCTGCCGCTTGAGCCACAGCGCCACTTCTGGCTGTTTTCTGTATATGTGGTGCTGGGGAATTGAACCCAGGGCCTCATGTATAGGAGGCAAGCACTCTTGCCACTAGGCCATATCCCCAGCCCCCATAACATATTCTTATACTTACTTTTTTAAGTTTCCAAGTGCTTTGCAGTTTATAAAGACTCTATTCTCTGTTTAGAGATACTTAAACATATCTGTTTAGAAGGCTTTGGAAAATGTAGGTCTTGAAGCAGGACTAAGTTCTAAATAATAGAAATTCAGAAATGGGTACACGTTAGAATCTAATGTCTGCTGATCTATCCAAAGGTCATAAAGAAAAGGCTAAGATTCCTGAATATGTATGCGATAAAGTACAACAAAACCCAGACAAATCTCTGATAAGTGAATGATCCTCAGAATTGTCCACAGAAACTGTTCTTGGGCTATTTCTACTTTTTTCTTTCTTTCTTTCTTTTTTTTTTTTTTTTTTTTTTTGCCATTCCTGGGGCTTGGACTCAGGGCCTGAGCACTGTCCCTGGCTTCTTTTTTGCTCAAAGCTAGCACTCTACCACTTGAGCCACAGCGCCACTTCTGGCTATTTTCTATATATGTGATGCTTGGGAATCGAACCCTGGGCTTCACGTATCCTAGGCAAGCACTCTTGCCACTAGGCCATATCCCCCGTCCTCTTGGGCTATTACTAAAGTTTACAAAGGATTCCTTCATAATGCTGTATTACACACAGGCCTTGGCTCCAAAACTATGGTTTCAACCATGTTCTGTTTCCTTTTTTCCACTTATGTTTTCAAACAATGCCAGCTCTCTTCTCTTCCTGGTCATTAACACGCAGCCTTTCCTTAAGGTGAACTCCCCCAGCCTGGCTGGGGGATCACTAGCCACCCCACATTTCCCAGCTTCCTGCGGGCCTCTAAAGACAAGCACATGGTCTCATTTCATGTGTAGGATTTTCCCTCTAACTGTTACAATGACACAGGCGGGAATGAAGAAATCAGCTAACGGGAGAGAGGTTTCACAGGTGGTAGCTCCTAGTTGATGAAAACCATAAGTAAGAGGGAAAGCTGAGAAGAAACAGAGCTGAAGGGTTTTCTGACACATAAGAACAATATGAAAGGATATTGCCATCATTGGATAAAATCATAAGTGGCTGTAATGTTGCTGCATAAAGTAGAGCTTTATAGCAACTCCAGCCCTGGGCTGTCTTCTCTCTTCTTCCATAGATTTATGCAATTAGACAATAGATGCCCGGGAAGAAACCAGAAAGGTCGTTGAGTTCAACCTACACATTTTGCCAAGGAAAGATTGAAAGCCAGACAGATGGAGATTGGTCTGTCCTTTGACTTCATTTTCTTTGTGTTTCAATCTTTTTCCATCAGCAACACATCAACCAACGATCGGGTGAGATTAGTCAGGCTGGGGTCATTCTATTCCTTATTCTTATTGACCAGGACAATCTGCCTTTAATACCTTTGCTTCCTATCTAATCTTGAGCACTATTAATCCATTTCTTTCATGATTAGCCTCTGCTCGATTGGCCTTTTATAAACTGAGTCATCACCAGGCATTTTGCTGGCAGTCAGCCTGGTTCTGTGTCCAGCCCATAGGAGTAGGTGACTTTCTCTCTTATCCTATCTCTCTTGGATCACAGGTTTTTGTTGATCTAACTTTCTTATCATGTCCAATGTTAATCTTCTTTTAGTGATTGCCAAACTAAAGTACTTTGGAAAAATGAATACACTGACCTGTCATTTTCAAAGTACTCACACCACCAAAGTCCTCCTTGTCCTGCAGACACATTTCAGCTGAAAATGTGAAGGCCATGTAAAAATTCTAAAATCATAAGACTCTTGTAATCTTCACAAAGAATTACTAAGAAAATAGCAGGCTTGACTATTTCATTCAGTGCTGTTTAAGTAATTAATCCAAACATGGTAAAAAGAGCTATGGAGGCTAATATTTCTCAGAAGCTTACAAATGAGATGTTTTTCCTAAGCATTTCATATGTATTAATCTCATCTAATCCAAGGAGTTAAGGGCAGTTTTGATCCCTATTCATAGATGAGAAACTGTGGCATAGAATAGTGAAGAAGAACCCAGAAGGCAGTGCTTTTCTGTCTTTTGAAGACCTTACGGGCCCTGTCCTAGTGCTTCTGCCGGGCCTTACAATTCAGCAGCACATCCAAACTGCCTTCACTACTTCAGATGGTCTCCATAGTAAGTTATCTTCATTATTCCCCGCCAAGAACCACTGATCCTTAGCAGTTGCGTGCTTTGGGAGACCTCTTGACACCCATGCAAAAAACGATGAGGTTGAATCAACTTTTTTTCATCTTATTTGGAGGGCCCCATTTAATAAATCTAAATATTGTGGACAACAACTGCTGAGCAGTCTTTTAGCTCACAATGCATATTTATTATCTAAGTTGCCAAACTTTAGTATAGCCTGGGGTGCTTTCTTCTCTCTTCTTTGCCTACTTTTCTTTTTTTCTTAAACTATGAAGGGAAACCAAATATAGAGGGAAATTCCAAATTGCAGGCAGAAACTTGTTTTAACCTACTTAATCCAACTTACAATGCTAGGCAATCGCTTTAAGAAAATGAGCAACTATTCCATTTTTATTATTTACAAAGCATCTACTATATGTGCCATCTGGTGTTAGGAAATATCCAAGACCTGGTTCCACTGGGAGTTTTCAATCTCATTCAAAACATAAAAGACATGTTGGTAAAACAATAACATTAAACAAAAGACATCAGAGACAGAACTGTGGTGCAAATGAGTTCAGGACAAGAGCAGTAAGGCTGAAGCCCAAGAGAAACCTCCAGGAGGAGACCAAGGGTGCCTGGAATCCAGATAGGTGGGAAAGAGATAGGAGGCCTTATTAGGAGAAGGGGTGATACACAGTAGGACAGGGATGTAGAGTTAAGGCTGAGAAAAAAACTTGACAATGGAGAAATACATAAACCTCTCTTTACAGCCAGGAATTCTCAGACAACTAATGGTGGGCAACAAGACAAGAGTTTGCTGATTCTAGATGTTTCCAATACTGAGCACATCTGCCATTCCAATCATCCAGGATTTTGACAAATTTTAAAATAGGCAGTGATATACATCGAAGATAGTCAGGATTATTCTTGACAGTCAAGAAGGCAGAGGGAAGAAGCTGAAGCATGACCTCATTCAGGCACACATCAAAGAAGTAAGATCACCCATGGCGAAGCTCCATACCCTTGAAATAGAAAAGCATCAAGATGACAAATATGTTGCCTTCTCAAGAAATGGGAAATGTTTTCTTGGAAGAACAGCTCTGGAATCTGGCAGAGAACTCCACTAAATTTCTATAGTGCCCTGGTCTGGTAGTCATTCATAGACATTTACCACTTGGCATTCTGAGTCAACCACATATTATTGCTTAATCAAAGTGCTTCTTTTAATAGATCAATAGGCCTGCGTTTAGGAGCTGCCATCGTAACACCTATACTTTTATTCGAAGTGGTAAAAAAAAAAAAAAAAAAAAAAGGAGTCAGGAGGAATGACACGTAAGGGCTCAATAAAATTCGAGTTAAAAATGTGCATGATACAACATGCCATTTTGTGTCCCAGAGCGCTGAACACAAATCACAGCTCTGACACAGCAAGGAAAACCCAGAGCCAAATCTAACGAGTGCCTGGCTCTGGTTTCTGGAGTGAGTGGGGGAGGGGGCTCCCCAAGGCCTCTCGATGGCCCTCCTTAGCAGTGTCAACAGCCTTAGCAGTGTCAACAGCAGTGTTTGGCCAGACACAGCCCAGGGACATGGGGGAAGAAAACACAAATCAGGAAAAAGATGGTGCCATGCCTTTCTATTCTTACCCAACTCTTTCCTGTTCTTCTTTTCCTCTTATGCAGACTGTTATCCTTTTCCTTTCTTGTTTTCTGTTCTCTTTATTGGAAATTTGGGCCTCAGAGAGTAATGCTTCGTCTTTGATTGGGACATAAATGCCTTCAAAACTCTCATCCACACTCAGGACTATCCTAGGGGAAAAAAAAATGAATACTAGCTTAAAACTTACCGAAGACTGACAAGTCCTGTGAGACACCTCTAGACTCCAAATTAAGAACCTCTCCAAACTTTTCTATCATGAACAGAGAGAGAGAAAAAAGACACACTTAAAGTCACTCTAAGCTGGGTGCCAGTGGCTCACTCCTATAATCCTAGCTACTCAGAAGGTTGTAATGGGAGGGCTGAGGTTCAAAGCCAGCCCAGGCAGCAAAGTCCATGAGACTCTTATCTCCAATAAACTACAAAAAAAAAAAAAAAGACAGAAGTAGAACTGTGGCTCAAGTAGTAGAGCTAATTAGCCTTGAGCACAAGAAGCACAGGGACAGCACCTAGGCTCTGAGTTCAAATCCCAGGACTGGCACAAAAAATATAACATAAATAAACTAACCAATACATAAAATAGAAATCAAATAAAGTCCTCTAGAGATCTGCTAAGCCTGCAAGGTATTTTGTTTCTAATTCACAGCTTCGCCGGAGTACAGAAGTCCTAATGTTCTAGCTTGTCAGTTGATTCCAGCTTGTCAATTTATACTAACTCTCTAGGCTGGCAGGGAGAGTGTGTGGTTTTGAGTCATAGGAGACCTTAAGGTTAAACCCCAGTACACTTAAATTAATTCATTATTCTGACTATAGGGAAAGTCTCCCGTGTCTGACATTTCTCATCCTCCTCACTATCCATGAGAAGGTTTTATTATTATTATTATTACTATTATTATTATTGTCCTGCCCCTGATGGTGATAGTGGATTGATTTTTTTTTAAGCAAAATATTCCAGACAGGATTCTGTTCCACACTAAAGCCAGAAATTCTAGAGGAGGTTTTAAGTTCTTTTCTTAGTGTAAACATTTCTGGTTGAATCTTAAATCCAGACTTGCAATCTTAACATCGTGTGTGTGTGTGTGTGTGTGTGTGTGTGTGTGTGTGTGTGTGTGTGCATGTAGGGGGACTTAAACTCGAGGCCTAGGTGCTGTCTGTTAGCATTTGCACTCAAAGCTGGCACCCCACTGCTTGAGTAACAGTTCCACTGCCGGCTTTTTGCTGATTAATTAGGAAAGAGTCTCCCAGAGTGTCCTGCCTGGGCTGGCTTCAAACTATGATCCTCAGATCTCAGACTCCTGAATAGCTAGGATTACAGGGAGAAGCCACTGTGCCCCAGCTAATCCTAACATCTTGAGTTGCCTAGCTTCATGATCTAGAAAAGCCTGGGTCCTCTTCTCCTTAGCAATAGGCAATCTGCAACAAATTCTGCCTCAGGGGAAGGGGCTCTTGGAGGGCCACAACCTTGTGTCACCCAGCTACTTCATAGGATGGGCTGGCTTCTGTGACTCACCTGTCTTGCTCAGGAGAACGGCATAGAGAATGCAGTGCAAGGAGCCCTTCCCTGCCCTTCCTTGCCCTGCCCGTGGGCTAGCAAACCAGCTCATCACTGGCACCGTTCTAAAGCCAGGTGCTTTAAGGCACATGCTCAGTCTAACTCCATCTTGTGACGATGCTGGGATTCTCCTGCCAGAGAGACAACGTGATTTAACACCGAGGCTGCCAGAGGAGAAGGAACTGGGGGCTTGTAGGGGGAGAGATGGATGAGAATGTTGAAAGGGGTGAGATTGATCAAAACATGTGGTATCCATCAACTGCTTTGTGAAATGGCAACTCCTTTATACATCTACCTAGAGAGGTTTTTAAAGACTAGATTTAGAATAAATTTCATGTGTAATAGGGTATAAAGTAAACAAGCAAATAAAACTTTGAACTTGGACTGCTGCAATGTACTTCTGCTGTTCCCCAAAGGAACACCTTCTCAGGGAAAATCCCAAAATGAACAGGCAGTCTTCCCATGGATGTCACTAATATCAGGCTGACATTGTATCATTGGAAGGCCTCAGTTGTTTTTCTTTTCTTGCAATAAGTAGTAAGCACTTCAAAAAGCACAGAGAAAAATTACTCAAACACAACCTAAAAGTAAAGGTTAAGATACCAGAAGTAAAAAAAAAAAAAAGCATAAGAAATTCACCCTTGTTCTATCCAAGCCCCCATCCTCAGTTGGTTTTATGACTTACAAAATACATGTGGCTTCTCTATTTTACAGTGTCTTCTAATCTTCTTTGTAGGTGTCCACAGAAATTTAAAGTATAATAATGGATTGCGGGGGGGGGGGGGGGTGCCGGGAGGGGGCGGGTGCCAGTGGCTCACACCTGTAATCCTAGCTCCTCACTCAGGAGGCTGAGACCCGAGGATCACGGTTCAAAGCCAGCCCAGGCAGGAAAGTCCATAAGATTCCAATTAACCACCAGAAAACCAGAAGTGGTGCTGTGGCTCAAGTGGTAGAGCATAGCCTTGGCCTGAAGAGCTCAGGGACAGCGCCCAGGCCCAGAGTTCAAGGCCTAAGACTGGAAAAAAAAAAATCTGGTATTTGTAGTGGCCTCCTTCCTTCTCTTCCTGCCTTCCTCCTTCCTTCCTTCTTTCTCTTCCTTCCTTCCTTCCTCCTCCCTTCCTTCTCTTCCTTCCTTCTTTTCCTTCCTCCTTCCTTCCTTCTTCCTTCCTTCCTTCCACCTTCTTTCTCTTCCTTCCTTCCTTCCTTCTTCCTCCCTCCCTTCCCTTCCCTCCCTCCTTTCCCTCCCTCCCTCCCTCCCTCCCTCCCTTCCTTCCTTCTTCTTTTCTTTCTCTTGGTATGGCCATGTACATTCTCTCCTGTCCATATTCCCTTCTCAACTTCTGTGGGGAAGGAAGGCTGGTTTTCAGGAAGCCTAAGGTACATTTCTAATTCGTCTTGCAATTGAAGAGAAACCAAACACTAGTACCACACTTTGCAGTGAATTGGAGAATTGTGTAATGCAGCCATTGCTATCTGTGTGTGTGTGTGCGCGCGCACGTGTGCATGTATAACTGAGGGTATTTACAGTGAGCTGTCAGGAAGTGGTTATTATGAGGAATTAGTTTGTTGTTTTACATAGATCATCCCATAAAGTAAATTAATCATGCAGATTAAATATTCATGAAGGATGTAAATTTAAAAATCACATCTGTAAAACCACATTGAAGCCATGCACTGGGAAATGAACATCTTTGGTTAGTCCTTTATAGGGCAAATCTTTTGCTTGCAAATCTGCTTTTGCTACAGTGGGATAGATTGCCTGCTATGTTGTCTGGGAAAATAATGGATTGTTCTCAAAGCTATTATTTGCCAAGATAAACTTTCATTGACTTAAAAATAGTTCACTTAAATGCAGTTACCCTTATTGAAACAAATGTGAATAATTCCTGCTCATTTCAATTTTCATTTTTAAATCAAATCTCATAATGTGAAATAATTTCATTAGTTTTTTTCTATACTGGTTTTTACTAGTTTTATTATTGCCACCCCAGGTATAGATTAAAAATGTTACAAAAATTAGCCATGGAATTTCTCTTCTTCCTAATAAACTTTACGGTAGAGTGCGAAAATACCCTTTTGAATTTCCAAAAACACTTAAGATGACAATAATGTCTGTCAGTAAAACTAATTATGGCATATGAAATTAAAACTGTGCATAAAATATATTCCTCTAATGTCACTGCACAGAATGAGTGGTACACACAGGTACAAAAGCATTAAAAATGTTACTTCAGTCATCACTTGTGACCTGGTTGATTCCAAGAAGAAAAAAGGAAAAAAAGGATACAAAAAGGAGCTAAGTAACCTTCCTGGAAAACTAAACTGGCAGTGTATCTAATAATTGGTCAGGTTCAGCATTTTTTTTTTCTGCGATAAATGAGTAAACTTTAAATGTATCTCTGAGATGCACTATCACAGGCCTGGCCACAGGCAAGTTTTATCCAATGATGAAACCACAAGGCCTAGTGAGATAAAGATGATAGACCCGGTGCTATCAGGTGGCAGCTGGGTAATTACAACTCTGTATTTGGGCTCTGCAGCGATGCTGCATGTGATAAGTAGAGAATAATGAAGAAAAAGAAGTAGAGATAATGGAGGAGCTAAATGGTAGAAAATAGCCTATCACAGCCTCAGCCCTTCGAGCGTCTATGGGGACTTTGAACTGTCTTCCTCAGTTTTCATCCACAGGAAAAAAAGAAAATACTCTCCCTTTCTTCTCCCTCTGCTAAATTTATGTCTGGTGGGACAAAAGGAAAAACGGGAAGGAAATCAAGGGTATGTGAAGAGAATATGACCTTTATAAATAACTCTGAAGGTCACCGTGTAATTATTCTAAAATAAACGTATCCTGTAATCTTACCCACACTCACAAAAGATACAAGAGCATTTTTTAAATGTGATGTGACACAATTTTGTTGGGAATCATGGCTCATAAAAGGTCAAGCAAAATATTTCTAATTATAGTCTGTCAAGTAGGGGCTCGGCCGAACACTTGAGCCATTTGTTACTACTGAGTCGAACTTTGATTAAGGCAGACGACAGGGCAAGAGACAATCCATTACCCGGATTGACCAGGGAAAAGGGAAGAAGACTGCTGCTGGATGATATTTTACACCCAGAGTTTTAAAACAAAATAACCCATTCAGGAGCTGAGGTGTTTTAACCTGGCGACTTTGGCCACCTAACACAGTGCAAGTCTGGCCTTTCCAATGGAGCTGGGTGAAGATTGATTTTTAACGTTCATTTTGGTTCCACTTGTACCCATCCTGAACCTCAGACTGATGATAGATGCCACTGGAAGGAGAAAAACTAAGAGGTGTGTGCATGTGTGTACATAAAGGTGTGCACACATGTCGGCACTCCTAGGCCTGTGTGTGGGCTTTGCTAACACTCTCTGAATTATGGTAAGATGCCCTTAACATCACCTTATAAACATCTAACATAGGACTTCCCGAGTAACTGATGCAAGGGACACAACGCCTGGTCTATCCATGCGACCAGACGGCATCGCGCTCCACCCAGCCACAGAAAGGGATCAGCTCCCACGCAGGCCACAGCATCATGGGTCTTGGAATCAGACACACAGGCCGCATGCCGAGGATTCTGCTTATATGAGAGGTTTAGAGTTGGCAAATCCAAAGGGAACAGGGACCTTTGAGCAGAGGTCCTGAGAATGGGGATGGAGGAAGTAAAGAATGGGCACTGGGGTATTGGGGGGAAGCAATGTGTGTGGAGGGAACGAAGCAGGTGATGATGAAGCTGTTCTATATTTAATCGGTCGTTGGGGCCATTACAACACTGTGAGAATGAATGAAAAATCTGCCGAACCATACTCTCCAAAATGGTGAGCTTTGTAGCATGTAGATTTTTACCTCAAAAATGATTTAGATGGCCTCATTGTTTTATCCCCCAATGCCATGGCGTTAGCAGAGGAGGTATTTAAACCCTCGTGGAAGGCCTGATTGTTGTGGCGGGCCTAGGCTGCCCACAGCCGGCCTCCTGCAGCCAATTGACATCAGGTGCCAGTGACTTCTCTGTGGAGAATTCTCCAGCTGAGCTGTGACCCATCTCCAGCATGGCCAAAACTCGAGGCCAGAATGCTAACTGAAATCGGCCAGTCACTCAAGGACAAATGTTGTGCCATTTCACTTACTTGAGGGACTTAAAGCAGCCAACTTCACAAAGACACCAAGGATTGGCAGATCTAGGACTTAACCAGTCTAGCAAGCTGCCTCCAGGCCCTGGGTTCAAACCTCAGCACCACCAAACCCAGGGCCTCATCCATGCTAGGAATGTGCTCGACTACTGAGCTATCACCCCTATACAACTTTTATTACATTTTTAAATACTATACTTAGTCAGTTAATAGCAAAGTTCATAGTGTACTTCATGAAAAGCCACAGTTGATGGCAGCAATACCGTGGCCTCCATTTATATAAAATGTATATGTGCCTGGCACATAAACGGTGCTAACTACTTCGTATACATTAAGGAACAAAACTCTCACAACAGTCCTATGAAGTCATTATTTTTTTTTTTGCATCTCCATTTTCCAAATGAGAAAACCATCGCACATAAAATGAAGTAGAATTCCCACATCCTGTGGCTAAGAAGAGTGTAAGAGCCCCGGTTTGGACTCAGCTTGTGGGTGCCCTTAAGTTGTGAGAAGCTGTTGGTTTGCTGTGACTGTGACAAAAATGCCTAAGACAATCAACTTAAATGGAGAAAGCTCGTCTTAGGCTCGCGGTTTCAGAGCTTCCAGTCCATAGTCAGTAGATGTGTTGCTGGCTTAGGGCTGGTGGCAAGGCAGAGCATCAGGGCAGGGATATGTGGCAGAAAAGGCTTCTCACCTCACGGCAGCTAGACAGCAAGAGACAGACGGGAGGAGACTGGGATCCCCACACTCTCTTAGGCTGTACTCCCCCCCCCCCCCCAGCTTCCCTCTCCTAACTTTTATCTTGAGAAACACAGATGTTACCTCTTCTAGGAGAGAAAAGGTCATTCTGATCACTACATGTAAGATAGTTTTCTGGATTCCAAATCATACAGATTGTCAAGGATGGAGATGAAAAACGCGCTCTCCTGTCTCAAATGCTGCTTGCCCAGTCTCTAGTGGGGTTTCCCCAGCGCACACCGACTGTTTCCACCATCACGAGTCACTAAATGCTTACTGTGCGTGAATTTCCCTGTTAACCTAAAGAAACTTAAATTTTGATGTGCGGTGTTTGGGCCATGTTGCTTCTGCTTACATTTGGAGATGTTGACTCTAAGCTGTCACGGAGTTATTCAAACAATCCCTTTTCCAACATGAACTCCTAAGTTTTTCTACTCACCTTCCTCCCTCTATCAGCTTCACTGTGGGGCGCAAGGAGGTTGTTTGCAGAGCCATTTGCCACCCCATTGCCTCAGCCCCACACCTGAAACATAGGGTTCATCATCTCCACCATCCTCACAGGGGCACGCTAGTCCAGATCCGGTATCTCCCTCAGGGCCTCGATGCTCCATGCCTTCTGTGTCCTACTCATTGCCAAATTCATTGACTCTATTCCCCCAATGATCACTCCATCCCTCTCTGAGCCCCACACCCTCGGGTCATCCCCCTCTGCAGCTGAAATGACCTTTCTCACCTGCAGCTCTCTAAATGTCCATCGAAACAACTTCCTGACCTTCATCACCTGCCAGAAAAGATGGAAATTCCTTGCTATCCAGGGCTCTATTCTGAGTCACATCACTAGCCAAGATGTGTCATCCTTCTTTCCTTAGCTAGGTACTGCTTGTCTTGTATTGCTGCTCCTTACATTCTGCCTATCTCTTCTCAATTTTGTCCTTTCTTTTACCTCCTTGCACCAAGATCTTGCCTTGTGGTCTGGTGGTTCCCCTCTGAGTTCTGCTAGTGTGTGACATAAATTTCTATCACAGTATTTATATATGACATTATCTATATGTTATAATACCTATATTATATTGATTTCTATCACAAAATTTATTGTAATTTTAATTGTTGACTTCCTTGTCTTCTCTAGGCTGAGAATTATGAATAGTAGAAACTACATCTTTTACATTTTCAAACTATTTGTCTTCTTGTAATAAATAATATAGAAATACATAAGTATGAAAAATAATTTCCATCAGAGAGATTTTACTTAATTGGATACACAAAGAGAGAAAGAATGAGAGAGACAGAACCTGAAATCAAAACTTATAAACCGTCAACAAAGTAGATTAAAGCCAAGTGATTCTCCTTATTAGAAGGTTGATTTTTGTCTCCAATTGTTGGAATCCATCTTTCCCCTTGATGGAAGGGGCTTGATGCCCCTCCCCCAGCCCTGGAGAATGCGGCCCAGCTACCCCCTCTGGATTGGAATCCAGAGAAACCGGTTGGGCAAACAGCCCCCAACCCTCTAGCCAGCCTGGCGCCTACCAACCCCGCCCTGGTTCGGCGCGCTCGAGTGACGATATCTCTTGGGGGTCAGGTGATACCTTTCAGCCTATCGACATCCTGGCCAAACCCCTCCCTTGGAATCATCTCCCCTTGTCCTTATCTCAATAAAGTTAGTTCGCTCTAAGAAGCTAGCCCCGTTGCATATGTACGCCAGACTTCTATTGTAAGGAGGCGGACACATATCTGCGGCAGATCACGTGCGCGCCAGGTCGGAGCTATCTCCCCCGTTCCACTCTAGCTTATTTGCAGGTCGAATAACTAGGGGAGAGGGTGTGAAAGGGAGAGTGGAAAGGAAGAAGTAAGAGTCCGAGCCGGGAGGGGCAAAAAAAACCCCAACATCCAATGATAGGAAAGCTGTTAATAAACAGCTTTTCACTTTTTTAAAAGTAGTTTTATATTTTGTTCACAAAAACTGATGTTATGTGCCGTTCAATTCTGCCCTAGTTATTTTATACCATGCCCTACTAATTCAACTAGTTTAAATCCTTTACACTGAAACAAAGTAGTAGATAACTAATACTGATAGAGGAGCTCGGAATCATGTACATAAGAAACTCCAAGATCATCATCATGGTCATTAGAGAGGTTCCAATAAAACTATAATAATAGCCAGCAATCATAATAATAGCAACAATCAGGATTAATAATCATAATACTCTGTACTTATCTCCTGCCTTTCATCCATGGATCTGACAGTCCCTTTTATAATCATTCATTATGACCAGCATCCATCTGAGCGGAGTATTCATAGTGTCTAGCAAAATAGACTGAGTAGAAACCCATTGACAGGAGTTCATGATCACAGTAATCAAAACGGGTTTCAGTAGAATGGTATCAAAGGGACAAGTGACAAGCTCTGGCTCTCCTACCATACTCTGTCCTCTCTGTTATCCATTCCGTTGAGTGGTCTGTGAATCCCAGGAGACTATAATTGACAAGGGTGATGGTAGGCAGAGCTATGGAATCAGGAATTCCTTAGCTTAGTGTGACTGTCAGAGTAGTCCTAATTACAAGAGTTTCTCATGAAGTGTGTTCTGATGAGAAGATAAAGTTGTCTGTCTATTCTGACCCCAGCCCAACCCAACGTGCAACACACACACACACACACACACACACACACACACAAATTGGATTGGTGTTTTCTTTTCTTTTCTTTTCACTTAGCATGAGTGTTCCCAGGTCATGAAGTCTCAGGGATTGTTAATGGAAGGGGCTTATGTGTTAATGGAAGGGGTTAATGGATGAGTTTGGGGGCATCAGGACAGATGCTTAGAACTGTGATCCTCCGATCTACGGCCTCCCTGGGATCACAGGCATGCACTGCCATGCCTGACTAGTAATCAAGTTCTTACAATGCTGCTCCCATCTTTAAAGCCCCCAACAAAACAAACACCAACAAAATGAAATGAAAACCAATGCTAAACCGGACAGGAAGGTCCATTGACATAATGCAAAAGGAAAGTATTTATTCATCTAACCCGTCTTGCTAAACCAAAAGCAAGACATTCTGAAATTTCTATATGCAAGCATGTATGCACCCAAGATTATGAGAGCAGTCCCATTTCCTATTGCTAAGTGTATTAGTCTTATTCCATTCTTATTACTTGTGAATGGCATGTTTGGTTTGGGTCAGAAATTGGGTACGAAATTATTAATGCAATAAGCCATTTCCTTAAGAATGTCATTTTTGCAGTTTCTATCAGCTCCTTCTAAATATAGAATATCCAGGGGATAGGATATAGCACTTTAACCTGCACATATGGATTACTAAATTAACTGGTGGAGTGCATTTGCCTTGTGTACTTAGGCGTTCATGGAACCTCATCTTCAATCATCATTGCTGTTTAGAACATATGACATATTCGCCCACCTGCCTAGTTCCTGCCTCCTCCCTGAGTGTTTTGCAGAATAGAAACTTTATTATGCTTGGCTTCTTCACTTAACTTTTGAAGGGCTATTTTCATGAATGGAGGTATTTTCTACATCATCATTGTGTAGTATTTAAGGGGATAGAAGAGAAATTTGAGGCTTCAGTACATGGAGGGGAGCTTAACCAAGACCACCAGGTAGTTGATGGAGAACCTGGAATAGAATCAGGGTCATTCTTTTGGGTCTTCCTCTACTCTTTCTGTCCTACTGACTCATCATCCCTCAGCCTGGCAATTAGACTCTTTTGTCCCAAAGTTGGACAACCATCTTCTCTATAGCTTTCATCTATAAAGAGTAAGGTTAAGCAATTAATAAAAAGTAACAAAAGCAAGTACCAAAGAATTTAGATTACTTTGCTAAATTACATTAGCTTTGTGTTCAATTAATCCCTCCACTGAACCCACAGAGACAACACCCAGTTTACCTTTCATTTCAAGACTCATTAACCAGACAACTAATCTTGGTAAATAATACTAATCAAGATGTTAAGCTTAGACAGGTTGTAACATTATCTTTTTCTTTATTTCAATGTTTTTCTTAAGTATTGTTGTTTTTTTCTGGCTCTTTCTACTCTTTCATTGAATAGACTGGGTTAAACAATTCTCAGGGGCTGGGGATATAGCCTAGTGGCAAGAGTGCCTGCCTCGGATACACGAGGCCCTAGGTTCGATTCCCCAGCACCACATATACAGAAAACGGCCAGAAGCGGCGCTGTGGCTCAAGTGGCAGAGTGCTAGCCTTGAGCGGGAAGAAGCCAGGGACAGTGCTCAGGCCCTGAGTCCAAGGCCCAGGACTGGCCAAAAAAAAAAAAAAAAAAAAAAAAAAACAATTCTCAGTTCCCTGGGCATCAAGTCTAGGCCTTTAGTCTATTCCTTTCATTCCATTATTTACAGATGCATATGCATATAGGTAAATATATAGGAAACATATAGCCATATGACTAATTTTTTTTTACATTTTTTTTCACATTTCCATTTTCTGTTAATCATTTGGACAGTGTGGTTCCCAAACATCTTATCATTGAATTGTAACTCCAAGATGAAGAATTCAAGGGAAGAATCCACAGTCAAAATTACAAAATATAGAGAGGTTTGTGTATTGGCTCTTGAGAGTTGCTAAACCACACATTGGGTGGGTTACAGCAGCATCTTTCCTTGGCCCATAGTTATGGAGGCTAGAAGCCTAAAATCCAGGCAATGCCATGCTTCTGGTGGGTGCGACCCGTCCTGGGTGTGCCTTGGCTTTTAGCAGCATCATGTTGTCACCCTGTGGCTTTCTTCCTTCCACTGTCTGCATTTCTGTACCCGAATTTCCCTGTTTTTCCTTACAATGCCACTCATCATTGGATTTAGGGATCAATGTAATCCACTATGACCTCCTCTGAGCCAATTACCTCAGAAAAGGTCCTATTTCTAAATGAGATCTTATTCTGAGGTTGGGAGTGGACAGGGATTTGGGGCATACCCCAATCAAACCAGTGCAGTCTGCTCCTTCCATTTCATGTTACCATTCTCCTTAGGCCTGCAAGATGCAGGGAGCCTAGCAGCACTATTCTAAGCCTTTCCAGGAAGGGAATGAATGAATTTAGGAGGCGAAGCATCACAGGATGAGGAAAGGCCACCCAATCAGGACTCAATTCCACCTTCCTCCTGTTCCTGACTCTGGGCCTTGGCCCAAGCCACACCATTTCATTTGACAGCCACTTCAAATTTGAGTAACATCGCTATCATTCGGTTTCCATGAGGATCAAATGAGACAAGAGAACCAAACATGTTACACTTGGTATACGGAAGGAGCTTAGCAACTGTGAACACCCGGCATTCAGTGGAATACTGAGGAGCAGAACGCACACTGTGGGAGGCGGAGACCAGGCTCTTTCTCCACTGTGTTTAAGAGTTCTGGAAAGAGAAAGACTACACTCAGCATGCCTGGGAAAATTCACCAATGTTTGTCATTTTCTAAAAAGGTAGTTAGAAAAAAAAGCCCAAACTGGAAGATGCTTATTATATTGCTACATTGTACTTACGTGTGATATAAGGAGCCTCACATCTGAGAGTTTTTAACGAGCGTTAACTCATGGTTCCCTGTGGGCTAGGCAGCAGGCCATCATCAAGCCTACTTTACAGCTGAGGATACTGAGGCACAGAGCGATTAAGTGACTGATTCAAGGTCAGTATGAAGCTGCCTTGTTATAAGGACAAGCAATGTCTCCTGGTGGATTGAGTGTGGTAATTTAGCTGTTATCTTTATTTGTTCTCATCCCTTGGATTCAATAACAAAGGTAACACATCCCACACTTCAGAAACAAGAACAGGGTTCTTAGAGGCCACGATAAGTAAAGAAACCACCGTCGAGAAAATGTGGCTAGTCTCTCTCACTATATGGATGGACCTAGAGCGCAGCATGCTAAGCGGGAGAAGTAGGCAACCAGGTCTGCAGAGACAGAAAGTATGTGTGTAGCTACCAGGTGAAAAGAACGGAGTCACTCATGGATGGGTCAGGGCAACCTTTTGACGAAAACCTTCATTTAAGTGCAGACTGTTTAGCTGGGTTGCAAACATCAGTTTCATGCAGGTGTGTTGTTGTTGTTGATAAATACGGGCCTCCGTGAAGACTTGAGAAGGAAGCTGTACAGGTGAGCACAACAGATGCAGCCTCATGCAGACTGCTCAGCTGTAGATGGGGTGGGAGGTGGGAGGAGGCCCCCAGCTCCTCCACATTCTAAGTCTGCACCCCGACCTTAGCCCCAGGACCAGGAGTACACTGCCATAGGCTCAAGGTTTGCTCTGAGCAAAGATTCCTCTGGGCCACTAATGGGGTGGAGTGAAAACCTTTCATAACGGGTGTGAATGGAAAAGATTATGGCTAGATATGGGGTGGGGGGGAGGGAGGGAGGAAGAAAGAAAGAAACCTAAAGATGAAAACTGAAGAACATAAGAAGCCATAGACAATGATCTGATCACAATGGTTCTCCCAATTCCTTCTCACCTGTGGCATATCTAAGGCCTCATTATAGACTCTCTTCTCTCCACAAAACAACATCAAAGCATCCCCTACACAGCACAGGTGGATTTTAGAGTCTTCCAGCTAGGTTACATGAAAGCTCAACAGACTGACCAGAATTTTACTGGCTCCTCCATTCATCACCAGGTGCCAGACTCCATGTGCTAAGGAAATATCATCCTCATGTCCTTCACAAAGATGGAAGGCCAGTCAGGAAGAGAAAGGGACTGAAAGAATGAGCAGAGCAGAACATAGCAAGGTTATCATTTAATGGAAACAAATAAAGTGTGCTAGTCAGATTTCCCAGCACTGTGAACGAACTCCTGACACAAACAACTTAAAGGGAGGAAGGGCTTACGTTGACTGCTGGTTTCAGAGGTTTCAGTCCATTAGTTCTTAGCTCTGTTGATTCCAGGCCTTTGGTGAGGCTGACCATCATGGTGGTAGGACCATGTAGTAGAGGCTGCTCACCTCACAGTGACCAGAAAGCAGAGAGGGGAAGAGACTAGGAATTAGATCTAACCTTCAAAGGCATGCCCCCAATGATTGAGTTCCTACCCTTGGCTCCCGTTTCCCAAAGTTTCTATGAGTCACTAAAATAGCACCACCAGCTAGAGACCAAACACTGAGCCCATGAGCCCATGAGCCCATGAGGAAGACATTTCCTATTCAAACACCAGCATCAAGAATGCATCCAGATATGGAGATGACTTGGGTGTCCTCTGAGAGTATTCAAAACGAGGGATCAGCAGGTCTATTTTCTTTGAAAGAATTATCATAAGGAAACTTTTCTGAGAAAATGAGAATGGGGAAGTTCCTGTTCACATCATGCTGAAGCACACTACAGTTCAGGATTCAGGGTATCAAAACATTCTAATATTAAGTGTGGTCCTAGATGGGTATCACCAGGGAACGTGTGAGAAATATACATCCTTTGCTCCACTGCAATGTACTGAACCAGAAACCCAATGTGTGGCGGCAGGGGTGGGGGGCGGTGAGGTCCAGTAGCATGTGTTTTAACAACCCTTCTGGGCAATCACAGTATACAGGACAATGTGAGGATCACTTTGAGATCCTTCTTATGATGGATTCCCAGATTTGTAATGAAGAAACCAAAGCCCAAAGTAAACAAAGAGAGAAGGATTGAAGGAAGGAAGGAGAGAAGGAAGGAAGTAGGGAAGGAAGAAAGGAAAGGAGAGGGAGGGAGGAGTAGAAAGGGAAAGGAAGGAGGGATGGAGAGGAAGGGAAGAGGAAGGAGAGGAAAGGAAAAAGTTCTCATCCTTGATGTCTGAGTACCTGAGGACTTACAGCAAGTAAATACTTGTTGCCATATAGCTTCACACAAAGACTGCTGACATGAACTTCATCTATTTCCTGTGTAATCCCTGCACCTCTCCTATGGTGTCCATTTTCAGAGCCCCTCCCAACCCTCACACTGTATTTCCTTGCATGGAATAATTGTAACAAGCCACTCTGTTTCTTTCCCTCTCCACTGAGTGTTGCCAACAGCAAAGCAAAACAAAACAAAAAGGTAAGTATGTCATGGAAGTTGAAAAGGAGGAACTCGCTGAACTGCCACCTATTTCAGCCAAGTGCCCGGCTTGGCCCCTGGCAATGCTCCAGAAGGGATGGCCGGCAGGGGCAGCCGGGATGATTTGCATTTGCTTTCCCAGGAAACAGGTTGGAAAGGCAAGCACAGAATATGTGATAGCTTAAGATTAATGCTATGGTGTCAAAAGAGCCCAAGTTAACAAGATTTAAGAAATAAAACAACTTTTTGTCCCCCAAATAGAACTATGTTTATGTAGAATGACACTATTAGACAATTATAAGCAAAGGATTGACATAATGTGATTCAATTCCTTCTTCTTCTTTCTCTAAAGCAAATTCTTGACTTTCTTTGCCGGAAATATTTTATTTAATTCATAATTGCTTTTTTCTCTGAAATACCTGTCCTACAGTAGGAACTTTATATATACATATATACATATATATATATATATATTTTTTTTTTTTTTGGTGCTGGCACTTAGCATTGAACTCATGGCCTGAGCACTTTCCCTTAGCATTGGCTCTCATTCAAGGCTGAAGCTCTCGTACTTGAGCCACATCTACATTTCTGGCTTTTTGGTAGTTAATTGGATAGAAATCTTATGGACTTTTCTGCACAGGCTGGCTTTGAACCTTGATCCTCAGGTCTCAGTCTCTTGAGTAGCTCGAATTACAGGCATAAGCCACCAGGGCCGGGCAAGAATGTCATTTTAAGTAATTTTTCTTTTTCTTTTTTTATTTTTTTCTTATAATTATTTTTCTTTTGAAAGAGTAACATCTGTTCAAGAGGCAATAGGGCATGTTTTATTGGTCCAATAATACATCTAATGGTTAAAGCTTTGGCATCACCAAGGACTCAAGGCTTGTGGTTCTATTAAAAATCTTTATTGAAGAGTAACAGCAAGCAAATTATATAATGCAGAATCTTACAATTAAATACAATAAAAGTACTATACAATTAAGCTATTTACCTAAGAACTGCATGAATTTTGTCATCAAATAATTTATTTAAAATTCTTTATGTGTGCACTTCAATGACTGACATATTCTAGCCCACATAAACATTGAAGAATCCCAAGAGAAGAAATTCCTATCACCATATTTTATGCCTCATTTCCAACTCACGGACACACCTGGGCTGTCTGCTTTCAGGCTTCCTGTCATTGCTAGGGTCCCAGGCACAGGCCCCCACCTCCAGCTTCCCTCTGTGGAGATGAACTCTTCTAGACTTTTCTGCATTGGCTATCCTGGGCCCACAATCCTTCCAGTGTTAGCCTTCCTTGTAGCTAGCATGAAAGGCCAGTACAACTGTGCCCAGCTATGGGTTGAGAAGGGGTCTCAAGAATTTACCTTGTGGGCTGGGGATATGGCCTAGTGGCAAGAGTGCTCGCCTCGTATACATGAAGCCCTGGGTTCGATTCCCCAGCACCACATATACAGAAAATGGCCAGAAGTGGTGCTGTGGCTCAAGTGGCAGAGTGCTAGCCTTGAGCAAAAAGAAGCCAGGGACAGTGCTCAGGCCCTGAGTTCAAGCCCCAGGACTGGCCAATAAAAAAGAAAAAAAGAATTTACCTTGTAATCCCAGCTTCCAAAGCGGCTAGGATTACAGTTGTGAGCCACTGGTTGTTCAGCTTAAACTCATAAACACACACATACACATACACATGTTGTTTTGTATTTTATTCTTTTTTTATGTGTTTTCTTTTTGAATCTGTAATTTTAAAAAAAGATGTATGTATGTTCTAGTAAACAAACATAGCAAAATTATGGTCAGGATAATGGGCTATAAGTGTGCAAGTGTGACTGCTAAGTATGTTCATAGATAAGAATCATTTGTAATCATTTGTTGTTGGCATGCCAACAACATCATTGCCTTGTGTCTTAGCCCTGTACAACATTAGGCCTCAATCTTAGGTAAAGAAAGCATTCTCCTTGTTTACACAATGAATGTGCTTCAGGAATTCTGCTTTTTTCAGGTGTAGCAGGATGGTTTTACCTCCCCTCATAACTAAGTGATCGCCAGTTAGTAATGCATCCAGATGAAGTCACAGGGTGTTTGTAAACACGATAGACCTTCATTTCATGAAGATGTGTTATCTTTTTGTCTATATATGAAAGTAATACATTGCTTTATACACATACATGTATATGTATATATACATATTTATTTAAACCATGGCAAAATTTTGTCATGCCATCTTTTTTTTTTGTCTTTCAAATATAAAAACACAATTCTGCAAGGATTAAGGGAATTGGTTCTCAAAAGATCTTTCTTTTTTTTTTAATTTTAAGAAGAAACTTGCTACTTGCTGGCACTAGTGGCTCATGCTTATAATTGTAGCTACTCAGGAGGCTCAGATCTGAGGATTGAGGCAGGATTTGGCCAGGCAAGCAGAAGTGAGACATACTTATCTGCAAGTAACCGGAAAAAAAAAACAAAACACCCAAAAGCCAACAACAACAACAACAAAAAAAACCCACATAAAGTGGAGGTGTGGCTCAGGTGGTAGAGTACCAGGCTTAAGGAAAAAAAAAAAGCTAAGCAAGGACACAAGGCTCTGAAACTAAGATGCAGCATTGCAGAATAAAGGAAATAGGAAGAGAAAGAAACTTGTATGAAAATGCGAATGTGCCTTCTGACTTGTAGAAAACTCTTCATTGTGCTAGCATGTGTATGGCCTTTGTCTCATTGAGTTAATTCCCTGCTTCCTAAAGCAGAAATGACTAGTTGTATTTAACCAGGAAAATGCTTAGACTGATAAGAGATCAGAAAACAAACCTAGAATAGGACACATTCACCATGCTTTAAGTCCTCAAAGAGCACCCGTTATGTCCACCAATTATCATTGTAACCACCAGTGGTGATGAGTGGTCCCCACTTTCTGACATTTGACATTCCTGTGCTAATGCTCAAATACTGGCTCACCCGTGGTGATCCATAAGAATAAAACATTTTTTAAAAAGTGTCATAAATGGATTTAGCTTGTTGCTGCTATGTATGAGATGTGGGTCTAATGAGAGAATTAATTTTTTGTGAGTAACAAATCCTTTGAAATTGGAGTCGAGAAAATTACAAGGGGGAGGAGGGGGGAGGGAGGAGTTTTTCCTTCCTTTCCTAATTAAGTAGGTAGTGTTGTCTTCTCTGCCCAGCTGGTTTCTCAGAAACCGAAGCCGGCCTTCCATAGAAATATAATTTTATTTTATGGGTAACTTGTCCCACGCCACATTCCTAAGCTCCTTTAGATGTAAGAGGCACGGCTGAGAAGCCCTGTCCAATTGAAATGTGAAACCAACCTTTCCAAATAGCTTAATATTAAACTATTAACTACGAAGGGCAACAACTGCCTAAAATAAAAGTCCTTGGCATAATAACCATTTTCACAGAATTAATTCCCTCAACTAGGCATGTCCTAATGGGCCAATAAAACTCGCCTTGTCCTGTCTGAATGCAGCATTACCCCCACTTAGAACTGGCTGTAATTGGGAATCACTGTTCAAGAGAAAGTAGGAGGTGAGGAGGCTTTGCATAATCATACTTTATCCTAAGCTTCCACCCGGCCTTTCATCTGCAGATCTCAAAGCCCTTGACAAACACTAATTAATACTCATGACACCCCAGTGAGGGAGGCAAGCAGGACCGGCCCCATTTCACAGATGAGGGAACTCGAGGTTAAGTTGGGTAACTCCGAGTGAGTCAGGAGCAGAATGAAGAGTTCCTAATTCCTAGTCTTATGCTCACAGGAGCCATTCCAAGGGGGCAGCCATTGGGAAGATAAAAGGAACGTACTTCATTTTCAAATACCCCTAGGTGAAAACATCCATTATAAATAGCATGACAATTAAGCCATTTGATTTTAACAACAGTAATGCCATCTTGTCGTTCTCAAACTCTATTATTTAAAATAATTATTAAACATAGTTTCTTAGGCTCTGAAGTTGAACATAAAGATGTATTGCTTGACAAAGCAACACACAAATTTATGTTATGTTCTTTGCTAAACTGGCCAGAAAGTTTCAGGTTGTTGGACAATGGGGTCCAGATTCTGGCACTGGCTCTTAACTTCTTAAGAGCAGAGGGCCATGATTTAGGGCTATCCCAGTGCAGAGACTAGCTGGACATGTTGCTTAGTAAGTGTTCGTTAAACCAATACCAGCTCCTAAGTACGGAGGTGTTCAGTGTGTGTGACAGCGGTGGACTTCTGCCCCGAGAGGTGAGACTTTATGAGAGATCTAGAATTCAAGATGGTAGTGAGGAAAGGAGAGGGAATGGCCCAACTGGTCATTCGGTGTGACACCGCCAGGTTCTGGGTGAGAATGTGAGCACTAAGGTTGTGATAAATTCCCAGATCATCACACCTGAAAGCTGAATTTTCACATATTAACCATATGGAAGCCTTCTTGGGGCTAAAGCCAAGAGGCTTCTAAATGATCTACTGGGCTTTTAAACTCTGTTAAGAATACTGAATATTGTAAGAAATGTTGTTTGCTACAGGAGAAGATTTAGACAACGCTTTAGAGTAGTATGCATTAACTACATATAATAATGAGTTTGGTTGTGATCTCTTCATATATGTATAGAACATACGTTGGTCATCTGCCTCCTAAAATCACTCTGACAAAGTAGTGGGCCAGCTTCCATGGCCTTCTTTCAGTTTCCTCAAAGTCTCTCAGCCTCAGGGGTCTTTGCAGGTGACATTTAATCTATCAAGATTGCCTATTCCACCTTCTACCCTCGGCTTGTTACCTGGCTAGCCCCTATTGATCCACTCCTACTTTGAATTTCTGCTCAGACATAACTTTCTGACCCTTTAGATTGGCTCTGTGGTTATGCCTTCTGAGAACACTGCATTTTCCCTTCATAATAGCTATTGCATCCTGTAATTAAACAGTTCAGACTTTCCTCTTCCCTCTACTCACCCTGGCTCTAATTTTAAGAAGATCCATGTCTGTTCTGACTACTATTAGGTTCAGCAGTAGAAGTGGGTCCTCAATAAGCATTCATTGACTATATAACACTCATACATTACTAGCTACGAAGACAAAATCAGCACTATTAGGGGTGCTAGGAAAGGAGCCCCTGTACCTCTCCACCCCCTCTCATTCTGGCTAGTGTCCATGACAGCTGTACCTTTGCCAGTTTCAGTCTTTGCCTGTTTTTCCCACTTTGTAAAAACTTCCGGTCCTGGAATTCTAATCATGACCCCTCCCTATAATCTCATATACAAGTCCTACAAAATCTTTCTAAAGTTTCTTTTTAGGGATGCTCTTTGGTTCTTCTTGCAGGAGTCATCACTTTGTACAATGTCAATCAGCCCAACACTGTCAATCAATCTGGTAGTCACAGACTCAAAGTATGGAAACTACAAAGCCCTGATGATAACCTGGCAGAAAACTGATGATACACTCTACATCCTCTTCCCTCTCCTTGGGAAACTTCACTAACAATAAAGGAACTTGACAAGAAGTGGAAGTAGACAAAGGTGGGGAGTTGCCATGGAAGGCCAGAGAGCTGCTTCTGTAGCTCTTCTGGTCTCGGACCCATCTCCTCTAGAGGGTATTACCTGGATTCAGGTGCCAGCCTCGCTTACCAGGTGAAAACATTTGGGCATCAGAACCCACCCCGACCTTGCACAGAGTCAGGAGTAGACCAGGAATTCTCAAAAAAAAGAATGAAGCTGGGGACCAGGAAGATGATAGCATCTCTGTTTTTTTTTCTATTCCATCTGTGTGAAATCTCTAGAGAACCTTGTGAGTTCCCTCCAGGACCTCACTCTGAGAGAAGCTGTGGCTCTTCTTCCAACTTCTCACCCTTATTCCCCACTGCCATTGGGAAAGATGGAGCTGGAAGATGAATCAGATGATGAGAAACTTCTTAAATTTCCCAATGATTTTCCACATGTGTCCAGTGGCCGGAGGGGGGATGGGGGAAATCCCCACCACTATCCAACCAAGGAAAGGCGATATGGACAACCTGAGTCCTCTGGTCAACATCAGCCTTGGGTGAGGGAGTCAGTTAGCAGGCCCAGAAGCCTCAGCTATGAGAAGGGGAGCAGAGGAGCCACTTCCTGCAGACAGGCAGAACCACAGGTGTGGGCATTGAGTGTAGAAACTGTGGCCCCCTCCTCCATGCATGCAGGCAGCTGAAAGGAATGATCTGAAACCTTCTTTTTCGAGTTTAGGTGGGAATCTGAGTAGGAAGTATGGAAGTCTCAGGGTATGTCTGATTTCTAAGCCGGGGATTTTTCTGGGGTGTGAAGCAGTTGACCCATTTTCTTTGGCTACTGCTTGCTTTGGCAGATGTAGCTCTGGCCTCTGTGGGGTTTGTCTGCAGTTGGGCAGTGGTTTCCAGGGGGACTGGGTTGCGGGTTACACTGGAGGGAGAAAGCCACCTGGGGCTCCTCGGGGCTCGGTTCTCCAGCCTTGCAGGATTGCTTGACGGCTGAGAGACAGCAGCCATGGCACAAGCTGGGGAGATCCATCCAGGGGGGTTAGCTGGGCATTATCTTGGGCCAGGCAGGATTTCACCTGTAGCTCCTGGGTGCTCCCATCAGCAGGAAGAGAAAGTGCCTCTGCTGTTGACCGAGGGAAGCAGGAGAGGAACTACACCCCGTACACGTGCTGGGTGCTGAAGCCATAGTGTCAGAGCGGGACCTCGAGAAAGCCTGTGTGCCGCTGGCAGGGTGATCATCCTGACTTAAAAAAAAAATCGTCATCTTTGGGCTGAGGAGGCCTTTGAGGTTTGTGGACAGCATGGGACATAACAACACCAAAAGGGAAAAGGATTGTGAGTGAATGGCACAGAACGAGCAGAGCTGGTCAATGAAAGAGTTTCTATCCAAGCTATATGCTGGACGGGAGGTTTGGAATGGACCTGGAACCTCAGAGTGCCGCATCCCACGGAGGAAGAAGGACACCTCTGGACAGGCAGATTCCCTGACTGCTTGGGTGGATGTGGAGATGGTCTGTGACGGTCAGGGAGTGGGTGGGGTGTCCCTGTGGGAATCTCCGAAGATTCTCATGGAGTTTTCTAGCCCTCCTATCTTGGTTCTTGGATATCAGGTGCCAGGGGCAGGCAGAGAGCCACCCTGGATGCCCCTCCTGATTTCAGAATTTCCACCCAGGATAGATGTCCAATGGGGACTTCCTTGCAGCTCCTTAGCCTGGCCTTGCACCCACCACCAGCCCAATAGCCCAGGAGCCAAGGCTGAGGAATTTGACCTTCTTCCTTCTCTTCTTCCATCCAATCAGTGCAGGGAGTCAGTAGAGCTGGGCACAACATAGGGTGGAGTTGTATTTGGTTACTGTTAAATATTTTTATAGGGAAAATTGAAGCTTATATTATTCATGTGCTACCCTTGTCCCCGATCTAGACCATTCTACTTCCTGTATCAGCCTCCTGGAACGGAACCCTCTGGTGATCCCAGGAATAAGGAGCATCTGGGTACAGTGGAGCTAGGCCTTGGTCCTGTGGCCCTGGATCTTGGCTGGACAACACACCCCTTTGGGGTGTGAACACCTTTACTTTTCATAGCAGATGGCACACACCATGCAGCTGAGTACCTCTTATTTCATTACCCATTTTGAGGAGAGTCCCCTCCCTGACCCTGATGTATCATATTAGTTAAAAGACAAAAAGAAAACACGTAGCTCTAATTTTGGGAATCCATAGAGTTCAGAGACTGAGAAGTGGACTTTTTCTCTTCTTGTGAATAAATCACCCCATTTCAGGGCTGCTAAGATAGCCATATTTAATAAGTTCCTTTTACCCTTGACTTGGAGGTGTGTGTGTGGGGGGGGGGGGTAATTTCCCCTAAAGCATTCATACAATCCAAGAGTTTGTATTTTTAAGTTAGTTCCCATTTGTATGAGATGCGTCCATTTATCATTCTATAAATATTTGACCGGCCAAAATCATGGGCAAGAGAAGGGCAAACCTGGAGTCACAAATGCGGAAGGTCTCGGCCTTGTCTGGGCTGTCTGTGGCAGCAGTCGGGGCACTCCAGGTGTTTGGGAATTGTGGGTTGAATATATGCACATCTTCTCCAGACAAAGGCTCCCTAGCGGTTGCCATGGCGCCCCCTTTTGTGGCAGAACACATTTAAGCATGGCTGTTCTGAAAACATTGTCCTGCCAATGCCTCATAGAAGGCCTGGGGGGGGGAGCGCTAAATCTCTAGATAAGTTGGAAATTAATTATTTTAATCGACAATCCAGAAGAGTGGACTTTGCTGTTCACTTTAAAAAAAGAAAAAAGAGCAAGTAGAAACATGATGATTAAAAAGAGTTTTATGAAAAAAGCACTTTTTCTAGCATTCCTAGGATTCCAATTTTATACTCAGATTTGTGAAATTCTGTACAGTCAACAGTGAAAGCTATGAGATCACACTTTCTTAAAATGGTTACTGCGTGTTCCTTTCCCAGTAATATTCAGTAGTATTTTTTTGTTTAAATGGAACTACATGATAGCCAGGCACTGATGGCTGGCCAGGCACCCGTGGCTCACACCTGTAATCCTAGCTACACAAGAAGCTGAGATCTGAGGACTGCAGTTTGAAGTCAGTCCAGGCAAGAAAGCCTGTGAGACTCTTATCTCCAGTGAACCACTAAGAAACAGGAGTGGAGCTGTGAGCTCAAGTGGTAGAGCAGTAGCCATGAGCAAAAAGGATCAGGGACACCGCCCAGGCGTTAACTTTAAGCCCAAGACTGACACAAAGAAATTAATTAAATTAAACTATACGAATCTCCACCTTTTTTTCCTCATACTGTTTCAAAAACAGTATGGTTAGGCTAGGAATGTGGCTTAGCGGTAGAGTGCTTGCCTTGCATGCGTGAAGCCCTGAGTTCGATTCCTCAGCACCACATAAACAGAAAAAGCCAGATGTGGCGCTGTGGCTCAAGTTGTAGAGTGCTAGCCTTGAGCAAAAAGAAGCCAGGGACAGTGCTCAGGCCCTGAGTCCAAGCCCCAGGACTGGCAAAAAAAAAAAAAAGTATGATTTTAGTGCCAGGCATAGTGGTGCATGCTGATAACCTCAGTGCTTGAGAGATAGGGGCAGGAAGATCATTAATATCAAGGCTAGATAGATAGATAGATAGATATATAGATAGATAGAGCGAGAGAGACAGAGTCAGAGTCGTGGGGCTTGAACTCTGGGTCTAAACACTGTCCCTGAACAGCTCAGCTCAAGGCTAGCACTGTACCACTTTGAGCCACAGCATTGCTTCTGGTTTTCTGGTGGTTAATTGGAGATGAGAGTCTCATGAACTTTCCTGCCTGGGCTGCCTTTGAACCACGATACTCAACTCAACCTCCCAAGGAGCTAGGATTACAGATTTGAGCTATCCAACCTGGCCAAAAATTTGCATTTCTAAATGAGTTCCTACCTGCTGTTAATGAGTTAATGAGGGGACACACTTTCGGCACACCAGTCAAAGCCAAATTTACTGGAGTTCTAGAATGATGATTGTTTACATTCATTAAAAGTCACCAGAAGTGTTCAATCTGACTCTTATGGAAATAGTTCCTGAAAGTGCCAATTCTCTTCCCAGCTAAAGAAAGAGGCATCTATCCCAGAGGAGGACCAGATGGTGATAAGGAGGAAGGAGGCAAGAAGACCTCTGAACCCGGGGTAGGATGACCATGATTCTTCACCTTTGAAAGATTTAAGGGGTAGGACTGGCCGCCCTCATAAGGGGCAGTATAGACACAGTAGAGCCAGTACCGTGAGGGCTGGTTAGTTCAGTAGGCCGCTTGAGCCTCCTAGTCTGTTAGCAGCAGCTGGACCCGCTAAGGCTAGTATTAAAAATGTTATGTGACTTCCTGTACCTGCCACAGATAGTCTTCTTTATCGTTAAAAAAAAACTGAATGCATATTAATCGTGCAGTGAGTAGGGGGTTATTGTGATAGTTCTATACATGCATACAGTATACATTGATCACATTCACCCTGTTATAGGGCTCTTTTACTAAGTCTCACTGAATGTGGCTATCATTGTTCAATTAGTTCTTATTTACTGCCAGCCAGCATAACTCCAAGGTGAAAATAAGTTTCCCAGTTCTTTCAATTCATCCTTCATTCTGCTTTCTCAAACTTGTCATCATCCAAGATTCTTATGTATTTTGGATCAGCTTTCCTGAATACCATCCCCTTCTCCATTTCCTTTCCCTGCAATTAATAAATACTCCTTTCTCTCATTCCCTTTGCCCAATGCTGAGTGGGTTATTTTGCCTCTATAAGTTCCTTCAGTCACAAAACATATGGCTTTGCCATGGTTGATTATAACTGACTTGCAATATTTATGTAACATTTCATCTCCCGGGCTTTTCCACATCTCTTTAAGACCTCTTTTGTGGTCATTGTTTTCCCTTTTGTATGCATCATATTCAAGTAGCCATTCATTTTCCACTTCAAACATTTTTAGTATCATCTTTTTCTTCTCTTAAGCATTTTTTTATTAGTTCTTCCACTCAGCCTCTTCCACTCGCCATTATGTTTCTGCAGTTGCAGTTTGTCACTGTCTTACAAGAACAGCCCCTAGGGATGCTGGTCTTCCTGTCCTACTTGGTCAGGAATCCACCTTCAGGATTTTATAAAAGCTTAAGAAGAGCAGTAAGCGCTATCAATGTCTTCCCCTGACACTTTATATTTATGCCCAGGGGAAATTCAAGGCTCATGTTTTCAGTTAGGCTTGAACCCTTTATGCTTTTCTCCAAAGCTCCTATTTTTAGGAAAGAATGAAGCTGAAAATGGGGCCAAACCCATAAGTGGAAGGAACGAGGAGGCTGGTCTGAGAAGATTCCAGATCTACCCTCACAGGAAAGCTTGGTGTCTTTGTTAATAAATGTTTCCTCAGCTTTTTCATGCCAAAATAATTTTGAATAGAACTATTACTCCATAGGACTATAAGAGTGTCTAAACTATGCTCTACAGTCAGCTAGCTCTCCTGAAACAAATGATAAGCCAAAATTTTACATTTCGTGGAGAAAGCCAATATGAATCTTAGCATGTTGTTTGCCTTTGGCTGACAATGTTGACAAGAGAATGAGTGGTGTCATTCTAGTTTGTATATTATTATTGTATTTGACTTCTTGTTAAGAAGATATTCCTTTTACTTTCAGAAGTATTCACATGCACTAACCATGTTTATAAAACCCAGATTTCTGCCTTTCTAAATCTGAGAACAAGCTGAACGTATGCATTTCTTTTAGAAAACCAAGCACTCAAATGCTATGATCAAAGCAACAGAATGAGCAGTTTGAAAAACAGACTAAGCATGTTGCCATACAGGTACAGAGGTAATTGTATAATTTCAAAAGGTAAGAGCATACAGGTAAACTGTCTGGGCAGCCCTGTAAAGAATGTTCCTTTCTAGAATGAAAGGTTGAGTTCAAATTAGAACTTTGTCACTAAGGAGGTAGAACAAACTATTCACCAACAGTCCTGTTGTGAGGAACAAAGAGGTTTTTTTACTTTGACCTTAGAAGACACCAGCTAACTGCTCTCTTGAGAAAATAAGGAATATTACAAGCCACAGTCACCAAGGACATTGTTAGAATGAGTGAAAAAATTGCTGAGTTAAGTAATCCAGGCTTAGAAACACAAATGGCTCATGTTTCTCTCCTATGTGGCTGTTAGACATATATGTAAAACATATGTAAAATATATGTAACATACTTGAAAAATCTAGACTCCTATGCATATATATATGTATATATAATGAAACTGACTAAAGCATGGTCTACACAGATGTAAGATTTCATAATGCAATTTATTTGAACAATGAACAGTTTAACAACATTAATATTAAAAAGCTAACCCATGTCTTGACTGCAGGAGGTGGAGGCTATGGGCAAAGGGTAGGTGAGTGGAAAGAGAAATGGTAGATAAAAGCAGTTATAAGTCTAGGTATACATTCATGAACATGTAGCTAGGAAACGTTAACAGATGAGAAGGGGAAGAGATAGGTAAGGAAGGAGGAATGGTAAAAGGGGTGACTGATCAAGATACATTGTACATTTATGTAAGTGGAAATGTTAAATTGAAATTCCCTTTTGCCATTGCCATTGGAGATAATTCATAAAATTACTCATTCAGCTACAAGTAGCATAAAGACTATATCAGTGAATTACTTTAAAGCACCATTTTTTCTTAGATTAAAAAGTTTTGAACATGTCAGTGGTGAGGGCTGGGATGTTGCTCGGTGGCAAAGTGCTTGCCTAGCAAGCGCAATGTCCTGGGTTCAAGCCCTTGTACCAAAAAAGAAGAAATGAACATAAAAAGTCAATGGTGACTTAAATTGATTATCTAGTTAAATAATATGCTTGGCACTTTCCGATCTTTCTCCTTTGGTCGTAAGATTGCTACCAGGAAAGAAGAAATCCCATCTGAGATCAAACTGGGAAGATAGAAGGGAGAGGGAGGAGGTAACATTAGGCCATCTGGAAGGAAGTACTTTTCCTAGAAATCTCTGTCTGACTTGTTTTGACCTACTGGCCAGCACTGGCTACAGCAACTGTCATGAAGGCCAAGAAAGGGCATATCCAGCTGAATGCTTGGGCTATACTTCTATAGATAAAGAGCTTGTCACAAACCTGAAACACAGACATCACCCCCAGGAGAGTGGAAAATCCTGAAGTAGCTCAGATAAAGCATCTCCAGTTGTAGAAGAATGGAATTTGGAAATGCAAATTAAGTTATTTTAAAGAAAAACAAAGCTCATACATCTGCTATGATTAGATAATATCTCTTAAGGGTTGGTCTTTGGTACATAGCAACTGCTAGTAAATACTAGCTTTTGTGGTCCAGATGATGTAATCTTGGTGGAGATGAAGATATTAATATTATTTTTATAACTGGCCTGAGATAAATCATGATTAACTCATTCATACAACAAACATTTATTGAGTGCTTACTTTGGATTCGGTATTAAGAAGAAAAAGTAAGTGCTTTTGGAAGAGTTTCCTAATGATTCAAAATGCAACTTACTGTCCTTAAGAATGAAACTGGAGATGGAGGAAACACAGCGACATCAACTTGGAAAAGAAAACCACACACACTCACTGGGTGTTGGTCATGCTTGTAGGTCATGCGTGTAATCCTAGCTACTCAGAAGGCTGAGATCTGAGGATTGAGGTTCAAAGTTTGCCTTGGAAGAAAAAATCCATGAGACACTTCTCTCCAATAAATTACTCAAAAGAAGCTGGAAGTAGAGCTGTGGCTCACGTAGTAGAGTGCTAGTTAGCACTCTAGCTCAGAGAAAGAGCTCAGAACCTGAGTTCAAGCCCCAGGACAGGCAACACACACACACACACACACATACACACACACACACACACACACACACACACAAACACACACACACACACCCCAAAAGGGAAGCTTCCCAGATATAACAGAAGAGAAAAGGAAAGAATATAATGGAGGTGGGAACAGACTGGAAGCATTAATAAGACAGATTTCATGAGGGGACACAGAAGGAAAGGAAACACAAATGACTGACTGACATGGTCAAGAAAGCACAATAAAGGTACATAAAGATGGCAGTGGAAGAAGTTGCTTTGGGTCATGCGGCGTGGAGAGAGCCACTGGGGTCTACCAATCTAACCACCTGAAATGATGGAAACAACCAGACTTCCAATGGAAGCGATTCAAACTGTGCTAATAGTGGGCTGGGGAAATGGCCTAGTGGCAAGAGAGCTTGCCTTGTATACATGAGGCCCTGGGTTCGATTCCCCAGCACCACATATACAGAAAAAGGCCAGAAGTGGCGCTGTGGCTCAAGAGGCAGAGTGCTAGCCTTGAGCAAAAGGATGCCAGGGACAGTGCTCAGGCCCTGAGTCCAAGGCCCAGGACTGGCAAAAAAAAAAAACAAAAAAAAAAACTGTGCTAATAAAGACAAGGGGTGTTTTCTTTTATATTAAAAAAAAACTGTTACATTCTTATACCTATATGTATATTTTTGTATATATCTAGTCTAAAATCTAATATGTATCTCCAGGCCTCTCTTTTTGTCTAAGATAGTGAGAAGAGCAAGTCTGGTTTGCACGCTTCCATTGCGCATCCTCTGGAAGTGTCAAGTTGAGAGGTTCTTCACAGACTCTTTTCCTTGTTTGTTAGAACTACATTTTAAGCATTATTTTCCCTACATTGCTTTTTGGCAATGCTTAGCTTCCAATTCAAGGCTTCATGCTTGCTGGGTGGGGGCTCTACTGAGTGAACCATGCCTCCAGCCCCTTTTGCTCTGGTTATGTTTGAAGTAAGGGCATACTTTTTGCACAAGTCAGACTGGACCACAACCCTGCTATCTACTCCTTGCCATACCTGGGTTGGGAGGTGTGCACAACATGTCCAGCTATAGGTTGAAGTGAAGTCTCATGAGCTTTTGCCTGGCCTTAATCTGTAATCCTCCCAATCTCAGCCTGAAAAGTAGCCAGGATTACAGGCATAAACTACCACACGCAGCTTATTTCCTACATTTTAATGAATGGGTTACACAAATCAGTGGCATCTGCACCATTTACTGATGATCAACATTTCATTGCAAACATTTATATCTTTCTAGAGAAGGAAACAACAGATTAAAATTACAACTAATATGTTCAGAAACACAAACAATTAAAAGCATTATTCTGTGTCATCACAAACATTTTTCAGATATAACTGCATGGACTACAAAAAGAAGAATATTTTCTCCCAGTTATTTTGGGCGCAAATAAATATTAAGGCAACTACAAAGCACATTTCACTAAAGAATAGCATGTACTAAAAAGTTCACCAAACTGTGACACAGTCATTCAACCTTGTCAAAATCATATCGATGTCTATTTTCATTCTTGATTTTTCTACCTTTCTTTTGCTTTAAAAATAAATATGTGATTTAATGTTGATGAACATGGTTTCTACACCCAAGAAGAATGATATGTGAGGATCAAAATAAAATTACAATGAACACAGTAGAATATTCTTGGCTAAATACTCAGATAAAAATGATTTTTAGCCAAATATTCATAAATTCATCAAAGGTGATGAAGGACTTAAAATTTAGCACCAATGGTTCAAATGTATTGATATTATAACCTCAAGAAAAGAGAGGGTAAAGGTCAAAGATGGCACCAAGTACAATTCTAGCAAGTTATGATGCTAGCCTTCTGCACATCCAGCTGTTTTTCTCTCTTCTCTGCCGTTATGAACGCCCACTTCCATACAAAATCCACATTCCAGGGGCTGGGAATGTGGCCTAGTGGTAAAGTGCTCACCTCGTATACATGAAGCCCTGGGTTCAATTCCTCAGCACCACATGTATAGAAAAAAGCCAGAAGTGGCGCTGTGGCTCAAGAGGTAGAGTGCTAGCCTTGAGCAAAAAAAAGCCCGGGACAGTGCTCAGGCCCTGAGTCCACGCCTTAGGACTGGCAACAAAAACAAAACAAACAAAATCCACATTCCAGTTCCAGACACCAGACCTCACTTTGCTTTTTTTTTTTTTTTAAATACTTTTAATTGTATTTTTAATTTATTTCTTTATTGTCAAAGTGATGTACAGAAGGGTTACAGTTTCATACATAAGGCAGTGAGTACATTTCTTATCAAACTTGTTACCTCCTCCCTCATTTTCCTCCCACCTGACCCCCTCTCCAATTCCCCCCCCCCCATGAATTGTACAGTGGTTTATAGCATATAGTTTTGTAAATATTGCTGTTGCATTGGTTCACCTTTTACCCTTTCTCTCTCCATTTTGATGTTCCTTTCCTTCCCTACTTCCAATAAACATCTGTACAATACCCAGGGTACCAAACTCCGTTACAGTAATATCAGGGGTACAACCATGGGGAAGAAAGACAAAAGAAAATGGCATATGTTTCACATGGTACGTTGCAAGTTATTTCCATAACTTGGAGTTCATTTTGCTTAGCATCATCTTATGTGTTCAAATGCACATTGCTATTGAGCTATTGTGATCTTCTGCTAGGATTATCCTAGACATGTACTAATTATTCCCAGTGAGGGAAACCATAGAGTCTATGCTTCTCTGGGTCTGGCTCACTTCTTTTAGTATGACTTTTTTCCAAGTCTTTCCATTTCCTTTCAAATGGAGCAATGTTATTCTTTCTGATAGAGGCATAGTATTCCATTGCAGGCCTCACTTTTCTTAATTTTGTAGGTTATACATTGAATTTTTATTCAGCATACTGCTAGTAGAATATACAAGTGAGAGAAATAGAATAAATTTATTTGAAAGAGAATGAAGAACACATAGCATTTTTACTGCTACCAGTCCCTAAAAAAGCTAGTTACAATTCTGTGGGTCAAATATATGTGTTAGGGGCTGGGGATATGGCCTAGTGGCAAGAGTGCTTGCCTTGTATATGTGAAGCCCTGGGTTCAATTCCCCAGCACCACATATACAGAAAAAGGGCAGAAGTGGTGCTGTGGCTCAAGTGGCAGAGTGCTAGCTTTGAGCAAAAAGAAGCCAGGGACAGTGCTCAGGCCCTGAGTTCAAGCCCCAGGACTGGCAAAAAATAAAATAAATAAATAAAAATATATATGTGTTAACTATAAGTGACTTTTAAAATTTCAAAGCTTATGTTTCTGAACATATTAGTTGTCCTTTTAGTCTGGTGTTTTCTTCTCCACAGAAACACTTCTAAAGAATTGTGAAATAAAATGAATAAAATTTAAACAGAAAAGTAAAGGAACAAAACAGATTGTTTGCAAGACAGATCACTTGGCAATTGCTCCCATTAAATTCCTGTTCATCCCAGAATTCACACATGCATATATGTTGACTACATCAAGAAAGAAAGAGAGAGAGAGGGAGAGAGAGAAAGGAAGAAAGAAAGAGAGAGAGATGATAGGTGGGTAGGTAAGTTGGTAGATTAGTAGATAGATAAATATATATAGACAGATATACAGACAGACAGACAGACAGACAGACAGACAGACAGATAGATAGATAGATAGATAGATAGATAGATAGATAGATAGATAGTCAGACTCCCACCACCTCTCCAGTAGTGGGAACTGAGCCCAGAACATGTTAGGTAAGCACTCTGCCACTGAGTCACCCCCCTCCCAGCCCTTTTCTTTTTGTTTTGTTTCTGAGGCAGGGTCTTGATGCTACCGTGGCCTAGCCTGACCTCACCTCAAACTCATAATCCTTCTGCATCCACCTCCCAAGTAGCTGGGATTACAGGCATGCACCATCATACCAGGCTAGGAATAATACATTTTTTTAAACCACCATAAAACCTTATATTATTTAGAGGACTCTATATTCTTTACCTCACATATGATGTAACATGTGCACATCGAGGGAAGGTGGGAGGAGGACACAGAATGAGTGGAAAGTGGGTGAAAAAGAATACAGCAGGGAGGCCCAACAGCTGCAATGGACATTGATGAAAGTGAACTAAGCAACTCAAGGGTGATGGGGGAGGGAAGAAATGAGAGAAAAAGAGGGAACAGATGATACCAAGCAAAAAGAAGGAACTGTACAGAAGAAATTGTTTTATTGCTAATGTTTGTTTGTTTTTATTTATTTTTTGCCAGTCCTGGGGCTGGCACTCAGGGCCTGGGCACTGTCCGTGAGCTCTTTTTGCTCAAGGCTAGCACTCTACCACTTGAGCCACAGCGCCACTTCTGGCTTTTTCTGTGTATGTGGTACCAAGGAATCGAACCCAGGGCTTTGTGCGTGCTAGGCAAGCATTCTACCACTAGGCCAAACTCCTGGCCCTATTGCTAATGTTTGTAGAGTTCATAAGCTTTGTAGGTTAGAATGACCATGTCCAGCATTGGGAAGGTAAAACTGTGTACTGTGACATTTATGTAGCTACTTAATCTCAATAAAGGGAAACAAGTAAAAAATAAAAAGCTATCAATCAATCAATCAATCCCCCGAAGCCCACAAACCCAACTCCTGAAATAGACATCCTTTGTGTGCTTGACGATTTCATGGAACCACCTGGAGACATGCTTTCGAATATTTTGGTGGTGGTGGTGGTGGAGGTGGAGGAGAAGCTTGCGACTTTCCTAGGATCGTTTCCTGGGTTGAGCTCCTTAGGACCCTTGTATCATCTGTGTGGCTTGGTGGGACATCAGTTCTGGCTGGCACCCTCTGCCTATGTTGCTGATTGGTGGACTGAAATTGGCAGGTCTTTTATTCGGTTTGGTCAACATGGGCTTGCTTGTCACCTCTCATTGTGCTGCTTCCAAGAGCAGTTGCCACCATATCTGGGAACAGCTCTCTTCAGGGGCACTACTTATGCGCCATAATCTTTCAGCACGGAAGCTACTCTTTCCAGAACACAAGAAGAGACATTTATCTTGCGGCTAATGGATAATTAATTTTAAAAAATGTATATTATGACACAATTTTTTTAAAAAAAGAAAAAGACAAACTGGACAATGGGGCTAAATGTCCCTTCTTCAAATTGACTCCTATTTTCCTCTTCCAATGTCATCCCAAACACAGATAACTTTTCTTTCATGAATTGTTCTCTTGAATGATTTATACGTGTCGTGTTATCTGAGGCTCTCTCCCGGTCCCCGGTGGATTTAGCCAGCCATCAGCTGCATAATTGTTAATTTTAACACTATAAAAGGTTCTGATATAGAAGAGATAGGGTGTTGGTGGAAGAATTAATTGAAATGTATCTCCCAATCACATTTCTCTCCCACTTGCCACTTCCCACACACTAGAATTACACTGTATATTTAAGGTTAAAATAAATTTACATCTTTGCCACTCATAAAGCTTTGGATCTAGTGGCAAATGGAAATGTTAATTGTTCCTAATACCCATGAAGATTTTTCATCCTGAGAACAATTCCAAGAACTGCATAGGTCATGGTCCAATGCATGTTTCATAGGTAGAGAAACTCTTGCCTGTGACAAGAGATAGGAAGAGAAAGGAGGCTATGGGAGACAAAATAAGAAAGACAGGAGAAACCAGAAAGAGAGAGAAAGGAATAAAACAAATGTATCCTGTATTGCTGAATCTGCAACCCTCCTCTTATATTTCTCAGCACTAACTGGAATCTCCCAGGCTCCCTGTACCCAGAGAAAGCAACATAAGCTACCATAAGCAAACATCTAAGAATATAAATGTACATTATGTTCAGTCTAAAAGGTCTTTATGACAAGTATATTTAGGTGTTTGAGGTTATGGGAACCAAAAGCATGTTAGATATACATTATGGATCATTTTTATTTTCCGATCTACAATCCAAATGCTTCTGGAAGCCTCTGAATGCTTCAGGACTCTCCTCTTGGTCAATCTGGCAACAAGCTTATGAATATGTATGCTGAGTTTGGCACAGTGAAAGGCTTCATTCATTGAGCTCACACGGAGTAAAAGAATATTTCAAGCCAAGCTCATTACATTCATTCATTCATGTTATTTGATGCACATTTCATGAGCACCTACTAAGTATCTGGTCCTAAGCCAGCCAAATGCTAATGTGCTTCATAAGTGGGGTTCGAAGAGCAGGGGAGAAATGATGACAGGACCGTGCAATTTCCAGAGGAAAGTCATGTGAAAGTAACATTTTAAAGCAAGGTGCTCGTGGCTCATGCCTGTAATCCTATCAATTCAAGAGGCTGAGATCTGAGGCTCAGGATTTGAAGTCAGCTTAGGCAGGAAAGTCCATGCAACTCTTATCTCCAATTAATTACTAAAAGGCCAGCCAATCATAATCATAATCATAAGTAGTAGTGTGGTTCAAGTGGCAAAGTGCCAGCCTTGAGTAAAAAAGCTACGCAAGAGAGTGAGGCTCCAAATTCAAGCACCCATACTAGCACAAGAAGGGAAGGAATAAAGAAAGAGAGAAGGAATAGAGAGAGAGAGAGAAAGAGAGAGAGAGAAGGAAAGAGAGAGAGCAACCTTTTAAACTCTCACTTGTCATTGATTGCAAGGGAAACATGCCATAGGACTTTGCAAGTAGTTGGCTTCAGGCATTTTTGTTTGTTTGTTTGTTTGTTTGCACACAGGCTTTAAGCGGCCTGCTGTCAGTTGTCGGTGTATAAACCCATTACCACACACTATGGCCAGAGCCTCAAAAGTGCAAAACAACAACAACAACAAAACCTTTCCAAACCTCCTTGCATTTTTCTGGATTTAACCAGTTCCTGTGGCCTGGTTTTCTTAAACATGAAAGCTAGAAACTGCTAAGTGGCCAAGGCTATTATCACTTGAATGACAATTTATTGCTTAGTAAAAGACTAAACACTCTGCTATCATCGTGCATATTGAGTCTTCAGCAAACAAAAAGAGCATGCTCGATTTTTTTTTTTTTTTTTTGGCCACACAGCAGATTCAAGGATTATGTGCCTATAATTTTAGGACACAAAGACTCAGCTTCTTAAAGCCAAACAAAATACCAGCTGATCTGTGAATATTCTTATATATTATGTATTGTATTAAGACATAAGAGTATCATCCAAGTCTTCCTATATAAAAACTTCAACATAGCCACTCCAGGGTCAGGAGTGGGGAAGGTTGACTCATTACTATTGCTAGGATATAATTCGTACTCGTAGAAATCTATGTCTTTAATTGCATTTTCTTATTAAAGCTTAATGTAGGGGTAGACCCATAGAGAGAATTACAATGTAACAATTGAGTGTCAATAATTTTCTAAGTCAGAGATATTAGCTATTTAATTTTACTTTGCTTTAAATCCATACTATAGTGGGTTCTTAGAAACACAATAGAGAAAGAGTCATGTCCTAATGAGTTTATAAGATAGTATGGAGAAAATGCATAAAAGACTAGCCAGATGTGTAAATACAATAGTACAAAGAAATCTAATCTATGGCAAAGCTATAATTTAATCCTTTCTAACACAAGGGTATTGAAAACCGGCTTATGAAATGGCTCAAGAATACATAAATGAGCTTTAGAGTCATAGTTTAGTTTGCAATGTTTGATTGTAACTTACAGTTTATACAAATTTTATATAAAGAGGAAAGTATAGATTATAACTAAAGGAGAGAGGATTTCTAAATAATAAACTAAACATTTAAAAATAGTGCAAGGCCAAGGGGTGAATGTGATTTGTATGCACATTAAGGTGTGCATGAGTGTGTGTGTGTGTGTGTGTGTGTGTGTGTGTGTGTGTTTGCCTTATTAAGGGTAAAGAGTATAATGTGAGACACAAAAAGTCACCCCAGAATATTTTGTTTTATTCTATGATGTGAATGGCAATCACAAAGCTAGTCAAGGTTACATTTAGAAAATAATATCTATGAAATGAAATGACCTTGTAACCAATGAAGATACTGTTGGACTTTTAAAATAGAATAATGAAAAGCTGTGCTAATGAATACAATGAGACTTCATAGGGACAAGATAAGAGAGAAAAGAAGTAGGATTTTAGCAAGAAAAAATGCCTTTTAATCAAACTCAGCATTTGAAATTCACAAACTTTTGTTAGTGATCTTTTGAGCAACTCTTTCTGAAATTCAGTTGCACACTAATTACCCTTTGCTCTCCCCCATGTCTTACATAATTATGTATTGTATTAAAATGTAAGAGTATCATGCAAGTCTTTCTAGAGAAAAGCTCAAAGATGGCCCCTCTAGGATCAGGACGGGAACATTTTTCTCATGATTTGCCTGTAGGGTCTCTTGTCCCTCTGTTCATATTCATTTTCCATCATGGTCACAGAATATCTAATAAATACTCCTATTTTATAAAGAAAGAAGTTTATTTGGGCTCATAGTTCTGGAAACTAGGAAGTCCCAGACGGTAGCCCTTATGGCGGCCTCCCGCTTCCGCTCCCTGGGTGGGAAGGAGAAAGGTAAGGAGTCTACATGCCAGACACAAACCCTGAGGGGCAGCCCTGCTCCATTATAGCCCCAGCTTGTAGTAACTAGCTCAGTCCTGCGAGAGAGCAAGCATTCCTTCCCCAGAGAAGGGCACTGAACCCACCCAACAACCTACTACTCACTGCCCCAAAGCCGCATCTCCCCACCCCGCTACGGGACAAGCAAACTTCATCGGGATCCACCCCTACCACTTTCCACTCCCTTTCTTCTTTTCCCTTTCCCCACATCACTGAAGAACATTTTATCATCTTTCTATTGTCTTTTTTAAAAATCATTTTTCAACAGATGTGCCGTCTCTAACATGCAAGTTTAAATCTTTGTGCCCAAAATATACTAATATACTAGACATGTATAAGGAATAGACAAAAGAAAACCAAAATAAAATATGCTTAAGTATCTTCTTCCTCTGTTTCTTCTTCTCCTACTCCTTCTTCTTCTCTTCTTCCTCCTCCTCCCCTTCTTCCTTTTTTTCCTCCTCCTCCTCCTCTTCCTCCTTCTTCTTCTTTTCTTCCCTCTCTTTCTTTCCCCCTTCCTCCTCCTTCCTCTTTCATCTCCTTCTCCTTCTCCACCTTACCTTTCTACATCTTCTCCTCCCTTCTCCTCTTGCTCCTTCTCCATTTTCTATACACAAGGAAGCTTAGCTATGTTTCACACATGTGTTACTGGTGTAACAGAAACTCTGTGTGCCCTCACTATGAAAAAGAAAATGCCACAGGGTTTCACATCTAACGCCTGGTTCCTATGTCTTGAGCTGCCCTCAAAAGAGAAAGGGAACCTGCACAGACTCAGGCTTGTGCCTTTTGGTTCACCTCTCTGGCACACTGGCCAACAGTTTTGTCAAAGGAATTCAAGAAGGAGAGTTGCAGCTCATTAGCTAATGGTCCATGCTTTTGTAGGCCAGCGTATGAGGAAGTAATAATACAATATGTAAAGAATATGACCAATTTATCCTCTTGTCATGTAGAATCTTTACCTAATTTTCAGAGTCTGTGTCTCCTTATCTGTAAAATGAAAATAGCATTAAAAAGAAAAAGTACACACTTCTTAGAGTAGCTCTGAGTCTTAAATGAGCTCTTTCAAATACAACATTTAGTGCAGATCTCTATACATGGGGCTAAATAATATAATAATAACAATATTCCTAAAACAATAGAATCACAACTGCAGTGTGCTCGTCAAAAAAGGCGTTAGCCTTTTTATTCAAAGCCCTACTGTTTACCTGATTCCAGATAGGAGCACTTGTCCTGCTGAAAACATTATGTTTTGATCCAGCAGAAACTTTCTCAAAAATCACAAAATTTGCTCATAACCATTTGTAAAAGCCTAACAATAAACTGTTAGTTCAAAGAAGTTATCTTTGCAAAATCAACTTTGGGAAATTGGCCTGAATATAGTTTTTAAATGTCTTCTCTTGCTGGGTGCTAATGGCTCACGGCTATAATTCTAGCTACTCAGGAGGCTGAGATGTGAGGATTGTGATTCCAAGCCAACTCAAGAAGGAAAGTCTAAGAGACCCTTATCTCCAATTAACTACCAGAAAACTCCATGAGCAGAAAAGCTCGGGGATAGCCATGAGCCTTGAATTTAAGCTCCAAGAGGGACAAACAAAAAATAAGCAAAAAACCTTCCCTCTTCTTATCCTGCATCTGTCTTCATTTCCATAAAAAAGAGGTCCTTTGTGATCATTATTTCAATGAATCGCCAATGAATTCCTCTTGCTGATCAGTGCGTGATAGTGTCTTAGCTTGAGATGCTGTCATCTTACACAACAGAATCCCCACATTTCTGGAGCTGGTCAAGGCTGCTTCCTATAGACAGCAACCTCCTTGCTGAATCTTCACCAGGCCCAGGTGAGCACAGTTAAACTGTAGTCTCTTCTTACAACGACCCTAATCCCTTAACCAGGGCCCACCCTCATGACTTCATCTAAACCTAATTGTTTTCCAAATGTCCACATACAATCACACTGGGGCTTATGGCTTCAACATAGGATTTGGAGGTGAGAGACACAAATACTCAATTCATACCAGGTAACTGTTATTGTTATGCTATTGTCATGTGACTGAGAATCAGAAATCAGAGCAGAACCCAAAGCAAAAACAACAACAAACAAAACAAAACAAAACAAAACAAAAAAGGGAAAGGCTTTTCATACCTGCCAAGATAAGAATGGGCTCCATCCTGTATTCTAGAGCTGGACTAAGTTCACTGGCCAAAATGACAATTTAAAGGAATAGAGAAAGAGAGAACATCTTAGGGTTTGTTCAGTTCTTGAAACAAGTAAACAGTTCTTTTTGTAGTCGAGACACATCTGAGGGGGTTCACCCCCCCAAATGTTTAGGTATTTAACATTCTGAGAAACAGAAACTTTCCCGACCAGAAAATACAAGATAATTGGTTCAGATGTCAGAATTATCATAACAAAACGTATTACATATGGCAACAAGATTTTTTTCATAATACTCTGCAGAGAAGTCAAAAGCTCTCAAGTCATTCTCATCAATAGCCAGATGTGCTGTGACATTCTGTAATCAAGCACAAAGCCAAGCCCGACTCATACCAGGAAGAGTGTGAAGGTTCTCAGCATCGCATGCCCATAGCAGTCCTGCTGCGTCTGCCTTGCATTAGCCGTGCAGCGGGTATTGATGTCTGATGCCTGGAATACCAGCTACTCCCGGAGGTTGAGATCCAATGGGTCAGAGTTCAAAGTCAGCTTTGACTACTGTCCATGAGACTCCATCTTCAAGTAACTGCAAAAAACCACACTATAGGCAGGGCTCAAGCCATAGAGCGCCAGATGATTAAGTTCAAACCCCTGGGTTTAAAGAAAAACAGAAAAACAAAACAAAACACTTCCCAATAGGCAAACAATAATATATGATGACATAGAATGACAGCAATATACCTTCTAAAAGTCAATAGAAATCAGTTACTTAAAATAAACGGAAATAATTACATACTCATTGCTTATAGTGCACCCCCTTTTGGTGAAGGTTGTACTAACTATGCACTCTTAGATGACATGATGATTGAGAGCATTAAGATAAACCCCGAGATTTACTATTTCTCTGTGACTTAATTTAAGTCCTCTGGGGCCTCTGTTGATGTCATTTCCCAGTGTCCTTTTCCATCTGAGACCCTTGTTATGTTCTTTCAACAAGACTTGTGTCATAGACACCTTACAAAGGCCCTTAAAGCCTCCCCCTCTGATGGCCTCCTCTTACAGTTTCCTCAGGTCAAAGCCCCTGTGTTATGATACTAAGAGGATAGGGTCTTGAAGAAGTAGTTTATGTTAGCATTTCCCTAGCCTCAGGTCCTCAGCTCCTCCCACTAGCCCCCAGATCCACCCATACCTAATGAGCCACTCCTACTCACTACCTACCGACTTCCCCTTTACCCCCAGAGAGAAGCTGCCACCTGGATAAGGTGCAGATGCCATGTAGCTCCCTCTCCCGTGGGAACTATGGCCCCACTAATAAACCTCCTAATGAACCTTCTTCTCCTGTCTCTGATTATCTCCGCACGGTCCTCTGGGACGGCCAGGACATATACTTTCATTGGTGTCGAAGCCATGAGTGTAGAGACCTTATGTATTTAACAGGTGTTCTTGGGAGGTGTTCCTCACCCCAGGAAGTTCTCTGACTCTCTTTCCACCATGTGGAAAGATGGTAGAAAGGGTGAGGGTAGGCCAGCCGCTGGTGGCTCATACCTGTAGTACTAGCTACTCCGGAGGCTGAGATCTGAGGGTTGCATTTTTTTAGCTAAACCAGGCAGGAAAGTCCTGTGAGACTCTTATCTCCAATTAACTACTAGAAAACCAGAAGTGGAGCTGTGGCTCAAAGTGGTAGCGCAATAGCCTTGAGCAAAAGAGCTCAGGCACAGTGCCTTAAGTTCAAGACCCAAGACCCACAAAAAAAGGAAAAAAAATGTGGGGGCGAGGTTAACTGCTCTGCTCTCATAGATAGGATTTGGGTTTTTATAAAAAGGATCAAGAAAGCAGGTTTATTCCTTTTGTGCTTCTAAACCTTCTACCATGTAAGTCTAGCTCACTGCCCCCCTCTAGAAGATATGACAACTAGGATCTATCTTATGTACAAGAAGTAAGTAAGCCCTTCCCAGACAACTGTGAGAAATAAGTTCCTACTATTAAAAAAACAAACTAATACAAGCATTAACTTAGCTTCTTCAGAAAACCCTTTTCTAGTCCATCAGAACTGATGGGCTATGTTTCTCCTTCCATGAAATCGATGTCTCTTCTTACTTGTTTAAATGGCTACTATTTTCACAAAGGCAGGAAGTATGTCTATTTGCTATTCTTTAACAATGGATAATCAATAGCTATTTAATGAATTAAAGAATGATTGCTTCTATGTTATCTAGAATATTAAGATTATAGAGCTGGATTAAAAAAAGTCCTTAGAGGTTATCAAATCTAGTTCTTTTATTTTATACAGAAGTTAGTTTGTCCAAAAAAATTCACACAGCTTATTGTAGTAACCATGTGTTTTAAACAGAATGGGGAAATGAATGAGTGAATGAACAATAGAGAGGTAGATCTAACATCTAGCTCTAATTTTGAAATATTATCCATGAGGATTCCCTATACTTACATGGACACTGATAAATTACACCAGCTCCAAGAAAATAATTGCATCAACTAATAATTTGGTTCTGATAGCGTTTATAAATTATATGTCAACTTATCACAGACAAATATTCCTTCTTAATTCTTAGTACAAGCAATCACAATATTTTTCATCTTTAAACAGAATTTTCATGCCATGAAAGTTGCGCTTGCTTTTATTTCTTACCTAAATGCCCACTGCATTGATAGAAAATGTCTAAAAAGTAGTTTCTCAGCAGCAGTGGTTGAGTCACATACATACACAATATATATGTGTATATATGCTAATATGTATATGCTATATATGTGTGATATATAATATGTGTTATGTATAGGATATATGTGTATATACTTTTTCCTTCTTTTCTTAGCCAAAAACCAAACATGGCTGAAGAACTATGAAAGTCATTGCACACTACTTAAGAAGTCAAGCTCAGAGCCTTCGGAGGGGTTATTTTTTAATTATTATTATTATTATTATTATTTTCTGGTAGACCAGCAGAGCTAATAAGTCCTCTGTGGGAAGGTAGCTTTAGGACCCCTTTTCAGTGTAAAGCCCATATTTTGTGAGAACTAGAACAAACCAACCAACTATTTCAAGTCTCTAGAAGGTATCTGAAGGGAATATAACCATTGAACAAACATTTAAGAAAATGGGCCAACTGTTGGTAAGATGGTTGAGCCAGAATCTACCCCTCATTCTTACCTACTGGTCTTGCTTGGCACAGTTTTATTCCTCATGGCCAGGACTACAATTCTCCCCCATCCCAGACTTCAGCCAAGGACCCTGATGTCCCCCCAGAAGTCACTGTCACCAGCACTTCTCATCTCCCCACCCAGCTTCTGAGTGAAGACAGCCAAGAGACTGCTCATAGCATGGAAGCTCAGCCCAGGCCAGGCTGACTGACAACTGCCGAGGTCAACCCTACCTTTGGCCCCGCCCCAGATAACCACAGTGTGCATCACCAACAAGAACACCAGAAACTACCACAGCCACCTGCTGCTGAGAGCACAGCAGGAGGGGTCACTGAGCTGGGGGCCTCTTTGGCCACCTGCAACCCCAGAGCAAAAGGAAAGGAATTTTGCTTAGAGGCAGAAACAGGCCATAACAATAGAGATCTCTACAGCTTTCTCCAAGGGGATAGATTTTATTTAGAACAGAACTTGAGAAAGTTTAAGCCTGAGGGTGTCTCTGAAAACAATGGAGATTTTCCTAGTAAGCAATTAGGAGTAAAAAGGAAGCTCCAGGAAGCAAAAGTCTAAATTGGAGATCAGCCAAAAGTGTACTAAAGATAATCAGAGAAAAGGAGAACTAAGAAGATCTCTGTTGAAATAAACCTCAAAAGACTAGTTTCAAAGACTATCTTTACAAAGAGCCCTATATGTATTTGAATCATTCTGTACATCAATTTATTCCCCCAGGGTGTTATTGTAAACAATCGAACTATCAGTGTGCAAATAATGGAGCCTAGTAACCCCAGGTCGTAAAAACAAGCCGACAACTCAATGGAGAGATCAGGGAAGCAACCTTCTGCAAAGCAAGCTTTGCAGAAACCAATGCAATCCCAAGCGTGCATGCTGGGAGGAGAGTGATATTAGAGGCTTCACCCCACAGAGGAAAGAAATGCCCTAGCATAGCCTGTCAAAGCCATCAAACCTATGCAGTTTAGCATCAGTCCTTAGAGCAAGAGGGGTGGGATGTAAAGAATCAGTGTTAATACTGTGTATTATCTAACGTGTTCAATTTTCAGAATAAAATTGTGAGACAGTTAAAGAAATAGGAAAGGATAGCTATATTCAAAAGGGAAAGCAGTCCACAAGAAGTCCAGGTCTCAGATGTCACACATGGCAAGTAAGAACAGCAAAACATTATGGTGGGCACCAGTAGTTTATACCTATAATCCTAGCTACCCCAAAGGCTGAAATCCAGAGGATCATGGTTGTAGGCCAATTAGAGCAGAAAAGTCTGTAAGACCCCATCTCCAAGATAACTAGTGCAAAGCAGAGATGGAGGTATGACTCAACTGTTAGAGTGCCAACAAATCAAGCAAGTCAAGTGAGCGCAAGGTCTTGAGTTCAAAACCTCATGTCATATCAGCAAAATCAAACAAAAGAAGAAATGTTTTTTAAAATTAAGTAAATGAGTCAACAATGAAACAATTAATAAAGAGATATAAGTTGTTTTAAGAAGTGAACATTTCATTTGTATATGGTAGCATATGTCTAGAATCCTAGCACTTGGGAGGCTAAGACAAAAGAGAGCTCAAGAGTAGCCTGAACTATATAATAAGACCTGTTTTGGAAACAAAACAAACAAAAAAAAATTCCTATCAAACAATAACAGAAAGAAAAGGAAAATCTTGAAGTTTGAAAGTATAACAAAAAAAAAACAACCTTCAAGAGCAGGAAATGCAGCTCAGTAAAAGAAGGCTTGCTTAGCATGCATGCACAAGGCTTTGGATTGAATCCTGAGTATCAAGAACAAAAAGAAAAAAGAAAAGTGTCCTAGAAGATCTCAACAATACACTTGAACTGGAAAAGGAATTAGATAATTTTAAAATAGATTGATAGAGATGGCAAAATCTGGAGAAAGAAAGAAAGAAAAGGTGACCAGAGGTTGAGAAAAACACGGGACATGGTTAAGCTTGCCAGCCTGTAAGTAGTGGTTGTACCAGAAAGGAGAGGAGAAAGGGCAAAGAGCAGTAAAAACAATGAAAGAACCAGCTGCTGAAAACTTTGACAATTTGATTGAAAATGCCGGTTTACATACACTCAAATTTCAGTGCATTTTAAATAAAAGAAAGGAACACAGACACATTATAATAAAAATGTAGAAAAAAATCTGTAAGTATTAAAAGAAAAGTGACTCTTCATATATAAGGAAACCCAATAAGAGTAAATAGCTAATTTCTCTTCAGGAACTGGAGGCTGATGGCAGTGCGGTTGGCGTAAATAAATAAATGAATGAATGAATAACTGTCAAGGAATCTTAAGATTCCCTGAGAACTATACTTCAGAGATGAAGATGAAATTATATACTCCCAGGTAAAGAAAAATGAACAAAGTTTCAAGTGCTGTGTTAGAAAATATTCACTTAATGAAAAGAAAGTAAGAGGCACAGGGAAGAAAAGTGGTGTCACACATATAAAAAGTAAAGAGTAATTTGGCCACATGTATTAAAGTATGTTAACAATAATATTAATGTGAATGACTTAAACAATCCAAACAAAACACAGAGATTAACAGCTTAAAAAATTTAAGGACTGAACTACATATTACGTACAGAGAACTCATCTGAAAGCCACAGATTCAAACAGGTTAAAAAAACAAAAACAAACAGTAGGTAGCTGGGTGCGGTGGCTCATGCCTGTAATCTTAGCTACTCAGGAAGCTGAGATATGAGGATCATGGTTCAAAGCCAGCCAGCCAGCCAAAAGTGGTGCTGTGGCTTAAGTGGTGAAGTGCTAGCCTTGAACACAAAGAAACTCTAGGTCCTGAGTTCAAGTCCCAGGGCCAGCAACACAAAACAAACAAAAAACAACAACAGGAGAATTGAAAACAATACAGCAAGAAAATAGCAGCTATAAGAAAACTGGGTAATTAAAAAAAAAACTGGGTTGGCTTTGTCAATATCATACAAAGCAGACTTTAAAGCAAACAAAATTTCTTTTGCTAAAAACAGATATATTATCATCTTAACAAGGTCAATATTTCGGGAAAGATGTAACAATTAATATCATAAATTTATCTCATGACATAACCCAAAATACATAGGCAAAAACTGGCAGAATTGAGGGGAAAGACAATTCAAAAGGAAATAAAAAGATAGGTAATAACAAATGTGAGTGTGATAATTTTTTGTATAAACTGGACTGGGCTAAGGGCTGCCCAGATAGCTGGTAAAAAATGATTTCTGGGTGTGTCTCAGAAATGTCAGCATTTGAGTAGATAGACAAGTGAAGAAAATCGACCTTACTAGAACCCAGATGGGAGAAAAGAGCAGTGAATGAAGGGGTGGATTAACATCCTCTGCTTGAGAAAGACCATTTTGTCCCTTCACCTTGGGTGCTCCTAGTTCTCAGGTCTTTGGACATTACTGAAACTTCCTTTTTTCTTAGGCCTCCAGACTCTAAATTAATCTGCTGAGTTTATTGGGCTTCCATCTTGTTAGTAACAAATTGTGGGTCTTCTCAGTCTCCCTAAACCAGTTCCTACTGGATGTAGTTCTCTGAAAAGTACAGTGAGTACTCTGTCACAGTCATTTTGGAAAATAACAAAACAGGCATTATCATCTTGATGAGGAGTTCATGAAAACAAATATGCTTCTTAAAACAAGTAGAATGTCAGCCAGGTACCAGTGGCTCATGCCTGTAAACCTAGCTACTCAGGAGGCTGAGATCTGCGGGTCATGGTTCAAAGCCATCCAGAGTAGGAAAGTCTGTGAGACTCTTCTCTCCAATAAAGTACTCATACAAAAGCCAGAAGTGGTGCTGTGGCTCAAGTGGTAGAGTGCTAGCCTTGAGCACAAAGAGGTTTAGAGACCACGCCCAGGACATGAGTTCAAGCCCCAGGACTAGTAAAAAAAAAAAAAAAAAAAAAAAGTGGAATTTGAACACCTAGATACATAATCAGAAAAAAATAAATGTCCACACAAAGACTCCTTAATGAATATTCATGGCAGTATTACTCATCCTAGATGAACTGTGGAATCAATCCAATTGCCCATCAACTCATAAACGGATGTGTTAGGTCCACATGATGTGGTATTATTCACTAACAAAAGTGAACAAAATACTGACCCATACTACAACTCGATGAACCTTCTTGCTAACCTTAGTTAACAAAACATTTTGCTAACCAAAAAAGCCTCTTGCCAAATACCACAAATCATCTGATTAAGTTTACATAAAATATCCAGAACAGGCTAATCAGTAGAGACAGAAAGTAGATTTGCGGTTGCCCAGGCTGGGAGTGGCAGGTGGGGGCCGGTAGCTGGAGTTCACAGAGAGTAACTGCTAACAGGTATAGGGTTTCTTCCTGTAGTGATTAAAATGTTCCAAAATCAATTGTGGTGATGATTACACAATTTTGTCATAAGAATATAATAAGTAACATGGACTTAGTGCAATTATTGTATGTGACATGAAAAATATAAGAAAGATTGAACGATATATGCTACATGGGGAAATGTATGGTATATAACTTACATCTTAATAAATATTATAAATATTTTCCTTATATGTGACAATGGGTATTGGTACTTAGCACTTGTGAAACAAGTGGAAGCAAAGGGTGCTGGGAATCAAAGTGAGTGTGCAGGAGGCAAAGAAGACAAACCTCACGATGCCTAAAAAAGCAATGTCCTGTGTGCGTCACTGCCATTCACATTTCTAGCCAAGAATTTTCCCCCTCCTAGTCCAATATCCTGCCCACTGTCCTGATGAACCAAATAACACCTCTGCCTCCACTTACGCTTAGACAATTCAAAGAAGTTTTTATCTGCAAAACAACATTGACCATCTTTTATTTGCATTGGCTCATCTCCTTCCAATCTTTACAACATTATTTGCTAGCTAAGAAAGGTATTGTTATTACCAAGGCCCCCAAAGTGAAGCTGGCAACTGGAATAAAACAAACATGGAACCCAAACCCAGCCACTGGATTCCAAGTATAGTGTTCCTTTCATTCCACTGCTCCAACCTGCCTTTTTAAAACACATATTGCTTGTTCTCTGAGGCTGCATCTTTTTCAGAATGTTTACAATTAAAAACATTAATTGCCGTATGCATTTTAATTGATGGGCTCTGTTGATTTCAGAAACCACAAAACCACTGATTCATCGAGTTGAGTAGCAGTCCAGTCAGCAGTGGAATTCATTAATCCACCTCTGCAGACATTACTAATATTTTCCTTAAGCAATGTATTTTCCCCAAGAGATGAAAGCAAAAAGGCCTATGGCTAAAGTGAAGGAGATGGAACCCCAACAAGTAGACCTCACTGAAATGCATTGTTAAATGTTAATGTTTGCATGGTGAAGCTCCATGTCCTCTAGCAAAGTTCTATTTCTAGTTTCTATTCCTTCCCCCTCCCCCAACAGTATCATTAAGAGAGATGTAATTGGCTGTCATGTAAGCAATGGATCATTTTCTCAGTTTAATGAGGAAAATGGATTCACATATATTTCAAAACAATAAAAAATAAGGACTTTAAAGCGAAAAAAGAGATGCGACTCTGAATATGACCCGTGGTCATCTCGCTGTATCTGCTGGTGGATGAGCTATTCTGGAAGATGCAGGATAGAATCACTCTCATGTCTGGTGCCTTCATGGGAATGGTTGGAAGCTTTGAATCAGCTGATGCTGTCCATCAATGTGAATCTCTAACAAGGCAGACTTAAGAGTGTTGCTGTTTTCACCTGGAAGCTCTGAGCTCCTGAAGTCCAAGAACCTCCAGCAGAAGCTGCAGATGTCTTTATGACCTAGCTGCATGGGTTCCAGAAGGACACATCTGCTCTTTCATATGGGCCAAGAGTCACTGAGCCCAACTCAGACTCAAGGGGTGATTTTTCAATTTCAGTTCTCAGTGAAGGAAAAACAAAGAATTCACCTCAATCTTCCATCTACTACAGAGTCTTTCCTCCTGAAGCACAGGTTTCTGAAAGCAGCCATTTGGTAACAGAAAAGCAAAGGTTTACATGATTCACCATCAGCCTGTCATTCCAACTCTATGTAGAATTGATAACAACAGTTCTTTGCAAGTACAGTATCATGGAAGCACCTAAAAAGTTACCGTAGTAATTTTTCTCAAGTGCATCTCAATCTTTGTCCAGATCCCAGATCTCTGCTTATCTATGAAAAAATGCAAAAACAAAAATCACTAGTCTTCATAGTTTATGGCACTAAACTTTTCTGAGTTTATGCCACTAGACAGCATTAATTTGAAGACGTGAAGTCAATATCTGCTTTAGAATAATGGAGGAGTAAGAAGACAAAGTTATTGATGGTGGGAATCATGTTCATTGATTTGTGTGTGTGTGTGTGTGTGTGTGTGTGTGTGTGTGTGACAAACGTAACATAAAAACTAAACTTTTGATCCAACATTGTGGTATTAATGATATTGGTTAGCTCAGACTGCTATAACAAAACACAACAGAGCATACATTTAAAGTAAAATCTTTAAGTCCCTATTCACCTGTCCCCTTGTCTAGACATTTATTTGTGAATCAAACAGAGCTTTTGGAAAGAGACTCATCTCAGTAAACCTGAGAGCTCCCTGAGCGTTTGCTACCTAAGTCCAAACTATTAGCATACATTATTCAGAGTTAAAGCATTGGAAAGAGAATTAGAATTTTTAGACCAAATTCAATGAGACTGTAGAATTACAGTTCCTTCAAGTGTTCCATTTACTTTATAAGAATGTTAAAAATACTAATTCAATTGCACATTTTCATTAGTCAAGAAATTTTAAAACATGAAATTAAACAACTGACCTCTGTCCTATCAGTACAGGGGATTAAACTCAGGGCCTTGTGGTTGCATTCTTTCATGTGAGCCATATCCCATAGTCCTTTTGCTTTCAGTTTGGTTTTTAGATAGGGTCTCATGCTTTTGCCTGGGCTGGCCAGACATCACAATCCTACTGTCTTTACCTTCCATGTGTCTGAGGTGAAGTAATTTACTTTTTGCTAGTACAAGGCAAAACTGAACTCAGGGTCTTCAGTTTTCTAGGCAGACACTCTGCAACCTGAACTACACCTTCAGATCAGCCTTCTGCTGTTTATTTGGGAGATGGAGTCTTGAAGACTTGCACTCTCTTCAGTACCTAAGACTACAGGTCTGTTCTATCAACACCTCTAGAGAGACTGAGTAACTTTTACAGATGATACTTAACTATTGTAACTCCTTGTAACATATTTATCTATCCTCAATAGCAATCTAAAATTGAGGACTTAAATAATGAGCAGATCATTCAGAGGGAGAGGGATTTGAGGGTAAATTGTATTTGAAATATCTGGATGATAGAAGGTAAGGATATGGGAATTTTACTTGGGGGTACATGTTTTTAACATTGTTGAAGCCATCTCATTTCCAGAGCTAATCTATACTTCCTTAAGATTAATTAATCAACTAAGATTAGCTTGATAATGCTAAATCTGAATCTTTGGGATAAATTCTCAATATCTCCTCTTTTCCCGACCATGTGCCCAGAGGCTTAGAGGAAGTGGCTGATTTGTTCATTCATCAAGCATTTACTGAGCACCTATTTGATGCCCAGAGCCTTGGTAGGTGCTGAAGTATAAAGATCATAAAGATAATGGCCCTTGGCCTTGGGGTGTTTAAAGCTGACCGAGGAAATACATATGGATTAATGGTTGTAACCCAGAGCTACTGGCATGAGAATAAGCACTGATCCCGGATATGGAGCAACCTATTGCAAAGAGTATTCAATTCAGCCTTATTGAAATTATGTCAGAAAAGGTTTTAGGAAAAGCAACTCCAAGTTATTATTATTTTTTTTTTTTTTTTTTTTTTTTTTTTTTTTGGCCAGTCCTGGGCCTTGGACTCAGGGCCTGAGCACTGTCCCTGGCTTCTTCCCGCTCAAGGCTAGCACTCTGCCACTTGAGCCACAGCGCCGCTTCTGGCCGTTTTCTGTATATGTGGTGCTGGGGAATCGAACCTAGGGCCTCGTGTATCCGAGGCAGGCACTCTTGCCACTAGGCTATATCCCCAGCCCCCAAGTTATTATTAATGGATCCAGTAGATAATACTTTCTTGTCCTGCTGATTCCCATCTCTCAACTCATTGTCCTGTGAGTTTTTTGAAAAGCAAGCTCAGTAAAGAAATGAGAGCCCACTTTGTCTTGTATAAATAAAAACGAATCAAAAACAAGGCTTTGGGCTGGGAATATGGCCAAGTGGTAAAGTGCTTGCCTTGCATACATGAAGCCTTGGGTTCGATTCTTCAGCACCACATATGGGAAAAAATTCGGAAGTGGCACTCTGACTCAAATGGTAGAGTGCTAGCCTTGATCAAAAAGAAGACAGGGACAGTACTCAGGCCCTGAGTTCAAGCCCCAGGGCTGGCAAAAAACAAAACAAAACAAAATGAAAACAAGGCTTTGTTTGACAGCCCTAGATGAACTTGCTAGCAGACAATGTGCATGTGTGGACGTCAAATCCTGGTTTAAAAGCTCATTGAACAGCAGTGCTTCGGTCAGGCCTGAGATCCCAGAGTCCAGCCACGCCTGACACCTGACTGCAATGTGAAATTGGAGGCTGATAATGAACAAAAGGACACGTCAACTAGGAAGTTAGTGTATAGAAACACTTTACTGCACAAACAAAGGGTGAAAATGCCATATGGCTCTACAAATACCATGGGGTGATAAGTCTATTGAGGTCATAAGTCAACTTTTCAGAAAGCTGGACTGATTAAGCACAGATTGCTATCAGACTAATCCCTATCTGTTAATACAACAGGATTCCTCTCATCATATTCCAGTAACAAAAATTAGAAGGAATTAGGGCATTGTTTTCCCATTGGTTATTTTACCCTGACTATAAGAAAGGACACAAAAATATCTGGGTAAATCAAATGTCCTCATTTAGAAATGGACCACAGGGAGGCATCATGGAAGGTTCTAGCCCCTATCACTCCACAACACACCAGGCACTGAGGCTAGGCCAAGTTGTTACCCTTTCTAGTGGTGTGCAGGAAATGAAGGAAAACTCACTTAGCTACACAGGACCTGAATAGTGGAGATAGCTTTTCATTCAAGATGCAATAGTATTACTATAAAGATGAGACTATTGCCGGTGATGAGGGAAGAAGGGAGAAAGAAAATGATGGACGGTGAGTAACGTAAAAATACATTGTATCTATGTATGAAGACATAAGATATCTCACTGAGGTGGTGGGGAGACAAGAAAAAAACAGCAATCCTGGGAAGTATTTTGTTTAAAAATAATATATGAATTTTTGAAATGCCATGATGAAACCCCTTGGTTCCAAATAAAATACCCTAAAATTGTATATATTAAGATATAAAATTAATGTACCCTGAATGACAGGAGAATAAAACAGGCTCAGTTTTTCTCTCAGGGAAGTATCAGTGGGAGAAGGGAAAGCAAATGGAGAGGATGAATGAAGATGAATATGGTCAAAGTGCTTTTAGATGCATATATGAAAACAGAATGATGGTATGAAGTGACAAAGGAGAGTGATCTAGGAGGTGAGGTTGATAAGATACATTAGATACACATAATGGAAATGTCACAATGAAACCCTCCTTTGTACAACTAAGGTATATTAATAAAAAAGCCTTTTTTGGGAAAATTTTACAATAACTTTAAAAAAGAAGTGGTATAAGAACACACCAAGCGGGGCTGGGGATATGGCCTAGTGGCAAGAGCGCTTGCCTCGTATACTTGAAGCCCTGGGTTCGATTCCCCAGCACCACATATACAGAAAATGGCCAGAAGTGGCACTGTGACTCAAGTGGCAGAGTGCTAGCCTTGAGCAAAGAGAAGCCAGGGACAGTGCTCATGCCCTGAGTCCAAGGCCCAGGACTGGCAAAAAAAAAAAAAAAAAGAACACACCAAGCAAATAGCCTATGATTATAACCAGGTAAGAGATGAACAACTTCATTTGGCAAAAATCTCCACTGGGCAGATGATGTGATGAAGGAGAAAATTGCTTCTCTAGTGTTGAGAGTCCATGGATCCACTAAGGTAGATCTCTTTTATTCTAGAGATAAATAAAGGCTGAATGATTTGGATGGCCAATTATCTAGACTGAGAAGATCACAACCAAAAAGCATCTCAGGAAAATATATATACATGTGTGGTAGAGTGGCTGTGAGGCCAGGGTTGAAATAACTGTCAAAAGTCCCAAATTCCTAAGAGTTTGGTGAGCTTTCTGGAAGGCACATGTGGGTCCAAAAAAAGATAAGAACACCTGCTACAACAGCATCTGCCCAGCAGTGCCCAAAGAGCCTACACTGCTCAGTAAGACAAGAAAAAGAAATAAAACACATAAGGAAGGAAGAACACTCTCAATATTCCCAGACTGTATGGTCTTTGCATGTGGAAAAAGTCTCAAATAAGTTACTTCAATTAAATATGGTTTCACAAGATTACCACTTCAAAATCAATGTCAGCTGAATTCCAGTATACTGAAAACAAAGTAAAATTCTCAGAAAAGATGCTATTTTTGAAAAGGCAGCATTTTGAAAATGCACTATTCATAATGGTAATCAAATATGTTTTTAAAAACCTAGGAATGAGAGGGATAAAATTATATATACAATTTATTTCTATATGACTAATATAATATACATATCCATGTATTGTATCACTGAGAGAAAGAACAAAATGAATGGAGTGTTATTAGGCTCATGGAATAAAAGATCATGGATTCTGTTCATGGTGGAATATCTCCATATCCCACTGATAACGAACATGAGGCAAAATATTAAAAAACAAAACATACACACACGGTTGGCTCCAAGGAAGACAAATGCCTGGAGAAAAACAGCAAAAGTGAACTGAAACATAAAAGGACCCAGTTGGACAAAGAATAGCACATTGGAAGTCTTTCCCATTTGTGCAGTGTTTTGTCTATATGCACAGACAATCACAGATACAAATGAGGATATTACAGCAACCAGTTCCTGGAGATTCAGATCTGAGAGCCATCCACCTGACCATCAGCAGAAACGAGCAATAAACTGGGGTGCATTTGTACAATTGAATATTAGGTGGCCGCTAAGATGGACAAACTACAGAGACAAGGCAGTTAAACCCACTTATCTAAATAACATCACGAAATAGGGAAAGAATTAGTAGAGACGATATTCAAATGTTTTCATAAGAAAGCTTTTATAAGTGAAACATAAATTAAAACAAAAATCAACTTTTAAAAGATACAGGTAGTGTTTTAAAACTTTGCCCAAACTAAGAGAATACACATGATTTCATTGACATTGCCTGCTACATGTCTATAATTTCAGAAATTCTGGAGATGGGATGTAGAAGATTCCTAGTTCAAGGTGAACCGCCCCCACCCAAAGCGAGGCCCTATCTCAGAAACTAAATAAAAACAAAAGGGCTGGAGGCATGCATAGCCCAATATTGCAAAATAAACATGTAATAAATGTATAATATATGTTATATAATAATATTACATATGCAATATATAATATATTAATTTTATAATCTTGCATATTATTGTATAATATATAATAACATTACATATAAGTATAAATTAGCATTACATATAAATATATAATATAATATCATACATATTATATATATTCACTGGGTATGTGGCAGCAACAGGTAGAGAGTCTACTGGGGAGATCATTTAGTTAGAAATGGGGTGGTGGATTTACAAGTGCTTGTTAAATTATTAAATAAAACTAAATTTTCAAAAATGAGCTGCTGATGGGCCAATTATGAGAACGTATCATGAATCAGAAACTGTGATTAAACTACATTTATGGGGCTTCCCAAAACAAAGGTAGAAGAAACAGGAGAAAGGAGGAAAGGTAAGAGGGAAGGGTGGACAACGAGAAATAAAGAGTAAGATTAGATAACATTGTTAGGAGAGTCCTTTTAGCAGCCTTTGGCTATCAGAGAAAGGGGAGAGACTGGTTTACTCTGGCTGGCAGTGGTTCAGTGTTTGCCTTGGGCGGGTGGCCTTGAGGGAGGGAGGCCCTGAGGGAGGGAGAGTAGTGGATTGCAGCTGAGACTGAATCTTTGCTGATCACAGAGCCAGCCCGTGCTGGCAACAGGACCACAGAATGGACTTGGGCTACCCTCTGAGTGAGCTGCTCTTGTTGTGGCAGCCCCTTATAGAAGAGATTGCCACCGGGCACTCCCTCTTCTCTCAGAAAGGGAGTAGGGCCCTGCATGAGTCACCCAACACTGGAGGAAGTCGGTGGACTTGGGAATCTGAACTAGGAAGAGGCTGAGCCTCCTGCCTGGAATCAAGATGGTGGTGAAGGACACTGCAGCAATTTGCACTGGTGCAAATTCCATGTTCTGCCACAACAGTATTGCTCCGTGACTTTGGACAAGTGACTGCTGTTCCAAGGCTTCATTTCCCAATCTGAATTGAAGACGGTCATTCTAACCTTGTAGGGTTTGCCTACAAAGGTATGGTATCTTCAAATTCAATAATTAGTGGCTGCAAAATAAGCAAGCTGCTCAGCAAGTGAGCCCTACTGTGGGCCATCCCTGGATAGATCCTAAACGTGAGTTGGAGGGAAACATAAAACTCAGCATTGTGGCAACTGGACAGAAAGACCATCAGACAGAGAGACTTTTGTAAAACCATGAGCGTGGCCTATTTGCCACTATGCTGGGAGGTTTAAGGAGACCTTTCTCAGGATTATTTTTTTTCTCTTAAATAAAATGCACTGATGTTAACATTTACAGGTGACCCCATCCTATCAGAATCAAGTCTCCTCATGTGAAAACGATTGAAATTTGAACACTTTTTCATTACACCAAAGATGTGATAGGCTAGCCAACTAGACAAGCCTTCTCCATTTGTAGTCTTGTTTGAGATGAGCTCTGTCCCACTTACAAACCACATATCCTAAGAAAACCAAAGCTGTGCATTGCTCCAGGTCTAAAATCAGAATTCTGTGAAGTTTTCTGTCTTAAGATGGATGGTCTTTTTTTTTTTTTTTCTACAGAGGGTGATTTGGGGTGTGTGGCTGTTTTTATGTTTCTTCCCCAGTCATGTAGGTAAATACTCTTTTTGAAAAACATCCGCCTGCTTGAGCACCAGCAAGAAGAAATAGGCACATATTCCCCATAACTAAATTGGGCAGTCCTACTTTCCAAGGACAGTGGAAACGATGAGAATAAAAGGGATAGGAATCTCAAAAAGATGGAAACTGACATGGTGTAAGATAACACAAGAAATGTACATACTGCCCTACTATGTAACTGTACCCCTTTTGCACAACACCTTGTCAAAAAATTTGTTTAATAAATAAATTAAAAAAAAAAGATGGAAACTGGTCGCAGGAAGAGGTAAAGGGCCACTTTGGGAAGGTATGGGATCCTGCCAGGATAGCGGAGTCCCGTCTGCTCTTCTGGTCTCTTGGGATCTGTGTGGGCCACTTAGTTGGGAATTTTTCTCTTGATGCTGCTGAGAGGAACAGGAGAGCTATGAGAAATTCCAAAGGTTGTCTCTGGCCTTCCTTTATTTGCTCACTCCCTTCTTAACAGGATAAACAGGCTGCATGACCTTCCTATGTAGGTCTGCAAGCACACAGATTCTTTCATTCCTCTTGCTTAAGAACAGAACTTCAAAGTCTTCTAACTATAGTTGTAGGCAATCAGTGCTCCAGGGGTGATTATTTGGTCTCTGCACTTTGAAGGTATTACCTCTACTGTCCATCACTTCCATCCGGTCACCTCTCATTTCGCACTGGTTCTCTGTCTTTGCTGTGGCCTGTCACCTCCATGGTCGTAGAAAAATGCAACATGGAACCCTCTGAGTGGAAATCCCGTGAGAAAGGGAAAACTGGAAAGATGGAGGGGAAAGTCTGACTTCATTATAGGACTCAAAAAAATCTCTCCTTTTATGAAAGAGAAACAGAAAGGGAACTAGTTAGTTTGGTGCTGTCAACATTAAAAAAAAATATATTCCCCAGCAACCTCATTGCTGCCTCCTAGTGCAAGTCTTTGAATTGAAAAGGAGACCATTTACGGAGGAAAATTAAGGGGAGAGAAGGAAGCTGGATTTACACAAACCCGCAAACTTTTTCTGAGTATTTGTTTCTGATAAGACACATTTGTTGCCACAGGTATTCACTACTGTGACCTCAAAGAAAATAACAACCCATGTTAACCCACTAACCAAAGTAGACTTTTCTCTTTTAGACTCTTAAAATCAAAAGATGGCGGGACCCATCACACTTAGAATTCTTCTCGATTTATTCCTTATTCATGACTTCCTTACATAGACCCTTTCATTTCCAATATTCTAGTACTTTCCGTTGTTAGGATACAAATTGCCCACGAACAAAAATATAACACTCTTTAAATTGGGTTATAGTAGAGGAAGAAATTAAAAGTAGATTTGCATTTTGGTACATGTATATGAAAATAGCTTGAAATTTTACATTGCTACAAACCTCAACTAGATTCATTTCTGTGCTTAACAAAAGCAATGCCACATTGCCTTCCTTGACAGTTTATTTTGAGAACTCTTTCCTTGGTTGTAAAGGGGTCAAGAATACTGAGTCCTTAAAATCCCAAACTGAAGACCAAATCTCTACCCTTTTGCAATGTATAAACGTCTGCTTGATGAATAAATGAACACATAAATGGTCATTTTTCTTGTCATGATACATTTGTTTTCCCAAGTTCAACATTCTTAGACATGAGCCCCTCTTTCAACTTCACCTCCTATCCGTAAGCAGGTAATATTGCAGTTTCTATAGGAAAAGCCATTGTTAGGTTACCCTATGTATTTTGTTTTTTTAGAAGACATATCATATATAAGCATATGTTTCAATCACATAATATAAGCAGTTCTTTTTCGTGATAATTTATTGAAAATTTTAGAACAGAGCTGAACAGCATAATTTAGAATACCAGCACACAATGAATTTTGTCAATCCTAATCATTTTCTATACATCAAGACTAAACTTTATTCACAATGTTCAGTGAATAACAGTTTTTTATACCTTGTTTCCCATGTATAATATTTTCATCTCAAACCTATTATATAAGTTAGTAGGTTAAAAGCTCAAGGACGGTAATTTTGTAGTTTATCATCACAAGACAGTATATTTAATAGTCTATGTAATTACACCTGCTAGTGTTTTACCCTTGCATATCCCAGAGTCTGTGAACGAGGTGTCTTTACAGAGCCTGTTAAAGGAATATGGTCCTAGAGAAATCAGCCCAATTGTTTGCACCAATACAAGGGCATAACTGATATTGAAAAAAAAACATTTGTAAATGTGACATCTTAAGAAAAAAATAAACCCACACACCTATTACTGCTCATTCAGATGTCTGTTACCACAAGTGACATGTAACAGCATCTCGCCCTCCTTCTATTAAAATGAGCAACGCAAGCCTAACTTTTAAATAAATAGAAAAGAAATATGAAGTCCTAAAACAATCCCTAAGTGCAGAATTACAACCAGTGCTGGGCTTCCTTATGCGTGTGTGAATGGAACATAAATTGCGGGAAGCCTTAACATATAGGTCCACCACTGTTCATAAAAGTTCCCACTTGCACACCACGCGGACGTGTCAAATGCAAACTGTCAAAGGAAGAACTGCGTTCTCCGCGCAGGGCAGGCTACCTTGCGAATAAGATGTGCTGCAGAGCAAGATGCGAAGGGGGGAAAAATGCAAACAAAACTATGCTGTTTGGGTGTGTTTTTTTTCTTTTTGCATCATGTCAGTTATAAAGAAAGAAAAGCGCTGCTCTCACTAAACAAGAAAACTGTGCTCGAGCACTAAAATATTCCAGTGGAATGTGATGACTATGTTTTACTTCTCCAGAGAAACCATGTATACTTCTTATAGCTTTTAAGCGCTTTCCCCTCAATTGTCCATTTGAGAGAGATAACAGAAAGCTAGTTGCACATGAAAGAGATCAACCTAGCTCTGGTAGCAAGTATTAAAACGAACCAGAATTGTTAAAGCCCAACAGCATCCTAGGCTAGCTCCTTTTCCCAAGAGTGGCCAAAAGGATGGCCAGTCCCACCCGAGCTCTTTTCCACGCCACTACCTTTGACTGGGTGGCACATCACCAGCGCAAGAGAACGCGCGAGGGAGGCGTCGGCTGCAAGCCCCCTCTCAGGACCTTGCAGGAGAATGAATGACTACTTTCTCGCTGGGAACCGGCTCGGAGCTTTTCAAAGGTGCAGATCTCCCTCTCCGCAAGCGTCCCCCTCCTCTCCCGTAGTTCAGGAAACTCTCCATCTTCGGCGGAGCTCCTTCTTCCTCCGGGGGGGCCGAGTCTCGCGGAGCCGCGAGCGGAGAGCAGCCCAGCGGGGCCAAGCCGGGGCAGCTGGCGAGGACACCCGGGGGTTGCCAGCGCCCCACAGTGCGCAGACTCCGTGGCAGGCCGCCGGCTCTCCGCTCGCCGAAACCTGCCCTCAAAGTGAAAAGGGAATGGGAGGGGGGGGAGTAAGGGGAGGGGGAGGTGTGGAGGGGGGGGGGCGATCCTGTTAATTCGAGGTTGGTGGGGGGGGGGAGAGCAGGAGGAGGCCCCGCTGGTCCCTCCTCCCTCCTGGAGTCCCGGGCTCCACCTCCTCCGCAGGCCCCAAGATATACCCACGGAGCGGCGGCTGGACATGCACACCCCGCGCCGGGCCGGGGCGCGGACGCGCGCAGGTCCACACACTCACCTGAACCGGTGCCCGGGCCGCCGGCCGCGCTCGGAGCCGCCGAGGGAGCCGGGGCTGAGCTGCCGACGCTGGGGCGGGGGGGACCTCGGAGCCGCTCCAGCGCACACGGAGGGGACGGCGCGTGGGCTTTGAGCCCCTCGACTCCAGCTCGTGGCCTCCCCTCTCCCCGTCGGGCCGCTGTGCGGACGTGGCCTGGAAGGTCGCCGAGCCCGGAGCCCCGGAGCCGCGGCGCCATCGCGGCCGCAGCTGGGCCCGGCGAGCGAGCCGAGAGGGGCGCGGGCGCGTCGGCGAACTTGGGCGAAAGTTAGTTGCAAGTGCCGGGAGGTGGCGAGAGGAGCCCAGAGAGAACCCAGCCCGGGCCGGATTCACTCTCCAGATTGGGGCGCCTCCGGGAGCCCCGAGTCCCCCCCGGCACGCCAGGAGGTGCTCGGAGGCACCATGGCCCCGCCGACCGCCCGGCGCAGCGCCTCGCCGAGCCGGGAGGATTTCTTCTGACCTCGCGGGAATCCCAGGCTTGCTCCCGCGCCCTGCAATCTCTTTCGTCTTCTCTCCGGCGCGAAGACCCTAGAGGAAGCCTCCAGAGGCAGGTGCAGGGGGGGACATCCCTCCCCCCCCCAAAAAAAAATCCCAGCCGATTGAGGGGATCCCCACCCGCGCGCCCGGCCCCCAATCAAGAAGATCAGCGCGCACGGCTGTTATTAGCATTTCTATCAGCCGCGGCGAGGTGCGGTGCGCAGCGCTGCGGTCCCGGGGCGCTCCCGGACCCTCCTCCGCGCCCCCCCCTCTCCTCCTCCTCTCCTCCTCCTCCTCCCCTTCGGGGCCACCCCCTCCTCCCCACCCCCATCTGCTTCTGTCAAATGAGAAAGTCACCCAGGAGAACCCAAACACTCCAGCCGCCGAGAGTCCCTTTGGCACTTGGCAGCACGCGGCGCCGGGCTCGTGGACTCCACTTGGTGGAGCCTCCTTCACCACGCAACTTTTTTCCGCGGCTGCTTTGCATTTAAGAGATCGAAGACCCGACGGGAGGCGGGGTGGGGGGGGGGGAGAGAGCTGGGCCGGGCCGCGGCTACCTGCTGCGGCGGGGTGGGGGGGACCTCGCCAGCCACCGCCATCGATCGGAGAGAAGGACCGAAAGGAAAAGGCAGCGGAAGGCACACTGCCACCCACCGCGGGGGTGCGGGCCCCGCCGAAGAGTTCCAGCGTCCCGGAGAGGATTTTCCCCGCCCTCCCCCTTTTCCGTTCCCTGCCCGCGCGCTCGGCGGCGGGGAGAAAGCCAAGGCGGCCCCCGAGCGCAGCGCCGCGGCCCTGGGCCGGTCCCCGTGCCGCCTCCTCCCGCGCGGGCTCGACGCCAGGGCGCCCGGCAGCCGGCCGAGCGGGGCCCCGCAGGCCGCCAACATTGATTTCCTCCGGGCCGAGGGCGAGGGCCAGGGCCCGGGCGGCGGCGGCGGCGGCGGCGGGCTGCAGCCCCGGCACGGCGAGAGCATGTCCAAGCCCGTGGACCACGTCAAGCGGCCCATGAACGCCTTCATGGTGTGGTCTCGCGCTCAGCGGCGGAAGATGGCCCAGGAGAACCCCAAGATGCACAACTCGGAGATCAGCAAGCGGCTGGGCGCCGAGTGGAAGCTGCTGACCGAGGCGGAGAAGCGGCCGTTCATCGACGAGGCGAAGCGCCTGCGCGCCATGCACATGAAGGAGCACCCCGACTACAAGTACCGGCCGCGGCGCAAGCCCAAGACGCTGCTCAAGAAGGACAAGTTCGCCTTCCCGGTGCCCTACGGCCTGGGCGGCGTGGCGGACGCCGAGCACCCGGCGCTCAAGGCGGGAGCCGGGCTGCACGCGGGCGCGGCCGGCGGCCTGGTGCCGGAGTCGCTGCTCGCCAACCCGGAGAAGGCGGCCGCCGCCGCCGCCGCCGCCGCCGCGCGCGTCTTCTTCCCGCAGTCGGCCGCCGCCGCCGCCGCCGCCGCGGCCGCCGCCGCCGCGGGCAGCCCGTACTCGCTGCTCGACCTGGGCTCCAAGATGGCAGAGATCTCGTCGTCGTCGTCCGGCCTGCCCTACGCCTCGTCGCTGGGCTACCCGAGCGCGGGCGCCGGCGCCTTCCACGGGGCGGCGGCGGCGGCTGCAGCGGCGGCCGCGGCCGCCGGGGGGCACACGCACTCGCACCCCAGCCCGGGCAACCCGGGTTACATGATCCCGTGCAACTGCAGCGCGTGGCCCAGCCCCGGGCTGCAGCCGCCGCTCGCCTACATCCTGCTGCCGGGCATGGGCAAGCCGCAGCTGGACCCCTACCCGGCGGCCTACGCCGCCGCGCTATGACCCCGCGGGGCCGCCGCTCCAGGACCGGTGGGCACACGTGTACATATGTATAGGTACGAGCTCCGCGGCCTCCCGGGGCGCCCTCCCACCCCTGGAGTGGGGAGGGGGGCTCCCCCACCGGGTCTGTATGTACAGAAGCTGTATAGGTGCCAGGCGGAGATGCCAGGCGGGGCGCGGGCCGCAGGCGCGTGTGAAATTCACACGATCGGTGTTTGGCGACCCGCGTTTCTGCACACACACACACCCACCCACTCCCTCCCTCCCCACCGTGTGCCAGAGGGCGGGCTCACTTCTCCGGCCGCCGCGACGTAACGTTGGCTTTGCACTTCGGAACCTGTTGCGTTTTGAACTCCTAGAGGTGGAGGAGTAACTTTTTTTTTTTTGCCCCCACCCCACCCCCTCCTTTGGACATGTTTGGGCTTCTTCAGTTTTGTTGGTTGGAAAGTTGATTGTGGGTTTTATTTTGCTTGGAGTTCTCATTTGCCTTTCCTCCCCGGTTCTCTCTACGACCACCCCACCGCCCACCCCCACCCCCGACCCCCCACCCCGGCCTGGGGTAGGTGCATTCTGATACGATGTTAGGTCTGAAAATGGCTGGCACCAGGGGCGAGCCGGTGATCTGGGTCTGTCGTTTGCTCGGAGCCGCCGGGCAACCTTGCTCCCTATTTGTACTCTTTGAACTTTTGCAGATCTGTTCTCTTTTAAGCAGAACCTCGCCCCCCCCCCCCCCCGCCTTCCTCCCCAGCCCGGGTCCATTCTAGACTAGTGACCAGCGCAAATCTGGCCTTTTGTATGTGAGATGATCAGGAATTCTTTTTAGCAAGCCATATGCAAATCAGAGCGAGTAATGCAAAGAGGTGCGTGTGAGCGGGAAGTTGTCAATTGGATTTTCTCCCCTTTAAAAATCTATTGGAAATCTCCCTCAAACCTCTGGCTTGGATTTTTGACTCCGCTAACAGAAAGAGGGAACGAAAGGCGTGGTAGCCCCCGCCTCCTCCCCCCGGAGGCTTAGTTCATTTTAAGATTATAAACGTGTGTGTGTCGGTGAAAATATGCAGTCTTGGAAAATATATTATTTTTTTTTGTTGCCCTTAAAATTGGATTCGACTTTAGACACAAAAACATTTTGAACAAATGTTGTCAGCGTTACTGTTTAGAAATTGCGGGACTACTTCAAGAATCGCAGTTTTGTGTAAGTTTAAGTCAGACTTTTTTGTCTGAGTGGTAATTATATATTTATTACTTAGCAAAACTGAAGGAAGCACAGAATTGACTTGACAGATGCCTTTTATTTTCCCTTAGCATTTCTCCACCACCTATATAGCCCTTTTCATGTGTTTGGAGTTCCCTCTTGGAATAGCTTTTTTTAAAAAAAAAATTGCTCGAAATTCATTTCCAATTTATGATAAAGCACATTCTAGAAAGAATCTTCCTCAAAGGTAGCTTTTGTTTGTTTTTTTTAAAATGTATATATTTTGACTAATGTTTGTGAATGAGGTTGGCTAACTTGTATTTAGTTTCATTTTGGCTTTATGTAATATAAAGTTTTAAAAAGTTTAAAGTATTGGTTTTAACTCTTATGTGTAAATGGTTTCCTTGTGTGATCTTCTAATTTAATATTAGATGCGTCTAAGCTATATCTGTAAATTAGAATCCAACTATCACTCTGTTCATTTTTTTGAACAAAGAGTTTAAATAAAGCCTGAGCCAGGGAAAAGAGAAAATCCTCTATTTCTTGTTGAGTTCCTAACAAGATTTTTATCTGAACTGCCCTTACGTGCCTGGTCCAGGTGAAGTGTAAGGTATACTCCAAAGGCAGTCTTTGTTTCACTTTTGAATAGATTTACTAGGAAATCTAAATCAAGCCATTGTTATTCAGAGCCAAAAACCTGATTTATCACATTTTTAATCGTGAATAGGAAAGAAGATAAAAAACAAACCCAAGTAGTTGCATTATCTTTAGAGAGAGGGGGGGGGATAAAAAACATTCATGAACCAGTAGAACAGGGTCCATTGAAAACACCCAGACTCTTCAAAGCATTTCATCAGTTTCCAGTAACATTTTCAGAGGAGAAAGTTGCCTGACCACTTTATCTTGTTAGCAGAAGAGCCCTGCCACTTAAACCAGTGTAATTTGTTCACATATCTTCAGGGTACTCCTTATTTGCACCTTGAGGTTTTATTGGGAAGGACAATCACTGCCAGCAGAAATGGACAACTTTTGGCCTCTTTAGGGCCTTATTTTGGCTTGTTGATAGCACTTAAATAAAAACAAAAAAAAAAAGTCCGAGGAGGTAGCAAATTCTGATGGAGACGGTTGCATTTCCAGGGCTAGCTAAGTCTCCACTGGAGAAAAGTTTAACATCCTAAAGGAGCTTACTTTTAGGAAGGAAATGATAGAGCACCAAGGGAAATGACCAGATTTTAAAAACCAAAA